>NW_027072042.1:1200000-1932500 GCF_038088225.1 Cyrtonyx montezumae
AGCACTGGGCTGTACTGGCCCAGATGGATGTTTGGCTGTCTGCATGCTTTGTGGCACGACTTCAGCCAGTGCTAAGTGCTAGACTTTGCCAGACTCTACCTGGGCCCTGTTTGCAGCATGGATGCAGCTTAGGTTTAGGAGAATGGATGGTGTCTTCCAGCAAAACAACTTGTCCAGTAGGTTTGGCCCTTCTTAGTACTGGGGTTGGGCTGGTACTTGATTTTTCAGTGATGGAGACAGCTCAAAGCCAGAAGGTGGGCAGTGGGGAGGAATCCCCCATGGTCAGAGGGTAATGTGGAGCTCCTCGGGACACAGCCTCCTGCAGGGGAATTGGGATTGCCCCCGATGAGGACAGTGCCTCAGCCTGAAACCTCCACTGCTGAGCCTCCACAGGTTGCTGTCTTTCTCTGAAACACCTCTACTCTGATTTTCTCTCCCCCTGACACCATCTGAGGCCAAAAGCAGTTAAGAGATGATAGAAGAGAGGCCCTCCATGAGCAGAGATCGCCACTGGCTGCTCAGAGGTCGTGCTTCTGCTGCCAGAAAAGTGCTCTTGCAAATACCCTGCCAGGCATTTGCACTGCCTTGTGTTGTTGCTATGGTTGTGCAAATGCATCCCCACGAGGGGCTGTTCCTTGCTTTAGATGCTGATGGTTGCAGGATGGAGGGGTGTAGGGAGTGGAGCAGGGACCCCATTGCTCCCACTGGCAGAGTTCAGTACAGACCAGTGCCACCTCTCTGTGCAATTGAGCCAGGCTTCTGCAGGGCACCAAATCTGGCATGTGGGCACCCAAATTTGGTCCAATGCTTCCTCTGGCTTCTCTCATTCCTTGTCTCCATGGGCTTGGGCATGGCCATCTCTCCAGATGCTGTATGCAGAAGCTTTAATTTAGGGCTGAGCTTGTGCTGACCAACTCATGGCAACCTGATCCTTATGGGTCCCTTCCAACATGGGATATCCTATGATTCTGTGACCAAAGGGGCAGGAGTTCTGTGCACGCTGTCTTTGCAGACCCAGCGTGGGCAGCAAGCCTTTGGACCCTTTCCATCAGCAAGGCTGGCTCAAAGGACATGCACTGCCAGAGTGAGTCAGGAAATTTGGTTGCTGAGCACAGTCCACAGCCTTGGCTTGGCTCTGCTAAGGGCTCTGGACTGGCCTTGAGGTCCACAACGTGCATCTTGCAAATCCTCCTGGGAACTTCAGTGTGGGACTCACCTGCCCTGGGGCTCCTACAGTGCCGAAAGTCTCTCTCCAAATGCTGCTGTTCTGCTTATTCCATGCTGAAGGAGTCAATTCTGGAAGAGCATCAGTGCTGAGCCCAGCAGGACTCTGACAGGTTGGGGTATAAACTTGGCCAGAAAAGTCATGCTTACAGCTCACAGCTCACTTGGAGCCCATGGCACGTATGGGGTGTGTCCATGGCTGTGCGCAGCAAGATTCACTTCCCTACAAAACCATCTCTGTCGCATTTCATCCTCCTCTGGTTCCTGGCTCCCTCCAGAGGAACAATAAAAACCCATAGCACAAAGTGCCCACCACCAAACGCTTCATTTTGGCCTCAAACTTCTTTGAGGGGAAGAAGAAAGAGAAACCTCCTGGTTTCTGATCTGAGCAGAATCTGTAGATTTAGGGTATGGAGCTTTCCTTGCTGCCAGAGGCCCTTTGGTTTTGGTTTTGCTGTTAGGTTAAAGGGATCTCTCCTCACTTTCCGTGGCAATGTAGGCAGTGCTGCAGTCAATCTCAGCTCAATGCAGGGTTATCTGGACATTTACTCCAGGATGAGGGACATGGGTTCACGGGCATGGGGGGATGGGTTAACAGTTGGCCTAGATGATCTTGGAGATCTTTTCCAACCTTCACGAATCTACAGTTCTGTAATTATTTTCAGATAACTGGTGTGTTTGTAAGGACATGCAAGATGCCCTCAGACCTGCAGCGATTGCCTTGAGAGGTCTCATAAAGCCTCAAGCCATTTCCGTATCTTGCCAGTCCTGGTTTTCCATGGGGAAACATGTGCTTGCCTGGTGGGTAGCCCGGAAAATAACAGTTGTTTGTAGGAATGCCAAGGGGAATATAGCTGTCACCTGGGCAGCTCTGACGTGGTCCCTGCTCCAGGGAAAGACAGACAAGGAACTCTTGGCTTTCCCCATTTTCCTCATGGAAAGAAAGCAGTGATGACTGAGATGGCCTCACAATAAGCAAACATTTCTGCCAGAAGCCCTTCCATACTTCTTTGTCCCACAAAACAGAAGCAGGAGGGACAGGGATGTGGCCTGGAGTTATCCTTGCTGCTCTGCCTCGGGGACATGAGCTATGGCAGGAGGGGTTTGTGTGGACCCCTCCAGCTTTGATTCAGGAAAAGCTTGAAATGTGCAGGAATCTCAGCAGCAGGGACAAAGCTCCACAGCAGGAATCCTCCACTGCTCACATCTCAGTGTCTCACCCGTGGCATAGCTCTGCTAGATTTTTGTGGAAGGGTTTGAGCTCACGGCACTGAGACATCCACAAGCAAGTTGGATTCATGCTGGAACAGGTGCAGAGCCTCTAAATTGAATTTTACAAAGGCAAAAAAGAAATCTTCAGATTAAGTGAAGGTCACTGTGTGCAAACTTCGCTCTGCAAAAACAACCAACCAATCAAACAAACAAAAAAAAAAGCTGAATCAAGGAGCAAATGTTATTAATTTCACCCATAAATGAAGTGAGGGTAAAATTAATAACTGTGTATTGCAAGATAAGAGCCTCACTTGGATGATAAGTGGATAGATCTGGAGCAGAACAGCACCTTCACTTTGCAGGGCACACCTTGAGCTTTGCACAGTGTGATAAAAAGAGAACAAGGCATTGCACAGCTTTGCAGCAGACTCGGTGACCTGGGTGCTGATGTACCCAGCAGTACAGCAACAACCTCTGCAGTGTTCATCAAACAGTGCTCATATCTTGTCTGCACCTTGGAGCTTTGTTTCATGGCTAAGAGCTGTACAGGCTGTGGCTCTTCAAAGGAGCAGCACCAGACATGAGCAGTGCTTTGTTGTGACCTGGAGGTTTGCATTGCGTGTGAGACCTGCTGCTGTGCTTCAGTCTTCCAGTGCTTTTTTCATTCTAAACCTCCCTCTGTCCCTCCCTTGATTCCTCCCTCCCTCCCTCCCTCCCTCCTTCCCTTCCTTCCTTCCTCCCTCCCTCCTTCTCTTGCCTCCCTCCCTCCTTCTCTTCCTCCTTCTCTTCCTCCTTCCCTTGCCTTCCTTCCCTTCCTTCCTTCCTTCTCCTTCCTTCCTTCCTTCCTTCCTTCCTTCCTTCCTTCCTTCCTTCCTTCCTTCCTTCCTTCCTTCCTTCCTTCCTTCCTTCCTTCCTTCCTTCCTTCCTTCCTTCCTTCCTTCCTTCCTTCCTTCCTTCCTTCCTTCCTTCCTTCCTTCCTTCCTTCCTTCCTTCCTTCCTTCCTTCCTTCCTTCCTTCCTTCCTTCCTTCCTTCCTTCCTTCCTTCCTTCCTTCCTTCCTTCCTTCCTTCCTTCCTTCCTTCCTTCCTTCCTTCCTTCCTTCCTTCCTTCCTTCCTTCCTTCCTTCCTTCCTTCCTTCCTTCCTTCCTTCCTTCCTTCCTTCCTTCCTTCCTTCCTTCCTTCCTTCCTTCCTTCCTTCCTTCCTTTCCTTCCTTTCCTTCCTTTCCTTCCTTTCCTTCCTTTCCTTCCTTTCCTTCCTTTCCTTCCTTTCCTTCCTTTCCTTCCTTTCCTTCCTTTCCTTCCTTTCCTTCCTTTCCTTCCTTCCTTCCTTCCTTCCTTCCTTCCTTCCTTCCTTCCTTCCTTCCTTCCTTCCTTCCTTCCTTCCTTCCTTCCTTCCTTCCTTCCTTCCTTCCTTCCTTCCTTCCTTCCTTCCTTCCTTCCTTCCTTCCTTCCTTCCTTCCTTCCTTCCTTCCTTCCTTCCTTCCTTCCTTCCTTCCTTCCTTCCTTCCTTCCTTCCTTCCTTCCTTCCTTCCTTCCTTCCTTCCTTCCTTCCTTCCTTCCTTCCTTCCTTCCTTCCTTCCTTCCTTCCTTCCTTCCTTCCTTCCTTTCCTTCCTTTCCTTCCTTTCCTTCCTTTCCTTCCTTTCCTTCCTTTCCTTCCTTTCCTTCCTTTCCTTCCTTTCCTTCCTTTCCTTCCTTTCCTTCCTTCCTTTCCTTCCTTCCTTTCCTTCCTTTCCTTCCTTCCTTCCTTTCCTTCCTTTCCTTCCTTCCTTCCTTTCCTTCCTTCCTTTCCTTCCTTTCCTTTCCTTCCTTCCTTCCTTTCCTTCCTTTCCTTCCTTCCTTCCTTTCCTTCCTTCCTTTCCTTCCTTTCCTTCCTTTCCTTCCTTCCTTTCCTTCCTTCCTTTCCTTCCTTCCTTTCCTTCCTTCCTTTCCTTCCTTTCCTCCCTTCCTTTTTCCAGTAGATATTATTCAGTACCACGCCAGGACATTAAGACATGACTTCTTTTCCCACACACAAAGCTTCAGGATCAGGATGACATCACAAGAATAGCCAAACCAGATCTACTTATCTTGATTGAGATCTCCAGCATGAAGTTTAAGACACTCCCAAAGCCAAAAAGAGGCACTGTCATAGAAAAGCACATTTTTTTTCCTAGAGAAAAACGCCTTAAAGCTCATCTGGTGGAACATTCGTGGTAAAAGCAACCCAAGTGTGAAACGAGAGCTTTGTATACATCTTCTCTGATAGACCTTAGGTGAGAGCAGCTGGAGACAGCGAGTGCCAGGTGAATCCCACAGAGATGAAATTCCAGGTCTTGAGATGAGGACATGGATGCTGAAGCTGTGTCTGAGCTGAGCTTCTCCCCCCCCTGTGTCCTTCAGCCCTGGATCTGCAACGAGAGCCCAGAGAAGGGCAAAATACAAAACTCACAGTCATAGAATCATAGGATTACCGAATCATTAAGGATGGAAAGTCCTCTACGATCCCCCTGCCCACCCTCAGCATGCCCACTGCCCATGTCCCTGTGCCACAATCCCATGGCTCTGTCTCCAGGGTCAGTAACCCCCCCGAACCCCCTGCACATCCTTTGCCGATGCCTGATCACCCTACAGGAGAAGAAATTCTTCCCAGTACCCAACCTAAACCTCCACTGGCACAACTGGAGGCCGTTGTCTCTCGTCCTAATGTGACCCGTGAGCTGGGGAATCCAAAGGACACGGACCAGTGTGGATTTTCAACCCATTCCCACTCAGACATCCCCCTGATGGGCAGGGGGACAGGTGGAGAGCACACAGCTCTGACTGATGTCTCCCAGGTGGCAGCTCAGTGGTCCTCAGTGCCTCCCAGACTCTGAGCTGGGCTTGGGTGGGATCTGATGAGCCAAGTGATGCTTGCTTGCACACAGACTTTTCCTCCCTTGCTCCCCTGCCAAAGCAAAGGGCACGAGGGAGGCAGGAGGTAGAGGACAAAGCTGAGTACTGACTGGAAACAACTCAGAAACATCATTAATGACTTGGGAAAGTCCCAAGTTATTAATGACTTCGGGAGCGAAATAGAGCGTGCCTATAAAATCTGCGATGGCACCACGTCAGAAAGACTGAAAATCCTCTGCTGGTCAGGATTTAAAGCGAGCACAAACGGAGGAGGAAAAGGTCCGGAATCAATAAGAAAGAAAAAAAAATCAATAGGGAGTCAAATTCTTCTATATGGGAAGATGAAAAATTAAATTCAGAGCAGAGAGGTGCATCAGCCTGGAGGGGGGAGGCGGGCATGGCGGCCCTTGGAGAAGGATGGTTCCCTGTGGTTGGGGTCGAGCTGCTCTCGGGGTTCCTGGGGCGGAGGGGAAGGAAACCACTTGTTTGCACCCATCTGCCCTCACCCTGATGGGGTAATCCCACAGTGAGCCCAGAGAAGGCTTGGGCTCCACCCCAGGGCTGCACAGAGCAGGTCCCTCCAGGCAAGCTGTCATCCCGCACCGCTCACTGCTCGGCTTTTCTCCCAGCACAGTGCTGCACGGCTGCCTTCATCGGCCTCCTCTTCACACGTTTCTGGCTGCTCAGTGTCCTCTATGCCGTGTGGTGGTTCCTGGACAGGGAAGCGCCGCTCAGGGGAGGGCGGCGGATCCACCTGGTGAGGAACAGCGTTGTCTGGAGGCACATGAGGGACTACTTCCCCGTCACGGTAAGCATCCGCAGTCCCTTCTGCTCTCACGTTGCAGGAGCATCCTCCTGAGGGCCAACCCCAGGGCTGCGCAGTGCTGGAGGCAGGATGGCCTTCCCAGCCCCTAGAATGACTGCGACCCAATGTTTTCCCAACACATCCTTTTGTCATCTGCCCGATGCTGAACCTCACTGCACAGATAGGGCCGTCTCCCCTTGCCCGCTGCTTGTGATTTATTGCTGCTCTCACTCTTCTGGCTGCCTAGCATGAGCACAGGGCCACATTTTGACCAAAAATCTGAGAGATTCTGCTTCCCTGGAAGTTCAGCATCCCTTTCCACTGAAGAAAGGGCTGCGTGGGTAAAGCTGAGGGTGCTCAAGACAGACTCACAGAGATGTTGTTCTCCTGAGAAGGACTCTCACAGCATTTCCTCTTTATTTAACGCACGTGGCAGGCCTCTGCCCTTAATCTTTATTTAGTTTCCTATTGACTTGACATGACTGCACGGACCAGGACAAAGAGCTGCCTCAGGGCCATCACAGCTCCGTGCAAATCTGAGCCGTGCACCATGAGCCACGCTGCAGAGTGGTTTTCTAGGGCAGATAAAGTTGAGCATCACCCAGGGCAGAGCATCATGGATGGATCCCCCTGCATCCTGCTGTCCACGCTCTGTGCGGTGCAGCCCACGTCCCATTGCCCTCCTTGGCCACAGGGCACACTGCTCGTGGTCCTCTGTCGGCCTCAAAAAACCTCAGGTGCTCCTCCACAGAGCTCCTCCCCAGCAGCTCAGCACTGATCCGTACTGATGCTGTGGTTATTCCTCCCAGGTGCAGGACTGTACACTTGCTCATGTTAAACCTCATCATGCTTCCCTCTGCCCAGCTCTCATCCAGCCCAGATGTTGAACAGCAGCACGGCCTTCTGGGCTGTCAGCCACTCCTCCCAGCTCTGTTCCATCAGCAAACTTCAAGATAATTTCAGAGTTGGACACTGGAAAGCTGTTGCACGCCATCCCCCTCCTTTCTGGGAACTCTCTTGCCTTGTCCAGAGCTTCTTTCCAGAGCTTTTGCTTTTTTTAAGGGCTCCTGGCCAAGCATCAAATCAAATCCCCCAGAATGTATATCATAATCTCCTGGGGAGGAATGGGAGCACAACCCAGGAGAGCTCCTGGTGGATTTTACCATAAGAGACAGAGAATATTACAACATTCAACAGGAAACACCAAATTCCCAAGCCATCATTCTCAAGGTTGCTGAGGAGAACAACTGGAAACGCTGCACTCTATTTATGTGGTTGTTACGATTACACATCACACGTGTTCTGCAATTCAATTCTGGCCGTAAAGCGCAGCTCGAGCAGTGTCAGACCGCTCTCTTGGCTAACACAGAGGTGCCAGATAAGCCCAGTGACACCTGCCTGCCTGTCCCATGCACACTCCCTCCTCAGCAGTGCCCTGGGCTGGCTGTGTGTCCTGGGGATGGGTTGGTGGTTGGGGGATTAGATGATGGTTGGGGATGAGTTGATGGTTGGGGATGGGCTGGTGGTTGGGGATGAGTTGATGGTTGGGGATGAGTTGGTGGTTGGGGATGGGTTGATGGTTGGGGATGAGTTGGTGGTTGGGGATGGGTTGATGGTTGGGGATGAGTTGGTGGTTGGGGATGGGTTGATGGTTGGGGATGAGTTGGTGGTTGGGGATGGGTTGATGGTTGGGGATGAGTTGGTGGTTGGGGATGGGTTGATGGTTGGGGATGAGTTGGTGGTTGGGGATGGGTTGATGGTTGGGGATGGGTTGATGGTTGGGGATGGGTTGATGGTTGGGGATGGGTTGGTGGTTGGGGATGGGTTGGTGGTTGGGGATGGGTTGATGGTTGGAGATGGGTCCATGGTTGGACTAGATGACCTTAGAGGTCTTTTCCAACCTAATTCCAATTCTATGACTCCCTCCCAGGTGGCACTGCCGGGCAGAAAGACCAGTAGAGGGAGCATAGCTACTGGTTTTGGTTACAGCATACTGGGATACGCAGGGAGGGTCTGGAGCAGACTTTGTCCTTGCTGCCCTGGGAGAAGCTATGCACTTCCCTCTCTTGAAAGGCATTTTATTTCATATCCTTCAAGCATGAGCTCAAATAAATTATTTGGGATTGAGATTTTTTGTCCCTAGCAGTGTAGATGTTAAGCACTGCAAATATTATTTTTTGCTATTCTGTGAGCTCATGAGGAGCAGAACTGAGCTGAGCTTTTGCTCCAAACCACACGCTCCTGCTTGCCCCAAATCCCATCCAGATCAGAGGTAAATGGGGAGTGGGATTTATGGGACGTGGATCCAGCATCACGGGCTGTGTTTGTGTGTAGAGTTCGGCCAGCCCTGGAGGATTAGTTATTCTGGGAAGATTAAATGAGGCTCCTAATCCTCCCAGATCCCCTCTGCAAACTTACTGTGGTCAAGCGTCAGCGTCGGGAGGTGGGGAGGCAGCAAGAGCTGCCTGCACTGCTCTGCCCTCGGGTATTTCAGGAAAGGGATTTAAATGCTGCTCCTATGGGATCCCTGGGCGCGTTTGCTGCTGCAGAAGCAACTGAGAGCTTGGCATGAGCATCTGTTTTCCGGAGATCTAGGCAGAGTGAATTTGCACTTTGCTGCAGAGAGGATCTGCCATGCAGGAGCACTGGGGCTCCCAGCGCGTGCGAGGAGCACCCTCTGCCGATCTCAGTCACGCAGAAGAGTTGCTCCACTCTTTGCTTTTGCCCTTATTTGAGTGAGGGGATTGCCAGGGCCTGAGTGAGTTTGGGTGACTGTAAAAAGTGGTTGAGCACTGCGGTCCCGGGCATTTTCAGGTTTTTTTTTGTTTTTGTATTTCAACCATATTCTCCTCTTCATTTTCACACAACTGTGATAAGCCTGTGAACTCTGCTGAGCTCAGCTGAGCCTTAAAAGTGGAGAGAATATCCCCAGAAATGCACAACAAATCTCTCTGGGCAGTCCATGGCTGAGCAGATGTCCCACGATGTCTGCTGGGGCTGATGGTACCTCCAAGTGAGATTTTGGATGCCACGCACGGCTCTACCAAAGCTGTGTTCAATAAACAGCCAATAATTTGTTTGCCACTTCCAGGTCTCTTCCAAAACTCTTGCCTCCTTTCACAGAGGTCCTTCCCCACCAGAAGGAGCATCCTTTATCATCATGGCTTCTTTATCACAAGGAATACACCCAGCATTGCAATTTTTCCATCACTGATGGGTTGGTGGTTGGACTTGATGATCTTGGTGATCTTTCCCAACCTGTATGATCCCACAGTTCTAACAGCATTCTTTGTGGCCACGGTGTAGCACATCTTCCTGCTCTTCACCAGCCTTCCTCCTCCAAGCTGCTCTGGTAACCTCAGCTGAGGAGCACCATGGATATGAGGAAGGGGAAGGCCTTCAACAAATCCTGCCTTCGGGTGCTGCCATCAATCAGAGCAGTCCAGCAGGCATCATCTCAGCAACCTGAAATATGTCTGTGTGTGCAGGAGATTCCTGTGGTCCTCAGGGCACTGTTTTCCACTCGTGAAGAGCCACAGGACACGTTTTACCATCCTTGGGGTTATCTTTGAGGGCTCGATGGTTGGACAAGATGACCTTAGTGGTCTTTTCCAACGTCAGCGCTTCTATGCCTCTACAAGTGCCAGTTGGACGTTGTTATCCATAGCACCTGGCAGAGTCCCAACCTCTTTCACTGTGCTTGGGCTCCTGTTGGGTTTCTTCTTGTTGCTGCTAGCATAACCTGAGACTTCGAGGACCCCTGGGAGCTCATTCATCCTCATCATTGCATAAACCATGACGGGGGTATTTGCGTGTGCCGTGGTTCCAGATAAGCACAGGGCATGGGAGAGCGGTGTGGTCACACACGTGAGCTAAGCCCTGCCAGGAATATTTTCTTACTTTTCACAGCAGAACAGTACTGTTTGTAGCTGGGGATCTTGTGCTTTGGCCCATGACTTTAAATATCATTTCGGATTTCCAGTACTTCTGGCATTCATTTTGCTTCCTTCTGTTGGCTAGAGGAGGGGAGAAGGACTGTTCAGACAAAAGTAGCATACAGCACAGTGACCCAAAGTTAGCTCTCTCCCATTTTCTGAAGAGCTTCCTTGCCCCGTGACTTGAACCTCTCTTTTCTGCCCTCAAGTGACTTTGGTACTGTGACACCTGGGGTAAACATCAGTGCCCAGAGTCATTTTCCCAGGATCTTTCTGTTGCTGGGACCAGAACTCATTTTTCCTGCTGCCAGCACTCAGATAATTGCCTTCCCCTTGGTCTCCCATCACCCTTAGGTGATGTGATGACTTCTCCTTGGTACAATTTCTCCTTCCTGGGGCTGGCTCCTTGGGTGCTGTCCCCCCGTGGAGGACGTGGCTGCATGCTTCCTCCTGTGTGAGATGTTCTTTGGAGGTGCCTGGGTGGAAGGCAAAGGACCTGAGGATTTGATTAGGATGAAACTGAACAGAGGTTGGTCCTACTTAAGAGCAGATTAATGAACATAACATCATTTGAAGTGAGTTTGGGGTCAGAGGGTGATAGTAATACAATCACAATCCAGTTTGGGAAACTAAACGAAGAAGGTACAAGTCTTCTGACCAGCTTTCCTGACCAATCCCTGTCTCCCACCACATGTTCCTCTGTCCCTTAGGATCTGATGTCAAGGCAAGTCAGCACACTCCCTGTCTGCCCGCATGCTGGCACAGCAAGCACTGTGCATCAACCATGCTCATCTCAACCTGACTCCGTCCAATTCCCCACTTAACCACTTTTAAATCCCTCCAGCCCTACAAACAAGGCTGGCTGGGGGCTAGGTGTTGTTCTGGCTCCAGGATATGCTGATGTAAAACAGAATGTTGCTTTCTTCGAGCACTGTGGCACCAGTTTTACATGGGGACTCACCCTCCCTTTTCCCATGGTGTCCAGCACACAGGTGACAAAATCCCCAGCCACATCTCAAAGGGTGAATTAAAACAGCCCCATTAAAGCATTGCTGAAATCCTGTGCTGATGCAGTCCCTTGGAAGCCCTAATTAGATTAATTCAGTTGCAAAATGAAATGAAAAAGCAAACAAATAACACATGAAGGCCACTTTAATTCCAGCTAAGAGCATCTACTTGTGATGTTATTGTGTTTTAGCTGGTCCAGTTTAAAATTAAACCTGTTTGAGATCCTCACCAGTACGTGGCCTCTTACTAGAGCCTCTAAAATTCTCTGCATGCATTTCCCTAACATGGCTGGGGACTGTACATGGAGCAAATCTCACCAGAGATCTGAGGCAGGGTTTTTTCCGTGTCCTGGACCCACGTTTGGTACATAGAAAAGAGGGTGGTTTCTACTTCCAAGGAGTCATTGGGAGCACTGAACCTCTGCAGCAATGTTGAAATCCAGGAAGGATAAATTAGACCCCGTCCTTCAAATTTATGAGCTGGGAGGGCCACGATTACCCCAGGTCTGGGATCTAGAAGGCTTTCTGCCCTGCCACCAGGACTCACGACACACTGATGAGGGGTCAGGGCTGCAATGAGCAGCCAGGACACAAGCCAGCATCCCAACTATGATAAGAGGAAGCCCCACAAGCCAGCACACCCACGGCTCAGCTTGGAGTGTATGACCCCACGCTGATAACAGCTGTTTGCTTTGGTGATGAAGGTTCCATGCATTAATTTGTCACCCCTCTGACATGAGAAACTGGTCTTGCCTTATCAAGAAAAACTTCAGGACAAGAATGTGTCTCCCTTAGGTGTTTACACACAGACCGGCTTGGCTGGACCCTCAAGTCCTTTGACAATTATTAATGTTCAACTCACCCAGAAAGAGCAGAGCAGCAGATGTCATTCAGCAGGAGCAGAGGTGACAACCCAGCCAAGCCATGAGGAACGAGATTCCCACCCCATGCACCTCTGCCCCTGTTCTGGAGAGAACAAATGGTGGGGACAATCCAGATGGGTGGATCGAGTCGCTGTGTTGAAGTGTTTCCAGAAGGAGAAGGGTGGTTTAGCATGCAGGGACTGATCTATGGTGAGATACATTACCCAAATCTGTCCTCTGCTACAGATTTCCTTCATGGTCTTTTTCAAGTAAATGGTCTCTCTGTAGGCTCTGGCCAAATCAAGAGCCCTGTGACAAAGACAGGGAATCCCTCTCCCTTCTTTTGTAAAGCTGAAAGAGGCAATTACTCCAACAACGCCGTTAAGATGTGGTTGGTGCTGCAGGGGACAGCTCCGCCTTGACCAGGCCATCAAACCTTGAGCATCAAGGCTCCCACCATCTAGTTATCCTCAGCTTAGGGCAGGGCTCTGGATGCTTAGCTCATGGCTGGGCCACAAAACACACGAATGGTTCTAAAGGCCCAATTCAGACCCAACTACTGTGGGTAGCACTCCAGATTTTGGTGGCACTGAGGCCACTTAGAGATACAAGGAATCGCATATCAGAAGCAATTCCTCCTGTAAGCTCCACTGGACACTGATTTTCCATCCTCTTTCACGGAGGAGAGCAGCAAGCAGCATCTCCTAGGGAGGACTTTTAGGGATGGGAGGTGTCCTAGCATGGTTTGGAGCAGATTGCAGGGCTGGGTGCTGCTCAAGTCCAGTTTTCATTAGCGAGGAGGGTGGCACAACCTCGGGGTGCACCCAGGTGCTGAGCCCGCTGCCACCCTCCCTTCTCACACAGCAGGAGGTTTAGTGTCTGGTGACACATCCCAGCATCTCGCCCTGCTTATAAATCACGCAGAGATGAAAGGTTGTTTGGAAGCTGAAGGTTAAGTGCAGGATACTTCGATGCAAGCTGAGATTAATCAAAACCAGAGCAAATCGTGGCAGGGGCTCAGCAATTCAGCCATCTGCCCCTCTTCCTGCACTTGGGTGGTGATGGGGACTCTGTTTGTCTCTTCCTCTCATTAGGAGCAGGCGCTTCAGTGGGCACATGTGTACAGTCAACAGTGCTTTAGGACAGATGGGGAATTAGCCATGATGTCAAAAAGTAAAGTGTAACTCAGGGCGTTGGGTGCTTCTAGGATAACACACGCCCCATTAGCTGCTCCCTGCATAGGGGTTGAACCCAAAGCACTGACGGGGCGAAGCACAGAGGGTTTTTTCTCCTTGTATGTCAGAGCTTGGAGCTGTCTGGAAATCCATGGTGGCTTTGTAATGGGTAGCCCTGGGACCGAGAGCGTCGACTCAAGGGGTGCAAAGACAGCATTTGGCTTTTGGATGCTTCTGGCAGGGTTATGTGCTGTCTGCACGGCGTTGGGATTGCAGGGTCTCCTCAGCGGCACTGCTCAAGGCTGACTTGGTCACACTGGTCCTTCCATTCCAGGTGGGCCACCACAGGCGTAACCCACAGAGGCCAAATCTTGTCTGTTATTTGTCTTTAATCGTCCCCTCTCCTTCTGGGTCACCCATGCAACACTTCTCACTTTTCAAAACTGGCCCAGAATTTTGGCTTGCCCCTTAGCCACACCTCAAGGGCCAACCATGCGCTGCAGTCCACACTGTCCATCCCTGAAGGCTGAACGTGGTCAGTGGGCATGGTGTTCATGAGTTGATGATTGGACAAGATGGTCTTAAAGGTCTTTTCCAACCTTAATGATTTTATGATTTCTTAGTCCTGGTAAAACTGCAACAACACTGGGGTGCAGACATCCATTGCTCCCTGATGGACCCGCAGGTTTCTTTAGGTTACAAAAACAGGCACGAGCTGCTGGGCTCCTGTAAGGTGGTCCATCATGTGGGTTCATAGGTTCATAGAGAAAAGAAATTATTTTATTTTTCCCTGGGAGCTGGGGGTCTCACCTAATGATGTACAAAGCATTCTTCAATTACTCGATGTGCTTCAGGATAGAGCAATCACTACTAGGGTGGTTCTGGTTGTGGGCTGGTGGTTATAAGGAGCTATGGGTTGGGGGGAGGATTATCTCACTTTTTGTGGGTTTTTTTTTTTTCCCATATTGCAAAATGAACTGGAGGAGGTTTTAAGGAAAGTTTGTTCCTAACAGCATCTAGGCCAGCTCAAAACAATGCAGGCTTTGAGAAATCTGATGTAGTGGAAGGTGTTCCTGTCCATAGCAGCGGGGTTGGACTAAATGATCTTTAAGGTCTCTTCCAACCCGACCCATTTATAAATAACTATAGCATTAGAAATGTCATTTTTGGGCCAATAAATGGGAGGAGATATAAAAACAGGCAATGAAATACATCTCAGAGAACAACACTTGAGCTGTTGGATGCAAGGGGCCCCTCCCACCCTCCATAGCCAGAGGTCCATGCGCTGAGGTGATAGCATTAACTTCTGTCCCATTCCTTGTCCAGCTGGTGAAAACAGCAGAGTTGGACCCCAGGCAGAACTACCTGGTGGGATTTCACCCCCACGGGGTCCTGGCAGTGGGAGCCTTCATCAATTTTGGCACAGAGGCGTCGGGGTTTTCCACCATCTTCCCAGGCATCACCCCTCACCTGATGATGCTTTCCGTATGGTTTCGTATCCCCTTCTTAAGGGACTACCTGATGAGTGGAGGTAAGCAGAATGGAAGCACCAGGGAGCGGTGGGATGAGTGGGTGGATTGGATGTTTTTTAGAGAGCAAAGAGGGAAAACATCAGGGAGGCCCAAGAAGGTCAAGGAGTCCCTTGGCCTTAATGTGTAGCATCTACAGGCATTGGATGTGGCACCCAAAAACTCTCTGAATCAAAGCAGTTACCAACGGCAGCTCACAGTGTTGCACAATACCTGGCAGGACAGGGAGCAGAAAGGAAAAGGAGTAGGTAAAAATTAAACAGAGAAAGGGGAAAGGGCTCCGAGAGACTTTTGGAGACCTGGACTCCATCCCTCACTGGTGGGCTTGGAGTACAGCCAATTCTCCATCTGAATCAGCTCTTGGGGTGAGTGGGGTGGGGCATCCAGCCCCACCTGAGGTGCCCAGGGCATCCAGCCCCCTCTTGTCCACGTACACTCCTGCTGCTGAAAAAGTATTTTCACAGAGAGCGAGGAATTGCAACGGCGAGGTCTGAGTTCCCAACCCAGGTGAGAGGAGTGTGGACTTCAGTGTGTTGTGACCTACAGCTGAGGTTTCACCGATTCTGGAAGGATTCGGAGTTGGACATGGTTTCACCTGGCAGCAAATAGAAACAGATTTTCCCTGGGGCTTAACTGCAGCTAACACGATGTGTTGTGATATGGCAGAGCAACGCACGAGCCCCGCACCACTCTGAGGAGTTGGGCTGAGATTTCCAGAACATTGGAAAACTGAAAACAAAGCGTTGAGCACCTCTCTTGAGCTGGGTGAACAGGAAAAATCCATATTGGTTCAGGTTTTATGGATGCTCCGTTTTAATTCCTCTCTGCCTCCCAGGCCTTGTGTCCTCTGATAAGGAGAGTGCGTACCATGTGCTGCAGAGGCCGGAGGGGGGGAACCTGTTGGCCATCATCGTTGGTGGAGCTCAGGAGGCTCTGGATGCCCGGCCGGGATCCTACACCTTGCTGCTGAGGAATAGGAAGGGATTTGTCCGCGTGGCCATCGAACGGGGGTGATGCAAAAGATGGGGTTACAGGGTGCTTGGGGAGGGATGCTCTGGTCGGTGGGTAGTCAATAGGATGATCCTAGTGGATTCTGGGGGGGGTAGGGAGGGTGTTGCAGGGTTGGTCTCGCTAGTCTTCATGGCCATGTGTTGGTTTCATCTCCCTGCAGCACCTCACTGGTCCCTGCCTTTTCTTTTGGGGAGAATGAGCTCTTTGACCAGGTGAGCAACCCCAAGGGCTCATGGCTGCGGCGGATCCAGCACCAGCTCCAGCAGATCATGGGCATCTCCCTTCCCCTCTTCCACGCGAGAGGTATCTTCCAGTACAGCTTTGGTCTGGTCCCCTACCGCCGGCCTATCAACACCGTGAGTAAGTCCCTCCTCTGCAAAAGCCTGGCCAAAGTGCGGACAAGGTTGGTCCTTGGGCCATGTCTTCTTTCTGCTGAGCCAAAGAGCATGAGCTGCCATGGGCTGGAAACTTCTTGGCAATTGAGCACCTCCCAATGCTCCCCTGCCCCTTTCTTGGCCCTTTATTTTCATTAAAAAAAAAATAAACAAATGTCCTTGGTTCTGGGATAAGTTTCCCTAAGGCAGCAAAATTCCCCATCTGCAGGTGGAAAGAAAAACTTAAAAATGTAATTGGGCAAGTCTGCCTGAATGCTCAGGCAGCTCTGGAAGCTGTGACGTGACACACTCAGCTGAAAGCGGTATTGGAGCATCTTCAGGTCTCCCTGCATACACCAGTCTGGGACTCTGGCTTGGTCATCCTGCAGAACCCCAAGCGGTCTGAACAGAGCTGAGAAAGCCCCAGAGCAAATTGAGGTGCTCCACTGCCTTCCTGGGATGCATCCAGCCTCAGTCCCACCACAACAAAGCTGTGCAAACACCTATCAGGCTGAGCTGCCAAGCCAATCCCACAAGCCTAAGTAAGACAGGGCCCATATGGCTTGCCCAGCATCCCGCGCAGATGCAGGCACAAGCCCCAGCCTATCTGTACACAAACAAGCCAGGCTGCTTTGATTGAAGACCGTGCAGAAGGGAGACTGAATTTAAAGAAAGGTGTTGGTTGTGATGAAGTTCCGCCTGGTTTCAACAGCTCCACGCCTGGCCCACGGTACAGCTGATGGCCCGAATTAATGTAATTAAAGTTGTTTGGAAAGGTCAGGGCTCAACCTGCTGATTAGGTTTGACAGCCAGCAATTATTTCTAATTGTTTTACAGCCTGTTTGGATTGACTCAATGGTTTTACAAGCAGCACAGTATCAGAAGGGCTCCTCATTAGTTCGATGAGGGACAGTGTTACACAATGACGGAGCTTGACAAACACAATTAGAGTCAGCAGACAGAACAAGAGAAATGTCCTTCTGCCTGTGGCTCGGGGAGATGGGAAGGGGCTGGAATCAAATTATGTAGATTTGACCTTGAAAAATGCATCTGAGATATTAGGAGCAGCTGTAGGAGCTGCACTGGGCTGGACCTCCATCTCCCCACCTCCTTGGCTGTGCTGTCTCCCAGACCATGATTGGTCATATCAACATGCATCCTTGGAAAGGTGGCACTCCGTCTCTGTGCTAACACGCGCAAAGCATCCAGAGACACCTGAGCGAATGGTTGCTCTTGTTTTCCAGTTGGGAAGCCGATTCCTGTGGCAAAGAAGCACAAGCCGTCGGAGGAAGAAGTTGATCGAGTCCATCAGAAATACTTAGAAGAGCTGAACAAGCTCTTTGAGGAACACAAAGCTAAATATAACGTCCCAGAAAACAGTCACCTCAAATTCATATAGAGCTCCTCGCGGAAGGCGGAATCGTGGGCACTGAGCTCTGAGTTTTGCTTTGTCCCTGGGACTGTTTCGCTTCAGCTGTGGGTAATTCGTGGTCCACACAGCGTGGGGAGAAGGATTTGGTTTTCCCAGCATTTTCATCACTCCTTGTAGGACACACAGAAGATAATAAAACAAAATCCTGTCTGACCAACCCCACACCTCTGAAACTCCCACCTCCCACCTGTCCTCCATGCCGTAGAAGTACCGTGAACAGGCAGAGATGAATTATTCTTTCCTTTGCATTACAGTTCAAGTTTCATTCTCCCGGTCTACCTGCATAAAGTTTGTGCTGGAAAAAAAGTTGATTCCTCAAAGATATCTGAAAGGATATGAAGACCTTAAGTGGAAAAAAAATTACTTCTTGCGTGAGGAGCACTGCTTACAACGAACCTCAATTCCCTCCAGGGAGAACACCACAGCAGCACTGGCATCGAGTGCTTCGTGACTCAAACGATGGCATTTCCCAAGGGGAGAAGTGCTTTGGGACAGGAAATATGGCTCACAAAGCCACGCGTGGCGAGGGCTCAAGGCTTTAAATAGCTGCTGCTCCTTGATATCCAGAACTTTATTAAACTCTGCGCTTAATGGGATTTTGCAGCGTGGAAGTTTTAGGTGGCAGGAAGCTATCTGCTCAGATCAGCTTTATTTTGCCCTCAGAGAGCCCTTATACAATCACATCCCCTCTCTCCTGTCGCTTCTTTCCCTCTTTCCCACCTGCGAGGGTTTTTGCCACTGTAGGAGCTGCATTTAACGAGCTGAACACACAGCTCTGCTCCTAAACCAGTGACTCCGGGGCCATTGCTGTGGGATTTTTGACTTTCACCTTCTCCCTGCTTCAGCCACTGCGAAGTTACCCCACCTGAACGACTGGCTGCACATCCCTCCTGTCCCCAGAAAACCAGCAGCAATGGGAAAAAGTGCACGGAGCCCTTACTGACATGGCTAACCACTCCTGTAATCCCCCACTTAATCCAGTCAAATAAAGCAGGTCACCTGCTATGATTTCTTGATGGTTTTCGATTAATAGATTTTTTTTTCTTTTGTCCTTAATTAAGGGCAGAGGTGCCTGAGCAGGACAAAGATTTATGCACTAGGAAAAGAGCAGTAATTATCTCCCATCCTTTTCTGTTGCTGTTCATCAGCACTGAGGCGTTACTGTTCTTTCCTGTCCTTCCCTCTGCCTTCTCCTGCGCTGGTCCTGCTATCAGCAACACCACTGTGACCTCCTGCAAGCAGCCTGGAAGGGGTCAGTGCTGGAGGGGAGCGATGGGGACATCCCTGAGGGTACAGATGGGGTGATACGGGGATGGGAGAGGGCTCTGGGGCGAGGAGTTGGGATCTTGATGCAATGGGAAAAGAAAAGGGGGGGAAATTACCTGTGCTTGAGGGATCTGGGGAGACGTTGGGTGGGCAGTTGGAATGGATTGGGTGACTGTGGGATCTGGGGAGACGTTGGATGGGCAGTTGGATGGTGATATTGTGGAGAAGGAGGAAATGGGGGGGAAGCAGGGTGTGAGATCTCATTTGTGGCATGGACAAGGATCACAGGTATGGGTACAGACAGGAAAGTCTGGATCTGTAGAAGTGGTATGACCTTGTCCCAGCCTGACAGAGGAGTCACATTAAAGGATGGAATCCCCCATTTTTCATCTCTTCCCCTCCGTGGATCCACCTGTGTGATGCCTCTGATGCCAGAGGAGCACCTAACTGAGAAACGGGATGGTCCAGCACCTTCCCAGCCAGTTACACCACCCCTGGAGATAGAAAAGGCAGAAAACTGATAACTGGGAAAATATCCCAGGAGGAGATGGGGAGAAGGACACTGGAGCTGTCTGAGGGCTTATGGGGAAGTTGGAGACACGCGAGACCCCAAGCCAGAAAATGACGAAGCTGGAGGAGAGGGGTCAGAGAAGGGCAGTGGCTATATATAATTGGCTTCACTTGAGGTCAGTTTTATCTCCAAGGCTGGAGCGTGTCCTTGATTCCTCAGAGACCTGTATAACCCAGGAGAGGCCAGTAGTTGGGGCTTGCATTAAATATAACATGAGGAATAATGATTCACAGGCGTCCTTGCTGCTGGGAGCTGTTCTGGGGGCTCAGAGCAGTTCGGGGTCTTCTTGAGGGACCAGAGATGCCTCTGAGCAAAGTGCTGTAAGAAAAGAAGCTTTTGTGCTATGTCTGGAGGATTAAAACTCCTCCACTACAACACAAGACAAGATAAACAGCAGGGAAAGCCAAGAGCTCGGGTCAGTCGGAATCCTCCCAGACTGCAGTTACGTTTGAGTTTGGGCTCTGCAGCTCAGGACGGGCTCCGTTTGAGGCATGAAGGGTCACCCAAGCTGCCAGGCCAAAGTGACCCCAAAGCAACACAGCACGTTTAAGTGCAACATTTCCGCTTCGATTTGAGAAACAAGCCCAAGGGTTGGGTGACTGTGGGATTTGGGGAGATGTTGGATGGATGGTTGGATGGTGATATTGTGGGGATGGAGGACATGGGGAGGAAGCAAGGTGAGAGGTCTCATCCGTGGCATGGACATGGATCACAGGTATGGGTACAGACAGCAAGGTGTCTCCCATGCAGATAGAATAAGGTTGGAGTAATAAATTTCAGCCTTCTGGGGCACCTATGGAGATCCCGAATTCAAAAATAGGGTAATATTTAGGAGAGCAGTGAGTTGGTGTTCCCCACCTGCCTCCATCCAGCTCCCTCTGATCCCTCCTGTATTTCTGTTGTGAGAGGCTCTAATCTGGATTTGCCTTACTTAGCGGGTTCAGATCACGAGGCCCAAAAGAAAACCTCTGACAAGTGATGAATACAAAATACGGACTAATTCCCCAAGAGGAGGAATGCCGAGCAAAATACAGCTTGTCCTTCCCAGCCTTAACATCCCTATGATTCCATGAGTGGGAACGGCAGTGATGGGTTGGTGATTGATGATCTTGATGGTCTTTTTTCAGCCTGCCTCACTGTTAGAGAAATAACCTGCTTTTCAACCCATGTGCTGAGTGCAGGAATATTGGGGATGTCTGATTCATTTTTTAAGCCTGTGCCTACTCCTGGCCCCGCCCTTGTCACAGAATCATTGATTCATTAAATCATTAAGGCTGGAAAAGACCTCTCAGATCTCCAAATCCAACCCCAATCCACCCCACTGTGCCCACCCTCAGAATCATAGACTCACATAATCACAGAGGTTGGACAAAACCTCCAAGATCAAGTCCAACCATCAACCCGTCCCCACCACGTCCGCTCACGGAATCACACAGGTTGGAAAAAGACCATCAAGGTCACCAAGTCCAAGCACCAACCCGTCACTGCCATTCCCACTCATGGAATCACAGACAGATTAAGGCTGGAAAAGACCTCTGAGATCCCCAAAGCCCAACCCCAGCCCACCCCACCGTGCCCACTGACTCTGTTCCTCAGTGCCACATTCCCACGTGCAGAGGGCAAACAAATCCTAACCATGGGTTAGGACGGCTCTGGAACTCCTCCAGGGGTGGTGACCTCCCCTCCCCCCTCCCTGGGCAGCCTGTGCCACCACATCACTGCTCTCTGGAGAAGGAATTGTTCTTAATACCTGACCTGAAACCTGGAAATGTCCATCCCCAGCTGGCTCTGAGCGGCACTGAGCCACCTTAATTCCACACTAGTAACCTGCCAAAGCAGCACACCTCCAGGGCACGTGGGGGTCCCGTGCTTCAGATCACGCAAGACCTTCAATAGGAAGCATTTATTTATCAGTGGGGGAAAGCTGTGAAGCAGCAGCTCGTCACAGCCCTACGTTTTGGATCTGGAGTACAAAGCAATGGCTCCGAGCTAAATGGATTTGTGGCTTATTAGTCTGGGTGAGGTTGATATATCAGACAGAAAGCAGACCAAGAGTTTGTGATGAGCAGCTCAGCAGGAACCGGGCCTTACAGACAGAAAGCACTATGGGAACGGCTTGGAAGCACTGTAGGAATGGATTGAAAGCACTTGGACTCAGGAAATGACTGCAGAAAATGCATGTGCTGGAAACACATGCGCAGAAAATTGTGCATGAGCAGGAAATCGGGCCTGCACAGAACATATATACATATATATGTGTGTATTTCCCCAGGGAAAGCCTTGCTCTGGGCTGTTTTGATCACCTAGGATTCAAGAGGGACAAATGCAAGCAAGCAGTACTTTTATCTTCACCTCCATCAGGGTGTTTGCAAGGACAGGACGTGGTGGCTGGCTGCAAACAGCCTCATGGCCACGGGTACATGTGGGTGCTGGAGGAATTCAGCTCCACATCACGGAGTACTTTGAACTCAGAGAACAGCCCCACGCTGCCAGGGGTGTATACACACAGCTACAGGATTCGCCCAGCAGGGAGATACGGGAGCTCAGGATTCTCAGAGGTGCTTACAAAGTGCTTGCCTTCCACCTTCTAAAATCAGATCCCTTGAGCTAAGCACCTCGTTTTACTCCCCAGCCCCAGACCTCCGCCAGAGAGACATGCTCTGAGCCCCCTCGCCCAGGTCACCCCGTGTCCCTCAGGTGAAAGAATGAGGGTTAAGGGTTTTTCTGGGCTGTTTCATATCAGGCTGTGGCATTACCTACAAATCCCACTCCTTGCTTCCAAGAACTGCCGAGCACTTTACACCTAAATGCAACCTATAATCCCCGGAGCAGCAGAGCAGGAGCTCCTGTGACCCCAGTGATGCTCTGAGCCTGAGCCCATGAGCATCGCAGCCAGTGTGTGTCCACGCCCTGGACATCTTCCCCTGGGCGCCTTGATGGTCCTTTTCTGGTCACATCCCCATCCACCGCTCACACTTTTATGCTGCAGCTCTCTCCGGGGGAGATCTCTCAGTAGAAAATGAAGCAGTGCTTTGGGAACATCGAAGGACTTGGGAAAAGATGGACGTGTTCCTATCGCAGCCCAACCCCAACAGCTCTTTTCTGTTGGAAGCACATTCAGACTCATGGCAGCCCTGGTAACGAGATGTGCTGATGATCAAAATGTAGATACAAATGCACACTTATCATAGAGGCTCTGAGTGGCCTGAGTTGGAAGGGATCCCCGAAGGCCATCCGGTCCCACAGAAATGCGGGGTATCTGCAGAAGAGTGGATTTAGAAGTAACAATAGTGGGCAGTTACGGAGAAGGGAATGATTCTGACTTCACATCCACAGTGGGTGGGGGAAACAGCAATGGGTGTGATTACCACCAGGAATATGGTTTGGAACAGAGTGGCTGGAAAGGTCGTGGCTTCTTCATCACAGAGGGTCTTTAAAAGCACGTGAGCACTGCAGCATCCAGGTGACACGTGGCATGGGTGCACTTGAGCCTCCCTTTTAGATAAAGGGAACAGCCCTGCTGACCTCCTAACATCCCTTCCCGGCCCCATTTCTCTCTGTTGGCAGTCCTGGGAATGGTAATATCTGCATTCTCACCTCCACTGCTCTAAGAGGATTTCCCCCAGGATGTGCCTTAGCTAATAGGCTTCAACAGATCTTTTGTGGGGCCAGCTTTAGCATGACCCGCTAGGAAGTGATCAATACCCCTTCCTTCTTACTGACACCAACGCCCAACATTTTCCCTGTTACTGGGTTTTGTTGCTTCTCTCGCTCTTTACTCTGATCAGTACGTGAGAAACTGAAGGGATGAGAGAACTCTTGACCAAAATAAACCCCTCGGTGAAGATTTCTGGTTTATTTATGGTCCTGGATGCAGGCTCTCCGAGCAGGAGGTGAAGGCACCTGGCTTCAAGGACTTGCTGCTGTCTCAGTTTCTCTAGCTCTTGCCCCATGGTTTGGGTCTGTCTCAGGGTTTCCAAAGATGCGTCCTGGGCTCCAGGACTCAGTGCTGCAGGGATCTTGCTGCTGCCCAGAGCTCTTTTCTTTCCACGCTAACAAGCTGCAGATGGGCAGTTGACTTATGTGCTGCTTCTCCAACACACCCAGAGCATTTCCAGCCTCAGTTCCATCTTCACAAATCTCCTCCCAGCCACGGGTTGAAAACATGGAATAGTTTTCTTCATCAGCTCCGTGTTTAGCACCAGCTAAGCACTAAGACAGACCTGGGCTGTGACTGAGCTGCACTCTTCCTTGTTTTATTGCAGTGCCACCTCTCCTGCTGCTGCCTTGGCCGTGCCCAGCCCTGAGGTTTGGCAGTGCAGATCCATCAGCATGGTGGGCCAGGGCAGCTCTGACCTCTGCCCTGCATAGATGCTCTGAGCTAGACACGAAATCCATCCCGTCCCAGTCCTTGTCTGGCACATGCAGATATCCCAGACATGAGGAGCTCTGATACAACAGGACTTCAAGTTTTTATAAGGGAGCCAATGCCAACTAGTCTGGCCAATTGAAAAAGAGCAAGAGAGGAAATTGAGGCTAACAGAGATGGCCACTGCAAGAGGAGATGAGGCCGTAGGGATTGCGGAGCAACAGGGCTAACATGGAGAGGCCTATTGTTTTATCCTTGTTAATACTCATTAAAACTTGACGTCATCTCTTCATTTCCCATTTTTTAATGAGAACGTAGCAATCCTGCTTGCTTGATTTAAAATAACCAGCGATTTCAACTTGTAGACTTGTTCCTTTCTAGACTGATGCTCCTCTTTCTCCCTCTTCCTATTTACCTATACTTCTTCAGCCCTGTACTTGGGCCTGCCCCAGAGCAGTCTGAATGTTGGAATTGATGGTTTCTGAAACTGAAACTGAAACTATTCTATTTTATTCTGTTCTACTCTACTCCAGTCCACTCTCCTCAACTCTGTTCTACTCTACTCTGTTCTACTCTACTCTACTCTACTCTACTCTACTCCACTCCACTCCACTCTACTCTACTCTACTCTATACTCTACTCTACTCCACTCCACTCTACTCTACTTCACTCCACTCCACTCTATTCTACTCTACTCCACTCTACTCTACTCTACTCTACTCTACTCCACTCCACTCCACTCCACTCCACTCCACTCCACTCCACTCCACTCCACTCCACTCCACTCCACTCCACTCCACTCCACCCTACACTCCTTTACTCTGTTCTATCCTACCCTATCCTATCTACTTACACACCCCAGTATCATGGGGTGAGATGAAGAGACATTTAGAGGCTGCACAGACAGTAGATCAAGACTGACCTGATCAAGTTGAGACCCCCAGCTTGCAAATGCCTATTTTAAGAGTAAGGAATACCACTCTCTCTAAATTTCCTGTCCTGATCATGCAATCACAGAGATTGTTTGCAGGAGCATTCTTGCTACAGTGAGTGGGAGTCCCTGGGTAAGTAAAGGGTTGCAGGATTGGGCCTGTCTGGTGCCTGCTGCCCACATGCATCTGGAACGACTCCACTGGGACCCACAGGGCTTGTGAAATCAGGCTGGAACCTTTTCCTTGCAGATTTTGTTAACCCTGACTTGTTCTATATCTGGCTGTGATACAGCCCCCACTGTGAGGGACCAAAGTCAGCCCTTCAGTCTGTAGATCTGTCTCCATGCAACATGCTCTGGAATTTCAGGACTATCAAAACCATTGCAAAAATGATGTGCTTCTGACAGGACATGATTTGCAAGCTATTCAACACCGCAGGAAGGCTCGGGGTGTTGTTTTGATGGGCTGAGCTAGGAGCAATCAAAACAGCATCGTGTGGGATGTCCACCAACCCCATCTGCCATACAACTCATGGAGTGCCATAGGGACAGCTGATGTTCCAGGGGAAGGAGATGCATTTCTATTCCAAGATCCTTCTTCATCCATCAGAAGAAGGAATTTTCAACCATGCAACACGTTTTTGTTTTTTATTTTTTGAGAAAAAGAAAACAAAGGTCCCCTGAGCTCAGGTGTCCCCTGGGACGGGGCACCACCACAAGGCAGACCTGGTCCTTGATGGGCAGAGTTCATCTCCTCTCCTCTCATGGAAACGAATCTCTGGGTATGGATGTGGATATGGACGTGGATATGGATATGGAAATGGTCTCAACATCAAGGCCACGCCTGTTGTTCCCAAACTGCCATCTCCCCAGCATCTCTGCAGGGCTGGATCCTGAAGGGAAGAGAGTAGCAGGTTGGGGTGAAGGGAGGGTTTGCCCAACTTTCCTCTGTGCCCACATCACAAGAGTACACCTCTCTGATGGTCCCAAACTGCTTGATGGTAGTTGGCAGAATGCTTCAGGGATAGAAAGCACCAGAAATGGGCGGATCCCGAGGGATGACTCCTGGCTATGTCCATGCAGGTTCTGGTCATAGGGCCAATTTCTCCTTTTTGTTAATCCATTATTTCTCATTAGCTTGGGATGATGGGACCCACGAAGGATTCGAGGATGGAGCTGTTGTGTTCAGGGAGACGGTGAGCCCTGGAGGGGCTGGCAAGGAGGTCAGCGTGGGACAGGCAGCCTTGGCTAATAGCATTACAGGGACGAGCCCTGGGGGCAGAGGGAATAAGAAGCTTTCATCAGGGATTCTCCCGGTGTTGAATCACACGGCGCAGGCAGGAAGGCGACAAGGAGCACCGCTGCCCTCGGTGTGGGGCTCTCCCAACTTTCAGCAACAGGACGTGCTATTTTTTCCCCATTGTATTTAACCACATTGCCATTCCTAGTGCCTCCACGTCCCCCTTCATAAAAGAAGCAAACACAGTTGCAAAAAGCACCAACCCCCCCTATTTCTTGCATGCCTGATGTGGCTCTGAAAAATACCCTCCCAGCTGCAGTGCGTTGCAGGCGGAGCCGGTTCTCTATCTATTACTAATTCTCCAGTGCTCATTCAGTGCAGGGACCAAAGTTCTTCAGCCTTACAGTTAATTTTTAGGTGCTCTAATTTTAGACTGTAGCTAGGCAGCTAGACCCTGACTCGCTGCCAGCATCCAAAATCTGGCTTTGCTCAGTGACTTGCATAAATCTTCCTGTCTTGTGGGGAGAAGAGGGGGTGTGGTGAGCTTCTATTATTTTTCATACCCTTTCTTTTTTTAATGCCTTCTAGCACAGAGCTCTCTGTGAAGTATCTCTTGCAGTCTGGGCCCAAACTTTGCTTCCATTTGGAGGTGGACGCGCAGCTTCAGATCTTAATTTAACTTCACAGCAGAAGAAGGGAGGCCTGCGGATAGAGCTGACTCCTGCCTCGTGCATGGGGCCGTAGCATTCACCTGTGAGCTGCTCTCTTTGTTCTACCACTGCCCAAAGCTGTGCTGCTGTTTATAGTACACGTGGGGCCACGGGTTGCAGCGTTGGAGCTGTCAGTGCAGCCTGCAATTCTGTGATTCACCCTCAGAAAGGACTCAGGGACGGTGCACCGGGTGTGCAGAATCACCGTTGGGTTTCCCCCCTTCTCCTCTTGGCACCAACAGTCTGCTCTTCGTCCAGACTGGCTTTTAGTGCAACGTGGATGAATGCAAGCTGTACAGCTTGTCATTTCTTTGCCTCTTTCCTGAGATCATGGATGAAAACGCCCAGGAATGTGCTCGTACATGCCCGAGGTGCCCACGCTACCTTCAGGAACCGCTCTGGAGAAGCGGCTTTGCACGGCTCTGCTGTGCAAACATCCCCTTCCCAGGCACATTCTTGGAGGGATAAACCTGATAAATACCTGTGAGATAACAGCTCCGTGTGAAAACCAATGCTTTGGGCTGGGGTCTGGGCAAGTCTTTGGCTGCTTGAGTGGATTCTGCTCCAGATGCAAAGGTCAGCATGTGCAATGACCGCGGCGGTGCTGAGCCATGTGGGCCAACTCTCCTGGGGAGGGAGGTGCTGCTCTGTGCTCACTCAGCTCTTTCCAGCTCCAGACGTGGTGCCGATGCCTTTGAACCCCTTTGAATCTGGGACTGCTGAATCGTGCAGATGGACTTTGCCGGAGCAACTGGATGTGCCCGCTCCACCACGCTCCAGTCAGGGAGTGAACCATCCGTGGCTGTTTGTGCTGGTGGTGCAGGGAGGGGTGGGATGTGCAGAGTTTGCTGATGGGGTCACAAGCCTCCTGGCTGCGGCCTGTGCCAGCTAACAGAAATGTGGGTGGTTTCTGCCCATATGAAAAGAGCTATCTGAGGATGGAGCATCGGGAAGGACCAGCCCAGGCTCCTAAGGCCATAACACCCCCAGCACTGGTAATCCAGGCACTGCCGTGCTCTCAGGGTGATAAATTATTTCCCAACACAGATTAACAAACAGGTTCTGCAGGAACACACCACAAGCCACAGTGAGGAAGCAAGGGAGACCACAGGGAGCTTTGTAGCTGAGGAACCTGAGACTAAAAAAGGGATGAAGGATAAGTCAGGGGTTCCTACCACCATCTGGATCTGCAGAACCGTATCCAAAAGGATATGGTAGCTCGGCTCCACAGTTGGTTTACGCAGCTTTTACGTCACCACACTGAGGTCTCACACAGCTTTTGCATCTTATCTGAAGCTCTATAGAAGCAGGTGATGTGTGTGGATTTGGGAACGCAGCCTTTCACCCCAGCCCAGCTGTCGCCCTGGGCTCAAAGTTCACATACCTAACTCGGGCAAGGTATGAGCCAACATCACACCTCCACAAGTAACACCTGGACTGCGAACTTTCCCCATCGAGGAAGGAGAAAGGATGGAGGCAAAGATGAACCCCCTCACCCGGAGGCTCAGGCTATGACTCAGGGAGAAGTTCCTGGGCCCCCATGCCCACGTTTACCAGTAGAGGAAGAGGACACGAGGTCTGCAAGGGAGAGCTCAGCCCAAGTCATGTGTGGCAGGTGGAAAAGCAACCACTGTAAGACTCAGGAGGGGTCTTTTTGCTGTTGTGTTGGCTTGGAAAGTTGACGGAGTCAGTCCTGCTGCCTGGGCGACTCGGGTTCAAACTCCTCATTAGATCCCAGATCTTATTGCCTGGTTCATCGCTGATTATAAGACTTCCCTTGGCACAGCTGCCCAGGGAGGGGGGATCACCGTCCCTGCAGGCGTTCAGACCCGTGGGGATGTGGCACTGAGGGACTCAGTCAGCAGGCACTGTGGGGTGGGCTGGGGCTGGGGATCTGAGAGGTCTTTTCCAACCTTAATCCCACAACATCCTTGTTATGAAACTTAATGAGTCTATGATCCTATTTAGGGACAGGGTTTAGAGAGGATGGTGGGGATGGATTGAGCTTGGGCTTGGGGATCGTAGAGGTCTTTTCCAACATTAATGGTTCTGTGATTTGGCTGCGCACGCAGTGGGTATGTCCGACAAAGTCCTGCTCAACGCCAGGCTTTCCCTTTCTATTCTGACACCCCCTTACACACCACTCCTGCAACGGGACCTGGAGAAGCCCCTTATTCCCAACCCAAATTCATCACACTGTAGGCATCAGAAGAAACACAGACCAGGCTGGTGCCTGAGCTATGGCAGTGGTCACAGGAGGGAGCTGAGGAAAAGGAACATTTTCAGATGCTGCGATTGAAGCCTGTGAAGGGGAAATGGGGGCAGAGCGGAGGGGAAAACCTGGCAGCTATAAACCCTCTGTGTTTAACTACAGAACCATTGTTGGAAGGGACTCGCAGGGATCACCGAGCCCAACCTTGGCCCCACACAGCACCCCCAGAGCCCGACCCCGTGGCAGAATGAGACCCTGGCAACTCAGGGCTGTGCCCACCACCCTGGGGAGAAAGAAATAAGAAATGAGAGATAAGAGCATCTGGAAAGAGAGAATTTAGGAATTCCTCAACAAAGGGCTGCCACAGCCAGGGAAATGGCTCTACGTTTTAAGCCAGAGAAGGAAAATTACTAAGATAGAGAAGCTCCACTTGAGCACGTGCTAAATTCAGGCAGCGTCATCCGTGCACCCAAACATGTGGCCTTTGGATGAAGACTGAACTCCGAGCCTCACTAGGCTTGAAAATAGGGCATCTTCTGCTCAGTAGGCAGATAGGAACAACACCGCAGCATTGTGCAGCAGCTGGCTCCGAGCACTGAACCCACTGCACACCTTGCACGCGTTTCCCACCCCCCCCCCCCAACTAGAAGTGGGGAGAGAAGAATAACCAGCACCCTCCAAACCTTTCCATAGGCAAAACCCTAAAGCAACGTGCACTAGGAAACACGACTCCAGCAGGATGCACTGCTGCTTCGCTGCGAGGTTCGGGTGCTGCTGAGCAAAAGCAGGAACAGAGGGACGTGAAGGCACTGGGAGATGTCTTGTGAGCCCGGAGCTCGGGCAGACTCCTGCCCCTGTGCCTCGGTGCACAGCCCGTGTTTTGCAGGTGCAGGAGAAGTAGGATGTTGGAAAGGATGTTATTGTTGAAGAGTAACCTTGCTAGACGTGCGGGTTAATGACAGACAGGGTCGCACGCCTGCTGTGCCAAGGGAGGAATGTAAGCAGAGAGCAAAACAAACCAGGGGCACCGGCAAAAACAAGCTTTGAACGAGCTCTGCAGCGAATCTTCCTGGTGGGAAAACTTATCCCGGTGGGGAACGGAGCCAAGATGCTTCTCGTGGCTCGGGATGACTTTCTGATTTTCCCCGAGCTAAAGGGGGGGGGGGGGGGGAAGGAAAAGGAGTCACAGAGTTCAAAGAGGTGAAATGAGAGCCGGGTGGCAGCCGCCGTCCCACGGCTCAGCAGTGTCCTCGCCGATCCTTCCTCCCAGGGCAGTGCTGCTGTCCCTGCGAGCCCCACTGCTCCGTGGGGCAATGAGGGTTTTGCTATTGCCCTTCACTGCGGTGTGCTTGTGAGCTCTGCTCCCAGGCTGGGCCCCCTCTGCGGAGATGGAGCAAGGTTGGGATCCACACGGTTTGCAGCCCAGTAGTGCAGCAGGGTGGGTGTCCATCACGGGATCACTGCAGACCACCCCTAACCCTCAGGACAGACGGTGCAGGCAGAAAACCAATGCTAACCCACCGTCCCACGCTGCCACCGCCTCGCAGCCTGAATTTCTGCCTGCTCAGGCTAAGAAGCACGGCCCACGCTTTGCTCGTGGGGGACTCCAAGCCGTCAGAAGATGCAGACGTGCGGGAGATCGTTCCCCTTTCACACAGCAGTAGTTCAGCAATAACTATTTCTATTCTGGGCTCTCCTTCGCAGCTCTTATCCAAGAGCTGTTGGGCAAGGCCCTTTCTTCACTCGGGCTCTCGTAATTTTCCATTTTTGTAGGGATTTCGACAGGCCACCGCAGCTGCTGGAAGACGTCCTCCGGCCCCGATGGTGCCAGTTCAGCTCTGAAAGAGGGGATCTTAAAAACAACAACAAAAAAAAAAGAAATACAAAGCTCTTTCACCTCTGAGGGTGAGCTGCTGCCCCACAAGGCTCAGCCCCATCCCCACCCCGGCAGCCAGGCTGGAGTTGGAGGGGTACACACTCGAGGATTGCAGGTGGTTGTTGCTGTCCCTCCTCCACGTACAGGGATCCCCCAAACGCTCGCTGTTTTCAGTGGGGTATCCTCTGTAGGATCTCAGTGCCCTTCTCTGATGGAGACTCCTTTTATTCCCCCAAAGTTACAGACAAGATGGGGCCGAGGCGAGCTGTCAGCCCGATCCTCCTCCCCCTCCAACAACAGGGCCAGACGTGACCCTACCATAAAGAACGTCTGGGAGCTGGGGCTGACCCACCTGTCCCCATCTGTCCCACATTGGTGAGCTGAGCTCCCACCCCGAGGCAAAGCGAAACGGCACCTGCGTGGTTACAGATCTACAGAGCTCTGAAACCCTCAGCTGGGATGAAAAATCGAGGCAGATCGCGGTGCCGAGGGCAGCGCTGGCGGTGGGGGCACGGCCGGACTGGATCATCCCAGGGCTCTTTTCCAACCGGAGCGGATCCGCAATTCGCTGCGGTTTTGGGGGCGGTTCGGGTAAAAGCTGCGGTCTGGATCCCACTGAATGAAGCCGGGAAGACAACCACATTGCTAGGATTTGCTCCTTAGTACTCATTCAATAACTCATACCCACCCCCACCCTCTTCCCCCCCCACCCCCATCCCGCTGGGGCACCGGGAACCAGTGGGCGAGAAGGGCAGCGCAGCATCCTACCCAGCGCTCTGCTCATAGGGATGTCCCCCTGCATCCTGCAACCCTCGGGCGTGGGGTACCCCGCCACGCGAACGGCACTGCCAGGACCCAGAGCTCCGCTTGGGGCGGAGGGACCGGGCGTGGAGCCCCGCCTCTCCCTGCCCTCCTCTTCCTCCTCCTCCTCCTCCTGCAGGAGTATATAGGGCCGCCCTCTCGCCGCCCGCCCTGCACATCCACAGCACCGGGGTCGTACATCCGTTCTCCCTCCCCCCCACACCCCGGACCCCCATCCCTGCATCCCGTGGGCTTGGCCGGGCCGTGCCCCGCTTCCCCTGCACCATGAAAACCATCATCGCCGCGTACTCGGGGGTGCTGAGAGGTAACGGGGGCGGGGGGGAGGGGGGGAGGATGCGGGGCAGCCCCGCGGGGCTTCGGCCGCGGTCTGAAGCGTGTGTCCTCATCTTCATCCCGCGTGGGGAGGGATTGGGAGGGCTGGGAGAGCGCGGTGCGGCGGAGGGGCTTTGCCGCAGCGTTTTTCGGGGTGCGGGTTTCGTTCCTCGACGGCTCTCCCGCTGCGGGAGGCTCCGGCGGATCGCGGCGGCCGACGTGGGCGCGTGACGTGGGCTTAAAAATGAGCCTTTTTCTCCTTTATTTTGGGGTTTGGTTCCCCCCCCCCCCCCTCCTCCCACCTTCTGGCGGTAGGAAGCGTTATCAGCATGCCGACGGAATTCAGCTCGCGGCGGTGGGTTCGGCTCAGCTCTGCGACTCCGTATTCCCCACCCTTCCAGCAACAGGTAGAAGATGGAAGGAGAAAAAAAGACGAGAAAGAGAGGAAAAAGGAGTGGCTGTTTCTTACCCCTCCGCAGCGGGGGAGTGGAGGGCTCTATGCGATAATCAGACGGGGTTTGCGTTGTGCAGCCTTCCCTTCTGCAGCCCTGCACGTTGAGAAGGGACTTCCTGGGTGAGCAGAGCAAGTTGGGTGACCGTGGTGACACTGTGCAGCCACCAACCGCTTCCTGCTGCCGGGAGGGCAGAGATGCTGGAGGGAGCTCGTAGGAAATGGGTGGGAAGCAGAGCCCGCAGCTCGAGGGGGGGGTTGGTGCAGTGCTGCGCAGTGTTTTTGCGTGGTGCAGGTTTGCAGCCCCCTCCGCTGCTGTTGTGGATGTGTCAGGGCTTGAAAGCACAGCACTGCGCAGAGAAGTGCAGAGCATCGACCCCGTGCCTTGGGAAGGGCCCTGAGCAGTGGCTGTGTACCACCAAAGGCTTCCTGCCCCCAAAAGAGCAAGCTGACAATTCCTCCTGGGCTGAAAAGATGGGGAATGGCTCGGCTTGTTGATTAAGTGACTCATTAGTGGAGCAAAGAGGAGCTGAACCTGGTGAGTTAAGCCCCGTGCCCTTGCTCCAGCCCAGGTCTGTGTGTAGAGCTCCACTAAAGATGTGGTGCCCGTGGGTGTGTGCAGGTCTGGCTTCCCTGCCAGCTCCCAGCTGAGCCCACACCAGCCTGCCTGTGCTCCCCGTGCCCAGCTCTGGTCCTTCAGGCAACCTGAGTGCAACGAGCAGAGGCCAAGCCACGTTTTGAGATCAGATGCGTCCCTTGAATGAGGAGCACGAGAGCTGTTAAACTGGGAGTTAACCGCGAGCCAAGTGCCGAGAATAAATCATTCAGGAGCCCTATGAAATATGCAGGGCTGACCCCGCACCGCGTTAGCGATGGATCTGGGACACGTGCATCATTCAAAATGGAGCGTGGGTGAGGGACAGTGATTGGCCTCATCTCTAGATAATCCCGCTTAGTGGAGGAAAGCTCTTTACTCTCCTTGGGCCAGTTCTGCACGGGGGTGGCTCACGGGGGTCCTGCAGCAATTTTGGGTGGCTTTACCCATTTATGCACGCTGCACGTGGCTGGAGATGGGAGGCCTTGCCCTGACAGAGGCCTCTGCTGACCTTTGTGGTGTGGGGTTCGGAGGGATCCAGCTGCCTTCGGGCTCCAGCCTTCCTGCTGCCCCAGCCCTGGCTTTGCCCCGTTACCAAAGCATGGGATGTCGGCACTGATCTGTCCCGACCTGGCTGGATTTGGGGGAGTGTGACAGTCAGGTGAGCCTTAAAACAGAGCAGGGAGAGGCAGCCCCTTCCCCCAGACAGCCACAGGACAAACAACAACAAACTGAAAGCCCCCAGGGATGGCGTCTCCCCGCCTGCCCATCCCTGCCCGTGTATGCGGAGTCACACACTGAACCATGGGAGTGTGGGGGAGCCCTCATCGCAGCCTTCCAGCATCCAGAAGGGGAATGAAGTGTTCACAAGGGTGGAGAGTGATAGGACAAGGGGGGAATGGTCTTAGGACAAGGGGGGAATGATTTTAAGCTCAAGGAGGGAAGGTTTAGATTGGACGTCAGGGGGAAGTCCTTCGCAGAGCAGTGAGGTGCTGGCACAGGCTGCAGAGAGGATGCGGGTGCCCAAGACCAGGTTGGATGGGGCTCTGGGCAACCTGGGCTAGTAGCAGATCTGGAGGATGCTGGCCCAGCCTGCGGCAGGATCCCGGTGGTCCCTGGGGTCCCTTCCAACCCAAGCCATCCTGTGATTGTGTGTGGCACTGAGGGGACGCAGGCAGTGGGCATGGTGGGGTGGGCTGGGGGTCTTGGAGGGCTTTTCCAACCTGTGTGATTCGATGAGGGATTGTTGTCTTATCTTGACCTGACCCACTTTGGCCATAAGCTGCTGAGGTGCTGCCTTGCTTCTCTGGCACAGCAGCAGGGAGGATGCTGGCGTCAAGGCATTAAAGGTTGCCCTTCTTTGTAGATTCCTTCCTTATCCCATTTCGTCTTAGAGAAGTCCCTTTGCTCCTCTGCTTTGGCTGAGCTGTGGATGAGAGCTTCAGCTGAGAGATTGAACTGCAGCAGTATGGAAGCACGGTGTGAAATACATGGGGGTGGGGAGGGCAGCTCTGCTCAGCTGTACCCCGGAGTTGGTCCTGCTGTGTGCCTGGGGTCTGGCAGACCTCAATTCTGCTGTGGATGGACCCTCCATTCCCTCCCCCAGGCACAGCGGGATGCAATGGGAGGTTTCCCCCTCCCTCCAGCAGCTGTGAAGTCTGGAGGACCTAACACAAGCCGCCAGTTTCTGGCTGTGCAAGGCAGCTGGTTTTCCCTCGTGGGGCACCAGCAAAGTCCTCCCGGGCATCCTGGTGCTGCTGTGTTTGTCCAGCTCAGCTCTGCTCAACCCCCAGTGTCAGCTTGTGCTCTGGAGGGGCTCAGCCTTCACGCAGTTGTTTGGGTTGAAAAAAGACCTCTGAGGTCATCCAGTCCAAGTGCTGATCCAACATCACCGTGCCCAGCCACCAGTGCTGCAGCTTTCATCACCTAAGCAAGCATCGCTTCTCACCTGATGAGAACTGCTTCACAACTGAGTGTGGTGAAGTGCGCTTCTTGGCCACGAGTTAGTGCTGACAAGAGTGAACATGCTGTCTTGTGAATGCGAAAGATAAAGCCTGATTTAGCAAGCTTCCAGCTTGTAACTCTCTGCAACGTTTGTACTTCCTCATGGCTCCTTTATTTGGCTGCTATTGCTGTGCTGTAGACTGAGCTTTCTGGTGCCCAAGCATGACGTCCTGTTTATTTCTGCTCCTGGAGCCTTTGGGTCTGCCCCCTTGCCTACGTAAATCACGGTAAACCTATGTAAACCTGAAACAAACTGCTGGAACAGCACCGGGTGCTGTTGCAGTTGGGAGTCAGCTGCTTCTTCGAAGCCTTCAGCAGCTCCAGGAGCTGGTGGGGTATCTCCTGTGCCTGGCTCTGGCTGCTGGAATGAGGTGTGTGAAGCCACAAAGCTTGGAGACAGCGAGCTGCAGTTGCTGAGCCACCCTGGGAGGAGCTGGGGGTGGCTGCATTGCTCAGCAGCAGCAACGGTCCCCTCTGGACAAGATGCTTTTATGGCCACCTTGCCAAGCAGCATCCTTCCGAGCCACGTATGGCTTCGTCTCCCATCAGATTCCCAACCCACCGTGCCTCCCAGCCACGTCCTCCGTGCCACATCTCCACGGCTGCTCATCACCTCCAAGGATGGGGATCCCACCACCTCCCTGGGCAGCGTGTGCCAGTGCATCGCTGCTCTTTGTGGGAGGAAATGTCCCTCATATCCAACTTGATAGCTGAAATGAGTTGAGAGGCTCAGTGCCTCAATTAAGGCCAATTAAGGGAAGTTGTTGGAGTCTCTTCTGCACAGGGGTGGGTTGATGTTGACCCCAAAGTTGTTCAGTTCTGGAACCGGTGGCCGTAAGGACACTGGAAAACACTCTGGGATGGACAGTGTGGCCGACGTGTAGGCAACTGTCAGCAGCAGAAAATGGGGTGCTCCCTGTTTCTGCAGGATTAAACATCTTCCTTTTGGAAAAGACAAATGGATGGCAGAGGGTGGGGTGTACGGAGCCTGTCCCCTCATCCTTCATCGTGGGTAAGCCTGACAGGCCTTACAAACCCAACCATGGGGCTGAAGCTATTGAGGGGCATCCAGAGGAGGGCTGCAGGGGTGGGGAAGAGTCTGGAGGGCCAAAGGTGTGAGGAGTAGCTCAGGTCCATTGGGCTGTTCAGCCCAGAGCAGAGGAGGTGGAGAGGAGGCTCTTGGTGGCCCTAGAGCACGGGAGGGTCAGGGGGATGAGGGAAAGCCTGTGCCCTAGAGGGTGGTGTGCACAACCCTGAGCTCAAGGTGCTGGGACACCACTCTGACATAGGGTTGGGGTTTGAGGGTGCTGTGTGGGGCTGAGGCTTGGGCTCAGTGTCCGCTGTGGGTCTGTGCCAACTCAAGGTGTTCTGTTATTTTTCCTCTGAGTCTCTAGGAGGTGAACAGCACTGGATGTAGGCCTGTACGTGAGCCCTGGGGAGGATGGGGGGTTTCTCTTAAAGAGTTGTACCCACGTGTTGAACTCGGGCACAGCAGAGTAACCCCCAAAAAGCACATTTATGATCAGTTATGGAAACTATTCTGCTCTGCATCACCAGCAACCTCGTGCTGTAGAGCACCAAGTACTTTCCCCGTGGGTTGGTGCTCCGTAGGATGCTCGCGTCGTGCAGCTCGGTGCCTGTCTGCAGGGTTGGCAATGCCTGCTGTTTGCTGAGCATACAGAAAATGCTGCAGTACAAATCCATTCAGAGGGTTACACAGTTGTTTGGTCCAGGGAAGGAGTTGGATCTAGCTGATCCGGGCCTGGAGTGCTGGGTCCCTTGATCCATGGGTGTTCTGGCATTGTAAGTGCACACGGTAAGTGCTGCTGCCTCCCATCTAGCTGCCTGTGGGGGTCCTCTCCTAGCAGAAGTTGCTCAGGGCAGCATGAGCTCAGCCCTGGGGGGACTGTGTGGGAACTGTTGGACCTGAACCACTGATCTGAGGTGGGCACTGAGGCAGCCATGGGAGCACAGACAAAGGCAATGCACCTGTGTGACCAGAAGGGCTGGAGCCTGGCTCCATCTCTCCCAGACCCCATTGAAGGGCTGACCACCACGGGGGAAGGGTCTCTTTCTGGAGATTGCTCCTTTGGAGTTTCCTGTTGTGTACCTGGGATGTGGGTGAGCATTTCTATTTATTTCACTTGTCTCTTTTCCATCCCAATAGTTTTTCTAATCGCACCGTCTATAAAATAGATCAGCTCACAGTATCATTTGGTATTACTCACTGTGTTAACTTCACCCCTGACGTGGACCCTGCAGGCCCAGTGCCCACGAAGGGGAGCTGCAGGACCAGTGCAGCAGTTAGTCCTGCTGCTGTGGTCAGTGGAGGCAGTGGTTAGCAACCACAGCAGAAAAGCTTTTGCGTATTTCAAGCATGCATGGGATGAAACTTGTCCTGTAGAAAGTACCAGATGATTAGAGGCTCTTCTCCGTGGAATCTCTCCAGCGTGAGCTCTCGCTGTGCTATCCTCCTCCAGCAGTGGTGTGTCTTGTTAGCCAGGGCTGAGCCCTTTCAGCGTAACAGCTGCTCAGCAGCATTGCATCCCTTCTAATAGCAGGCTGATCCTAAAAAGGAGAAGGAAGTATGTCAACACACCTAATTTGTTCTCAGGCCAGCAGCTTGACTTGCATTCTTGCCTGCAATTACAGTGCTTTCAGGTAGTAAAAGTAATGATGAGATGCAGAGGAAAACCTCAATGCGAGTGCTGCTTTCTGGAGGCATTAGAGCCTATCAGCAAACCCCAGCAGGCAGTTCCTTGTGGAAATCCCATCTTTGGGTTCTGTCTTTTTGACTGGAATGTGGAATTGGCTTTCACCTCCTCTGTGCTATAGGAAAACAGCCGTGGTTTCCCTTGCTGTGGGTGCCCAGGCTCGGATGCATGGCACTTGTGCAATGGGGGTGTGAGCAGTAGCTCAGAGCACAGCCTGGTGTGTGCCTGTCTGTGGCGGCTGATCTCTATCAGTGAACTTGTGGCTGGGCTGGGTGCTGCTCTCAGGAGCTGGCAGTTGGAAGTGAAGCCATGTGTTAGTACTACTCCCCTCTAAAAGTAATGTCTGGAGGTGTCTGAGGCCACGGGCAGCCTGAGCCTGGGGTACCCAGCCCACGCTGGGGGTTGGAGCTCATGATCTTTGAGCCCCCAGCACTCTACAGTCAGTGCTCAGTGTGATCTGCTTTTTGCTTTGTCCTTAGGTACGGGATCGAGCATCCTCTCTGCTCTGCAGGACTTGTTCTGGCTGTCTAAATCCAAAGTAGAGAAACAACTGCAGATCATCTCCGTGCTGCAATGGGTCCTCACTTTCCTCGTCATGGGTAAGTAATGCCCTGGAACAGAGCTTTTTGTCTTATAAGTTCTTCAACAACGTTAGTGTGTAAGACATAAACTGTGTCCTAGGGCACAGGGTTGATGTAGGGAGCCCTCGGGTTTGTTGGCTTGCTGTTCCTTCCCAGCTTCGCCCGTGGGAACAGCACAGTGCTGTGTGGGGTGGGGTGCCGGTGTTGGGACCTGTACCCAGCAGCAGGGCTGCGTGCCCGGGGATGGTGCACGGCCCCAAAGAGCTCCTGGTGCTGCTGCAGCCCCAACCTGCAGCTGGTGGAGCAGCCATCCCACTATCACAGCAGGTACCCGCTCAGGGGGAAGCTGTCTCAGTCCCATGATTTATTTTAGCTGAATCCATCTTGATCGAGGATTAATGGCGTCAGGTTGAGACTGAGAGCTTGGTGTGGAAGGGTCAGGAGGCGAGGGGCTCGTAGTGCAAGCAGGAATGCTCTCTGCAGACTGCAGCCTGACACCAGCTTGTTTTCTTCTCTGACATACCCAGGTATTGCTTGCACTTTAATCCTCATGTACATCCTGTGCACAGATTGCTGGGCAATCGCTGCTCTGTATTTAGCCTGGCTGGTGTTTGACTGGAATACACCAAAGAAAGGTAAATAACACCCTCCTGACCCCTGATATCCGTGTCCTTCTCCTCCTGTTTGGGCAGAGCTGCCCTTCCTTGTGCTGGGTGTGTTCCCTTCTTAGTTGGACTCAGCAGGATCTCCTCCTGTAAGCACTGTGTAGGTTACAGGCTTTGTTGGTGCTGTTGGCGGAGCAGTGCCAGTGGTCAGATTCGGTTATGCAGTTGCTGGCTTGTGGCAGTGGATTTGTGAGGCTTAGAGTCAAACTGTGCACTGGGAATGTCTACACTGAGATTCAGTAGCCCGCTGTCCTCTGCAGCTTTTGCACAGCCCGGGTAACAGCATGGCAGCTTGGACGTGGCCCTGCCACGGGGTCTGTACTGCTGCAAATACAGGAGGAAACTTAATGTTGGAAGAGGCCCTGCAGAAACCAGCTCTGAGACCCACGATGGCGATGGCAATGAGCTCTGGCAGCTCTTCTCAGGGCCGGGTTAGCACTGTCACTGCAGCTTTGGGCTGCTGGAATCATCCAGAGTTTCTTCTCCTTCTGTTCTCCTTCTTCTCCTGTCTGCAGCCCCCTGGGTTTCCTGCAGGGCACCCAGCTGGAAATGGCTTTAATAACACAGCTTTTCTTCTTCAGGTGGAAGAAGATCCCAGTGGGTGAGAAACTGGGCTATATGGCGGTACTTCAGGGATTATTTTCCAATCAGAGTGAGTAACAGCTGAACTGCACGCAGTGGGGCAGAATGACTTGCAGGGGATGCTTCTGGTGGTTTAGTTGCTGGTTTAGTTGAGGCAGCCTTGCTCGTAGCGGTGGAGCTCCCTGTCTGTCCTTCCAGCTCGTCTTCTGAGCTGCAGCAGTTCTGCTTCGTGCCTGGCACCATCTCTGCTCCCTGCACTGATGGATCGCCGGAGGTGAGCACAGCTGAAGGCAATGCACTGTGTGAGCAGAAGGGCTGGGGTCTGAGTCCACCTCTCCCAGACCCCATTGAAGGGCTGACCACCCCTGGGGAAGGGTCTCTTTCTGGAGATCCCAGAGGATCGGAGGCAGAGCTTGAGGGGTGAGAGCTGTGGGGCAGCTCTCGCATCTGCTGTGGGGCAACAGCACGCTCGCTGCAGGGCTGTGGGGCTGGGAGGTGCTGGAGGTGCTGCCTGCAATTATGGGACCACTCCTACAGAACGAAGCATCCCTATAATCTGCTGCGGGGAGCGGTACCAACCACCTGAACTCGTTGGGTTTGAAGTCGTGGAGGGCACAAGAGTTCCTTGGATGTTTATCCCTCTTCCGTTGGGACGGAGGCTGCTTTAGAGGCAGATGTGGTGCCAGCATGCAGTGCTGACTGCAGGCTGTGGGCACAGGTACCACCAAGGACCACAAGCTCAGGTGTAACCCCCTCTTCCAGGAGAGAATTAGGAAGCAGCCCTGCAGCTCATCTCCTGCAGCTCGGGCTGGCTCCCGGGAGCAGGGAACCAGCACCCAGTGGGCTGCAGCTGTGGCACTGAGCCCTGCATGTGGAGCGAGGCCTCAGCATCCCATCCTTGCTGGCTATGGGGAAAAGCCAAGCTGCGCTCTGTGCTCCTGCCAGGCCGCTCTGAGCTCAGCCCTGAGGGTACAGGGGTGGGATTGGGGTGGTCTGATACATCACCAGTTCGGTGTGATGATGCTGTGGGGTTACGGCTAGGGGTGCTGCAGCCTTCCACGAGCCGGGGACAGGGACGTGTTTGCAGCACTGGTCTTGCGTGCAGTGGCTTGGCTGGCTTCCTGGAGGAGCCTCTGCTGGTGGTTGTTGTGGATGGAGCACAGTGCTGGGATGGAGAGCCTGCAGGGCTCACAGTGCTGGTCTGCACTGCTGGGAAGCTGAGTAACTTCTTCCATGGCCCAGCTGGATGTGGTGCACTAACCACGGTCCTTTTGCAAGCTTACATGCAGATCTGGACAGAGCAGCTCTGGTTTTCTGCTTTCTGGATGCTCCAGTGTCCTGTGCTCAGCTTGCAGGCAGGAGGAGCACCACCCAACCTTCTCCCCTTCACTCTGCTCCTTGCTCCTGGTGCAGAGCAGCAGCATCTGTGCCAGTTCTTTCTCCACACTTGCTTGTGTCACTTACTTTTCCTGTTCCCACAAATAAAACTGGTGCTACCGTTCCCTGAGTGTGTGTGGCACTCCAGTCTATTTAACAGTGGGGTGTTACTTAAGCATAATTGCACTGCTTTACTGCTTCAGTGGGCAGGCCTAGATCTGCTGGAAGAAATCTGGAATTAACAGTGAGAGCACACGGGTGGACCTTTGCTCCTGGTGAGATGTGCTCCGTCCTGGGCTGGGCCAGGTGTGTTAGCATGGCAGGGTGAAGGTCCAGCTCCGGTCCCAGCGCTGTGCTCAGCTGGGTGGATGCAGCAGGGATGCACTGCCTTTATCTCACTGTGGGAGCACTGAGTGGGGCAGGAGGAGAAAGGCTTTTTTGAAAGCAGATGTTATTTACTGGAACCCTTCCTTCTCCAGAATGCAGACAGCATGCACGGGGAGCGAGGGGGGGGGTCACCGTCCCTGGGGGTGCCCAGAGCCGGGGGGATGTGGCACTGAGGGCTGTGGGGTTGGGCTGGATCATCTTAGGGGTCTTTTCCAGCCTTTGTGATTTCATGGTAAGCACAGCTTGCAGATGCTGCACAGCCATCTGCAGTTGGTGGTGTTTTGTTGCCCTGGGTTCCGTGGGTAAAAGGAAGATGTATTCTCCTGTCTTACCAGCAGATATTCCCCCTGTCCTCATCGTGGATGAGCTGGCTCCCTGCATGCCTCCCTCCTGGGCTGACCCTACCCGGGTACCCTTGCCAAGAGGAGTGTAACCCTACTCCTCTTGGAAGGAGTCAGGCTGCAGGGCTATGGCCTGGCTGGGTGTGTGCAGGGTATGGGAGCAAAGGGCTCTGCGTGGGGACGGTGTGTCCTTCACGTGGCTGTGGGGTTGGAGCACAGTGCTGCCCTGCATGGTGGCTGCGTGCTGGCGTGGGAGCCAGCCCTGGCTTGACCAAGCTCAGCTCATGCTCCAGAGGGACATTTGCAACCCCCGTGCTGCAGGCAGCTTCTCTTAAAGCCACAGAGCTTGGTGCAGGCAGAGGATGGGCTCTCCTCCTTGGAGCCCCTGCCTTGCTCTGAGGGCTTTGAAGAAGGGGCTCTGCGTGGGTCCCACCGAAGCTGTATGAGGCAGCAGGGCTGCCCGCGTGCAGCTGCAGGAAGATGCTCTGACGTGTGGGATGCTGCTGTTACTGATGGTGCAAAACGAACCCCACGTCCACTGGCACTGTGGGACGTGGGCACGGGTTGTGCTTGTGCTGTGGGACGCTGATCTTTCCTTTCTTACCGGGGTGTGAGCCGCCAGCGAGCCCAGGGGTGGGGAGGGGGGTGTAGCTGCAGTTATAGCTCTGCAAGGAGCTCGGTTGGCTGCGAGGACACCTCTGGGAGGAGTGGAAAAGCAGAGGGCGCAGGCTGCTGCTGTTCCTGCTTGGCAGAAGCAGCAGGGCTGTACCGTGGGTTTGTTGATCGTTTCTTTTTTTCCTTTTCTTTTAATGGCATTCTGTCTGCCTTCATGCGAGCTCGCTCTTTCTCTCCCAGCTGGTGAAAACCCACAACCTGCTGACCACCAGGAATTACATTTTCGGTTACCATCCCCACGGCATCATGGGGCTGGGTGCCTTCTGCAACTTCAGCACGGAGGCCACGGGAGTGGGCCAGAAGTTCCCAGGGATCCGACCGTACCTCGCGACCCTGGCCGGGAACTTCAGGATGCCCATTCTGAGGGACTATTTAATGTCTGGTGGTAAGTGGAAGAGCTCTGTGCCTCTCCTTCAGAGCAGAGGATGTCCCTTTGGACCCTGTTAAAGCTCCCTGGCACTTGAAGCTGCCCGTGTGAGAAGGGAGTGGTCTTAGCAGCGGGAGGCAGTGGTGGGTGAAGCTGCAGCGTCTGAATGCATCACACGTACAGAGAATCACAGAATTGTTGGGCTTGCTTTTTATGGGTATTTTATGGGTTCCACTGTTAGAGTGGTGAAGGACTCAGGCTGTGGCTGGAGGGTAGAATGTTGATCAGCTCCAGGGAAGAAATACAGAAACACTAGGTTGGAAAGGACCTACGAGATCATCTAGCCCAACCATCCTCCTGTCACCATCCCTACCCACTGAACTACTAAATCAAATCCCTTAGCACCTCATGCAGATGCTCCTCTGTGGCCTGAGCTTCCCTTTCACAGTGAGGATGCCCAGGAGTTACAAAGAGACGACAGAGTGAGGTTTAAAGGCTGCAAAGTGAACAGCGAAGTGATCTGTTCCCAGCACCTGGAGCAGTTAATATATAATCAGTGCCACTTGCCACCAATAGCTGTCGGGTGAGACGAGTGTCTCGTTGCAGCCTTGGCTCATGGCTGAGAAGAGCGTGGTAGCAGCACCTGGCCGTGGCTCTTCTCAGTGTGGCTGTTCCCTGTGCTGCTGCCTTCATTTGGTGTTAGCAGGGGAAGGAAGCCAGCGGGGCCGTGGTGTGCCCTGCCCAGGCTGCCTTGGCTCCCCCGGAGTCTTTACTCATCCCGTACTGTGTTATGGTCTGATTTTTTGGGGGCACTCCTGTGCAGAGCCAGGGATTGCACTCCTTATGGGTCCCTTCCAACGTGGGATAGCTCACCATCCCATACCAGACCTGGAGGGTATCACTGGTTAAACATGTGAGGAGTGAGCGACCTCTGACAACACCCAGAGGATAAAATGATGAATTTTGGGGTCAGAAGGTCCCGCTTTGTGATTTTAGAGCAACAGAGCAGAAGTTAAGGGGTCCCCCTCTTCCATGTGGCTGAAGCTCTGCAGAGCACTCCCTGTGTTGGGCTGCAGTGGGTGGTGGTACAGCCCTGTCCCCAGCTGGGGAGAGCACCTTCACAGCATCACAGAGCTGTGGGGGCTGGAAGGGACCTCCAGAGATCGTGGAGTCCAATCCCCAGCCAAGGCAGCTCCAGCCCGGGGTGCACAGCTCGGTGTCCAGGGGGGTCCTGAACGTCTCCAAAGAAGGAGACCTGGATCACAGACCCACCTTGGCACGCTGCCCCTTCCTGAGAGCAGAGGACTGTGTTGGCCATGCAAGAACTTGGGAAGTGAGTCATTATTATATGAGTTCTTTCTCAAATTAATCCAGGATGGATCCACCTCAGGAAGGTTTTCAGTTGCTCTTTGTATGATGAAAATATCCTTGTGGGATGGCTTATTTTGCCTCTTGCTCTGCTGAGAAACTCTGAAGCCATCAAAATGATGCAGCTGCTCTGCTTCCACCCTGAGGATGAGCCAGCTCCTACCGTGGAGCTCACATAGAGGGGGGACGCCTCAAACGAGCACAGAAAGAAACCCTTTCTGAAATCTTGCGTGTTAAGACAACTCCTTGAGAGCTGGTGGTGGTACAGTTCGTCCAGGGCCAAATCTAATGCTGCTCTGTGAACCGTGTGGTCAAAGAGCAGGGAGCCTGGCCCTACACCCAGCCCTTCCCAAGACATTGGGACTGCAGCTCAGCTCTCAATCAAGGTCACAGGTGATGCTGGTGCCTGCAGGGCCATCCAGGCAGGGTTTGGGCAGCAGCATGACCTCATCTCTCCCCTGACTATTGCAGGTATATGTCCTGTGAACCGTGACAGCATAGACTACATCTTGTCCAAGAACGGCAGCGGCAACGCCATCGTCATCGTGGTGGGAGGAGCAGCAGAGTCCCTCAACTGCACCCCCGGGAAGAACTCAGTGACACTGAAAAACAGGAAGGGATTTGTGAAACTGGCACTGCAGCACGGGTAAGAGATGGCACGGAGGGCAGAGCAGCACCCACAGTGCGTGGAAGGGGCTGCCATCCTGGGACAGACGGTGCCCTGGGTTGAAAAGGACCTCCAAGATCACCTCATTTCAACCCCACGGCCGTGGGTACCACCAGAGCAGGCTGCCCAGAGCCACAGCCAGCCCTGCCCTGAGCCCCTGCAGGGATGGGGCATCCACAGCCTCTCTGGGCAACCCGTTCCAGTGCCCTGTCTTAGTTTAAAGCCATTCCCCCTTGTCCTGTTGCCATCAACCCATGTCGAGAGCCATTCCCCAGCATCCCCGCAGCAGGATGTCCACCCAGTGATCTGAAAGGACACTGTGCAGGGGTTGTATTCCCTACCTGACTGGCTTGTGTTTCATGTGCCCGTGGCCAGGGCAGTTCTTTTCTTGCCTTTAGAAGTGTATTTAAATGTCTGTTGGTACTGGCTGCAGCCCGGGGCACGTGGGGGCCAACACCTCTCCATCTTTCTAGTGCCGACTTGGTTCCTGTCTACTCCTTTGGGGAGAATGAAGTGTACAAGCAGGTGATCTTTGAGGAGGGTTCCTGGGGAAGATGGGTCCAGAAGAAGTTTCAGAAGCACATTGGCTTTGCCCCATGCATCTTCCATGGCCGAGGACTCTTCTCATCCAACACGTGGGGCTTGCTGCCATACTCCAAGCCCATCACCACTGTTGGTGAGGTCTTTGTGTAGATACACTTTGTGTTTCTATCAGTACCAGCGTAACTGAATCTGCCATACCCTTGCTCTAGCTTGCTCTTGGGGTCTTGACTATATGAGTCTGTTTTTCTTCTACATGAGACCATCCTGCTCAGCCAGGAGTGGGCTACCATAGCTTCCAGAGTCTGCAAGAGCCCTGTTGTACTCTGCTCCCAGCAGCTTTACTCAATGGGTGAAACGCTGTCCTGTCCTGGTTACTGACACCAAGACTGGAAGCAGCCTGCCCCGCTGCGCTCTTAGGGCCAGAGGTGTTATGCAGTCTTGTAGCAGAGTCTTAAAGCCAACCCTAAAACATGCCTCTGAGTCTTCCAGCCCAAAGCCATGAGGTTTGTAGAGATAAAAAAGGCTGCTTCTTCCCCTTTGTCCATCGTGGAGAGTATGAGGACTGCAGCTTTGGGTCTTGGCCCTGGGAACTGTGGAGGGCTGTATTGCTGGGCCCAGCGGAGCAGAGGGGAATCCTGTGGGCCCCCCCAAGGGGGGCAAGCTGTGCTCTGCCATCGCAGAGGTGCTGAGCTGACACTGGTTGTGCAAGAGCACAGACCTCCAGGGTCTGTGGAAGCGCTCATCCTAACGCGTGGATCTTTCCTCTTCTTTTGGTCAGTGGGAGAGCCCATCACCATCCCCAAAATCGATAACCCATCTCAGAAGGAAGTGGACTTCTACCACAGCGTGTATGTGGACTCCCTGGTCAAGCTGTTCGACAGGTACAAAGGCAGGTTTGGTTTGCCAGAGACAGAGGTCCTGGAAGTCAACTGAAGGCACTCGGCAGCACCTCCTTCTCTCAGAATCAGCGCATCTTCTCCGGGAGTCCAAACTGTCATCGTGTGTTCAAAAGCATGTGTGGGTGTACGTGTCCTCTTAAGGGAAGCATTTAAAGTATTGCTAGACCACGTGTAAGAACTGATGTTAAAAGCAACAACAACAAAAAAAAAAGCTTTACTTTGGATAAATCCCATTGCAAACCTCTTTCTATCCAAAAGAGCACAGCCCCCCACGGTGGTGAGGATTTGGATGGGGGAAATGCTTGCCTTTGCCATGTGCTGTATGGTGCCAGAGGTGGATTAGAAGCATTCCTACACCCGCTGTGCACACTACTGGGGGGGGGGGAGAGCAGCATCCAGCCTGGTTTCCAATCTACAAGCAGTGGGGTGTGTGGATCATGAGAGCACTGTGACTGACGTGTTGCACAAGGGCCACGCTGAGCCACGCTCGCACGGCACAGGAGCTTTTCTCCTTTGGAAAAGCCCCCCTGAAAGCAGCAGCAGAACCCCAGGGGAGAGGTGCAGGAATGCCAAGGAGGTCAGAGCCCAGCACATCGGATGCTTTGGTGGCTGGCACTTCACCGCTGTGTATGAAATGTCCCTTTGGGAGCAGGTCTGTCCCGAGTGCTGCTTGCACAGGAGAAAAGGGACCCCTTCCTGGGCACTAAGCCCCAGGGGTGAGTGCCAGGAGCAGTGGGATGCTGCAGAGGACCCTGGGGAAGCTGCTTGGGCTAAATGCTGCGGGGCTGCTGTGGTTTGGAGCCTAAAAGCACTCGGGGGAGAGCTCGGAGTAACTTCTGCCCTAAGATAGCTTTTAGAGGTTCTGTGCAGTGAATGTGAAGGAGCAACCTTCTCACGCACGGGATCCCGGGGGAGCAGATTTTAGAAGTGTGTCTGTCACGTTTACACGGATGCTAACGCTGCTGGCAGTCGGGTCTCCTTCGGAGGACGGCGTGTTGGTGTGTGAAGCTGAAGCCCCGCACTCCTTGCACGTGCGGCCTGGCCTGCCTTTGCAATGCTGCAGCTGATGGTGTTCCCAGTCCTGAAATGTGCCTTTCTTCCACGGCAGCGGACGGTGCTCCGCGCTCCTGGGACCTCTCCTCCGACCTCGGGGGCATCGGAGGGACTGTTATGTGTCGGGGTACCCATTTTTGTACAGATTTCTATAGAAATAAACTTGGGCAAAACCAGTGGGCTGCTTCGGTGTGGTGGTGTGCGGATAGGATTGTGCTGCAGTGATTATCATCGTGGTTGTGTTTTTTATGGGGAGAAAACAGTCCCGAGCCAAAGCTGTGCTTGACTGTATGGTCCCTATGTGGGACCCCCAGGTGGGATAAGCAGGTCCTCGCAGCTTCTGGCTGTGCTGGAAGGGGACACCCTACTCCTGCCAACTCACTTCCAACACAAAACCAGTGCTGAGCATCCTCCTTTTCCACCTGCCTCCCCCTGCTTTGTAAAAGGGCTCTTTCCTTTGCTCGTGTGCCCGTGGTGCCAGCCCAGGACGCGCTGGTCTCGTGAGTTCCAAGCATCCCTCTGAGCACAGGGGCACCTCGCAGTCAGTTTTGCCTTCGCTTGGTTTCCCAAGCTCAAGGTGCTGCTCCCAGGTTGCTGGGAGGGTGGGGGCAGTGTGAGGTGGCCCTGCTGGACTCTCTTGTCTGAGCATTTTTCTGTGGCCCTATCTGTGCTGGGCTCCTGCTGGCCATAGACTTGCTCAGATAAAGTTGTTCTTGCAGTCTTTGAGAAATGAGGGCTTTGCTTTCTGCTCCATCCGTCCGCTTTAGCTGAGCACCCTTCCCTTCTTCTGCTGTTGCTTAGAGCCATAAAGGCTGGAAAAGCCCTCCAAGACCCCCAAGGCTGACCCCAGCCCCCCCCTTATCACGGTTTTGATGAGATCAGCTCACATCTCCAAGGCTCAGAACTCTGATCAGAGCTCTCTGTAGGTGCCTACAGCTGCTGCCCATTTTCTTCAGCATCACACGAGCTTTCTCAGCTCAAATCCGTAGTGCCAAACTGACACTGGCCATGGGTTTGTCCCGGGTTGCCAGGCTGCTGAGCATCCTGGGACGTGTCTTGTTCAGTGAACCAGCAGGAGAGCGGTGCAGTGTTTGGAGGACAGGACATGGGGGCTCAGCATTTCTTCAGTACAGTGAGACGCTGTGCCAGGGGAGGGACAGGTTGGGAATTAGGGAAAGCTCCTTCTCCAAAGAGCAGCCAGGCACTGCACAGCTGCACAGGGAGAGGGGGGGTCGCCGTCTTTGGGGATGTTCAGATACTGTGGGGATGTGGCACTGAGGGATGTGGGCAGTGGGCACGGTTGGGGTGGGCTGGGGTTGGGCTTGGGGATTTTGGAGGTTTTTCCATCCTGAAGGATTTCATGATTCTACAATTCAGTGGTTATCACTCTTAGACCTTGACGTAACATCCACGGAAATAAGAAAGGGCCATGAGGAGCTGTAGGGCCAAGAGGGACTGTAGGACCATGAGGGGCTGTAGGACCATGAGGGGCTGTAGGACCATGAGGGGTTATGGGGCCATGAGGGGTTATAGGGCCATGAGAAGCAGTATGGCCATGAGGGACCTCTGCTGCTCCTCATCCATCTTCCCCTTTTGACACTTTTATCATCTTTGCAGCCTTCCTCCAGATACTCCCCCATAGTTTCATGTCCCCTTTGTCCCGTGGTGCCCAAGCCCACCCCCAGTGCTCGAGGAGAGGCCACAGGAGTGCAGGGCAGTGAGATCTCCCCGCAGCCTTCCCCTGTCCAGGTGTGTCTGCTCTGCGTCCCGTTGGAGTGGAGATGGATGACGTTGCCACTGCTGCCTCTCCTGAACTCCTTAAAGACTTCAAAGGGTGGGATGAGGACTTCATCCTCCTAGCAGAAGGAGGAGAAGTGCTTGATGGGGGCACCGAGGCAGGTTCTGATCTCAAAGAAGGTGTCAGTGCCGAACTGCTCTGCAATGTCCCTCTGTAGGGAGGAGGAGGCGAAGTGTCCGAAGCACACAGTGGTGGACTGCTGTGCCTGCAGGGAGTCTGGGCGGCACCAGGAGCTGCAGGGGACAGAGCCAGGCTGCAAGAAGGGAGATCCCGTGCCGCAGGGCACCGTGCTGAGCAGTGAGCTGGGGGGTTGGCCCTGGGGGGCTGCTGCTGCCCGGGGACAGGTTGGAAACCCAACAGCGGCTGCGGAGACGTTTCTTTGTGCATCACATACCTTATTTCCTTTCCTATCTTCCTTTCCCACCGAGCTGTCTGTGAACTGCCACGTTCTCACACTTCTCCCCACATCAGTGCTGTCCTCAGTCCCGCAGTGGGGCTGCAAACAAAGCGGAGCGGTGCTGAGCTGCTGCAGGGGGAGACCACAGTGCTGCTTCTGCTGCTCGGGGCGGGTGCTGGGGGCTGAGGCAACAGCTGCTCGGACCTGAGGCTGTGAGAGCAAAGAATCGCCTTTACACTGTGTTATCACCATCCTTAGCACCCTGGGACATTCATTTGTTTAATCACACACGGCGTGAAGCCCAGCAGGAGCAGTGCCGGGTGGGCACGTCAGTCAAACTCCGGTTCCTAAGCCCCCGTTGCGCACCACCAGGACACACGGAGGTCTCCCCACATCCTTCCCTTCTCCAGGATGAGCAGCCCCGGCTCCCTCTGCCTTTCTCCATGGGAGTTGGGCTCCAGGAATGGGAACACTGGGGTGTCCATGGGGATGTGGATGAGCCCTGAGCCCAACACCGTGCTGCTGCTGCTGCTCCGTGATGGAAAGGAGGGCAGGAATGTGGAAACCACAGGCTCTGCTTTCCTGCTCCGGACACATTCTGCACCAGTGGTCCTGGAACAGCAGCAGAGGATGACCCCAATTCTTCCAGAGAAATAAAAGCACCCACAGAGACCAATGAGCACGACCCTGGGCTGCACTCAGCACCCTGAAACCCCAACGATACATCAGGGCGGTATCCCGGCACTCCCTGAGCTCCATCAGCTCGGGGTTGTACCCGAGGGACCCCAGCAGACCCTTCCCCATCTCCCAGCCCTCCTCTGGACGCCGACAGCTCTGTGTCCCTGGGACACTGCGGTGCTGGAGGTGGGGCTGCAGAGCAGAGCAGAGGGGACAGCCCCTCCTATGGCCCGGTGGCAGTGCTGGGCCTGATACCCCCAGGGGAACACTGTGCTGGCTCAGCCCCGGCTTGCCAACAGCAGAACCCCCAGACCCACATCCGTGGGGCAGCTCTGCAGCCCTCGTCCCACAGTCTGTGCACAGAGCCCCATCCCCAGCCACAGAACCCGGCACTGCTCCTGCTGGGCTTCACGCCGTGTGTGATTAAACAAATGAATGTCCCAGGGTGCTAAGGATGGTGATAACACAGTGTAAAGGCGATTCTTTGCTCTCACAGCCTCAGGTCCGAGCAGCTGTTGCCTCAGCCCCCAGCACCCGCCCCGAGCAGCAGAAGCAGCACTGTGGTCTCTCAGTCCTTAACAGCAGTCCTTAACCCATGGGGAGCACCGCTCGTCCCAATCCGAGCACGCCGTGCCCTTCCAGCTCTTGGGAGGACCATCCATCCCAATCCCAGCCCAGCTCAACCAGCACAGCTCCCGGGGTTGGCTCCTGGGCCCCGTGCAGAGGGCTGCAGTGCCAGCACTGCTCATCTCTGCGCCCACGGGACCGACCCCACGTGCACCCCGAGGTGGGGGGAGGATGGCTAAAAAGGGACATTTCCCGGTGGGAGGCGTTGCAGGCACGTGGCCACCAGCGGGCAGCTTGGGGTGATCACACTCAGGTCGCACAGAGCACGCAGACTGTGGGTGCTCCCCGAAGTCAGAGCAGGCAGCTGTGGGTGTCCCGCGTGGAGCAGAGCGCAGGTAACGCTTCCCTGTGGGCTCTGGGGGAGGACAGCTGGCTTCGGGGGGCGACCCCTACGCATTTGCTCCCTGCAGCCCCACTGCCCACAGCCAGCTCCCACCCATGGAGCAGCTCGCCCCATGCTGGGTGCTGCTGGCTGGCACCTTGCTCAGCGTGTTGGCCACCGGCCCTGCCCGGAGTGCACGGGACCTCATCCTCACCCAGATGGACATGGCCCTCGAATCCTTCGACGACGATTACGAGGGCTGCGTGGAGCAGATGTGGGCTGAGCTGCTGGAGCTCAACTGCACCGAGTTCACCCACAGCAGTGTCTATGCTGAGGGCTGGAGGGCAGCGGCCGCAGAATGGCAGCGGCGCTGGGGCGGCCGCCCTCATCCCAGGCAGCTGAGACAGGAGCAAGCCATCGCCTTGCTGGCGTACACAGGTGACAGCAAGCTGTTCAAGCAGTTCTCCTCCTTCTGCTATGAGGATGAAGTCCTCATCCCACCCTTTGAAGTCTTTAAGGTCACCGAGTTCAGGAGAGGCAGCAGTGGCAACGTCATCCATCTCCACTCCAACGGGACGCAGAGCAGACACACGTGTGAGCTCCTAAAGGGTGGGCAGCGGGGTCAGGGGCGGCAGGAGGTGGGGAGGGGGCACAGCCCTGGGTGGGCTCTGTGCTCCCAGCACTCCTCCATGCTCAGCCCTCATCCTCATCCTCAGCCCATGGGTGGTGGGGATCAGGGGACCGAGAGGGTGACCCCATCCCAGCGGCCCCGTAAGGGGATGGGAGAGTGGTGGTGAGGGGAACATCTCTGTCTGTGGGGAGGTGGGGGGCTGGGGTGGTGGGGAGGTGGGAAAGTGGAGGGATAGGGAGGTGGGGAGCTTGAGTAACTCAGAGCTTTGCAAAGCCCTGGGGGTGTGCAGGGGGAGGGCGGAGGCAGAAGCAGAGCGTGGGATGGTCACGATGGGTAGAGCCGTGTGTCACAGGGCTGGTGGTGCGCAGAAACGGGGCTGCTCAGCGTGTGTGTCACAGCAAGGCCGTGCCTCGTTGCTAAAGCTCGTCCCCTCTTCTTCTTTCTCTCATTAAATCTCGAGTGTCAGCACACTGGGGCTGAGTGCGTCGCAGTGCTGTGTGTCAGTCCTGGTGGGACCTGGCAGCGTGTGGGTCCTGAGCTGTGGGGCAGCCCCAAGCTGCCCTGCCGCCCCGATCCCGCTGCACGGTGCTCAGATGGGGATGGGGAGGGTTCCCTTGGTGGGCACCGCTCAGACCTCATGGCCCCACGAACAGCACAAACACCTTTCTGAGGGGATCATTGGGGTTTTAGTGCATTATGGAGAAGGCCACCCCCTCCTCTGCTCCTCCCCTCACACCTCCATCCCTGCAGCTCTCCCTGCAGAGCTCCCCGTGCCCCTCTTGCACCCCACAGCACTCCCCAGCACCGGCCCCATCCTGGAGCTGAGTGACTCGGGGCTGTGTGACGCTGAGCAGCTCGGCCTCAGTGACGGCTCATCCTGATGCACCCCTCGTGCATGTGCAGCTCCGGATTGCAGTGCTGTGGAGGTGGGATCTCGCTGTGTGGCCGCTGGGTTGTGCCCCTCACAGCTCATCTCTGTGCCCAGGAACGGCTGCAGTGAGAGGGAGGGCATCAGGCAGCTGCCAACCCCGAGCCTGGCACCAGCACGGGGTCTGCCGTGACCCCCCCAAAGCTGGAGCCCCGTCCCACCCTGCACAGAGACCCCAAAATGCAGCGAGAGGTCTAAATCAGCCCCCAGCAATGAGCACTGCAATTAGCTCTGCAGTCGCTTCTAATGGGCAGCGGAGGGCTCCTACCTGTGCTGCCCCTGCACTCAGGGCTCTTCTCATCTGCGGGAAGAAGAAGGGTTGGGGTTGGCAGAAGGGTTGGGGTGAGCAGAAGGGTTGGGGTTCAATAGAAGGGTTGGGGTGAGCAGAAGGGTTGGAGTCAATAGAAGGGTTGGGGTGAGCAGAAGGGTTGGGGTTGGCAGAAGTTTGGGGTGAGCAGAAGGGTTGGGGTTGGCAGAAGTTTGGGGTGAGCAGAAGGGTTGGGGTTGGCAGAGGGTTTGGGTTCAATAGAGGAGTTGGGGTGAGCAGAAGGTTTGGGGGTGGCAGAGGGGTTGGGGTCAATAGAAGGGTTGGCGTTGGTAGAAGTTTGGGATGAGCAGAAGCGTTGGGGTCAACAGAAGGGTTGGGCTAAGAAGGGTTGGGATGAGCAGAACAATTGGGGTCAGCAGACAGGCTGGGGTCGGTACCAGCCCCACAGCAGTGGGGTGACAGCACAGTAGAAGCTGTCGGGGTGCCCATGCCCCCACTCACATCCCAGGAAGGCGCAGTTGAAGTGGCTGCAGGTCCTGTTGGTGCTCCGCAGCACGAAACGATGGCTCCCACCATCCGGGAAGACCCAGAAGATCTCATGGCCGGGGATCAGCACCTCCTCTTCCTCCGTGTAGAGGGAGAAGGCGTGGATGGGGACCCCGAAGCAGCTGCGGATGCTGAGGAACGTGTCCTGCCCGAAGCTCTCGGCCCTCTCCCTCCTGAAGGAGCAGGAGGCGAAGGAGCCGAACCTAAAGGGGCTGGCACCCCGCAGCTGGTAGCGGGTGTGCACCATGCCCCGGTACACGGCGGTGCCGTAGGCGGCCTCGCAGGGCCCCCGCAGCACCTGCAGGGCTCTGGTCAGGTAGAAGTGCATGGCCTTGAAGGGGAAGCTGGCGTTGTAGGCATCCCACGAGCGCCCGGCCGCCCGCACGGCCGCGTTGAAGACGCGGTGCAGGTCGTTGTCGGTGTACGCGATCACCGCTTGGCCGTACTCATCTTTGAAGGTGGGGGGCAGGTGGGGGGACAGGGTGCCCTTCACCCACTGCCAACGCTCGCCAGCTCTGCCCCACACCCTGCGGAAGAGACGGGATCTGCCCCGCGCCCGCTCCTGCTCCAGCAGCGCCGGCCCCGCTGCCTCCATGGCCTCTTCACAGCCCTCGTACTGATCGTCGAAGGCGTCGCGGCTCATGTCCATCAGCAGCTGTGGGGTCCCCTCCTGCACGAGGCAATGGGGCTGAGCTGCACCCGCACGTCCCCGTGCTGACCCCGTGCCCTGCCTGTGGGGCACTGCCCCCTCCCCGGGGCCGTGGGGCTCAGCAGGAGCTCGGGGCCGATGGAAGGGATAGGGATTTGATTTAGGGAATCAAATAGGGATTGGATTTGGTAGTGTAGTGGGTAGGGACGATGATAGGAGGGTGGTTGGACTAGACGATCTTGTAGGTCCTTTCCAACCTCATGTGTCTATGAATCTATGAAAGGGATTGCGATGGTGGGGCGAGCAGTGGCCATGGGGCTGAGGGCAGGAACCTGTGGGGCTGGAGGGGACCCTGCACCCCGCAGAAGCCGCAGCACGGGGAGGGCAGCCCTGACACGTAGCAGAAGTGAAAGCAGAGTGGAAATCTCCACCAAAGGCAGCGGGGATGGGGGTCCCGGGATGACACCACTCACGTGGGGGGCAGCCAGCAGAGCCCCGAGGCACAGCCAGGTCCCACAGCGCAGCGTTGGGAGCATCCTCGGGTCCCACGGGGGTGGGCGATGCCAAACCTCCACGCTGCTCTGGGCGCAAGGGAAAGCTTGGGGTGTGCCTACGTGGGGCCACTCACCCCCCAGGGACAGGGGGGCTGTCAGCTCCAAAAAGGACCCACAAAGGGTCACCCCGATGGCAGCCCCCTCCCCTCCCCCCCCCTCAGGATCACCCTCATCCCATGGGACATCCACGGAGCTATCCTCACTCCCCACTGCCCGGGGGTGTCAGCAGCCCCACGCTGCCGTGCTGGTGTCCCCGGAGCTGTCCCCCTCCCCATGGTTCCCCCGTACCCGGGGTGTCCCTGTCCCACCGGTGTTCCCGGCTGTGCTGTCCCCACTGCTGCGTGTCGCTGCCCACGCGTGTCCCTGCCCAGCAGGCGCCGAGGGCCCTGCAAGCAGAGCTGCAAAACAGGAAAGGGGCAGAACCAGAAGCGTCTGTTTGCTTTCTGTTTGCTTTCCTTTTCCGGAGGTGCTGCGGTGGCCCTCTGCCCTCCGTACCCAGCACAGGGCAGTTCCAGCAGCCCGGGAGCTCCAGGGCCACCATTGCGGGGTGGGGGGCTCACGGTGGGTTTGTCCCAGCCCCCATGCTTGGCACGGAGGGGCTCTGCTTGATCCACAGCTCCGTCGGTGCTGCGGGCTTTGGCAGATGCGTGGTGGAAGGATGGAGCAGCAGGGATGCCTCTGCCCGCCTGGAGAATGTGCACCGCTGGGCAGGACCTGCCCCACTGCTGCTGTGGGGCCCGGGGTCAGGGACGTGGCGTGGGGTTCTGCTCAGGCTGTGGTCCCCCCCATCTCCTCCTGCAGGATGAGCCCAGAGGAATGGAGCACGGAGCCCCCCCGGGCCCCGCTGGCATCCCCGCTGTCCCTGAGCTCTCTGGTTGCTTCTTCCTCCTCCTCCTCTTCCTCCCTCCACTCCTTCCCAGAGCTCTCGCCTGGCACACCGGCAGAGTTGGCTGCCCTTGTCCCCCGGACCACCCCGGAGCCGGAGCAGGTCCCGTGCCCCAGCCCTGAGCCCCCAGCTCTCCCCCAGCCCCCCTCCATTTCCCACCGCAGAGCGAGCAGAGCCACCCCAGGGATGGAGAGCAGAGCCCCACGGAGCACCCCCTGCCCCACTGCCCCCACCCGGAGCTCATCCTGGAGCTGCTCCACACCATCCACGAGAGCCACGTGGCCACCAAGCGCTGCTGGGGCGGTGGGGGGCGGCCGGGACCCCCCAGGAGCCCCCCCAGGGTCCATTTATGCATACAAACGGATGCCCTTGGCACTGGGAGGTGGCAGCTGCTGGAGGGGGACACGGACAGGGACGTGGATGCTGATAGGAACATGGGCACAGATGGGAACGCCCCAGAGGAGCTGGACCAGAGCAGGATCAGCCCTATGGGTCCGTGCAGAAGCACCCCCGTGGATCCAGGCAGGACCAGCCCAGCAGGGTCCCGCTGGGGACCCATGGGTGCTGCCCACCCGTGGCTGTGCTGGGCCGGGCAGTGCCTGCAGGATTGCTGCTCCAGGATGTGGTGATGGGTGCGGCACCGCTGGCAGCACCGCTGCTCACACCTCTTCTGGCAGCATTGGTCCTACACGGGGAGGGGGACCCCCAGAGCCTGAGTGTGGGGCTCAGCACCTCCACGGCCCCACTGCGCTCCTTCCCATTCGGACCACTGAAGGGTTTCTCCTTCCCGAGTGCTGCTGATCACTTCCCATCCCCAGGGTCCAACAGCCCAGCGGTGCAGGGATGGGGCTGCACCCATCCGGGGCTGTATCTAACCTAAATCTCCCCTCCTTCAGCCTGAAGCCGTTCCTCCTTGTTCAATCACTACACCCCAACCCCCCCCCAAAAAAAAGGTCCCTCCCCAGCGTTCCCACAGCCCCCAAGCACAGGACATGGGAAGGGCACACCATGGGGCAGGAGCCGGGGATGCGCTGCCGCCTTTATTCCCACTCCCCCCCACTCCCCCCACTCAGGACACGGGGCACAGAGCTCAGCCCACAGCCGGGGGGCTCGGGGTGGGCGTCAGGCGGCTTTGCCGACCACCAGCACGCTCATGAGGAAGACCATGAGGAAGAAGACCCACATGAAGAAGCGGTCCATCACCTTGGCCACCTTCTTCCACTCGGCGGCGCGGCGCTGAGCGGCGCGGTGCCGTCGGAACACCCCAGCGATGTACCCCACGCTGCTCAGCACCACGTGGTGGTGGCAAAAACAGCGGCCACGGGGGCACGGCCCCGGCTCTGCGCCGTCCCCGGGGGGGTCCCGTGGCCCCGTCCCACCCGGGTTGTCTCTCGCGGGGCGGCCGCAGCTCTCTCCCACCTCGCAGACGCAGAGGACGCGTGCCAGGTGGTGCAGGATGAGGCGGCGTGCCCAGGGCGGCACCGGGCGGGCGCCCGGCCCGCAGTGGTGGATGTTCATGATGAAGATGGTCAGCGCGGTGGAGGCGGTGATCATGGTCATGGTGGCGATGTAGTACTTCCCTGTGGGGAGAGAGGGGGCAGTGAAGGGGCGCGGGCGTCACCGTTGGGTGCCCCGGGGAATCGTCACGGGGCCACGGGATGGTCCGGGTGGAAGAGGATCTCAAAGATCATGGAGTTTCAACCCCTCGATGTGGGAAGGGTCAGCGACCACCAGAGCAGGCTGCCCAGAGCCACAGCCAGCCTTGCCCTGAGCGCCTCCAGGGATGGGGCATCCACAGCCCCGTAGCGACCCCACAGGGACCCCATAGCGTCAGAGAACTCATAGAGCCACGTCCAACCTTGCCTTGAGTGCCTCCCTCCAGGAACGGGGCACCTTGCTCCAGTACCCTGCCTCCAGCAGCCATTCCCCCTCCCGTTGCTACACCCCCTTCAGGTCCTGGAAGGCCACAGCGGGCTCTCCCCACATCCTTGTCCTCTCCAAGCTCAACAAGCCCGGTCCCTCCGGCCTTTCCTCGCAGGAGAGGCGCTCCATGCCCCTCTCCGCCCCTCCCCACGCTCACCGATGAGCGGCACGCTCTCCGAGGGCGGCATGCTCTCGGCCACCAGCAGCTGGAACACGGTGAGCGCCAGCAGCACCGTCACCCCCAGGGACACCTTCTCCCCAGAGTCAGCTGGCAGGTAGAAGCCCAGAGGCGCCAGGAAGGAGATCATGACGCAGGGCAGCAGCAGGTTGAAGATGTAGAAGGAGGCACGGCGGCGGAGCAGCAGCGTGTAGGTGACGTCGGGGTAGGGCTCCGAGCAGCAGCCGTAGGTGACCACGTTGCGCGTGGCCGGCATGCCCAGCACCTCCCACTCCACGTTCTCCACGAAGTCGGTCAGGTCTCCCGTGTCCAGGCGGTTGTGGAGGTCGATCTGGTTCCCGTTGTAGGTCCAGGAGCCGAAGGTGAGGTGGCACTGCTGCCCGTCGAAGGGGAAGTAGGAGACGTCCACCTTGCAGGAGCTCTTGGTGATGGCGGGCGTGTCCCACATGATGTGTCCGTCGGAGCGCAGCACCACGTTGGTGTCCATGGAGCCACCGAAGTGCTCGTCAGCACTGGGAAGGGGAGGGGGGCGGGTGGGGGAGACCACCGTGACCCCAACCCCACGGGGATGGGGGGCTGGGGGCTGGCAGCAGTGTGCCCCTCCATGCCATGTCCCCACCGTGTCCCCATGCCACGTCCTTGTGTCACATCCCCATGTCTTCACCGTGTCCCCAGCAGGTCCCCACGCCACATCCCCCACCGTATCTCCATGCCCTGTCCCCATATCACATCCCTGTGCTATTCCCCCCCCACCACGTCCCCATGTCACCAACCCCACCACGTCCCCGTGCCACATCCCCTGCAACACCCCATGACGCCCCAACCACGTCCCTTGGGCTGTCCCGTTGGTGTTCCCCCCGCGCAGGTGACATCCCTCCACCCTCCCCAGGACCTCTATTTTCACCCCACCCCCCCTCCATGCCCCCCAGTCGGGGCGAGCAGGACCCACTTGTTGTAGAGGACGATGTCAGGCCTCCAGACGTAGCTGCTGGGGATGCGGATGCTGTCGATGCCGCCGTAGGCGTCCTTGTCCCACGCCAGGTGGGCGTCCAGCCAGGCCTGGCGGACCCACAGGTAGGAGGTGAGCACCTGGTTCCTCTCGTCCTGCGGGGGCACGGGGTGGTTTTATGGGATCCGAGCTGGTTTTGAGAAGCCTGAGTGATGCAGAGGATTTGGAGCCGCGTTGGGGCGGGATCGGGGCTGACGTTGAGAGGTTTGAGCTGTCCTAGGAGGGATCCGAGCTGCTCTGGGAGCTCTGAGTTGATTTTCAGGGCTTTGTGGTGTGCTCTGGGGGGATCTGGGCTGTTTTGGGGTGGATGTGAACAGGCTTCGAGAGGTATGAGCTGAGTTCAAAGGTTTGCAGCGGGGCTGGGGGATGAGAGCTGGTTGAGAAGGGCGTGAGCTGATGAGAGATTTCAAAGGTTCTGAGGGAACCCATCTGGGTCCGGAGGGGTCCGATGGGACGTGGGAGCTGCTGGAGTGGCTCCGAGGGGCACAGGCTGATGGGGTGGGGTGGGGTGGGGCGGGGTGGGGTGGGGTGGGGCGGGGTGGGGTGGGGTGGGGTGGGGTGGGATGGGGTGGGGTGGGGTTCCGGACTTCTTTTAAGAGGCCTGAGCTGATTTTGAGTTTGGGCAGTTTGGGGCAGCCGGGCTCGTTTTGAGGAGCCTGGGGGGGCCGTGGGGGCTGCAGGGCTCACGTGGCACGGCGCTCACCATGTCGATGATCTGGGACAGGGTGACCTGCAGCGTGACGTTGAGCGCCCGCTCCGTGTCCTCGGCCGGCCGCAGGGCGCTGGAGTAGTTGGCGAAGAGGTCGTGGAGCAGCTTGTGGGCGAGCCGGCCCTGCGCGGCCCCACAGCCTGCGGGACCACCGGGACCCCCGTGGGTGGGACCCCCCACTGTCCCCCCCACGGCCGAGTGCCACCGTGTCCCCAGGTCCACGATATTCATCGACCCAGGGATGCGTTCCTCTCTCCTACTCCTCTCGCTCCCATTACCTCCACGAATCCCATGACTCCTGTTAACCCCATCACTTCCTGCTGCTCCCAGTTTCCACCAGCCCCACTGTTCCCACTCTCCCCATCGCTTCCGTGCCAACCTGCACCCGAGGAGGTCTCTGAGCCCCCAGCCCCAATTCGGGTGTCCCCCCACCCCCCCACAGCCCCCTGGAGCCGCAGGGATCGGTGTCCGCCCCACATTGCTGAATGTTTGATGATGGGGATTGCGTTTCGCTCGCGGCGCCGCGTGGGAGCCGGGTGGGATGGGGTGGGATGGGGTGGGGGGGGTCGGGGCAGACCCTACCCACGGGTTTTATATATGGGGACCCTGCGGGCGGTGTCCCCTCCAGGTTGGCACTGCCACAGCCCCTCCTGCCCCGACCCACAGCACTGAGCCCGGTGCTTACCTGGGGCCAGGATGATGCCGGCGAGGCCGAGTGCCAGCAGGGACAGGAGCAGTGGGGCGCGCCCCATAGCGGTGGGGCCGTCAGGGGTCGGGTACCGAGGACATCGCCGGAGTCACCTGCACTGCATCTCCGGGGCCGGGAGGGATCGGGGCGGCCTTTAAGAGCTCGGAGCTGGGTGACGTCAGGCGGCCTCGAGGCGGGCACACGGCCCACGGCCCTGCACAGAGGGGCTGAGCCCCCCGGGTGGGCTCCGTGCCGAGCCCAGGGATGGGTCCTCTGCGGCCCACGGGGGTGGTGGGGCTGCAGCAGCACAGAGAGGCGGCGATGGGAGAGATGGAGGTGGTGGGTGAGGTGATGGAGGTGATGTGGGTGATGCAGAGGCAGTGCAGGGAGCGATGGCTGTGGCATGGGGCAGAGCTGTGCTGGGGGTGGGGCAGAGCTGGGGCAGCACACGCAGTGAGGGGCAGCCCCACACCCACAGGGAAAGCTCGGAAGGGAGCGGGTGAGGCTGCTCCTTTTTGCCTGCTGGGAACCAACCTGAGCGCAGCAGACCCACGGGAGGAGCCCTACAGAGATGACGGAGTCCGACCCATCTCGTGGGGTTCACTGCGGGTGGGGTGCATTAGTGGGGGCACCCCCCCCCTTCCCACACTGATCCCCGTGCAGGTGCCCAGCAGACCCCGATCGGTTTTAAGGTGGCAGGTTTTGTTTCCAGGCAGTGAATTATTCATCCCAGGAGAGCAGCTGCGCTCCCGCAGAGGCAATTAGCAATTAGGGTAATGGAAGGCGGCGTGACCCGGCTCCGAGCGGGGAGGTGTCACGTTCAGGACAGCCATCACCCACAGCTCCTCCCAGCCCTCCACAGAAGGGCCCAAAACCACAGCCCCCCCACCCTGGGGCAGCCCCTCCTGCCCCTGGGACCCCCACTCCCTCCACCCAAGGGTGCCCTGGCGGCGGTGCTGGGGGCTGCGGGTCCCTTCCAGCTGCGCTGCGCTGCCCCCCATCCCTAACTGCAGCACGGCAGCCCTGGGAAGAAGCGAAGAAACCCACGGGAGTACTATAAACACTTTATTTCTCGTTTTCAAAAGGACAGGAAAATAATGCAATCACGTCTTTATAACCTCTCCATAAAAACCTCCGCACGCCCCTCAGCCCCGAGGACCCTCGCGGAGCAGCGCCGCAGAGCCCCTGTTCTCCTTTCTCTTTTTCATCCCCCCCCACCCCAAAAAAAATAAGTCTTTTTTTTTTTTGTTTTGTTTTGTTTTCTTTCTCAACACAAAGACTGCACAGAGCTGAGAGAGCTGCTCCCCCCACGGCAGCACCGAGCTCCCGGAGCCGTGCAGCGGTGGGCACGGCCTAAGGCACACGCAGAGCTGCCCGCTCCCCGGGGCACGAGGGGAACCCCCGGGGCTCCAACGTCAGGACACCTCCCCCGGTCACACTGCTGTCCCACGTCCTTCCCCCCCCCCCCCCCCAACCCATAAAGCAAACACCCCCCCCCCCCCAGTGCTCCTCCCGGTGCTGGAGGGTCACTGTGGCACCCAGGGGAGGCCTAGAGCCAGCAGGCCCAGGGCTTTGCTTCGCCCTCTGCGCCGCCGCGGGAGCGGAGCTGCCAGGAGACGGAGCCCCTCCTCGCCCCCTGCACGGGCACAGTCTCACCTGGTTCCAACAAAGAGGCATTTTTTAATTGAATCTAGCAAAGAGCTGCAGTGTCTGAGGGCCGAGCAGCGAGGTCCGGCTGGACCCCAACTGTTTTACTCGCGCGGCTAAAAGCGCCCGGCTGCAGCGGAGCTCTGAGCCCAGGACAAGGGCGAGGAAATGCCGAGCACGGGGTGGGCCCTCACTGGGTGACCACGGTCAGCTCCCTCAGGTAGGACTGGGTGAGGCCCCTCAGCTCCTCCAGGGCGTAGTCCTCAGGCATGGGCAGGCGGCCCACGTGCGGGGCCAGCAGGCGTAGGGGCACACGCTGCAGCTCAGGGCTGCCCTCTGCCAGCAGCTCCGGGCTGTGCTGCAGGCCGAGCACCACGCGCAGCAGGTTGGCCACGCGCTTGGCCATGTCTGGGAAGAGCAGCAGAGGGAGGAGGGAGTGAGGGCTGAGCACCCCCACCTCTGTCACGGACCACCCCCACCCCGAGGAACCTCACCGGGCCCCGTGTGCCCACTTTCCAAGCCCGCCCAGGTCCCTCCGGATGCCATCCCTGCCCCCCTCTACCGTGTGCCAGCCTCAAACTGCTGAGGCTGCACCGATCCCACTGCCTGTGCCACTGGGAGCGATGCTGAAGAGCACCAGTCCCAGGACGGACCCCCACCCCGGGACACCACTGGGCCCCCCACCCATCAGCCAGCCCTGCACCCCACCCCGTGCCCCCGTACCTGACTGTGCCAGGCGGTCCCTGGCGTTGTGGCACTGGATCTGCTCGATCCTGTTGCACAGTGATGTCACTTTGGTGTGCAGACGCTCCAGCTCGTACATGGAACAATCCAGCTGCAAGAGCAGGCAGACGTGAGCTGAAAGGCGCCCAGAGCCCCGTGCAGGAACGGCCCCCACACCTCAAAGCCTGAGCTCAGCACCCAAAGGGGAACTGGGGAAGGGAGTTAAACGGGACTGAGATGCAGCTCCTCTTCCACTGAGCTGCCAGGGCACGGAGCACACCTCATCCTCCAGCTCTGCATCTCAGAGGCACCCGTGGTCGCAGGACATACACTAACACAGCACGGGCCGGCACAGGGTCACCCTAAGGATGAGGTTCTGCCTCAGCCACGAGGAAATAAAGCAATCCCAGGCTGCTGTTACCTGCTGGATCCTATCAAGCATCTCAATGACACGAATGTAGTCCAGGTAGACCAGCCCTGCCAGCTCCCAGTCCTGGATGAGAGCACTGCGCTCCGGGGGGGAGAGGTCTTCCAGGAATTCCTTCAGGTACTTGTAGTTCTCATTAATAATGGCATCTAAGGAGAACAAACACGAGCAGCTAGCAAACAAGTTCCTTATGAGACTGTCACATCTGGGGCTGGCAGCGTTCCCTTGGTTTGTGACCCACACAGGGGGAGCACAAGGCTGCTCTGCTCCCCACAGCCCCATGGGGTCAGTGCTCTTCCCCCCCCCCAGGCACTGCAGTGTGTGCTGCTCAGACTTCTGCACACACTCTGGTCACACATTTGTGGTGAAGAAGCACCGCACCACGGAGCAAACGTTAATTCCTAACAGCCAGCCCTCCCAAAAGCACCCTCCTGCCAGGAGCAGCCCCAACCCTTCCCAGCACCAATGCTCCTGACCCCATCCTATTTCAGGAACGGGGTGCTGAGCAGCACTGGGAAGTCATCCTGCCCCTGTGCTCAGGGCTGCTGAGGCCTCACCTCGAGTGCTGGGCACCTCAGTACAGAAAGGACAAAAGAAGGTCCAAAGGAGGGCAGTGAGGCTGTGAAGGGCTTGGAGAGTGTGCCCTGCGAGGAGAGACTGAATGGGGCTTCTATATCTGAAAGGTGCTCACAGTGAGAGCGGGGTTGGGCTCTGCTCACTGGTGACAGTGACAGGACGAGGGGAGATGGCCTCAAGTTGCACCAGGGTAAGTTGAGGTTGGATGTAAGGAACCACTTCTGTACAGAAAGGGTCGTTCAGCACTGGGATGGGCTCTGCAGGGAGGTGGTGCAGTCACCATCCCTGGGTGTGTTTAAATCCATTTGGATGTGGTGCTCAGGGCCATGGTTTAGCAGAGGGCTGTTAGAGTGAGGGCAGTATGGTTGGGTCGTGGTTGGACTGGATGATCTTTGAGGTCTTTTCCAACCTGAGTGACTCTGTGCTTCTGTGGTGCTCGTGGGCACCGCTCCCAGGACAGAAGGGGAGGAACGGCTCCGGACTCACCCGAGGCGAGGTGACACACCACCAGCTTGTGACACTGGTTCCAGTGCCCGGCCTTGAACAGGAAGAGGGCTTCCTTGTGCCTGTCTCCCTCCATCCGGGCTCGAACGGCCTTTGCTTCGTGAATCCACTCAGCGGGGACGCAGAGCTGCTGCGTCAGGAAGGTCTCCTTGGCCCACGACTCGGGGGTCTCACTCAGGGCACAGTGCCGGCCCAGCAGCTCACGCACCGCCCTCTCACGTGTGCTGGGGGAGCAGAGGAAGGGGGGCTGCTTCATCACACTGCACCTCAGCACGATCCTTGAGCCCCCCAGCCCCACTCCCACTGCAGCTCGGGGTCCCACCCCCCCACGGCCTCGGGCAGCGCTGCTGGGTGAAGGGCTTCCCCTCACTTCTCACTGCTGCACCTTCAGCACTGCAGCTGAACAACACGGCCCTGAAGGCAGACACAAACCTTAACTGCAGCTACACGGTGGAGAAGTGATTGCTAAGATGCACTCATTGCACCTGCAACAAACAGCCAGAGCCAGCCTGCCAACAACGACGGAGCTTCCCCACCACCGCTCAGATCCAAAGCAGAGTGCTCTGCACTGATGATGTTCCTCCCGAGCCCCGGAGGAGCCCACCTCACCTTCTTCGGTTCCTACATCTGCCCCTGCTGCTCCGTAACCCTGACACACAGCTCTGCAAGCAGCGTGACCTCCCCCAGCCCTGCAGCTCCTGCACAGGAGCTGTGCCAACTCTGGTCCACAGAACAGAGAGCGCATCGTCCTCGAGGCCAAAAGCAACCCGAAGGTTTTTACTCACCAGGTATCGGGCTCGTGCAGCACCACAAACACGGCCCACTCCCACAGGCCTTCGCTCTCCAGCTGTGCAGCATAGCTGGCATTCAGCACGCCCTGGCCCTGCCTGCACAGGTGGCTGTAGTTCAGGGCACGGAGCACCTCCCACAGGTGCCAGCTGAGGCGATAGTCCACGGGGTCAGAGGTTATGCTCCTGGGGTCCAGGAGCTGGTCCAGATCGTAGTGCCTGCAGGGCAGCAAGCGAGCTGTGAGCTGCGTGGCTGGTTTCCTATCTGCCTTTTTAAAGAAGGGAGCAACTGTTTTTGCTCTCCCTTTCAGTCTGCATCCAGGCTGCCGCAGCCCTTTGGGTGCCCCGTGCTCCCCCTGCAGGCTCCTCTGTGCCTTCACCGACAGCGAGGGCAGGACGAAAGAGAAGGGGGACAACAAATGTGTTCCCAAGCTCGTGTTTAACCACCTGCAGAGGCACCACCCACTGTGACACCTGCTGGCAAGGCAGATTTCTCAGCACTCCGAAGTCCATTACAAACATCTCATTTGCGAGGTCGCTGCCGTACCAAGGCTTCTCTAAAGCACTTCTGAAGCATCCCCCCACTCACCTGTCACTGTAGAGCTTGAGCAGATGGAAGCAGACATCCCTCAGGGGTCTTCCTACGTTGTCCTCGTCCTCAGTGTCACAGCCAGAGTCCTCCAGGTAGGGAGGCAGGGGGCAGCACGCATACTTGTCAGACTCTGACGTGGTCTAAACAAATGGTTTCATCAGTGAGTTTAAAGCCAGCACGTGCCATACTGGCGTACTATGTACAGAGCTCACACTATGTCCTCCTGCAGCATTAGGCCCCTAATTAGGAAGGCAGACCTAGAGCTGTGCTAGGGCTGTCTTCAGGGTCAAGCCACCTCCAGTTTTCATGATCAAACACCATAGTTTTCAGCTTGAAGCAACAGGATGGATAAGACACAGCCACGCTCTGCCTGCAGGAACTGGGGACGTAGCAGAGCAGTGGTTCAGAGCCACAGATCTACAAGATCCTGCAGTCCAGGACTGGCAACCAGCACTCCAGCAGACAGCTGAGTGTTAATCGTCACAGCAGGAGAGCTGAGCAGCCTCCAGCATCAAGGGGCCTTCCTGCTGGTGGCCACTGCCCACCTCCCTACCTGTCCCAGAATGGAAATGGGGAGGAGACGTGCTTGAAACAAGTCACAGCAACCACAAGAGGAGGTCCTATGCTTCTCAGGAGAGTGACTGCTGTTACCAGGAGGCTCAGCCTCAGTGATTTATTTCCACTCCACAGAGGGAAAAGGAAGATCCGTATCGCCACGAGCTGCTGCACAAAGGCAACGGAGGCAAGGAATCCGATGCCGTGACAGCTGATCAGCTGAACCCACACTCAGCTGCTCCAGGCAGCACCAGTAACACCTCCCAGCCAGGCACAGTGACCTACCTGAAATGCTGCCTCGTACATGGCAAGTGCTTGGGAAATAGGAGCAGTGGGAGGAAGGAGGTACCAGAGGTGGACGGCCACGCAGCGCTTCCAGTCCAGCTGCGAGCACACGTTGATGTTGGTCCTCTCAGACAGCTGCCACACCTGCACAACCACAGAAGTCAGCAAGCACGGGCCAAAAAGGAGGCAGCACACAACAGGAAAAGCAAACACAAAAGCCCCAAGGCCAACCCAACCCGTACTCCCTCCCTGGGAGCAAGGGCAGAAAGCAGAACGTACGGGCTTCCCCGCCAGCAGCGCGAAGATGCGCAGCCGCTCCTCGGGGATGAAGCAGTCTGCCTGCAGCCTGTGCCAGTCCACCAGCTGCATGGTCAGCAGGTCCCTCGTGGGCTGGCTGCCCACCAGCTGGGACAGGAGCAGGGCGAGCCGGTGGTTGCCTGGAAGAAGAGAAAGCAGCAGGTTGGGGGAAAAAAGCAGCGGCAGATGAGGGACGGCTGCTGCCTGGTTCTGAACCGTGCAGCCTGTCCGCTTACAGCTCACACCTGTCGGATGGGATGGGGGATCCCATCCTATAGGTCTTTCTCTCTTAGAAAAAAGAAAGATGTAAGCGTTTCACACCTGCTTGCTGTGCCAGCCTGCAAGCCTCGCCAATCCTCCTCCCTGTAAGGCAGCTGAACACAGCCTCAACGTGACTGTGGTGCTGGGTCAGGGACACCTCCTCGTCGATCCGTGCTGCAGCAGTCTCTGACAGCCAGCGAGAGAAAGCCCTCCTGCGCTCCAGGGCCAGGACATACTCAGTGGGCTCCTCCAGGCTGGCCTCCAGCTCCTTCAGGTTCCCCCAGATGGCTTCACATAAAGTCCACGTCAAGCACCAGTGCTTCACAACAGCTGTCAGGACAGAGAGTTATGCCATCAGGGGCAGCAAAACCGAGAGACTCTTCTTAAAAGCCCCCTAACATTGTTTAAGTGCAATCCTGCAGGACAGCCTGCACCCACCCAGGTGCCATCCGATGCCTCTGTGCTCTCCCAAAGGAAGCAGAGGTACAGGCAGTTTCTGCTTTATTCACACTCAAATGCTCCGATGCAACCCAAAAATGGACACCACCGTAGAAAGAAGCACTCTCTACTCACTCTCCATTACAGCAGGATCCTCAGAGGCTGTTCGAACCCAGTCAGCATAGTCATGGATAGCAGAAACTCCAGGATTGGGAGCCAGGAGAGGACACTGCTCGTCCAGATGGACAGTGCTGTGCTTCAGCTTTATCTCCAGAGGGATAAGATACAGCTGTTTGTCTCTGCTCATCTTCCTTTGCTCCAAGTTCAGCTTCTCCACATGAACCTTGAAGGGGGATTCTGGGAGACTGCAGTAAAAGCAAAAAAAACCCACAAGTAAGCAATATTCTGAGTTCTCCTTGTGAATCAACTCCTACTATAGAGAAGCTTCATGGCACAGCCTGCCCTGAGTTCAGTGTGACAGAGGCTGTGGATGCCCCATCCCCGGAGGCACTCAAGGTAAGGCTGGATGTGGCTCTATGGGTTCTATGACACTATGGGGTTACTGTGGGCTCTCTATGGGGCTGTGGATGCCCCATCCCTGGAGGGGCTCAGGGCAAGGCTGGCTGTGGCTCTGGGCAGCCTGCTCTGGTGGTAGGCGACCCTGCCCACGGCAGAGGGTTGAAACTAATAATCTACGAAGTCCTTTTCAACCCAGGCCGTTCTGTGAATGCACAATTAAGAGCACAGCAGAAGCACCCCGAAAGAAAACAGCACTCACAGCTTCGGAGCCACGGGGGTGGGTCGGAATCCATACTCCACAGCCTCACACTGAGGGTCCTCCACTTCTCCACACGCACTCAAGCGATCCCCGCAGTTGATGAGCACCCAGTTGGGCCCCCAGCCCACACGGAACGAGCCCCCCATGAACAGTGCCATATCCATCAGCAGCTTCCCTTTGTGGTAGGTGATGGAGCTCTCCAGGGCAACCAGCCCCCGCTGCCTGCGGACGCCCACGGTCCTCATCTGCACCTCGGGGAGCGACGGAGGGATGGTGAAGGCAGATGCCAAGGGTGAGGTCACCGACCAGCAGGAGGGAGAGGGGGAGCCGTGGGAAGCCCTCAGCTCCTTCAGGTCATGCAGAGCAGTGCTGGGTGCTCGGCAAATGACATCAGCAAACTTGGACTGCAGCAACCCGCCGACTGGAAGGAGGGAAGAGGGGAGAGAGTCAGGGCACTGTGCGTTTGCTTTCCATCAGGTATTCCAGCCCCTCCTGACCAGGCAGAAAACATCCACCTTGATGTGACATCGCTACGAGCGTGAGAAACTCCCATCACCCAAACCAAAGCAGGCAGTACTACACGTGGTCTCACCCCCCAAAAAACAGACTCAGTACCTGAGCATCTCTTCTGTCCGTGTGATTTTGAAATAGGCAGTCTTGGAGAACAGATCTCCTGAGAAGTGTCCATTTTTGCAGGTTGCTTCCCAGAGTGATAATCCAGGATTAAATCCAGGTCGTCTTCATCAGCAAGCAAGGAAGCTTTCATAATCTAGAAGAGCAGAAGTCAAATCTGGACATCAGCAATCACTCTGTGAGCAGCAGCTATCTGATCTCATTGGCTCCTCTCCCAGTAAAGATAAATTTAATGTTTAAAAACACCGCAAGGACATCATGCCACAGCCCAGGAGAAATGAAAGCAAGCTCGTCAGTTATTGAAGAGCTTTTACAAGCTGGTAGTTATACTGCCACAGCACTGGTTAGGATGGTCATGAGGTCCCATGATGAGCATGGTTTCCCATACCTTAGCTCTGTGTACCAGTATTTCAGCTTAAGTAATACAACTGCATTTTCCTAGGGCAGAGCATGTAGGTAGAAGCCCATGAGCGTTCAAGGTATTATCTTTCCATGCAGAAAAGAAACCAAAAACCCCAACCAACAACAACAACAAAATCCCACCACACAAAACCAAAAAATCCCAACTACCCCCCAAACAACAGAGCACCAAAGCCAGCTGTCCCATCAAGGTGGGTCCCAAACTGGTGCCACTTCACCACTTGAGAACTCTGGAAGCTGAATCATCGCTGTAACGATGCTCTGTGTTCCTGCATCTCTGAAGATTCCCTCCCCCCCCACAAATGCAGGAGCACACAGACGTGGGGAGAAACAGCCAGTGCCAGCACCAAAAGCACGAGAGCCTCACCTGGAGGACGTGGGGGTTAATGCCCAGAGCCGAGGCGATGTGAGCAGAAGCAGGCACTGCCTCCTGCTCTTCTGCCATGCTGTCCTCCATAGCAGGCTCCTGGGGAGGCTCCTGGGTGACATCTGCCATGTCACTGTCCAGCTCCACGACCCTGCCCAGCTGCTCCACCTCGGGGCTCTGCAGACACAGGTCACATCAGACAACAGACTGCAACAGCTCGCTCAGAACGAGCTCCTGATACACTCAGCAATCACCTGCACACGAAGGGGAGCACTCCCTTGCTTGTGTCAAGGCTCCAATTTAAGTTTAGGGGGAATATATAACCTGTTCCCATTTTCTTCAGAGCTGTAACATAACAGCGCAAGTTACAGCGAAGGAGAAGTCACAGTTTAGTTGGGTCCTCCTGAAGCTTTACCAGTTTCTGCCATTCAGTGCAAGAAGGTCTTCAGCTTTGCATTCCCATGGGACCAGAAAGAAAGCAGAGCTCGGGCATCCCCTTCTCCCTCACCACACTATGGCACAAAGAAGTTTCCTGGGCCACAGTTCAACCTGGGACAGTTTATAGCCAGCTTAGAAACGGGGATGGTCCTGCACTGGCTGGCACTGCCCACAGTGGGTGATGAGCAACTCTGTCACAGCTGCTTTGTCTGCCCAGTGTGATGCAGTACGATGTGGGTTCATGTTCCACAGGCAGGCACAATAACCTTCATGGTTGCACAATCCTGGCTCACAGAGTACACGTGCATTTTGATATTGCAAACCAGGACACGTGCCACTGGATGGGAGAGGCAAACTGCCATAGGTTCATAAGGTTGGGAAGGACCTACAAGATCATCTAGTCCAACCATCCTCCTATCACTATCCCTACCCAACTACTAAATCCAATCCCTTAGCACCTCATCTAAGCGCTTCTTGAACAGCGCTAGGGATGGTGCCTCACCCACCTCCCTAGGCAGGCCATCCCAGTGCCTGACCACTCTTTCAGAAAAGAAATGCTTCCTCAGGTCTAATCTAAATCTTCCCCGGCGCAACTTGTGGCCATTCCCTCTCGTCCTGTCATTACTTATCAGGGAGAAGAGACCCACCCCCTCCTCACCACAACCCCCCTTCAGGAAGTGGTAGAGTGCAATAAGGTCTCCTCTGAGCCTCCTCTTCTCCAGACTGAACAATCCCAGCTCCCTCAGCCGCTCCTCATAAGACTTGTGCTCCAGACCCCTCACCAGTTTTGTTGCCCTTCTCTGAACACGCTCCAGGGCCTCAATGTCCTTCTTGCAGTGAGGGGCCCAAAACTGAACACAGTACTCGAGGTGCGGCCGTACCAGAGCTGAGTACAGGGGGATGATCACCTCCCTGCTCCTGCTGGCTGCACTATTTCTAATACAGGCCAGGATGCTGTTGGCCTTCTTGGCCACCTGGGCACACTGCCGGCTCATGTTGAGCCGAGCATCAACCAACACCCCCAGCTCCTTTTCCTCTCTACATTCTTCAAGCCATTCTGCCCCAAGCCTAAAGCATTGCATGGGGTTATTGTGGCCAAAGTGCAGGACCCGGCACTTGGTCTTATTGAACCTCATCCCATTGAGCTCAGCCCAGCTGTTCAGCCTATCCAAATCCCTCTGAAGGGCCTCCCTACCCTCAGGCAGTTTGACACATCCTCCCAGCTTTGTGTCATCTGCAAACTTACTGAGCTTACACTCAATTCCCTCGTCTAGGTCATCAATAAAGATATTAAACAAGATGGGCCCCAAAACTGACCCTTGGGGGACACCACTCGTAACAGGACGCCAGCTGGACTTAACTCCATTAACCACTACCCTCTGGGCACGGCCCTCCAGCCAGTTCTCCACCCAGAGAAGAGTGAACCTGTCCACACCACGGGCTGCCAGTTTCCTCAGGAGAATACTGTGGGAGACCGTGTCAAAGGCCTTGCTGAAGTCCAGGTAGACTACATCAACAGCCTTTCCCTCATCTACCTGCCTGGTCACCCAGTCATAGAAGGAGATGAGGTTGGACAAGCACGACCTGCCCCTGGTGAACCCGTGCTGGCTGGGTCTGATCCCCTGGTTGCCATGCACGTGTCGTGTGATCTCCCTCAAGATCATCTGCTCCATAACTTTCCCTGATACCGAGGTCAGGCTGACAGGCCTGTAGTTCCCCGGGTCTTCCTTACGGCCTTTCTTGTAGATGGGAGTCACATCGGCAAGCCTCCAATCTTGTGGGACCTCTCCAGATAACCAGGAATGCTGATAGATGGCAGAAAGTGGCTCGGCAATCACCTCTGCCAGCTCCCTCAGCACCCTTGGGTGGATCCCATCTGGCCCCATGGACTTGTGGCAGTTCAGATGGAGGAGAAGATCTCTGACCGTCTCTGCTTGAATCACAGGGGGTGCATTATGCACCCCGTCCCAGACTTCCAGGTCAGGGCAAGTACCATGTGGATAACTGTCCTGTCTATTAAAGACAGATGTGAAGAAGGCATTGAGAACCTCAGCCTTTTCCTTATCCTCTGTGGTTACATTCCCTGCCTCGTCGAGTAAAGGAGAGAAATTTTCCTTCGTTTTTCTCTTACTGTTAATATATTTGTAAAGGGATTGTCTGCCCTCCTTTACTGCAGTAGCCAGTCTAATTTCAAGCTGGGCTTTAGCATTTCTTTCTGCCTGCAGATCTTGGCCAGTTCCCTGTAGTCACCCCAAGGAGCCTGACCCATCTTCCAGAGGACACAGACTCTCTTTTTCTCTCGGAGTCTCAACAAAAGATCCCGGTTCATCCACACTGGTCTTCTTCCCCTCCAGCTCGACCTACGGGACTCCGGGACTGCCTGCTCCTGTGCCTTGAAGATTTCCATCTTGAGGAGCATCCAGGCTTCCTGGACCCCTTTACCCTTCAGGAGCAAGTCCCAAGGGACCCTTGCAACAAGTGTCCTGAACAGTTCAAAGTCTGCCCTCTGGAAGTCCAAGGTAATAGTTTTGCTAGTCACGCTCTTGACGGCACCCAGAATAGCAAACTCCACCATTTCATGCTCACTCTGGCCGAGACAATCTCCAACCTTCACATCTCCTACTAGTCCTTCCCTGTTAGTGAAGAGCAGGTCAAGCAAGGCATCTCCCCTGGTAGGCTCTTGCACCAGCTGTGTCAGGAAGCAATCATCCACACATTCAGAAATCTCAAGGACTGCTTCCTCTGCGCAGTATTGTATTTCCAGCATATGTCAGGGAAGTTGAAGTCCCCCATGAGAACGAGTGCTGGCCATCGTGCAACATCTACAAGTTGTTTATAGAACACCTCGTCTATTTCTTCATCCTGACTAGGTGGTCTATAACAGACCCCCACCACGATGTCACCCCTACAGACCATCCCCCTGATCCTTATCCATAGACACTCTACTTTGTCATTTCCAACCTCAAGCTCTTCAACATCAAAACACTCTTTGATACAGAGAGCTATGCCACCACCCTTTCTTCCCTGTCTGTCCCTTCTGAAGAGCTTGCAGCCATCAATCCCAGTCCTCCAGTTGTGGGAGGGGTCCCACCGTGTTTCTGTAATAGCCACAAGGTCATAGTTAGCCTGCCTCACAATGGCTTCAAGCTCTTCTTGTTTATTGCCCATGCTGCGTGCGTTGGTGTAGATGCACTTCAGCTGAGACATCTGCCTCACCCCTTCCTCCAGCACAGCCTCCTTAGGCTCTTTACTGGTGAGCCCTGTTTTATCCCCTTCCCCCGTCACAGCTAGTTTCAAGCTCTCTCAATGAGTCCAGCTAGCTCCTGTGCTAGGATTCGTTTCCCCCTTTGGGATAGGTGTGTCCCATCAACAGATAACAGGCCAGGAGCCGAGTAAACTGCCCCATGGTCAAAAACCCCAAGTGTCTGTCTCTACACCAACCTCTCAGCCAATGATTCATCACCTGTGTTTTCCTAGCCCATTCCGTGTCAATCTGTAGCTAAATTTCTCACATCTGCTCCAGTCCCCAAAGCCACTGCTCAACAAAGAGATCGCCCAGAAGATGAGTGTTCACCCTATTTGACACTGCTGCCTCTGAAGCTGCTCCCGTGTTTTGACTTCAGAGACCCAGAAATAAAACTCCTGTGCTCAGGAGCACCAGCCACACGCCCCTTGGCACAGGATCTGTGCCTCAGCAAGCTGCAAGCTCAGAGATCTCCTTTCACTGTGGTCAGTCACAGATAACTGAAGGGAAAACAAAGCTGGCTTTGGCAGAGCCATGAGAGCCTCCCAGCAAGTCCTGCCCAGCTCCTGGAGACACTGCTGCTCAGCTGTCCCACCCCTAACTGCTGAAGGGGGCTTCCTGCCCCACAGCCAGGCCACGAGAACCTAGAGGTGATGAGTAACGGGAGCAAACACTGCCCTCAGCTCAGCACCAACTGAGGATGTACTGCAAAGCTCCATGTGCCATCACATCCAACTGCAGCATGCTCAAACATACAGTGTGGTCAGCCTCAGAAAGTACTTTAATAAAAACAGGGCACATTCTTAGACTATAAAGCATACAGTCTCGCTTACTAAGTGACAGCCGAGTCAGATCAATGCACAGTGTCATTCTAGGCATTATAATGAGAGTGGAATCAATATTTACAAGACTTAGCTTTTCTTTCATAGGTGGCAAATACACCAAGTTCAGCCTAGACCAAGAAACAAGGGCTGAACACCCTCTCTGCCCCCTGCATCCTCAGTAGAAGTGCCAAGTATCAACGAAAAAAAACCAAGCGAACACTCATTGAAAGGTCCAAAGAGCTCCCGAGTTTATCAGAGTCTGTATACTGTTCTGCTCTTTGGTTTCCAAGCTACTTCTCACTCCAACAACCCCTCCCCAGGCACCAGATAAATCTTCAAAATTCATTTTTTCAATTCCCTTTTTGCCTCTGTGCTCCTTCTACCTGAGCTGGAGGTGCTGGCTTGCCATTTAAGGCCATTTGCTGAAGTGGCGGATGCCCTGGAGGTGGCACTGGTGTGGTTTTTAACTTCTTGGCATCCACTTTTAAAGGATGCTCTTCCTCTTCCTCATCCGAGTCTTGCAAGCCATACTTGGAGAAGTGTGCCACCTGTGTAAGGCAAAGAACAAACAGGTCAGACCCTGGAAGCAGGGTGCCCAGCACCGTGCCCAAGCAGCTTCTGCAGTGCTCTCTGGAGGAGACTCCTCAACCCGAGTGCCACTGCCAGCACTCAATCCCCACTACAAAGGGAACTGTTTCTGCTTCAGCCACACAGAGAAGTTTTGGCCAGCTCAGTGAGGACAGTTTATGCTGCAGGGAGAGTTTAGCACAGGCTGAATTCAGCTCTCAGAAGCTTGTAACTTCAGACTACGCCTGAAGCTCGAGTCACAGGGAGGACAAACCTTACCTTGAACACCCAAGATCCGGTCTCAGGGCGGTACTCCATGAACCGAGCACCCTGCTTCCTCGACACAGACTCCAGCCTGCCCTCATAGTTCATCTCTGCAAGTCGTTTTGGGCTTTTTATCAAGCTACGAGTAGTCTTATCAGTAGGCCAAACTCCATCTAACGTAACCTCAGCTCGCCTGTTAGAGACAGACAAGAGTGTAAGAGGCAACGAGCTTTTTCCTGCACAGCTACTGAAGCACACACAGCAGCTGAGCTCTGCTCCCCTTCATTAACACGCTCATAACCAAACTCCTGGTTAAGAAGCCTGCAGATACTCAGCAGCCACTCGGTGTTGTTACCTGTTGAGGCCTTCGCCGATGGGCGGTTTTATGTCATCGTCTGGGTACACAATCACTTCCTTTCTGCGGATATGTACGATGTCATCCAGGTTTAGGTTAGTCAGATTGACTTCTCCTTCAAAGAAAATTGATCCGTAGCCTGGAAAGCACAACAAAGATGCCAAGCATCAAGGTTTGCCCTTGGATAACACCTCCTGACTGGCAGCTTCAGTCCCTGCTGTACTTCTGCTGTCCCCAGCTCACCACCCAGCATAAAAATACTGAAGATGTCATCAACTTCACTGTCAGCTCTTCAATTAAGTAAGGAGAAAACCCTCAGGTGCTTACCTTTACGGCCAATGGTGAAGTCTGTCACGATACATTCATTCCTGTCATTGGTAAACCTAGCCAGCTCCTCCATGGATGGGATGGTGTAATAGCCAGCTCTTCTTAGAACAATGCCTACAATGAGAAGAACACAGAACTGCTGATGGCAAAAGCATCAGCTTCAGCTGCTCGTGTCCCAGCTGTCCAGGCTCGGGAAGAAACGGGAGGACGGTTCCAAACAAACTGAGAATCAGTGCAACAGCAGCAGAGAAATGCCTCACTTCCACATCCTGCAGAGCAAGCCTGAGCCAGCTGCCACAGCAGGCTCTTCCTGCCTTACAGCCCAGCTTTATCAGGTCAGCAGCAGATATGCAGGCTTCTCCAGGCCACTCACAAGTTTACAAAGCCAACACAACCCTCCCCCTGTGCAGCTGGGATGTCTCAGTCAAGTGGAAGTGCCCTGAGGTCCCTCAGCCTCCCCTGCATTTTCCAGCTTTACTTCCATGCTGAACCAGAACTGAAAGCACTGAACAGAGGTAACACAGATCCATGGAGAGGCATACCCACATGGCCCACTCCTGCACTGGAAACTTCTCAAGTGCTCTTTGCAACGTTGGTGTGAACCACAACACCACATGGGTTTAACACTCCCAATTCTTTTGCCTGGATTGCAGACAACAGCCTGCTACAGTAGAATTACTGACTGGGGCTTCCTGGCTTCTTCCTTCTCCCCTCCATACATCTCACTACACACACTAAGCTGGGTCATAGAGTGCATCTGCTCAGTAACTCATCAAAAAGAAATCACGTGCGAGACGCGAGAGCGAAACCCACGATCTGTACCCTGGAGAAGACAGAAGGGAGGGAAACAAGGAGCTGAGGATCCGACACAGCCCACAACCTCACCTGCAGGGTGCACGTGGTGCACCATCTCAGCCTCCACCTCACGTTCATCCTGAAGGGAATCATCACGGAACGAGGCATCCTCGCTGCTGCCCTCGAGGCCGTTGCGCAGCGCTGCCCGTGGGTTCAGAGCCACGATGGTGTCGTCCACGTTGTTCTGGTGCTTGTGCACTGTGCTGCTCTCAGGGCTCTGTGGGATGGGCTTGGCAATGGGGTTGGTGTAAAACTTGGTCACTTCGTGGTGATCCTCCTCCTCGCGTTCACCATCCTGCCTGTGGTTTTCATCGGGGGGCACCGACACGAAGAACCTACAGAAGTGAACAGAGAAGTGCATTACTGAGCTCTAGCAGGCCCGTGTCACCATCAGAACTCTGGTGTCCCCTTGTACAAAAAGCACCCTGGCATTCCGCATCTCATCTGGGCCTCCCAATGCAAAAAAGATAGTGACGTATTCAATGCAGGCAGAGCATAATGCCCTCAGGGGCATGTGCCCCACAGGGGAGGCTGAGGAAAACGGGCTGCTCAGCCTGGAGAAAACGTAACAGCAGCAACAGACAACAGCTGGGATCTCCACAGATGGGCACAGCAGGAAGGTGAGTTGGTCAAACTAAAAGAAGGAAAGGAATGAGGACAGCCAAGCATTGGGACCGGGATGCTGAGAGGCTGTGGAATCACCATCCACGGAGATCCACACTGGATAAAGCCTCCATCAACCCAGACTGAATTCAGCACTGACTCTGCTCAACAGATACAGCTCCAAAGGTCACTTCCAACCCCAAGGATTCAGTGCTTCCAAGGAATCATACCTGTACAGACTTCTCTGCCCCAAATACACAAGTGTGGATCGATCAAGTCTCGCAGACACCGTGATCAGATCAAACAATAAAGACGTTACTGTTGCAGTCATCCTAAAACAACAGCTTCAGAGCTGCCTGCTGGCAACACAGCTGACAAATGCTCCTGGGAGACATCACCCACTAAAGTCATCCCTCTGAACTCCTGATTCCAGGTGCAGTAAGCTCCATGTAACCACACAGGCAGCCTGAGGGCAGGTCAGCCTCCTCGAAGGCCAACCTGATCCCCACAGACAGCTATTATGACATCCCTACAAATAACTACCTACTTCTTTAGCAATAATTTAGAGACAGGAAGAACCAGTCTGCACTCCTTTCAAGTTTAGGCACACACACGACCCACTGCCATACCTGTCACCGTTCTCTGGATACTCGGATGGGGACGCCAGGTCACTGTGCTCACGACTGACAGGTGAGAACACACTGCTGCAACTGAGGTTCTTCAAAACCAACCTCTTGATGTTCTTCCTAAGAAAGGAGGAAAAAAAAAAAGAGCTAAGAGGGCTACGTTTACCACACACAAACATTTTTTGCTTTGAGTTCTCCAGGGGTTGGGAACAGCTGTGTAAGACCTGCTCCCACATCAGGATACACAGAATCACAAAGGCACTGGAGAAGCCTCTTCTGGAACCTCACTCCAGGCTTTGGCTTGTGAGTAAATATAAAGACACTGAAAGCTTCAAGTTCAAAAACTGCTTTTTCTATTTTAAGTTTGAGCTTCGAGGGTCTTTCACTGACTGACTCATCTGTCCCCAAAGTATTTCTGTTTGATTAAAAACTGTCCGCAGCCCCTTTCAGTTTGACTGCCACCAGTGCTCCTGAAGACTGAAACCAAAAGCCACGTTAGGACACATCCACAGCATTACTACTCCACTCCAACAGAAACAGCTGTGAATCTGACTGGGAACCAGCATCAGGCCATGAAATCACCAACCTTCCTTCTAGCTGACAGCATAAGCAAACCTAATGGCTCCCCTATTTCAGCTGCATGGAGCTACACGCTGTACAAACTTCCCCTGTATAATTTCTGACTGCATCAAAGCTTCACTCCAATTATCACCTCACTTTAGGGCTTAATTGCAGTTAACAGTTTACGACGACCGTTTTTATCCCCTCTATAGAAAATATCAATCTCCCAAGTGTAACAAACCCTGCTAGTGCTATTCCTATTTGAGGACACGAGAAGCGAGGGAACTGGGGACTTCATCGGACCAGAACCAAAGCTCCAGTTCTCCACACATCTCCTCCCTCCCACGTGTGAGAAGGAGAACTCACTTGGGCACGAAGGTGCCGTTGGTCAGGGCGGGCTCGTCGTCATCGAGGCCATCGAAGAGCTGAGATCTGGCGGAGCCAACGGACTGCAGCGCCTTGGGGCGCACCCTGGTGGCTGGACGTGGGGTCAGTTTGTAGTGGGTGGGCGTTGTCAGGGCCTTCTGAGCCGCGGGGTTCGTGGGTTTGAGCCTCTGCAAGAGAAGGAGAATTGCAGTTCCCATGCCGTGCATCCTATGGATACTCCTTCTTAGCCCTTTCAGGGTAATGGGATCTACCAACTAAGCAGGAACGCTCACCCTCCAGAACAGGAAGGACAGCAGCCACTTACAACATCCCTTAACCCTCAGAAGTCTGAGAAGTGCATTTTGTTGGTTTTTTAAACCAACCAGCGAGATCACCGCAAGCAAAGCTGGAGCAAAACACTAACAACAGGCCAAGCACAGCCTGTCACACACACAGCTCACAGCAGGAACTCTAAACTCAAAGCAGTGATGTATCAGAAGCAAGAAAAGCCCCAGCACGAGCAGTCTGTCCTGGATAGCACTGAGAAAAAAAGGAAGCCAACCCTGCATCAGTACGAGCACACGGACAGCAAGTCACCACGCTGCTCACTGCACGCTCGAGTGAACACAGAGTACAGTGCATATACTGAACTCGTTTCAAACCTCTCCCAGAAAACTGAGCTCCGTACACTCACCTCTTCTTTCTTCTTTGGGTCTGACATGGGGTTTCTGAAAAGCGGAGAATCTCCAAAGGGTGAGTAAGTCAGACTGTTGAGGTGCTGCTGGAGGATTGCCTGCTGGGCCGCCGCCGCGTTCGGATCTGTCAGGGCTGTGAGAACAGTTTTTAGCAGCCACATTTATTAACAGCGTCAAGGTAGACAGAAAAAGACAACTGCTCCTCCCACTCCTTTTCACTGCAAGGAAGGCATTGGAGGCCCTGGAGTGTGTCCAGAGAAGGACGACTGAGCTGTGAGGGGTCTGCAGCACAGGGCTATGAGGAATGGCTGAGGGAGCTGGGATTGTTCAGTGTGAAGAGGAGGCTCAGGGGAGACCTTACTGCTCTCTGTAACTCCTGAAGGGAGGTTGTAGTGAGGAGGGGGTCAGCCTCTTCACTCTTGTAATTAGTGATAAAGACAAGAGGGAATGGCAGTACTTGAGGAGGCCGTGTTTCCATGCACAGACGTGTCTGAAAGCAGGGAGGAACTCAGGCTCACATACACTCACCAACAGCAGGCTGAGGGGCACCAAAGCCTAGAGTAGCAGTCGATGTATTGAATCCTGGTGCTCCAAACGCCCCTGTTCCCAGCGTCCCACCGAGTTTGGGCTGGGTGTTTCCAAACAAAGAAGTCTGTCCTGCCCCAAGAGCTACAGCAGGAGAAAAAACTTACTGTAACGCTTTGAAAAACTTCATAAAGAATCCATCATCACATTGCTAGAAGGACTGAACACGTCCACGAATGATACAGGCACTCCAGAGTCACACAGCCAGACCAGCACAGACTTCAAGGCATGCTACTGAGCCATGAGCCGTGCTCAGTTCTGATCTGGGAGGATCATGACTTCAAGCCAAAGCTTCTACAGCCACTGCTGTACTACCAGAGCTCACAGTGACACAAAGACTTTATGATGAGGATGGAGGGCTGTGCTTAAGCTGACACAAAACAGAGCAGAACATTGCTTACCTGTTCCAAACCCTGTCCCAAGTCCAGTTCCCAGGGTCCCCGTTGCAGGCTTATTTCCAAACAAGCTATTTCCAGCATTGTTGGCACCAAAACCTTCAAGGACACAAACAGCAGCTCATCAGTCTAAAGCTATCAGCAACGAAACTTCAAACACCAACAAGCATCAGGCACTCAAAGACAGCTCTGCCACAGCTAAGGTCAAACTGAGCACACCGCTCCCAGAAATGCACGTTCAACAGGCAGCAAGGAGGGACTGGAGTGGTAAAAAACACACGAGCTTCAGATGTACAACTACAAACATTAGTACAGGAGCTCACTGCCCTGCTTTCTTAAGCTTTTTGTTATGAAATTCAGTATTTTACAAAGTCAGAAAGGACACGATGATGCTGTAACAGGCAACAGGATAAAGCACATGTAACTTTAACTGCCTGCAAGGCACAGACCCGCTCTATACTGTCTATACCACACACACACTTGTGATTCTTACTGGCAAAGCAAGCAATAGCTCCCATTCAGAAGAGCACACAGCTCAAAAACACATCCCTACATGTAACCCAAAGCCAGCACCAGACAGGTTAGATTTAAACTGAAGGCTGCAAAACCATGGTTAATTCCGTGACTATTAATTAGTGTAAGGACAGAATTAAGCTAGAAAACAGCCACAAACTGACACCCAAACTCCACTTTCCCTGTACACTGTATTACTGTAAATAACACAGGGAAATTAACACAAACACTGCAACTGCTAAAGATCTCTACTACACAGCATCCAGTTCCCTAACAAATGTGGCTGTCCAGCTCTCAGCAGGCAGTACAACCAAGGACTTGGATGCAAACTCCAAGCAATCCCCAAGCCACCACCACAGAGCTGAGCCTGCTACGGTGCTGCCCAGCAGCCTAAGAGCTTGGCAACTTCCTCCCTGCTTCTGGAGGGCTGATATGGCAGAATAATCATTTTTTCCATCTGTTCTTGTAGACAAAAAGAATAATAATAAAAAAAAAGATGCCAGAATCTCCAACATCCTAAAAACAGCCCTGCTCCCTTTCAGTACTACAATTTAGCTGCTCTCAGCATCAGGAGACAAAGGAAAACTGACACTTACTTGAGCACTTGTGCCTGATCACACACCGAACACCAAACACAACATCAGTGACCAACATTAACTCAGGAGCCCGGCCCTCAGAGCTACAGATTACAGTGTGAAACACAGCAGCCACCAGTGAAGCTGTTTCTCATGTCACATACATATAAATATTTCCTAGACCTGCCATCAAACCACAGATGTCACCATTTTTACCCTACGTCCTTGAGGACACAACCACAGGTGTGTAACAGGCTGCAGATGCATCAAGTTACTGGCTTTCAACAGCTCTTAACTACAGATTACACCTTCCTAAGCACTGATTGGAAAAGTGGCACTTCTACTTAACTACCTAGGTCATAAGTCAGGAAGCAGTACAGAGGAAAGGTGCAAAACAGGATCCAGGACTCTCCTCTGCAGCAGCACCCATCAGAAGATGGCTTACCTGAGGACTCTACCACCCAAGCACTCAGCATGCGACACTCAGCAGCCAGGTGTGTGGTATATGCAGTATAGTTTTAAGTGATTGAATCCCACTTTTTTTTATATGTACCAAAATTGGAAGTGTTTGTATTGGTTCCTAAAGTCAGGGTTGGTTTGTTACCAAAGAGCCCGCCGCCAGTGGTTGTACCAAACGAGGTACTGGTCGTGGTGGTTCCAAATCCAGCAGGCTTGCTACCAAACAGGGTCTGGAAGGAAGAAAACATGAGTTTGGAAACCTGAAGTGCCTGAGGGTTTCACTGCAGGCAAGGAAACAGAGCTGAAGCCAAGCACAACCCCAAGCACACAGCCCCAGCTCCCAGCAGTGCTGATACGTGCAAGCCACACACACCAGCACACAGCCACCACCCTCTGGAAACAAGTCTGTCACTCCTCCACCCACTTCCACAGAGGACACATTAAAAGCCACATAACTGGCTATGGAGAATCAAGTCCACTTTCAGCAAGGGGACCTCAAAACGTAAAGGTCTGTGCTTCTGGCAGAGTGCTGAGGCATCCCCAACTGCACACAGAAGCAGTTCAGTGTGCCTGGCATCACCCAGCATCACCAGCTCCACTGATTAGTTCCCATTTAGAAGAAACCACACTATTTTTGCACCCCAAGCTTCTTAACTTGGACGACACTACTTGGGGTGAGGTCAGCACGCAGTAAGAGGGCTCCAGATGCCATCTGAGGTAGCTTTACTCCCTCAAACATAGACATACCGAACTGCCAACGCCAAATCCTGTGTTAGCCTGTCCGAAAAGTCCCGTGCCCGTCCCGAACGCAGTGCCAGCATTTGTGCTGGCTGCTGTCCCAAACAGACCTCCAGGCTGTGAGGGCTGTGTGGCCCCGAAGAGCCCCTGCAAAAAGGAACTGTGTTAAGGCAATGCCACAGAGCTTTCTGAAGTCATTCTCCCATCATCAGTGCCCAAGGACAACAGGGGGGTTATGATGTTGATAACACGCTATTCTCCCTTCTGATGGGGGGAAAAAAAACAGATGAAAAGCATTTCATCTCCTCATCACTGTGAAATAACCATCCCAAGGGGTTTCTGACTGATGCCACGGCATACCAAGAAGAAACAGAGCACATCTGCAGCCAAAGCATCTGGCTGTGCAACAAGATGTGCTCGGCACTGCTGAGGCCTCACCTCAAGTGCTGTGCTCAGCGTTGGGCACCTCAGTACAGAAAGGACATGGAGGTGCTGGAGCAGCTCCAAAGAAGGGCAACGAGGCTGTGAAGGGCTTGGAGAGTGTGCCCTACGAGGAGAGACTGAAGGAACTGGGGCTGTGTGGTGTGGGGAAGAGGAGGTGAGGGGAGACCTCACTGCTCTCTTCCAGTGTCTGAAAGGTGCTCACAGTGAGAGCGGGGTTGGGCTCTGCTCACTGGTGACAGTGACAGGACGAGGGGAGATGGCCTTAAGTTGCACCAGGGTAAGTTTAGGTTGGATGTAAGGAACCACTTCTGTACAGAAAGGGTCGTTCAGCACTGGGATGGGCTCTGCAGGGAGGTGGTGCAGTCACCATCCCTGGGTGTGTTTAAATCCATTTGGATGTGGTGCTCAGGGCCACGGTTTAGCAGAGGGCTGTTAGAGTGAGGGCAGTATGGTTGGGTCGTGGTTGGACTGGATGATCTTTGAGGTCTTTTCCAACCTGAGTGACTCTGTGCTTCTAAGTTACAGCCATGTAGTGTCTCTCTATCAGATGAGCACAAAAATCATGCTCATCAGCCACCAGAAGGCATAGAATGGTTAATAAATTTCCACAGAACATTAACAATCCGTAACAATGAATGGAGTTTTATCACCTGCATGAATATGATTGGAAACACCTGAGTTGGTGAGAGCAGACATCTTCAGGAGAACAGAGAAAGCTACATGCAAAAAGCTGCAGGCTTTTATAGTAAAGCTGTAAGCTTGTACCATAAGTGAAGTTTTGACTGGTAGGAAGCTCCTCCACAGCACTGCTCAGTGCTCTGCATTTGAGCTCTAAGGAAGCTGTGTTATAACCCGAGGCAGACCAGGATCACTGTAGCACAGCCTCTCCTGCACTGCTGGAAAAGGCCTAGCACAACATATTTAGGGTTTAAGCAATCAAACTCACCATTGTGCTCGTGTTTGGCTGTCCTAGTGTGCTGGTATTCCCAAAGGGAAAGCCTGTGTTCTGCGTTGTTGTGGCCTGACCAAATGGTTTGTTAAACAGACTTGTAGTTTGAGTCTGCTGACCGAAGAGGCCTCCTGTTGTTCCTGTCCCAAAGCCAGTTGTACCTGCAACAAAAAGAAGTTGGTTTCATGAAACCCTCGAGTATTTATCCAAACCCACACTCAGTACATTCAAACAATGAAAAAGAGACACCTCAGCTCAATGGAGAAGTGAAACACACAAGGTCAACACAGCACAGCATCTCCACTCAGATGGAAGCAGGTGTGTTCTTTGTTGTGTGTTCCTTGCCCTGAAGTCAGTGTGAATTTAACACCCACAATTACCAGCAAATTTAATCTGGTAGACAGATCTGACCAAAAAGACACCAGTTTTTGTACAGTCCACTTATTACTCACAGGACATGGAAAGCTGTGCCACCTGTAGGTGAAAAGAACCAGCTGGATGGAGGCAGGCAGCATTCTCTACACTGCTAACAGCACTCTGTAAGAGGGCTCTCATTGCTATCTCTGCAGTCTTCTTCAGAGCTGATAGCAATGGGAACATACAAAGCCCAGGAGGACTGCCTCACCAGGCAGGCTGCACAGCCTCCTGCAGGCTCCCACAGCAAGCCCAGAGATAAAGCCAGCAGTGCCTGCCATCAAGGACGGACACCTTCCAACCTGAGAAGCAGCAGATAATTGCTTCTGCTCCCAGCAAGCACAGGGTTTTGATGTGCTTACAGTCTAACTCCACGAGTGCAAACACACCTGCTTACATTTAAGCTTCCAGCAAGAAGCTGACCTCTTCACCCGACAATAAGATTTACACTCACACATTCAGGATTTACTTAGCGTTACTCACTAGTTCCAAAAGCAGTTTTATTCTGTCCATAGGAGAAGCCTGTGTTAGTGGTAGAAGAGCCGAAAAGTCCCGTGGCTGTACTTGAAGTAGCAGTAGAAGTCCCAAACAAACCTGTAGTTGCTCCTGCACCCACAGGATTTGAGGGTCCCTTCCTATTCGCCATGTAGTCCTCTAAACGCAATTCCTAGTCAAGGAAAACACACTTCTCTTCACAGGTTATCCTTACACAAAATAAGGTTAAAACCACACTGTCAGTATGCTTACACAGCTTGCAGCCTGCTCCAGGAGGAAGGTAAGAAAAGCTGGGAGCAGCTCCACTTTCTTAGTAAAAGAACTGCGTTAACAAGACCTGAGCTTAGACACATCACTGCAGCCCATGCTTGGGCTTCAATTTCATTTCTAAGGGCTTTTTCAGAGTGAAACAGTTTTCAAGTATCAACTAAGTGAAGCACGACAGAAGGGCTTCATGGCTAAATCCCTGGGAGCATCAGTTTGTGGTTAAGAACTGAGTTGTGTCTCAGCCTCTGCCATTATCTTACCAAGCCAGCTCCCAGCAGGATCCCTCCTGACACACAGCCACAGAATTTTAGCAGGCACACACGATATTTATCAGAGCACTGCTAGAACAGTACTAATGAACAGCATACCAAATAAACACATTTGAACACTGACTGACCTCAAGAGACTTGCTTTCATACTCCTTCATAGCAGTAATGCATTGGTGCTTAGTATTGATGGTAGTGCTGACTCCGGATTTGACCATGCTATCCGTCCCAGTTGGTGGCTGTAAGAGAAGAGGTTAAGCCATCAGATTCAAAATGCAGAGAGGTTCTCACCCACAGGTTCAGCTGTTTCTGAGCAGATACTGTTAAAACCTAAATTCAGTGCAGGAACTGAAGCAGCACATGCCTGTTATCCTACAGCAGTAAGGAAGTGTGCTCAGTGGCAATCATTAGAGGAATTTACCCCACTAACACTCAGAACAACACAGCGTCATCAGGTTGCAGTTTCACTTTGTAAAGCAGTTTACTTGAGCTCAGGGTACAAATGCACTCAGGGATCAGCTGCCCCTGACGTTTTTCAGCTCTGTTTCCATCTCACTGTGCTGGGAAGGAGTACACAGTGCCCCTCTAACACTGCCCAGGCCGACCACCACAGCTGTGTCTTCAACCAGAAACAACAAGCAAAGCCCAGCTCTATTATTAGACCAGTTAATCCCCAGCTCCCTTCACTCCTAAACTGAGCACACATTGGGGAGAAAGAAGTCTCTTCTGGCAGGTATCAGTTACCCCATTTCCAACAGCTCTTTCTCCAGGCCGTCCTCCATTTTTAACTGCCATAACCCCCCCCCCCCCCCCCCCCCCTTAAAGGGAACTTATCCAAAAAACACCCAGGGAATCACAGTCCAAATTTCACTTTACATTTCCAATGCCACGGGCATTTATTTTGACCCCCATTCCAAAATACACTCAGCTGTGATCACCTCAAGCTTTGTGGCACCCATCCTGCCTGCCCAGGAAGGCTCAGCACGTAGTGCAGCTGCACAGGAGCTGGACAGGGACTTACTCCGGGGTGTTTCGTTAGAACAAAAAGGAAGTCTTGCTCTTTGGAGTTAATTACACACTCCATTTCCACTGCAGCACTCTGACTAACCATACTTTCGAGCAATTTTGAACACTGCATACTCGTGCATTAAATGCTTTTTCAAGCTCAGTGATCTAAGACAGTGCTTCACTTTTCCTACAGTGAAGAGGTGAAACAGAACTCACATTGAACTTAATGGTGGTGCCCGTCGGGGTAGCAGTAAAACTGGTTGGGCCAAAGAGAGACCCAGATGTATTCCCAAAAGGATTGGAGGTGGTATTAGTGGTTCCAAAGAGACCTCCACTGCTGGTACTTGTGCCAAAGTCTTAAAGGAAAAAAAGGAGGAAAACAGGATCAGAGAGATCAGCACTAAAACAAACGCTGACTTCAAACTTAAAGCCAAATCCTCCGTCTGAATTGGAAAACAGTTTGGAAATGAAACAAACTGCAAAGGGAAGAAAATAGATAGAGCCGTGCTGGAAAGCTGCAGTCTGCTATCGCAGTGCAGATCCCTCCCAGGAAACACCAGAGTAACCTCAGCAGCCAATTTCATCCTTCTGACAACAATGCACACGCCCAACCTTGTGCTCTTAAGTCAAGCTAAATAAGCAGTACTCAGGAGATGCCAGGGCTGTACTCACTTCCGAAGCCAGCAGGCTTATTCTGTGCGAAGGCATTGTTTTGGGATGAGAAGAGACCTCCCCCAGTGCTGGTGGTACCAAACAAACTGTTGGACGTCCCAGTGGATGTCCCAAACCCAAAGCCAGTGCTCGTGGAGGAGGTGGCTGGCTGATTAAACGCGTTGGAGCTGAACAGCCCTCCTGGAGACAGAAACGAGCTATGAGTTATTTGTGACCGTTTGAGTGCAGGGTGTGAGTTTGTGGTAGCTTCTTTCAGGACAGATTTCTGCCCACAGCTGTGGCACTGCAGTACCTGGCTTTGCCTGGGTGTTCCCAAAGAGGCCTCCAGTACTGCTGTTCGCCCCGAAGGCGGATGTGCCAAACGCTCCTCCACTGGTCGTACCGAAGCCAGCATCTGGAAAAAAAGCACCACAGATGAGACAACAGCATATCCTGAACACGTGCACTAGGGGCTAAACACTGCCACTGCCTTTCTCACTTCCTAACAGGAGCCTGTGCGTGCCCAGCTACACCCCAACGCCTGCAAGATGCAAAGCAGAACCATGCACAGCTGGCGAGGATGCTCAGTCCCACATCCAGCTGCAAGGCCTCCACCACCTGGAAGCTGCTCCTCACCCACCTCAGTCTGGGAGGGGATGAGAGGAATGCTGTGCTTCCCTCCTAACAAGCAGAGCGTACACACCGAGGTATGCTCTGCTGTACTGCTCAGGAACCTCACTGTGGTATTCACAACTGCACCTCTGCAGAACACTCACATTACGTGCTTTCCCCTTCCCATATTCCAGCCCCAACTGAAAGTTCCTCCCAGCCCAGGCAAAGATACCTTCAGCAAAGCACCCACGTTTCCTCTCCTTGTACAAATGGAAGCTTTGTCAGCTGTGTGTGAAAGGAACACTGATCCTCTGCTAACACAGCTCTGCTCCTCATCACAGCCAAGCACAAGAGCTGGATGGCCTACAGGAGCACACAGAGAAACTCCACCTCTGTGTGGTTCTCAAGCTGCACTGCCATGAAAAAAGCCCACAGCAAGCAGCAGAGAAATCAAGACTACAGATGTAGATGTTATCACTTACTTTGTCCAAAAGTCGATGTCGTTCCAAAGCCAGTATTTCCTCCAAAGGGAGTTCCAAAGGATTTGTTAAACATTTTCAATACGTATCAGTTTTCCTTCCTTAGACATGGAAAGAAGAGTTCAGTTCAGCTTTCAGAGTGAAAGCTTTAAATGACATTTTTCACCTTCCTTGCTACTGACAGAGATAAGCAAACTGAGTACCAAAGCCACTGGATGTGTGACAGCACGATTTAAGTCATGCTAAATTTCAAACAGCCAGAACCCCTCGCGAGACAAGAGCTCTTCAGCACTTCAGCAGCACCACACGTAGGCTTCCTTCCATCTTTAACAACATTTGCTCCACATCTCACGTGCTGAAATCATTCATCGATGCAGCTCTACTCCCCAGATCTGTCCTCTCAACCGCCCCTCAAACATCTAGCTCAAACAGCACTCCCTACCTTTCCTTCCCACATTTGAACCACGTGCGTTGCACACTTGCAGCCCACCAGAACACACACAGGGATGGAGCGCAGGTGTTTCTCCAACAAGCCCAACATCTTCCTCCAGCTCTGCGGTTTACATTGCTCGCTGGGCTCACTAGGACAAGGAGGGCACTGATGGAGGGGACACCTGAACAAGGGGGGTACCGGGCCCTGGGGTGATGCCAGGGCAATGCATGGATTGGGGGGCAGCCCTTGGGTGTGAGAGTGCTGGGGGGCCCTGGAGAGAAGGAAAGGGACCCTGGGGTGCTCAGTTGGTTACACGCCCCGTTTGAGTGCGCCCTGACAAGCAGGGATGTAGAGATGCTGCACCCCCAGCACCGTTGTGCCCTCTGTCTCCAATGGGACAGCGATGCCTGGGTGCTGACAGTGCCGGTTGGGTCCCTGCTTTGCCACCCCACGATCCAACGCCGGCCTCGGCACCCGCGTTCAACTTTCCGAACGCTCCTACGCAGCCGTTGACCGGCTCGGGGCTGCGATGGACCCCTCCCCCCCCCGTCCTGCTTTACCTTAGGGAAGATTTAGCCGCACTACCCGCACCGCTGCCTCCCAATACAAGCACAACGCTCCACCACGAACCAAACTGACCGCGCAACCGCGGGGGTCGGGAAAGACCTCAGCAGATCACGGAGCCCAACCACCCCGCGGCCACACGGGGTTCGCGCGCGCACACACCAACCGCGTCCCCGTGCTCCCCCCCGCCCCCTCCCGCCCGTCCCCCCCCCGCCGGAAGGCCGCAGCGGCCCAACTCCCGCGGCCGGCCCGGTTCCCAAGGCGGCCCCGCGACGCGGAGACCCCGAGCGGCCGGGAGACGCGAACGGAGGGAGAGAGGGACGCGGAACTCACCGCTGAAGAGCGGAGAGGAGCGGCGAGGAACGCTGCGATGCGGACGGAGCGGTGCGGAGCGGCGCGGCCCCACCACTCTCGCGCCGCCGCCTCACACACAGGAAGCTGCGTCACAGTGCACGCAACGCCCCGCCCAACGGCCTCTCTACTGCTCTGCCCCGCCCCGAGAGCCCTCAGCTCATTGGCTGCCGCTCGGCGGCGTCCCACCCACTCCGTTTGGTTCTGCTTTGCTATTGGTTAAAAGGGAGCAGAGCACCGGTTGGTCCGGCCCGGGAAGGGGCGGGGCTGATGCTGCGGAAGAGTCCAGAACAACACGCAGCGACCAGCATCCGGGCCGCCGGGGGCGGGGCTTCTCGCGGCTCGCCCAATCAGAATGCTCTTCGGCTGTCTGAGTCCGCCAGGCCGCCAGGGGGCGCCCTGCGGGGAGGCTTCGGGCCTCAGCGCCCGGCCCAGGCCTGGGCACGGTGGGGCCCTGAGGAGCGTCCCCGAGCGGGGACCGCGGCGGTGCTCTGCGGCCGGGGCCGTGGGGGTCCTGGGGAGGACCTGAGGACGGCAGGGGGGGCGGGAACGGGGTGGGGCGAAGGGGAGGAGGGATGAGCAGGTGCGGGCAGCGGCCTGGCGGAGCAGGAAGGGGCGGGGGCGGCCCGGGGCGGGGCGGGCATGGAGAAGCGCGGAACGGTGTGAGCCGCGCGGGGCCGGTGGGTGCGGGGCGGTCCTGGGAGGCACCGGGATAAGAGGGGCACCGGGGGGGGACGCTGGGACAACGAGGACACCGGGCCTTGGGGGCGATGCTGGGGGAGCAGCCCTGTGGGTGTGAGGGTGCGGGGCGGGGGGGGGGGTCCTGGAGGGAAGGAAAAGGGTTCCGGGGTGCTCGGTGGGTTACATGCCCCGTTTGGGTGCGCCCCAACGAGCAGGGACGTAGGGATGCTGCAGCCCCATTGTGCCCTCTGACTCCGATGGGACGGCGATGCCTGAGTGCTCACAGGGCCGGTGGGTCCCTGCTTTGCCTCCCCACAGCCCAGCGCTGGCCCTGGCTGCTGCATTGAGCCGCCCCATCCTTCAGTCAGAGCTTCAGCAGCAGGGCTGGCCGGGGGTCCTGCTCTGTCCTCGGCTCCATGGCTGCAGCTGCACCCCTAAAGCTTCCACCCTGCAGTAAGTGATCCCAAGCAGTGCAGCAGACCCTGAGGCTGCCACGTGGTTTGATGTCACCTTCGCTGCTGCATGGGAAGGCTCCTGCCCTGTGCCCCTCGGTGTCAGCTCCTCGGGCTGCAGCCTGAGGTAGGCACTGCAGGACGTGACCCTGTGTTGCCCTTGGTCCTGCTGATAATTGGCTTCCACACGGATTGTCTGCGAGGAGGATTTGTCCCAGAGCCCGAGGAGGTGAGGGAGGAAGCCGGTGCTCAGCATCACAGCCCTTTGTCCCTTGTGCCCAGGTGGAGGGAGCCCGTGTGGATGGCAGAGATTTGGGCCATGCACGGCAGAGCAATGTTTTGGGGCCAAAGTAACGTGTGTGCAGTGCTGGAGGCTGCAGCTCTGTCTGCCACGTCCTGAGGCATGCAGGACAAACTGGAGCACACCTGGCTGAGGCTGGGCATGGAGTCAGGAGCAAGCTGCCAGGCTTGAAAACTGGCCTGACCTGTCCTGTCTGAGTTGTTGAGCAATGCCTTCATCCTGCAAGCTGAAGGCTGTGGTCCTGCAGCTTCCTGCAGGTGTTGGCTGTGCTGTGCTCAGGGGGCCCTGCCTGGGGCAGCACGCTGCAGTGTCAGCACGGCAGCTCAGCCGAGGAAGCATCTGGATGGCTCTGCCCAGCAGAAATGCAGTCGCATGTCTCCCAACCCCGTGGTGCAGAGCTGGAGGCATGTCCCCCCAGCTGATGCTGCTTTCAGCTGTGAGTGCCTGCAGCCAGCCCTCAGGCTGCTGTGAAACACCAGCCGTGCCCAGGTTTCTCTCTTTGCAGCTTATAGCTTGATGCATCCATGCGGAGAGCTGCTGAGGGGCAGAGAATCCTTTCCAACACTTGCCCTTTGCTTTCAGGTCCATCAGCATGCTCCAGGTGCCACTGCCCCTGGATCGTGATGGGGTCCTGTTCCGGCTCCGGTTCACCACTCTGGCCGTGGGGACCGTGTTTTGCCCCTTGTTTGGTTTCCTTTTCTGCGTGATCTGGTCTCTGCTCTTCCACTTCCAGGAGACGACAGCCACCCACTGTGGGGTAAGTGACTTTGCCTGCAGTGTGCTGAGCTCTGGGTGCTGGCTGTGCAGCGGGGCAGGAGCAGGCAGCAGGAATCCTCTCCAACCAGCCTTGAATAACTTGTTTGCTTTGACTTGTGATACCCCTGAATGAGCAGGTGAGGTTTTGCTTCTTTAAAAGGAGCACTGAGCAGGCTGGTGTTGATTGCAATAAAGAATAAAGCTGAGAAGGCCAGAGATAAGTATACTGTCCTGCAGATGAGTTACTCTTACAAAGGGGAGACACTGCTGCTTGCATTGGAGCAGACACAAGCACGTGCCTGGAAGCTCTGGCTGAGAAGGACCAGCTGGGTTTTCAGAATGCTTTAGGTCAAGTTCCTCAGCCACGGCATGAGCATCAGTGAGCAGCTAGTGCAGAGCTAGGAGAGGAGGTCACCCTGGGGTTGTACAGGGTCCGTGCCGCTCCTCCTGCCCAGACGTGGTGGGGTGCTGAAGGTGAGTGGTGGTAGTGAGCTCCTGGAGCTGGAGGAGTGATGTGGGCTGCCAAGGACTGTCTGCAGCCTCCCGAAGGCAACTACAGAGCAGTGGGATCCCAGCAGTGATGGATTTAGAGAAATGATGTGTGCACGTTGCCCTCTCCTCACAGAACAGTGCAGCAGGGGTGCTCTGAGGTGTCCTGCAGCTCCAGATGTGGAGTCAGAGCTCGTCAGCTTCAGCCTGCAGAGATGCTGGGATGAGAGCAGGGAGGTGCAGGCCTCCGCGGTGCTGGCTGGATGGGGGGGCAGGCAGGGTCCCACTGTCTCCTGTGGCACTGTGGGGAGCAGGGGGCATGGTGAAGGCAGTGTGTTTGAAACAAGTGGAAAGGAGCTGGTTCCTCAGGCAAAGAGCAGCTGGTCCGAGGAGCTTTGGACTCCAGGCTGTTACTGCACGTGGCCACCCTCAGTGCTTTCAAGAGCAGACCAAGCTGCATCGAGGACAGCAGAGCCCTTGGAGCAGCTCTGAGAGCCTCTGGGGCACCAGGTGGCCTTGGCTTCAATCAGAGGAGACATCTCTGAAGGAACCAGTCACATCCACACTGGCACTTGGTTGTGGTGCTGGTTTTGGCTCTTTGGACCACTGAACTCTTTGGTCTGCTGAGGACTGAGAGAGCCCATCCCTGAGAGCAGGAGGAGAGCGTCAACTACAGGATGGTAGAGAGAGAGCTTCCAAGTGAAGCTCTGGGCAAGGGAGGCCTCCGTCCACGCCTCTCTTACAGGTTCATGGCCAGCATCAGCAATCGAAGCCTGGAGTCAGGAACGGGGTCGGACACTGGGAAATAAGCAGGGGGAACAGGAGTTTTAGATGGTTAGCAAACCCACCATGCTCAGTGAACCCCACCCCCCAGTGCCACGTCTGTGTGTTATCCTGCACACCTCACTGCTTCCAAGGCAGCCTGTCCCATCCACTGGGGGGACATGCAGCGTCCAACAGCTGAGCGAAGGGAAGGAGTGAGGGTTGTGCACGTTGAGCTGAGAAACCTGGGCAGCATTCCCAGCTCCCTGAGCCTCCTCAGCAGGCTGAGGCAGTGCTGGGTAGCCCTGCAGGATGCATCACAGGGGTTAGAAGGGACCTCGAGATCCCTGTCCAGCCCTACCCCTGAAGCAGTTCCCTACAGCCACTGCACGGGACAGCACCCAGGTGGGTTTGGGTGCAGGAGCCCCCTCCCATCTCTGCCCCCCTCGGCTCAGCTGGAGCAGCGCTGCAGCCGTGCCCTCCCCAGGGCGGAACGGAGGGGAGGATCCCCCCTGGACACTTCGTGCCTTCTGAGGCAGCCCCTCCCCACCAATCCATCTCTTCCAGGTGCCGAACTACCTGCCCTCCATCAGTGCTGCCATCGGAGGTGAGACCCCGCAGCGCTACGTCTGGAGGCTCTGCATTGGGCTGCACTCAGCCCCACGCTTCCTGGTGGCCGTGGCCTACTGGAACCACTACGTGAGCTGCCACTGCTCCCACCCCCGCTACCTGCGCCTGTGCCACTTCAACCTGCTGCTCAACCTGCTCGAGAACTTCGCCCTCCTCCTCCTCACCTACGTGTCCTCCTCGGAGAACTATGGTGCGTGGCTCCCTCCCGTCCCGCACCGGCCGAGTTTGGGCCCCATAGCATCCACAGAAGAGTCCACAGAGCCCCAGAGAGTGATGGGAGGACAGGTCAACCCGTAGTGACCCCATTGAGCCCTGTAGTGTGCCCATGGAGACCCATAGGAGAGTAGTTCAACCTTTGGGCCCCACAACATCCACAGAAGAGCTCGTAGAGCCCCATAGAGAGCAGCGGGAGGACAGGTCAACCCACAGGGACCCATAGGGACAAGAGAGCCCTTGAGGGCTCCATAGAGATATACGGTGGCCCAAATGAGCCCCTAAGTGACCCCATAGAGACAAAGGATGTGGTGGAGTTGTTGAAGAGGAGTCTGGATGAGGAGCTACGAGATACGGTTTAGCAGTCGGTGGGAGCAATGGGAATGGGTGGGGGGGGTGGACTGGAACATCTTGTAGGTCCTTTCCACCCTTGTGATTCTTTGACTATGAAAGCATGTGGATGCTGGGCTCCGAGGTGCCTCTCACCCGTGGGTCCCCCTGAGCCGAGTGGGGCAGGGCAGCCGTGGCAGCAGGAGTCAGCAGGCGGTGCTGCTGCAGGGGGCACGAGGCTGTGGTGTTGGGTGCTGGGTCCCTGCTGGGATGCAGGGCTTGTCCTCACAGAGGGCTGCAGGGAGAGCAGGGCCCGAGCTGGGAGGAGCGGGTTTGTGTGTCAGGAAGGGTGAGGTGGGGCTGGAGCTGGCATAGGTGAGCAGAGCTGCAGCGTGGATTGTGAGCCTATGGGAACGGGCTGTGCTCCCTGAGCCCCGTGCTGATGCCACAGCGTGGGGTGGGCTGGATCTGGGACCCCCATGGGCGCCCTCAGCTGCAGGAGGAGGGCTCGGGTCCTCCACCTCCCCAGCAGTCAGAGCTGCTCCGTGCCTGGGGCTGTCCTCCTTGCCCTGGAATGGGGAAGAGAAAGAAGGGAGGGAAGTGTGGTTCTTAGGGTCGGGTGTCGTGGCCGTGGGTTCCGTTCCTGGAGAAAAACCTGGGGAGTGCTCTGCGAATAAGTGCTCCGAGTGGAGAGGAAAGTGTTTCACCCGAATCGGGACGGGCTGTGGGTGCAGCTCTGTGTGCTGGGAGCAGCCGTGCTTCAGCTCCCAGCCCTCCCTGCTGTGGGGCCAGCAGCGTGCAGCATGGCCTTGCTGCTGACTGCCAAGAGGAAAGGACCCGGGGGTGCTGGTCCATGCTCTGCCGAGCATGAGCTGACAGTGCCAAGGAGGACAGGAGGGCCGAGTTTGGGCCCCATGGCATGGGAGGGGGCTGCCCGCCCTGCCTCAGTTTCCCCATCCATCCCAGGAGCTGCTCCCAAGGCTGCTCGTGGTGTGCAGCCGCTGGGGCTCCTGGGCTGGATGCTGGAGGGCGAGCAAAAGCTCCCTGTGCACCCCCAGCCCGAGGGGAAGGCACAAGGGGGGGGCAGAGAGCTGCCCTTGGCTCTGCCTTCCCCTGCTGTGCACGGTGGGGCTGCTGGTGGGGCCGTGCCCGCCGTCCTTTGCCCCCGCAGCCTCCCCTGCTACTCCTGGCTCGCTTCCGTGCCCGGATTTAACAGGAAACCTTTGTCTCGTCGATTCAGCAATCCACGAAAACGCCTTCATCATCTTCATCACGTCAGCCCTGGGCCACATGCTCCTGACGTGCATCCTCTGGAGGATGACTAAGAAACACACAGTAAGTCCCGAGGTACAGACGCTTTCCTTTCTTCTCGGGGTGCTGCGGTTGGGGCTGGTGGTGGAAGGGCTTCCCCTGTGGCTTCTGCACTGACCACACCTGGCTGGCAAAGGGTTAAAGATAAGGCTGTGTGTGCCCACGTGGAGGGGGATGGGTGCTGTGTGTGCCCACGTGGAGCAGGATGGGTGCTGTGTGTGTCCCTGTGGAGCAGGACGGGTGCTGTGTGTGCCCACGTGGAGCGGGATGGGTGCTGTGTGTGCCCACGTGGAGCGGGATGGGTGCTGTGTGTGCCCACGTGGAGCAGGATGGGTGCTGTGTGTGCCCACGAGGAGCAGGATGGGTGCTGTGTGTGCCCACGAGGAGCGGGATGGGCTCTCCCAGCCCCATGAGCCACGGCCCTATGAGGGGAGGGCCATCTTTGGGAACCCCTTCTCTGTGACCAGGTCATGCAGTGGGGTGGCAGGGGAGCCTGGGCACGAGGACGCCTGCTCCCAGGCCCTGCTTTGTGCACTGTGTGTGTGTGACACGGGTTGCTCTTGCACAAGCCTCGTGCTCTCTGGGATGGGTGTTGCAACGGCCCCCACTGCGGGGGCAGGAGGGTGCTGGGGGGGGGCAGGAGGGTGCTGGGGGGGGCAGGAGGGTGCTGGGGGGGGCAGGAGGGTGCTGGGGGGGGGCAGGAGGGTGCTGGGGGGGGCAGGAGGGCGCTGGGGGGGGCAGGAGGGCGCTGGGGGGGGCAGGAGGGCGCTGGGGGGGGGCAGGAGGGCGCTGGGGGGGGCAGGAGGGCGCTGGGGGGGGCAGGAGGGCGCTGGGGGGGGGCAGGAGGGCGCTGGGGGGGGGCAGGAGGGCGCTGGGGGGGGGCAGGAGGGCGCTGGGGGGGGGCAGGAGGGCGCTGGGGGGGGGCAGGAGGGCGCTGGGGGGGGGCAGGAGGGCGCTGGGGGGGGGCAGGAGGGCGCTGGGGAACTTGCTCACAATGGGGAAGTGCAGATAGTTTCCAGTTGCAAGGTGGCAAACGGGGGGGAGAGAGAGAGGCAGACAGAAAGGAAAACAAAGCCCTGTGGGTGTGGGGGGGGGGAAGGGGAAGCGGGTTTGGGGCAGGAGGGGAGGGGGGCAGTGGAGGTGGTGGGGCAGAGGGGGTGCAGGGGGAGAGGCCTGGGTGTGTGCGTGGCATGGGGAGGGGCAGCAGCGCCCGGTGGGGTGGGAGGTTTCGCTTCTCGTTGGCAAACCTCTTAGCCCTGTTGATGTCCCTGCACTCCTCACCCCACAGCTGTGGGGCTCGAGCCCTCTGCAGTCGGTGCGGCGTGGCCGAGCTCACGCTGCAGTCCCTGCACACGTTCAACACACGAGCACCCAGCCTGGCTCTGGAGCCGGGCTGGGTGTCCCCCACCCCCTGTCTCTGCAGATCGCAGCAGCGTGCTCGGGGTGAGCCCATACACCCCAAAAAAAACCCCACAGCAGAGCAGCAGGGCCGCTGCACCGCTGCCCCATTGCAGCGCTGCGGGGGGGGGGGGGGTTGGGGTCCAGCACAGCACTGTGCAGCTGCAGTGCTCCTCCACACCTCGGTGTGCACGGGGAGACGTGCTTCAGCACCAAGCTGTGGTCGGCCAGGACTCAGCCACATCCAAACACAGCGCTCTGCGGCTGAGGGGGGGGGGTGGACCGAAGCCGGGAGCCCCAGCGCTGCGTCCCCTGCAGTAAAACCTGGGTGCACCCTGAGGGCGGGGGGGAGGCCCCCCATCCCCGCGCAGACAGCTGGCCTGAGGCAGGGGTGGGCATCAGCACCTCGCAGAGCCAGCCCCACGCACTGCAGCCCCACGCACTGCAGCCCCATGTAATGCAGCTTGGTATGCTCCAGCCCCATACACTGCAACCCTATGCATTGTAGTGCCATGCGTGGCAGCCCCATTCACTCCATTCCCATGCCCCCCAGCCCCATTCACTGCAACCCCATGTACTTTAACCCCATGCCCTGCAGCCCCATGCCCCCCATCCCCATGCCCTGCAGCTCCATGCCCCCCACCCCCATGACCCCCATCCCTATGCCCTGCAGCCCCATGCCCCCCATCCCCATGCCTTGCAGCCCCATGGCCCCTATCCCCATGCCTCCATCCCCATACCCTGCATCCCCATGCCCCCATCCCTATGCCCCTCCTATGCCCCCCACCCCCATGACCCCCATCTCTATGCCCTGCAGCCCCATGCCCCCCATCCCCATGCCCCCCATCCCCATGCCCCCCATCCCCATGCCCCCTATCCCCATGCCCCCCACCCCCATGCCCTGCACGCTGCGATGTGGGGCCGTGTGAGCGATGCACAGCGGTGTGGCACAGTGTGATGGGGCACTGTGGGGCTGCCCTTCCTCTCTGGGTTTTCCCACGTGTGCCGGGGCCGCGTGGGGTCACGGAAAATGTGATGGGGACATTGACATTTTCCTCCTCCTCAGCAGGAGGAAGAGGAGGGGGGTGGGGGGGTTGTGTCTCACGTGCACCGTCAGACAGAGGGGGAAGTTCCCCTCCCACTCACACGTGGGGATCACAGCCGGGTCGGCTTTGTGGGCAGCATCCCTCCCGTGCTGTGGGTTCCCCACACCCACCCGCGTGCCGTGGGGCAACGCTGTGGGGTCGGGATCACAGCTCGTGGGGCCGTGCCCTCTGTCTCCCCCAGGAGCGCAAGTCGTACAAATGGAAGCAGCTGCTCTTCTTCATCACCTTCATCACCTTCTCCATCTCCGTCTGCGTCTACTTCCACCACAACTGGTACTGCAGACCTGGAGGTACGCGGCACCGCCGGCTGTGGGGCGCCCACGGGGCCCCACTGCTGCCCTATAGCCCTGTAACCCTATAGCCCTATAGCCCCTGTGCTTCCCCCCCCGCAGTGTACACCATCTTCGCCTTCCTGGAGTACGTGGTGGTGTTCTCCAACATGGCCTTCCACATGACGGCCTTGTGGGACTTCGGCAACAAGGAGCTGCTGGTGAGCTCCGTGCTGGAGGACAAGCACTTCTAGCCGGGTGCTGTGGGGCCGGGGTCGCTCCCGTGGGGGCTGAGCCCGTGCTGTGGGGCTGGGGTCGCTCCCGTGGGGGCTGAGCCCTGCTCCCAGGACACGGGTGCCGCCGGTCGCTGCCCCGGTGTCGTTCCCCACTGCCGGGGCTGGTGGGGTTTGGTGGGGGTCCTGATGTCACCGCAGAGCCCCCACACCGTGGGCACTTGGCTGTGGGGCCGGGCTGGGGGCTGAGCTGGGTTATGGGGGGGTGGGGGGGGGGTCCCGTGGCCCCATCCGTGTGTGCCCCCCGTCCCCTGCAGCGCGTCCTCGTGGGTTTGGAGGATGGAATAAAGCACTGAGTATTTTTTGTCGGCTCTCTGTGCCCTTCGCTGCCCTCCTCCTCCTCCCCCCCACCCCAAGCTGCAGCGCGTGGGGCCGCTCCGTGCCCCCACCCTTTGGGGTCCCATGGGTGCAGCACCCCCCGGTGCTGCCCACACCCCCTGACCTCATGCCGTGGGGAAGAGGAACCCGTGAGCTCATCCCAGGGCAGGGCCCCGTCCCCACCTCATCCCAGCCCCCTCCACCCGGGATGGGATGGGGACGGGTGGGGATGGGGCACCACCACCCACACCACCACCCCCCCGGGGCCCCCCCCAGCGGGCGGCTGCGGGGAACAAAGGGCGTTTGTGTGGGGCTGGGGCCGCCTGTGGGGCCGCACAAGGGGCCCCTGTGCACAGCTCCAACCCCTGAGCTGACCCCAACCCATGGGGGGCTGCAGCACCCGGACCCCCCATACCCCCCCATCCTGGGGCTGCCGTGGGGACATTCGTGGGGCTGCAGTGGGGCTGCCAGGAGGGGCAGAGCCCAAGCTTCGGGGTCTTTTGGGATGGAGACCCTTCTCCTGCAGATCCCAGCAATCATCCCTGCTGTGTCCCCACCCCCACGTTGCCCCCATCCCCACGTTGCCCCCATCCCCATGTTGCCCCCATCCCCACGTTGCCCCCATGCCCATCCCTGCCGTGTCTGTTTCTGCCACATCCCCATCCCTGCAGTGTGCTCCTGTGAGTGTCCCCCCGTCCCCGTGACCCCGCAGAGCAGCCTGGCGCTGAGCTGGTGTCACCCAGGGGTGCGGGTCCCCACCCCTCCGTCCCAGGGACCCACTCGTGTCCCAGCAGCAGCTCCGGGGATGGGGGCACACAGGAGAGCACAGGGGTGAGGGGGGGGGTCTTTATTGAAAGCATCTCAGGGAGAGCCGGGGGGGGGGGGGCAGTGCCACAGGGATCCTATGGGACAAACCCCTCCACAGCACTTTGAGGGGTGACACTGTGCCGGGGGGACAGTGGAGTGTGGGGGGCTGGTGGGTCCCCAAGGGGGGTTGGGGGTCCCCAAGGGGCACAACAGCGGTAGCAATGGGTCCCCAGGGGGTGGGGGGAGCTCAGGAAGGAGCTGGGGGGGGGGGGGGGGGGGTCGGCCCCATGGGGCAGCCCCGTCTCAGGAGGTGATGCCGAGAGATGGACAGGCATCATCCAGAACGTGAACGCTGAGAGCCGTGGGGTGGGGCCGGAGCTGTGGGGGTGCCGGGGGTGCGGTGTGTGGGTGCCGGGGGTGCGGTGTGGGTGCCGGGGGTGCGGTGTGGGTGCCGGGGGTGCCGGGGGTGCGGTGTCCGTGGGCCCTAGAGCAGCACGCAGTGCCGCTTGGCCTTGGCAGGTGCCGGTGCAGCACGGCGCGCACGGCCTCGGTGAACACCTCCTTGATGCCCCTCCTGCTGCAGCGCTGAGCACTCGAGGTATTTGACAGCGCGGATCTGGCGGCACAGGCTGAGGCCCTGCTGCGTGCTGATGGGAGCCTGGTTCTGCTCCTTCAGGCGGCGCGCGGTGTCGGGGGTGCGTGCGCAGGTCCTTCTTGGTGCCCACCAGCAGCACGGGCACGCTGGGGCAGTGGTGGCACACCTCGGGGTACCACTTGTGCTTGACGTTCTCGTAGGACGGAGGGCTGGCGATGGAGAAGCAGATGATGAAGACGTTGGTCTGGGGGTAGGAGAGCGTCCGCAGGCGGTCGTACTCCTCCTGCCCGGCCGTGTCCCACAGGTTGAGGTTTATAGTCCGCCCGTCCACCGTGTTCTGGGCGCTGTAGTTGTCGAAGACGGTGGGGATGTACTCCTTGGGGAAGGCGTTGGTGGTGTAGCAGATGAGCAGGCACGTCTTGCCCACCGCGCCGTCGCCCACCACCACGCACTTGATGCTCTGCATCGCCGCGCGCCGTCCGCTTCAGAGGCCTGGGGGGGGGATATGGGGTCAGGGGGGGATGTGGGGTTAGGGGGGGACGTGGGGTCAGGAGGCAACATGGGGTCAGGGGGGACGTGGGGTCAGGGGGATGTGGGGTCAGGGGGGACGTGGGGTTAGGGGGGGATGTGGGGTCGGGGGGACGTGGGGTTAGGGGGATGTGGGGTCAGGGGGGGACATGGGGTCAGGGGGGACGTGGGGTCAGGGGGATGTGGGGTCAGGGGGGGATGTGGGGTCGGGGGGACGTGGGGTTAGGGGGATGTGGGGTCAGGGGGGGACGTGGGGTCGGGGGGACGTGGGGTTAGGGGGGGACATGGGGCTAGAGGGGGGATGGGGTAATGGGAGGACATGGGGTTAGAGAGGGGACATGGGGTCAGGAGGGGACGTGGGGTCAGGGGGGATATGGGGTCAGGAGGGGACGTGGGGTCAGGGGGGGATATGGGGTCAGGGGGAGATGTGGGGTCAGGGGAGACATGGGGTTAGGGAGGGATGTGGGGTCATGGAGGGACATGGGGTCAGGGGGGGACGTGGGGTCGGGGGGATGTGGGGTTAGGGGGGGAAGTGGGGTCAGGGGGGGACGTGGGGTTAGGGGGAGATGTGGGGTCAAGAGGGGACATGGGGTTAGGGGGAGATATGGGGTCAGGAGGGGACGTGGGGTCAGGGGGGGACGTGGGGTTAGGGGAGATGTGGGGTCAGGAGGGGACGTGGGGTTAGAGGGGGGATGGGGTAATGGGGGGACATGGGGTTAGAGAGGGGACATGGGGTCAGGAGGGCACATGGGGTCGGGGGGACGTGGGGTCACGGGGGGATGTGGGATCAGGGGGGACATGGGGTCAGGGGGGATGCAGTGTCAGGGGAGGACATGGTGGGGTCAGGGGTTGTGATGTGGGGTTGGGGTGAGATGTGGGGTCAGGAAGACATGGGGTCGGGGGGGGATGTGGGGTCAGGGGGGGACATGGGGGCACAGTGCCACTGCCCACGGGCACCGATTGCTCAGGGGCTGCAGTGCCCCACGCGGTGCTGTGTCACCACCCCCAGTGCTGTGTCACCCTGCGCTGCAGTGCCACCGTCCCCACCGTGGGGCGCAGCCGCACCGTGCCCCACCCCACGCACGTTTCCCCCCCACGTATCCCATCAGTTCCCCCCCCCCGTTAACCCCTTCTTTCCCGGCGGTGATGAGGGGCACACGGATCCCCGCGGCGCATCCCGGGGTGACCCCACCCCCACCGCGGCTCTGTGTGTGTGTGGGGGGGGGGGGTTGGGGGCGTCTCCCTCCGCCCGCCCCACTCCGTCCCCAGCGGAGGCGATATGGGGGCAAAGCCGTGCCCCACAGCCCCGCAGGAGGAGTGGAAGAGGAGGAGGAAGAGGAAGAGGAAGAGCCGCGGTCCTTCCGCGCTGCAGTGGGTGCGGGCGCGGGGTGATTCACGCATCAGCGGAGCGGGGGGGGGGGGACGGAGCAGCTGGGGCCGAGCAGAAAGGGGAAGCAAAACCTCCCCCGTCCGAGCTCCCGGGGCATCCCCCCCCCCAGCACCTGGGGCTTTCCGTGGGGCACAGCCCGCACCGCGCGCCCCACGCGTGGGGACCCCGCTCCCCCCCCCGGGACGGGGTCACCCGTCGCTGCACGGCCGTCGGCGGAGCCTGAACTGCGCCTCGGCAGCTCCGGGGCACTGACACTGACACACACGGCCCCACGGGCACACCCCGCCCCACGCGTGGACCGGGGGCACTTCGGAGACGCAGCTCAGGGGACAGCGGTGGGGACGTGGCCGTGCTCTGCCCCCCTCGGAGCGCGGGGATGGAGATAATGGGGACCGGGAATGGGGACGGAGGTCCCGGGGGGGCAGCTAAGTGGCGGAGGTGTGGGGATGGGGATGGGGTCGGGATGGGGGGGGGGGGATGGAGACGGAGGTACAGAGGTGGGGATGGGAGTGGGGACGGCGGAGGTGGAGATGATGGAAATGGGGACCAGCGTGGAGACGGGGATGGCCCCGGGATGGGATGATGCGGATGGAGGTGGGGATGGGGACAGCCCTACGTGGGTCCCCCCGCAGCTCAGGACGTCCCCGTGGGGCAGCAGCATCCCGCGCACCCCACCCGGCGCGCACCAAACCCCCCCCATCTATGGGAGGAAGAGGATGAGAAGAGCTCCAGCGGAGGAAGGGCAGCACAGAGCTCCGGGCCAGCAGCCTCAGCTCCTCCACCCCGAGCGCTGGGTACAACCGGGCGCGGACCTCCGCTTCCCCGCATCCCGGACCCACATGGGGGGGCTCCGCGGGTCCGAGGGCCGCCCTTCCCCTCCCACCGGACCCCGTCCTCCCACCGCACCCCGCGACCCCCGCGCTCACCCCGGGCCATGGTGCAGGGGATGGGGTGGGGGTCCTCCTCTCCGCTCCGCTCCGCTCCGTCCGTCCCGACCCCACTGTTCCTCCCGCCGAGCCCGGCCCGCCCCCGCCGCTTCCTTCCTGCCTCGGCCCGGAGTGGGGGGGTGTCATAGGGCGGGGGGGGGGCGTGGGGAAGTGGAGGGTTTGGGGGAGGAAGGGGAAGGGGGGGGAGCGTGGGAACGCGGGTGGGAATTTCCTCTGGGGGTGCCGCAATCGTCCCCCAAAGGCGTCGCCCCCAAACCCCACCGAGCGCCCCACGGAAGGGATGGGTGTCCCCGGGCAGTGGTCGGGGCAGGAGCCCGGCAGTGGTGCACTGTGGGGGTCGCCCCCCATCGCTGTCACCTTCCGGCTGTCACCTCAGTTCCTTCCCGTCCCTGTCCTGGTCCGTGTCCCCCACTCATCCCCACCCCAATTCCTGTCCTTCCTCCTATCCCGGTTCCTCTCCCATCCTATTTCATCTCTGTTCCCATCTCCACTTCCAGGACCATCCTCACCCTCACACCAATTCCCATCCCCACCCCATCCCCACCCCATCCCATCCTATCCCACCTCACCTTATTTCATCCCAATCCCTCCTCCATCCTCACCCCATCCCATCCCCAACCCTTTCTTTGCCCCCATCCCCATTTCCAGGCCCGGGTCACGTCTCCATCTCCGGGTCACATCCCATTCCCATCCTCATCTCATCCCATTTCCATCCCACCCCCATCCCATCCCAGTCCCCATCCTATCCCATCCTCACCCCACCCCAACCCCCATTTCCCCGGGGTGGGGGAGGGGCGGTGCTTTTGCCGCCGTTGTCCCTTTGGCGGTCCTCGCACCCGAAGCGCATCTCTGTTCACCCATCCGAGCGCCGCACGCATTCCCTCCTGCTTAGCTTCCTCGCCGCGCCGGCGTCCCGGCGCGCTCAGCTTGCGCTTTCCCCGTGCGTCCAGCAGGTGGCGCTGCGGCGCAGCGGAGGTGAGAGGTGGGCGGGGCCGAGCGGAGGGACGTGGTCAAAATCTCGCTCTCCGATTGGCCGAGCGAGGCGCGGCGGAGGTCCCGCCCCCCCCTGTCAGCGACTTGCGGCAGCGGCGCGGGCGGTGCGGCGGGCGGGGAGGCCACGGGGGAAACGGGGGAGAACGGGGAGGAGGAGGAGGAGGAGGAGGAGGAGGAGGAGGAGGAGGAGGAGGAGGAGGAGGAGGAGGAGGAGGAGGAGGAGGAGGAGGAGGAGGAGGAGGAGGAGGAGGAGGAGGAGGAGGAGGAGGAGGGGGCGGGGCTGTGGGGCAGCGACGCGCGTGGGGGCGGTGCGGGAGCGGCGGGCGGGGTGAGGCCGGGAGGGGGAGCGGGGCGGGGCGGGGAGCGGCGCCGGGCCGGCGGGGGGGCGTGGCTTGGCGTTGAGGGGCGTGGCTTGGGATCGGTGGGCGTGGTCTGACGATAAGGGGCGCGGTTTGGTGTCAAAGGGCGTGGCTCAGCGCCAGGGGGCGGGGTTTAGGTCAAGGGAGCGTGGCCTGGCAACGGAATGCATTGTCTGTGCCCAGGGGGCGTGGTCTGCCGCCGGGGGGCGTTGTTGTTGCTCAGGGGACGTAGCCTGGCACCAGAGGGCGTGTCTCCGCGTGGCCCCGCCCAGACCGGCAGCGCGGAGTGCGTCGGTTCGGATCTCGGTCCGGCGCTGACCCGGTTCCGCCCCGCAGCGCGTGGAGGCCCCGATGCGGAGCCGGAGCTGAGCGGGCATGGAGCTGCGGGCGGCGGCGGCGGCGACGCTGTGGGTGCTGTGCGGGCTCCTTCTGCAGCCGGGGAAGGCCGAGCGGCCGCCGGGCTCCCACCTGGACGAGACCGCCATCGCAGGTACGGCCGGGCCGGGCCGGGGCGGCGGAGGGGGTTCGGGGTTGGGGTGGGTCCGGGACCGAGGGTCGGGGCGGCCCCGTCCGCAGCGCACCGGGCACCGCTGCGGTGCTCGGGTACCGCTGGGCCCCGCCGGCTGCCGTCCCACCCCGCTCCGTTGGGGAAACCGGATCTGCGCGGCCCCGCGGTCGCGTTTGTGCCCGGGAGGAATTCATCGGGACGGTTATTTTTGGAGGAGGACGGCGGGCCGGGAACGGAGCCGGGCCCGGATCCAAACGGGCACCGCCGCTCTCGGCCCTCCGCGTTCCGGGCTCTTCTGAACCGGACGCGGTGCCCGGCGGGACCGCAGCCCCCCCCCCCCCCACCCCCGTGTACGGAGCCCGGGCGGTGCCGGCTCGGTGCCCGACGGCCGCCGGGCTCTGTCCCGCTTCGTTCGGGGCCGTCGGTTCTCCTATGGGGCCGCAGCGGAGCAGCGGGCGCTCAGTGCCCGGAACGCGTGCGGGCCGCAGCAGGAAGCTCCGCTCCTCCTCCGGGGGGGGATGGGGGGGCAGAGGTTGGGTCGGCTCGTCGTTGAACCGAGCGTTTGGGGCTGTGCCCCTCCGCCGGGACCCGCACCGCCCCTCGGTGCCGCCTCCCGCTGCCCCCGGACCCCGGTCCGAGTGGAGCCGGGCTGTGCCCCTCCCGTCGGGGCCGAGCTGCGCCGGAGCGGTGCTCACTGCTGGAGCGGTGTGGGGCGGTGTGGGGCGGTGATGGGGTGCGGTGTGGGGCCGTGGCAGCCGCGGGCTGCGTCTCCAGGAGGTTCGGGATCGCAGGAGGAGCAGAAGGAAGCCGTTAGGGGCATCGCGTTACCCTGGCCGTGGGTTTCGTACACAAACCCTCCCCGTGTGTTTATGGTCGGGACGTAGCTCAGGGTTCCTGCTGCTTTGGCTTCCAGACCTATTTTTAAGCAACCTACTTTTTTTCCCGCTTAGGAAAGGCCGCGGCTCCGGGTCCATCCCGGCCCCACGGTGCAATGGGGGGGATCATAGGGTGGCTCCGAAGTCGTCCGATTCAAACCCCCAAATGATGCTGGGGGTCTCTTCTGGTAGGGGTACGATCGGTTTGGATGGGGGTGGGGTCCCACGGATCGTGAAGCCACAGAGTCGTGGGTCGGGACCCCCACCCCAGGGCTGTGCTGGGAGGTTTGGGAGCACACCCCGTGCTGTCGTTGGCAGCCGTTCATTAAGCACTAATTAAGTGCCAGCCTGCGTGATCCCTGCGAGATGTTCCTCCTTTCGGTGCACGTGCTGCCCACAGTCTGAAAAGGGCTGAGCCAAAGTGAGCGAGGTGGGCTGTCCCCACGGGGTGAGAGGGGTCCCGTGGTGGGGGCTGTCCCCACGGGGTGAGAGGGGTCCCGTGGAGGGGGCTGTCCCCACGGGGTGAGAGGGGTCCCGTGGAGGGGGCTGTCCCCACGGGGTGAGAGGGGTCCCGTGGAGGGGGCTGTCCCCACGGGGTGAGAGGGGTCCCGTGGTGGGGGCTGTCCCCACGGGGTGAGAGGGGTCCCGTGGTGGGGGCTGTCCCCACGGGGTGAGAGGGGTCCCGTGGTGGGGGCTGTCCCTCCATCAGCTCCTGCCGTTGCTGCAGGCGGTGGTGTTGCACCCCGAGGGACACGGACTGCTGTCACCGCACCCTCGGGAGCTTTGGTGTGAAACAAAACCGGTGACAAAGAGGGATAAATGAGGTTACAGCGGGGCGGAAAGACGCCCTTGTATGGCAGCGTGGGGATGGTGCGGATACCTCGGGGTAACGATGCTGCACGGGGGGCCTGGGATGTTCCCAGTTCCTAATGGTTGTGCGAGGGGGGGGGAAGCAGTGTGTGTGGGGCTGCGGGGCCATAAAGGGCTGCGGGGCCATAAAGGGCTGCGGGGCCTTACCCCTCCGCTCCAGCCGCACCTCCACCTGCAGGTGCACAGCCCTGGGGGCTGCTTCTCTTATCTTGTAAATGAGAGAGAGATAAGAGAGGAGGAAGGGGTGGTTTCTATGGAGGACTGGTTCCACCACTTCCTCCCTCTCAGCTCTGCAGCCCCGGAGCTGCTGAGGCTGCAGGAGGAGGGCAGGAAAGCCCGAACAGCAGCAGCGAGCAGAGCTCTGCTCTTGCACTGCCACGTGTGTGCTGTGCTGTGCTGTGCTGTGCTGTGCTGTGCTGTGCTGTGCTGCCCTTCGGTGTTGGTCTGCAGAGCAGCAGCACCCAGCAGGGATGAGCTGCACGCACTGCTGCTCCGGAGCATCCTGCGGTCCTGCTGGTGGGGGGCTGCTGATGGGGGGGCTCCTTGGGGCTGCTTATGGTGGCTGTGTTGCTTTTGCTGGCCTGGCTGCTTGTGGTTTCTGCCTGCTTGCCGCCCGTGCCCTGTTGCTCCTGCCCTGCTCTTGCTGCCCGCCCGTTCATCCCCATCCGGATCGTTCCTGCGGGACGCGGCGGAGGAACGCCTTAAATCCCAAGGGCTGTCCCCGCTGGGTCTGCAGGGTTTGGATGGGTTCAGGAGGGAGGAGTGCCCTGAGCTGTGGCGTTGTTGGCCCTGGTGTTACCCCACGACCCCGTCTGGTGCTCAGAGCCCTCCGCTGCCCTTGGCTCTGCGTGTGACTTCTGAGCAGCATCCGTGCCTGGCAGGGTGTGATGGGGGGGGGGGGGGCAGGGGGTTATGGGGCTGCACTCACCCCCGGGGCTCCAATGGTGCTCTGCATTGGGGTGTTGGGGTGTACTCGGGTTCTGGGGTATTGGGATGTTGGGGTGCTGAGATGCTGGGCTGCCAGCATTGGGGTACTGGAGTATTGGGGTACTGGAGTATTGGAGTGCTGGTGTATTGGGGTGCTCAGATGCTGGGCTGCCAGGGTGCTGGGGTGTTGGGATGCTGGTGTATGGGGGTGCTGGGATGCCAGGGCATTGGGGTGCTGACATATTGGGGTGCTGAGATGCTGGACTGCTGGTGCATTGGGGTGCTGAGATGCTGTGCTATTGGGGTGTTGGGGTGCTGAGATGCTGTGCTGTCGGTGTATTGGGGTGCTGACATGCTGGGCTGCTTGTGTACTGGGGTACCAGGATATTGGGGTGCTGAGGTGCTGGGCTGTCAATGTATTGGGGTGCCTGGGTGTTGGTGTGATTGGGTGTTGGGGTATTGGGGTGCTGAGCTCCTGGGCTGCTGACGTATTGGGGTGCTGAGATGCTGAGCTGTGCTGTAATGGGGTGCTGGTGTGTGGGGGCATTGGGGTGCCAGTGTACTGGGCTGCTGAGGAACTGGGGGTGCTGGGGCATTGGGGTGCTGGTGCCCCACAGCTCAGGGCAGCGTGGCTGCTCTCTGTGCCCACCGATGGGCATCTTGCCCTCATTTCGGGCTGCCCCTCCTGGCAGAGGCACCCGAGGGCGTCGCTGAGTGTATCAAAGATCAAACGATGCAATCCTGGCCTTTATTTACATCTTATCTATGCTGCCTGTGTTGGGTTTTGTGTTTTTTTTCCTGCATTGTGCAATGGGTTTCGTGGAAGGGTGCACAACGTGGATTGCTGGGTGGTGATGGAGGAGGGCACAGCACCCGTCCTGCTCCACAGGGACACACACAGCACCCATCCTGCTCCGTAGGGACTCACACAGCACCCGTCCTGCTCCGTAGGGACACACACAGCACCCGTCCTGCTCCACAGGGACACACACAGCACCCGTCCTGCTCCGTAGGGACCCAGCTCCGTGCACAGCAAGGGGTGGGGTGTGGGGGGGAGCCCCAGGGGAGCAGGGTGGTGGTGGTGGGACTGGGCTGGGGGGGGTAGCAGGGAGATGAGGGTGGATGAGGTGATAAGAGGCACAGGAGTCAGGTCCTGTGTCTTTGTGGCCCTCTTTGGGGTTCAACCCCCTTGTCCTTTCTGGACTGGGGAGCCCAGCACTGGACACGGTGTTCTAAATGTGTCCTCCCCAGGGCAGAGCAGAGGGGAGGGATCCCCCTGGATCCTGCTGGCCACGCTCTGTGCACTGCACCCCACATCCACCCCACGGCCCATTGCCCTTCTTGGCCACAGGGCACACTGCTCATGGTCCCTGTTGGCCACCGGGACCCCCAGGTCCTGCTCCACAGAGCTCCCCTCCATCAGCTCTGCCCCGTGCTGATGCTGTGTTGCTCCTTCCCAGGAGCAGAACTCAATGCTCACTCCCATTAAACCTCCTGGGAAGGGCTGCTGGTGTGACATGGGGGGCAGGGACTCAGCCTGGGGGTGATGGCCTTCAGCATCAGGGCTGTTGCCATCAGTTTGTGATATTCAGTGCTGCTTCACCTCCCATCTCCTGGGTGGGGCTGCTCTCCCGGCCCTTTGTTCCCCTCTTTGGGGTATTTTTACAGCCCTTCTTCTCAGGGTGGGAGATGGCCGTGCCTGGGGGGGCACCTGGGGGTCCCATCCTTATCACATTGCCTTATCAGCGTGCTTTGTGGCTCCTTCTGGCTGCCACGGTGAGTGCTTTTGCAGTCACACTGACTTCTCCAGGCCAGGCTGCAATCAATTAGTCACCAGCACCCGAGGTGCACTTAATTAGTCACCAGCACCAGGGCTGCCATACCAGCAGTGGTGTTGGGGCTGAGCAGCGGCAGGGCATGGCAGCGGAGGGAGCTGGGCATTAAGCAGTGATGAGAGCCCGGGTTAGGCCGGGTCTGGGCCTGGAAGTGGATCCCTGCAGCACTCAGGACTGCAAAACGGTGATCTCAGGGTCCTAAAAGCATTCCCTAAGAGCTCCAGCTCCGTGCCTGTGCTGCACACTGCTGTGCGTTGCAGTGCCCGTGGCAGCAGTCAGCGCTGCTTTGCTCAGTGCTCGTGCAGTGCATGCAGCAGCAAGTCCCACACTTCACTCAAAACAACCTCACCTCGTCCAGGAGGATCGCCCCTGGCTGCAGGGACACCCTTCAGTGATGTGGAGCTTCGTGCTGGTGGCTGCTGGGCTCCTTTCCCGTGGATCTGTCACTGCTGGGGGGCTCAGAATCCGTCCCTGCCTGCAGTGAGCCCAGCTCTGCCTCTGCTTGCTGCTGACATCACGGTGCCTTCGGTGGGGTGCTGTTAGTGCCTGTGCTGTGGGCTCCGGGCTGTGGGGTCTCACTGGGGATGAGGATGAGGATGGACGGTGCTCGTGGGGACTCGGGCACGCAGTGGGGATTGACAGTGTTATCCCTGAGATGGAGAAAGCCGTGTGACAGCAAGCCAGGAAAGGGCACTTGGTGCTCAGGTGGGACTGCTCTCAGCTGGTGCACTGCAGTGGATCCCACAGGAGCACGGGGGGAAGGCAATGCACCTGTGTGACCAGACGGGCTGGGGGTCTGAGTCCGCCTCTCCCAGACCCCGTTGCGGGGCCGCCCGCCGCTGGGGGGGGATTTTGTTCCTCCGTTCCCTGGTTTGCAGCTTCCTTCTGCCATGCTTTACTCACTCTCTCCCCCAGCAGAGTTCTGCCGCATCGACAGGCCGCTGTGCCACGATGAGGACGAGCAGCTCAGCTTCGAGGCCGTGCGCAACATCCACAAGCAGATGGACGACGACGCCAACGGCAACGTGGACGTGGAGGAGAGCGATGAGGTTGGTGCTCACCTGGCTGGGCAACGCCGTGCCATCGCTGCCTGAGCTCTGCCCTCAGCCCTGCTGCGACCCCCGGCCCTCCTGGGATGCTCTCAGTGCCCGCTGGGGGATGAGAAAAAGCCCTCTTGGTCATCTCGGCCTTCGGAGTTTCAGCTGATAGCTTTGTGAAAGAGGATGGCAGTTGTTGCTTTCCTGCGTGGCGACTGCTGGAGCTGGGGAAGCTTGCTGGTGCTCGAACAGCTCCTCAGCTGCAGCAGGCACCCGTCGGAGGGGCGCAGGGTGAGGGGTGCTCTCCTCTGAGCAGACAAATGGGGGCAACGCTGGGAAGGGTCGGGATAACGCAGAACAGGGGGCTGAGCTGAGGGCCACTGGGCCCCAGGGTCTCTGTTCTCACTCTGTAGTGGGCTGGGTGTGGGGATGCTGGGATTGGGGCAGTGGGGCCACCCCACACGTGGGCAGCGCCCGTGAGATGCGTTCCCACCCGGCAGCACCGTTCCTGTGCCTGAAATTGCACTCTGTGGGGTAACAGAAGCCGATGGGGACCCGGCACAAACACAGAGCAGCAGCACTGTGCTGGAGCAGAGTGCAAAGCTCTCGGCTTTTCCCACCGAGGAGGGGGGGGGGTCCTCTTGGTGTGGCTTCCAAGCGGGGTTCACGGCGTCCTCATGGTGAGAGGATGAGGGTTGGCGTTGATTCTGCTGCTTTGGGTGCAAGGCCGTGCTCAGCCCCGCGGATCTCCACGCAGTGCTCCTGGTCGGGGCCATAACAAAGGAGCTTTGATTCAGTGCTCTGGGACTGCGACTGTTTTTATGCCCAGAGTGGGAACGGCTCAGGAGGGGAGGACGTCACCCCCGGCCGTGATCCTGTGGGGTCCCAGTGCTGTGGAGGCCTGCTGTTGGAGTCGTGTAGGGGTCGTTAAAGTCTGCCTGTTTATGGGTCCACGATCACTGGTGGCTCTTAGGGTGAGATCGGGCTCGTTGCTTTCACCTGTGATGTGAAGGATCTGCAGGGAGGGCAGGGTGAGCAGGACTAGGGCAGGTGGGGCGGTTTGGTTAGCTCACTTGGGCATCGGTGCTGTTGGATGGTTGTCTTTTTATGAGTGTAAGGCGCTGAGCTACAGCTTGCCAGGGCTGCTGTTAGGGCATGGTCATGGCATTCAGCGGGCTCTCCCAGGATGGGCGATGAAGCATCCTGAGATCTGCTTGGGAGTGCCTTGCTGTAAGAGCTGCCCACGGAGGTGGTGGGTGCCCCATCCCTGGAGGCACTCAGGACAGGGCTGGATGTGGCTGTGGGCAGCCTGCTCTGGGGGTACCAGATGGGGTGGGCGACTGTACGTTCATTCCGTGCTGGTGGCACTTAGTTCTGGCTGTCATACTTCTCCTGTTCACCCCTGGGGTGGCACTACAGCTCTGCCTGTGCTGCTGGAGCCGTGCTGGGCTGTGCCCTTCAGCCCTCGCTTCAGTTGCTGGGAGGAAGGGTTCTCAGTGAAGCTGGAGGTGAAGCGTGGGGTGGGCGAGTGGATGGTGAGGTGGGACGAGAGCTGGCAGGGCTCTGAGGGTGGCGAGGGCCTCTACTTAGCAGTGCTCTGTCCTCCTGGACGCCGAGCTGTGCACCCTGGGCTGGAGCTGCTTTGGCAGTGGGGTTGGACTCCACGATCTCTGGAGGTCCCTTCCAAGCCCTCCAGTTCTGTGATGCTGTGACATCAGTGACCTCAATTAAAGCGCAGGCGCTGTCCCTGGTGGGAGAGCTTCTAATTAGCGAGCTATTTCTGCTCCCCCTGCTCGCTCAGAAGGCGGCTGTGGTGCTGCAGTGCTCGGATGGGGCAGCTCAGATGCTGCCAGCCCCATTTCCCAAGCAGACGAGGGACATCCCAAGGCTCTGTTCCCCACCAGGACCCCAACTCCCTCTCTGCAGAGCTCTCCCAGCAGCTCAGCACGGAGCTGTACTGCACGCAGTTATTCCCCCCCAGCTGCAGGACTCCGGCCGTGCTCTTGTTAAACCTCACCAGCTTTCCCTCTGCCCGACCACGCAGGCCCCATTGAAAGGCAGCACGGCCTTCAGGTGCGTCGGCCAACCCTCCCAGCCCCACAGCTGCATGGGGTGGGGTGTGGGACCCTGTGCTGGCTCCTGTTGGCCACGATCCCCATCCCCACGTCCCCCACAGCCCACTGCCGCCCGGACGCTGAGCTCCACTTTCCCTCCACGCTCCCCAAGCTAAATATACCAGGCAGCTGCTGCCATTGCTGCCTCCCATAGGTCAGGGCTGCAGGACACGGAGCTGCTGCAGCACGGGGACAGCTGGCAGTGGCTGTCTGGGTGCTCAGCCCTTGCTGCCTGCTGCTGCTCAGCAGCGTGGGGCCTCGGGGAGCGAGCACTGCAGGCTGCATTTTCTTTTGCTGAGGTCACTGGGCTTGCATGCATGGAGCTGCTGGAGCAGCAGCGCTCCCTGAAACGCTTCCCACCGTGCTCCCTGCAGCGCGTGGTGCAGCGCTTCCCGCAGGCTCCGTGCGGCGTTCTGCCCCCAGGGGTGCGGGGCAGGAGCTCCCACATCTCCTCTTGCTGCTTCCTCTTCAGAAGCAGCTCTGCTTTTGCTTCGTGCAGCTGCAGTAGGCACGAGGACCAGCCTTCCTTCCCAGCACCTCTGGGTTTGTGTATTTGTTGTACAGGTTCCTGCTAGCCTCGCTGCTTCCCCTGGCCACAGAATTATTAAGGTTGGCACATCCTCCCCAAGATCAAGTCCAACCCGCAGCCCACGCCCGCTGTATGAGGGTGTGTGCGTGTCGGGTTGTTCCTAGATGGGGCTGTGCCACCGCAGTGCAGTGACAAGCTGGCAGTGTGGGGATCACAGGGAGGGCTACGGGTGGGATGCTCTGCAGTGCTTCTGCTGCCAGAAGGGTTGATCAAGTGCTGCTGCTGTTTCTTCTCCTAGTTCTTGAGAGAGGACCTCAACTACCATGACCCCACTGTCAAGCACAGCACCTTCCATGGCGAAGACAAGCTCATCAGTGTGGAAGATCTTTGGAAGGCCTGGAAAACTTCTGAAGGTAAAAGAAAAAAATACCCCACAAAACGAATCAACCAACTCAACCAACCAACCCAAAGAAACAACCAAACAGCCAACACAGCTGAACTAAGCCAGCCAACCAACCCACTGAACTATCCCACCCAGCCAACCCAATCAAACAGCCAACTGAACCAACCCAACCAACCAACTCAACCCAGTCAACCAACCAAGCAACCCAGCTGAGCCAACCTGACCAACCAACCCAGTGAACTATCCACCCAATCAACCAACAAACCCAACCAATCCAACCAACCAATCTAGTCAACCAACCCAACTGAACTAACCCACCCAACCAATCAGCCAATGAATCCAACCAACCAACTCAACACAATCAACCCAACCAGCCAACCCACCCAACCAATCAACCAACCAAAGAACCCAACTGAATCAACCCAACCAGCCCACCGAACTAACCCACAAAACCACTCAGCCAACAAACCCAACCAGCACACCTGACCAACCGACCCACCCCACCCAGTCAACCAGCTTGACCAACGAACCCAACCCAAACCCGGCAGCCCCCCAAGCCCCCAACACGAGCAGCCCTGCAGCGCGGGTCAGGTGCCATGGCAGCGTGTCTGTACAGCAGCTCGCCCAGGGATGGGGAAGTTCAGTCCCTGGTGGGAAACTCCGACACTGCTGAAGAAACTTTCGTGTCCGCTGCCGCTCCGTGGCACAGTTTCACTTTCTCCCCAGGCAGGATGTCAGAGTTTCTGTGCTGAGAACATCCAGAGCCCGGTTTGGGCAGCTCAGCCTGAGCTGTAGGATCCCCTCGTGGGGGGCAGGGGCTCTGTGTGGAGCTATGCTGGCTCTGGGGGTGCACACAGGGCACACGTGTGTTGCTCCTCGTGCCTGCCCTCCTGTCCGTGTGTGCTCGTGCCATGGGTAAACGTCCCAGTGCACGTGGATCTCACAAGCAGAGCGTCTGTGGGTGGGATGCTGAGCAGGAGGAGCGGGCCCTTCCCATGGGGGTGGCAGTGGGGCTGCGTGGGGTCAGAGCAGGATGGTGAGCAGGGTGCCCAGAGCCAGGGCAGTGCCTGTACCCAGATCAGCAGGACCTGGGGTTGTCAGAACACGCTTCTGGGATCTCTGCTAGCTCATCCCAGGCGTTGTGTGGCTCCCAGCGAGGAGCAGAGGCCCTGGCAGAGCTCCTGCAGGCCCTGTCTGCATGGCTGGGGGCCCCTCCCAGCTTCCACCCCAGCACCTCCCGAGTTTCCTGCAGGCTGCAGGGATGGGACCTGCAGGGATGGGACGCGCAGGGAGTTTCCTTAAGCTGGGGCACTTTGCTAACACTCACCCATGAGTCAGCTCCCAAGTTTGCTGGGAGGTGATTCCTTCCTTTGAAGCCAAAATGCCAGCCCTGGTCCTGCCCACTGTGCTCTCGTCCTGCCCGCTCTGCTGGAGGCACTGGGAGTGGGGGATGCTCTCTGTGTCTGTGGGGATGCTCTCTGTGTCTGTGGGGCGTCCCCACGCTCAGACCCTCTGCCTTTCCCAGAGATGCCACCGTTCCAATTCCAATCCACGGATGCTTTCCCTTTGCTGAGGGCACAGAGCTGCCCGTGCTGGAGCTGCTGGCTGCGTGGCTGCAGCAGCCACGCTGAGCTGCTCGTGTGCTTCTGCCTGCAGTGTACAACTGGACAGTGGACGAGGTGGTGCAGTGGCTCATCACCTACGTGGAGCTGCCCCAGTACGAGGAGACCTTCCGAAAGCTGCAGCTGAGTGGCCACGCCATGCCCAGGTCAGTGCTCAGCTCGGGGGGTCGGTGCTGGGGCAGCAGCAGGGCTGAGGAGGCAGCATGTGCCATCCATCCCTGTGCACGGGGCCAGTGATTCCTGCCCCACCCCGGAGTGTGGCTGTGCTGCTGCAGGGATGCTGTGGGCATCATTGGGGCTGTGCCGGTGTAAGACACTGCAGGTGTCATGGAGTCATAGCAGTGCTCAGTTGGAGAAGACCTTTGAGATCAGGGGGTCCTACCTCTGGCAGCCCACTGCTAAACCATGGGCCTGAGCAGCACATGCTGATGGATTTAAACACACCCAGGGATGGTGACTGCACCACCTCCCTGCAGAGCCCATCCCAGTGCTGAACGACCCTTTCTGTACAGAAGTGGTTCCTTACATCCAACCTAAACTTACCCTGGTGCAACTTAAGGCCATCTCCCCTCGTCCTGTCACTGTCACCAGTGAGCAGAGCCCAACCCCGCTCTCACTGTGAGCACCTTTCAGACACTGGAAGAGAGCAGTGAGGTCTCCCCTCAGCCTCCTCTTCCCCACACCACACAGCCCCAGTTCCTTCAGTCTCTCCTCGTAGGGCACACTCTCCAATCCCTTCACAGCCTCGCTGCCCTTCTTTGGAGCTGCTCCAGCACCTCCATGTCCTTTCTGTACTGAGGTGCCCAACGCTGAGCACAGCACTCGAGGTGAGGCCTCAGCAGTGCCGAGCACAGGGGCAGGATGACTTCCCAGTGCTGCTCAGCACCCCATTCCTGATCCAGGCCAGGATGCCATCGGCCTTCTTGGCCACCTGGGCACACTGCTGGCTCACATTCACCCCCTGTCCACCAGCATGCCGAGCTCCCTTTCCACCAGGCATCTCCATCCCCTCCTCCCCACGCCCATAGGGTTCCCTGGGCTCGCATGGATGCAGATCCACACCAGAGCCATCACCTGGGGCTTTCCTTCCCCCCCCCCCTCCGCTCCCCACGGGGTTCACTGCCTGCTGTGGCTGCTGGATGTCACCGTGCCCTCGCTGTGTTCCCCAGGCTCGCAGTGAACAATGCAACCATGATGGGGACCGTCCTGAAGATGACCGACCGCAGCCACAGGCAGAAGCTGCAGCTGAAGGCTCTCGACACCGTGCTCTTTGGGCCTCCACTCTGTGAGTAGTGCTGCAGAGCTCAGGGCACACGAGAGCCACGGGGACATCGGGGGCAGGGCCACGAGGGGCTCGGGGTGCTTTCCTCTTCCCACGGAGCTGCTCAGGGCTCCTGCACTGAGGGTTAAATCCTGCCCGGTTCCCTCTGGCACGGCACTGAAGAGGAATTTGGTTGGCAGCCTCGCAGGCTCTGTCATGGCAAAGTTAATTGCTTTTAATGGCTTCGGATTAATGGGTGCTCTTCTGTTTGAGGCAGTCCAGGAGCTGCTGGGTCCTGGTGCCCAGCAGTGCGGTGCTGCTCTGCAGCCCTTCGTGGCTTTCCCCAGGGATCCTACAAGGGCATTTTTGGGACGTGGGAGCTGCCAGAATGGGTTTCTCTCCAGCTTGTCGTGGTGGGAGCTCAGCTACACGGCACTGGTTCCCCGTGGTTGCAGTGCTGGTGAACTTTAGGGCTGCAGGAGCAGCTTCTGCTCAGTGACAGATGCAGCGGTGTCAGATGCATCGCTCTCGTGGGGTCACTGAAGGTGAGAGCAAAGCTCCCAGCAGCACTGTGGGGGCACAGGTGTGGGACTGAAGGGTTTTCTGCTCACAGAGGTGCTCTGGTACCCAGAGCTGAGCCCATCCCAGAGATTCATCATCCCAGAGCTGTGCCTATCCCAGATCTGTGCTCAGCCGTGCTCTGAGCATCTCTTCCCATGCCTGAAACTGCATCTGGCCTTGGTAGTGCAGCTGGGCTGAGCTGCAGGGCTGAGCTGCAGGGCTGTGTAGCTGTGCTGCATGCTGTCCTGCTGCCACCTGCACCCCTGCTGTGTCCTTGGGCTGAGCTGCAGCTGCTCTGACCTCCCAGAAACGCGGCAGGAGGTTCATTTCTGAGCGAGTTAATAGTGCGGAGAGCTGCCTTTTGTGGAGCAGTGCCCACACTTGGTGGCAAACACTATTCCGTTGGGTTTGGTACAAGATGTAACAGCTGCTCCTTGTGCTTTCTGCCTCCTCTTTGTCTTTCCCCTCCCGGGACACGCTGTGCTGCAGCATGCACAGAGCATGGCACAGCCGCGGGTGACAGCGAGCAGCAGAGCGTGCAGGCAGGGCAGGGCGGCTTCATCTGGGTTTCATTCACTGCTCGGAGGGTTACAGAGAGGAGGGCAGGCTCAGAGAGGCAAGTGGGGCCGGGGTGGGTGGTGGTGGTGATGTTAGGGTTGAATTTGCACCGCAGGGCAGGGATGTGCTCCCTTGTCCCTGCAGCCCCGTGCAGGACGCTGCAGGCTGAGGGGGGGAAGGAGCGCTCGCAGTGATGGGTGGCACGGCCTCACACGTCAGCTGGGAGCAGCTGCAGCAGGGATTCACTGCTCAGCAGCAGCTGAGGGTACACGTCCCTGCATTCCTCAGGCTGCAGAGCATCTCCGTCCGGACATGCTGGGCGCCTGCTCCATCGTGTCACTGCGTTTCTGGAAACTCGGGATGCTCTGTTTCTTCACATGTGCTCTCATGCTCATGTGCTCTCTGGTTCTTGGCTTCACCACCACCAGAGCTGTGGTTACTGCCAACCACAGGAGCCAGCACCATGTCCGTGGGCCTGGCTGTGCTGGGAGCTGAGCAGGGCTGGGAGCAAGCAGGGCTGGGAGCAGGTAGGACTGGGAGCAGGACCTGGAGCGGGGCTGGGAACAGAGTTGGGATCGGGAGCTGAGCAGGGCTGGGAGCAGGACCAGGAGCAGGGTTGGGAGCTGGGCTGGGAAGAGGGCTGGGCTGGGAGCAGAGTTGGGAGCAGGAGCTGAGAAGGGCTGGGAGCAGGAATTGGATCAGAATCAGGAGCAGGAATGGGGTCAGGATCAGGAGCAGGGGTGAGATTAGGAGGAGGAGCAGGGATGGGATCTGGAGCAGGGATGGGATCAGGAGCAGGGATGGGATCAGGAGCAGGGATGGGATCAGGAGCAGGGATGGGATCAGGAGCAGGGATGGGATCAGGAGCAGGGATGGGATCCGGAGCAGGCAGGGCCGTGGGAGAGGCAGTGACAGCACGCAGGGTCAGGCTGCAACTCTTGGACGAGGCACAGTGAAGGCAGAGGATGTCAGTGGTAATTAAGTCGGTGTAATTGGGATGCAGGGAGGGGTCAGGGCCCGTGTGTGTCATGTGCTGCTGGGGGGCTGCCAGCCTTCAGCAGCCTCATCGTTTCCCACTTAGGGCACATGGCAGTTGTTGTTGGCTTAGAAGAGAAATGCACCCGAGAGCCAAGGTCAAGCACAAGGCCTCTTTTTTTCCTCGCAGCAGATTTAGTGTGCATATTGCCACCACGCATCCGCTTTCCTGGCTGCATTTCGGGGCTCCCTTCGTGGCATCACGGCCTCACCTCGAGCTGCACGGCCAGGGTTGCTCCAGATTCTGTCTCCTTAGGGCTTTTCTCCCTCAGCAGGGATGCTCCTGAGCCTTGAGCTGCAGCGGGGACTTCCCAGCCCTGCTTATGGGTGTCATTGTCACAGGCACTGCTCCTCCATCCCAATGGGACACGCGGGGATTTCATAGGATCCCACAAAACCTCGAAGGGTGGAAGAGCCCCTGCACAGCCCACCCCACCGTGCCCACGTCCCCACGGCTCTGGGACACCCCCAGGGACGGTGACCCCCCCTCCTGGCAGCTGTGCAGTGCTCTTTGCAGGAGGGATTGTTCCTAACACCCGAGCTGGCCCTCCCCCGGGATTTCTGGGGGCTATAAATACCAGCAGTGCCTCGTGGCTCCAAAGGACATTTCTGTGGGACCCAGAGGTGTCCCCGAAGCACTCCCACCAATGGAAGGAGGGGAGGCAGAAGCCCTGTGCTTGTTCCTTCGAGGGAGGATGCTTTCTGCTTTCGGTTTCTATTTTTCCCCAGAACCAAAGCTTGTGTTTTACAGAAGGGAGGGGATGGAGAGGTTGAGTTTGCCTTGAGAGCTGTTGTGAAGGTCCCAGCAGGAAGACCAAGGGATGAGAGGGGAGAGGGGTGAGCCCGTGGGGCTCTCAGTGCTGTCCTTCTCTTGCAGTGACACGGCACAACCACCTGAAGGACTTCATGCTGGTGGTGTCCATCGTCATCGGGGTGGGCGGCTGCTGGTTCGCCTACATCCAGAACCGCTACTCCAAGGAGCACATGAAGAAGATGATGAAGGACCTGGAGGGCCTTCACAGGGCCGAGCAGTCCCTGCACGACCTGCAGGAGAGGTGAGGGCCGTGCGTCCCCGTGGGCTGCTGCTCATTGGGATCTCACGTCGCGTTTCGCAGCATCATAGGATGGCCTGGGTTGAAAAGGACTTCATAGATCATTGAGTTTCAGCCCCCTGACGTGGGCAGGGTCAGCAACCAGCAGAGCAGGCTGTCCTCATCCAGCCTTGCTTTGAGTGCCCCCAGGGATGGGGCATCCACAGCCTCTGTGGGCAGCCTGTTCCAGAGGTTTGCTTTGCAGCTCCCCTCAGTACCCCGAGCCCAGGGGCTGCCCGTGTGCACTTCTGTTTCCTTTCTGTGCTGTTTTCCTCTTATCTGCCTGCGTGCGTGGTTCCTGTTCTTCTCCAGCTGCCATCACTGCTTCTGAAAAGTCATTCTGGGCTTTGGGAGAGCTGGACTCGGTGCCAGCAGCACGTGGGAGCTCCGTGCATGGGGGTAAAGCAGCGAGCTGAGCACAGAAACCCCACCCGGGCGCTCACACTGCTCCTGGTGCTGCATTGCCAGCGCTGTTTGGAGCACGTTGCCTCCTCACACAGCTCCTTCCCATCCTCATACTTCAAGAACGGGAAGAGTTGGGAGTGAAACTGAGCTGCGGGCACTCAGGCCAAACCCTGCGCCCGTTGGCAGCCCAGGCAGGAGGGCTCCAGGGAAGGCTGCAGCTCCTGTCTTTGGCAAGGAGATCTCCAAGGGCAGAAACAGCACTTTAACAAGTAGCAGGGCACGGTAGGCTTGGCCTCCAGCTGCTTTGAAGCAGTTCAAAGGGAAACACCGAAGCTTGGCATCGGTGACGCTCCCCACGACGTCCCTGGCACCGTGCTCTGCTGAGCACTGCAGGCAGCGCTGGGGCTCAGAGCACAGTGCCCTGGGAAGGATGCTGCCCTGCCCTGGGAGCTGTCTGTGCACCCATGGCACCGTGCAGGGCAGCACACAGCCAGGGCTGTGCTGGGGGCAAAGCAGCAGATGGGTGTGGGGAGCTTCATGTGAGCTCAGGACCAGGTGAGGAGGCACCAACCTCAGCACAGGAGCACAAGGGGTGGAAAAACCTCCCTCACCCTGCTGGCCACGCTCTGTGCTCTGCACCCCACGGCCACCCCACGGCCCGTTGCCCTCCTTGGCCACAGGGCACGCTGCTCGTGGTCCCCGTTGGCCACCAGGACCCCCAGGCCCTCCTCCACAGAGCTCCCCTCCATCAGCTCGGCCCCGTACCGATGCTGTGTTGCTCCTCTCTGGGTGCAGGACACCCTCAGCTTCCTCCCCACCCCAGGTCTTGGGGATAAAACTCACACGGAAGGAATTGTGCGCGGCAGCACGGGGAAAATTCTCCTTTAAATAGAGAGGTTTGGGCGGTTTGGAATTCTTTCAGCCCAAGTATGGGAGAGCTGTAGCACAGAGCTCAGGGCAGAGAGCGTGGGGTTATGTGGGAACTTGGAACGCCTCGGCAGAAACCTCTGTGAATCGGGAACAAAAACACTGGAGTTTCTCAACAGAGCTGTAAATTGAAAATGAAGCTTTTCCGAGAAGAGAGCCAACATCGTGGCTGCTGAGAGAACACACACACTTGTTGTGAATTGCTGTCTGGGTGCCAAGGATGAGCCTGTGGAGCAGGCAGCTTGGGCTCTGCATCCTTGCTCCCTGCTCTGCTCGTGGGCTCTGTGCATCCTGTCTTCGTGCTCAGCTCCCGAGCTCTGCATCCTTGCTCTGTGCATCCTTGCTCCCTGCTCGTGTGCTCAGTGCATCCAGCTGCCCCTTTCCTTTCCTTTCTCCTCGACCTTCAGCTGCTGTGAGGAGGAGCAGTGCTGGTGGGGCCGGGCCCTGCTCCTCACAGCTCCCACGTCCCTGTCCTGCAGGCTGCAGAAGGCTCAGGAGGAGCATCGCTCCGTGGAGGTGGAGAAGGTGCACCTGGAGAAGAAGCTGCAGGATGAGATCAGCATTGCCAAGCAGGAGGCACACCGGCTGCGGGAGCTGCGGGAGGGCACCGAGAACGAGCTGAGCAGGCAGAAGTATGCTGAGCAGGAGCTGGAGCAGGTGAGGGGCAGCCCGAGGTGCACAGCACGGCCTGGAGCAGCCCAGCACCTCTGCTTTTAGCACTTTGTGCAGGGAAAGAGCAGGGAATCGCACGGCCCTGCAGTGAGCACGGACACCTCCAGCTCTGTCAGCACTCGGAGCCCCGTCCGTCACATCCCTGCAGAGGTGGTGGATGTGGGGCTGCCCCACGGGGCAGGACTGTGCCCTGCCAGCAGCCCCTGACCCCCTCCAGTCCGTCAGCCCTCGGGTTTCTGGCCTTTCCATTTGTGGAGGTGGTCCTTCTCGCGCTGAGGCGTGGAGCTGGGGTTTGTGTGCAGTGCTGACGGCAGCGGTGTGCGGGCAGAGGGCACTGCAGGGGGAATTCAGCACGGGGCAGGAAAAGGGTTTCCAGTGCAACATCTGCAGACCCACACGGCCCCGGCGAGGCTGGAAGGAAGGGGTGGGGGTAAATGGCATTGCTGAGGGCGCCTCAGGGATAGGGGGCAAAGAGAGGGGTGGGAGCTGTGCCCCACAAACCCGCACAGCTCTAAAGCCCAAAGTGCAGATCCTGCTGCCACGCAGGCTCTGACCCTGCCTTACACGTGGGTTTCACGTGGATCGGGGTGAGGCAGAGCCTAACCCTAACCCGGGTACCCCACAGCTCCTGGGCTCTGCCACGTCCCATCCACTCCACCTCCATGGAGGAGGAAGGAGAGGAAGCCTCCTCCTCCTCGTGGCACCGAGGGCTCCCGTGGCTGACTTTGCTCTCTCTCGATGCGAACTCCTTTATCCAAAGCCTCTCCCCAAACACACTGAGCTCCCTTTCAGAGCAGCCCTCGGGGCTCTGTGCTCAGCCATGGGGCACTGAGCTCTGCCCCACAGCCCCCAGCCCTCCTGCCCCACTGTTTGAGGGCGGTCTCCTCCACTCCTCCAGCCCTGCCCTTGGCACCCATTAGGAGAGCTGCACGCCAGAGGTGATTTAACCTCTCTTGTTTCTCAGAGGCCTTCAGGAGGGATGCCTCAGGAGGGTGAGTACTGGCTTCATCCTCCTGCCCCGCCGCGTGCCTGTAACAGCCACCGCCCCGGTGACCCCCACACACAGTAACCCCTCACCCCCACTGACCGTGGGTCGCGTGGCATTGCGATCCCACCGGACCTTCCCTTGCACCCATCAGTTCTTACCACTAAAACGGGGTTGGGAGCTCCTGTGGGTGCTGGGAGCAGTGGGGCCGGGCTGGGCTTGGTGGACTGTCACCGCGTGGTGGGATTGGGACCGGAGGGGTCGTCATGGGGGAGTGTGCACCACATCACCTCTGTGCTCATTCCTCGTTACGGGTGTGCTGTGTGAGCACAGCTCTGCAGCAAGCAGGGCTGGGGCTCGGGGAGCGGCTTTGGTGCTGTGCCTGAGCTCACACAGAGCGTGAGGAGCAGTGGGGTCTGCAGTGCCTCCAAGGCAGGGCTCAGCCCACGAGCAAAGCTGTGCTCTGACAGATTGCCTCTGCTCAGAGCGGGCGAAGGAGGGGACGTGGGCTGCGCAGGGCTGCAGCACGCAGCAGCAGCGGGCAGCACACAGCGGGATGCAGGCACTCAGGCCCAGCACAGCACTGACCGTAGCTCTCAGCTTCCCTGGGAGCACACGGCTCTGTCAGCTGCAGGGATTGCAGCCGCTGTGGGGCACAGGAGCGGCCAGCAGCACCAGCTGGCATCCTGGGGAGGATTTAAAGCTGCACGGATCTCCCCTTTGGGATGCAAGCAGAGTGCTGCAGGCATTGCAGTCATGCAGGGGTGGTGGGGGGGGAGGGCAGTGCTGCAGGATGCTATGAGTGCCTGGGACAGCTTCCTGCCCCACTCCTCTCGGTGCTGCCTGCTCCCTGCCAGGACCTGCTCCTGCCCTGCTGAGCACAGCTGTGGCTGTGAGTGAGGCTGAGGGCTGTGGAGTGGTTTCGTGGTGCCCCCAGCCCCGTGTTGCCAGCTGCTGCTCCATGTCAGACCACCAGAGCTGTGCGGGTTATCAGGAAACCACCCTTGAGGCTGGAAAAGGGGTCCAGCATCTCCAGCCCACCCCACTGTGCCCACAGCGTCACATCCCTATGGTTCCTGAACGCCTCCAGGGACAGTGACCCCCCCATCTCCCAGGGCAGCCGTGCCACCCCTTCCAGGAAGAAATGGTTCCTAATTCCCAACCTGACCCCACTATCACCCAGGAGCAGAAGCCAACCCCCCCTCACCACAGCCTCCCTCCAGGAGCTGTAGTGCTACGAGGTCTCCCCTGAGCTCCTCTGCCCCATCCCATCCCCCACCCCCTCCCACAGCACTGTGCTGCAGACCCCCACGGCTCCGTCCCCTTCTCTGGACACTCTGTAGGGTCTTCGTGGCAGTGAGGGGCCCAACACTGAGCTCAGCACGGAGCTGTGGCCCCGCAGTGCCCTACAGAGGGACGGCCACCTCCTGCTCCTGCAGCCAGGATGCTGTTGGGCTTCTTGTCCTCCTGGGCACGCTGCTGGCTCAGGGTCAGCCCCGGATCCCCTGGCAGCCATCTCCCGGCCCTAACAGCACCCCGTTCCCTCTCTGCAGGTCCGCATGGCTCTCAAGAACGCCGAGAAGGAGCTGGAGTCTCACTGCAGCTGGGCTGCACCCGAGGCCCTGCAGAAGTGGCTGCAGCTGACCCACGAGGTGGAGGTGCAGTACTACAACATCAAGAAGCAAAACGCAGAGAAGCAGCTCCTGGTGGCCAAGGAAGGGGTGAGCAGCTCGTCCTCGCCGCCCAGGGTGAAGGTTTGGGGCGCAGCACCCCTGCATCATCCCCTGGGCGTCGTCCCCGCTGCTGCCATCCTGCATGCTCGGGCGGCACCGTTTGTGGTGCACACGTAGCGGTGAATCACCGCCTCCATAGCCCCGCTCCCAGATTTCTGTGCCAGCCGAGGAGCTGAGAGACACGGGGACCTGCTGTGACACGCCTCGCTCCCTGTGCATGTGTACAGCAGGCAGGGCTTACACTGCTGTGGTTCCCCCCGGCTCCTGCAGAGCCACGGGGCTGTGGGGCACAGAGCCCCCTGGGCTGTGGGTACAGACACGTGTCCCCCTGTCTGCAGCGTGCCAGCAGCTGCACTGCTGTTTCCGTCCCTTCAACTCCAGGAGGAAGGGTGAGATGTCCTTCTCCCTCCGACCTTTCTTTCTCTGAACCTCCCAGGCTGAAAAGATTAAGAAGAAACGCAACACTCTGTTCGGGACATTTCACGTCGCCCACAGCTCCTCTCTGGACGACGTCGACCATAAGATCTTAACAGCAAAGTGAGTGTCCCCTCAGGTCCTGCCCGGCCCTCCTGCACCCCAGCTGTGCCCTGCCCCCCTCCCTGCATTCCCAGCGCCCTCAGTGTGGGTCTGACCCCACAGAAGCAGCGCAGCATTCAGCTCCTCCCAGATATTGGGGTTCGGTGCAAGGGGGGGGGGGATGCAGGAGGCTGAGCTGCAGCACCCAGCACCCAGCACCCATCCCGTGTGCTCCAGTGCTGCAGCACCCAGCACCCAGCACCCATCCCGTGTGCTCCAGTGCTGCAGCACCCAGCACCCATCCCGTGTGCTCCCTGCTTGCAGGCAGGCACTGAGCGAGGTGACAGCAGCCCTGCGGGAGCGCCTGCATCGCTGGCAGCAGATCGAGCTGCTCTGCGGCTTCCAGATCGTCAACAACCCTGGCATCCACACGCTGGCATCCGCCCTCAACATCGACCCCGGTTGGATGGGCACCCCCAGACCCAACCCCTCACACTTCATCATGACCGACGACGTGGACGACCTGGACGAGGAAATCGTGTCGCCCGTGTCCATGCAATGTACGTAGCGATGGGGGGAGGGGATGGCAGCACCGTGCTGATCTGCCCCGGGCACACAGGAGCTGCAGGAGCACCCGGGGAGCCAGGGGGAGCTGTGTGAGTTTCAGTAGGGCCGAGTGTGGGGTCCTGAACTTTGGGCGCGATGACCCCAGGGAACCCTATGGGCGTGGGGAGGAGGGGATGGAGATGCCTGGTGGAAAGGGAGCTCGGCGTGCTGGTGGACAGGGGGTGAATGTGAGCCAGCAGTGTGCCCAGGTGGCCAAGAAGGCCGATGGCATCCTGGCCTGGATCAGGAATGGGGTGCTGAGCAGCACTGGGAAGTCATCCTGCCCCTGTGCTCGGCACTGCTGAGGCCTCACCTCGAGTGCTGTGCTCAGCGTTGGGCACCTCAGTGCAGAAAGGACATGGAGGTGCTGGAGCAGGGCAGGGAAGGGCAGCGAGGCTGGGAAGGTCCAGATGATGTGCCCTGTGAGCAGCAACGAGGGAACTGGAGGTGAGGGGAGACCTCGGTGCCCTCTGTTGGAAGAGGTGATGGCAGCGAGAGCGGGGCTGGGCTCTGCCCCCTGCTCACAGTGACAGGACGAGGGGACACGGCTATCCTGTCTGTAGCTGCAAAAGGGAAAGGGAAGCCTTGGCAGGAGCCAGGCTGGGAGCAGAGCAGCCCGTGGCAGCAGTGTCAGGCGCAGGGAGCTTTCTAGTTCACCTGCTGTAGGTGAGCTGCTGGGCAGATCCTCGTCAGGAGGGGGGAGGTGCTCAGCATCCCTGCACCCCACCAGCAGCAGGAGGGGGATGCTCCCGCAGTCACCTCTCTTTCTCCCCCTCCCCCCGTTCCCCCCTCCCCAGACGCAGCCTGGCTCTTTGGGCGCAGGTTCAGCGACCGCTCGTCTCTGTCCTCGGAGGATCAGTCCCTCTGGAAATACCCTGGTTTGGTTCTTTTTAATTATATCCACGTTATTACATATATATATATATTTTTTTTTCCATTCTACACTCTGCCCTTTTTCTGGACTAAAAATACCTACACGGATTTTCCAACTTTCTGGCACGGACAACTAATGAGCATCCCTCTGTCCTCTGCACCACCCGCACGAACTAACCCCCTGCCAGGAGCCCGGGGGGGGGATGAGGAAGAACCACAGCTCGCTGCCCTTCGGGGCTTTGGATTTAGGAAGCAGAAATGCCACGGGGCTGAGGGCTGCGTGGAAGTGGGGAGCGAGGCCGTGACAGCAAAGAGACCCCGTGGGGAAATGATGCACCCCAGGGTGGGCCATAGAAGCACAGAGCTGTTAGGGTGGGGGGGTCCAACCTCAGCCCGTCCCCCCCGGCCGTGCTTCAGTGCCACATCTCAGCACGGCCTGCAGCCTCAGTGGCTGTTCTGCAGAGCCCGTTACCCCCAGCGTGGGCAGTTTGACCCCAGCCCGGGGCTGCTGGGTGCTGCTGGGTGCTGCTGGGTGCTGCTCCCCCCTGGGGTTTGATTTCTGGCAGTCAGGACATTGGTTTCCGCCTGCAATCCACGTGGCTTCGTTTCCTTTCAGCTCTGATGGTGTTCAGAGAAAGAAATCTGAAATAGAAAGCAGGAAAGGAGCAAGGCTGAACAGCGAGAGCCTCAGCGAGGCTGCCATCGACCTCGGCAATGCCAGGCTAACAGAGGTGCCCGGGGGGGTCCTCTCCTGTTCCTGCCCCCACTCGAGGTGCCCCAGCAGGGACCCCACGCTGTGCCCGTGGGGCAGGGGGCGATCTGCTTCCCTTGCATGTCCGGAGCAGTGATGTGCTGGTTCTTTGATTCCCCAAGGAGCTCTCCTCCTGCCTCGCGTGGAGCTTTCCTCGCCTCCTTAACCAACGCCACGTTTACCCCTCGCGTCCTGAACACCTCATCTGCAAACAGGGGACCCTCGTGGGGGGGGCAGCCAGCTCTGCTCCGGGCTCTGCAGCCGAGGCTTTGGGCACTGCTGAGGGGCTGAGCTCCCTGGCCCATGCTACCTAAATCCTACTGCTTCGGGGCCAGCCCTGGAGCATCTACCCCTATAAGACCAGCCCTGAAATACCTTTTCCCTTTAGGATCAGCCCTGTAGTATCTTATCCCCTTTAGGACCAGCCCTGTAATACCTTTTCCCTTTAGGATCAGCCCTGTAGTATCTATCCCCTTTGGGACCAGCCCTGTAATACCTATCTATCCCCTTTAGGACCAGTCCTATATCACCTATCCCCTTTGGGACCAGCCCTGTAGTTCCAGGTGTGATGGCACGTGGTGTCAGCCCCATCCGTGCTCCGTTCCTACACATCTCCCTCCTCTGCAGAGGGGGTAAAACCATAACAGGGGGGCACGGGGCAGAGCAGCACCTGCACCCCTGTGCCACCCCCAGGCTGCGGGGGAAGGGGTCCTGCTGGGTGTAGGGCACGGGGCCAGCTTGGTTCCCATGCTGGGGATCAGGATCATGCCCGGAGTGCTCTGATGTGCCCACGTTTGCTGCAGAGCAGGGCTGGCTCGGGGTGAGGTGTGCAGGGCTGGCTCGGGGTGAGGAGCAGGGCTGGCTCGGGGTGAGGTGTGCAGGGCTGGCTCGGGGTGAGGTGTGTAGGGCTGGCTCGGGGTGAGGTGTGCAGGGCTGGCTCGGGGTGAGGAGCAGGGCTGGCTCGGGGTGAGGTGTGCAGGGCTGGCTCGGGGTGAGGTGTGCAGGGCTGGCTCGGGGTGAGGTGTGCAGCCGCACTGTGCTGTGAGCAGGGCGGGCAGATGAGGTGCTCAGAGAGCAGTGGGGATGCAGAGCGCCGGATCACGCATCGTGCTGAGCAGCGGCGCTGCTTCCACTGCACGGCCGCTTTGCCCACGGTGCCCACGGCACGCGTCCCGCATCGCCCCACGGGGCGTGGGGCCCGGGCAGCCCTGCAGCTCAGCCCTGCAGCTCAGCTCTGTCCCTTCTGTCGTTGCAGCTCCCGCTTTGCCCAGCGCCGTTCGCCAGCGCCTGGTGGACCCCCAGCACGGCCACGGATCTCAGAGGTTGGTAGAGAGTTACGTGCACGGCCATGAGCCGGGGCAGCCCGCCCAGCAGCTGGCGGGCAGAGCGTCGCTCCGTCGAATGCACAGCCTCTCCTCCGGACAGTCTTTGGGTTCTGACCTTCCTGGCACCGCTCCGTCATCCTCCGCCACCTCTTGCTCCTCATCCGCAGCTCCTGCACCCGCTTCCCATGTCCACCCTCTCTATCACCATCACACCACCTCTTATTTCCTCCAGATGGACTCCACCCCCGACCTGCCCCCTCCTGATGTCACCTCTGGAGCTCGCTGTGGCACTGAGAGCTTTGGGTATATGCTGTTTCTTTTCTCCCCCACCCCCCCCCCCGCCTGCTTGCTGGGGTGCTCTCCCTGCTGGATTCCTCCCTCCCTTTCCTTCGGGGCCGCTGTCTTTTGTGGTCTCCCCATAGCTGCATTTCCTCCCCCTCTCCCCTCTCCAGAGACCCCAGGTTGCTCTGTGTGGTCCCGTTTCCATCAGGACATGGAAGGGGGTCGGGTTTGCCCCAGGCAGCCCTCGTGTGCTCGGGGTCGGGGTCTTGGGAAAGGAAGCACGGGTGAGCTCGGTGCTGCCAGGACCTGGCGTCCTGCTGCGTCAGTGCTCCCCAGATCTCAGGCCGAGGAGCAGGGGCTCGTTGGGGTCCCCATATGGAAAGCCCACCCGGGGCTGCCCCACATCGCTCTGCTTTCTCCGTGGTGATGTCAGGGATGCTGCGGGCCTCGGGCAGCGAGCTGGTGGGAGTGGGATGGGGGCTCCTGGGGGGGCTCCCACTGACCCGACCCTGCAGACAGCCCCCCCATGTCAGCGAGTGCTGTCTGTGTGCCAGGCAGCGTGGCACAGTGTGGGGTGCTGTGGGGTGGGGTGCTGCACAGCATCGGGCTCTGAGCCCTGGGCTGTTCCTCTCAGTGTTGGAGCATGGGTGCACCTCGGTTCTCTGGGCAGCATTCTGCTGGAGAAGCAGTGTAATTAACATTGCAATTAACAGCTCGGGCTCTCCGGGGCCGGAGAGGTGCAGGGAGGAGTGCCACGGGAGCAGTCACAGCCACCCTGCATTGCTCTGCACGTGGAGCTCTGCGTGGGCACCAGGACCCTAATTAGGAGAGCTCATTAGGAGCGTTAGGAGGGGCTCACGGCCTTTGGCTCCTCCCATTCCCTCAGCCCCAGGTCCGCGCTGTGCTGCAGAAAGCAGAGATGAGGAACTGGATGCAGATATTGCGTTCCTCACGTGTGTGCACGGAGGTGCATCCCCGTGCATCGCTCCCCATCGCTGTGCGCCCCATAGCAGAGCCCCTCGCACCCCCTGCTGCCCCCTCCCCAGGGGGATCCGAGCTGGGGAGGGGAGCAGTGTGGGATCGTGGCCGTAGAGCAAAGCAGAGCTGCCCCGGGGGGGGTTGGGCACAGGGGAGCACTCACTGTTCACTTCTCTTTTGCAATCGGCTTCAGAGGATCCGGTGCGGATAAGGTCAGAGCTGGTGTGGTTTTGAAGGCTGATGTGGGTCCGTGGACGGCTCCGAGGGGCAGCGGGGGCTGCGTGTGCAGGGGTTTGTGCTCCCCGGTGCCCGCTCTCCGCGGTAGCAGTGGGGGATGGGGTTGGGGGGGGGGGGGAATGTGGGACCCCGACCCCACGCATCACTGCTGACCCTCCTCCAACGAGGACTGGGGCGGCCGAGGAGCCCGCTGCAGGGGATCCCCCCACGGAGCGCAGAGCTCAGGAGGAGTGGGTCCTTCTCCCCTCCTGTCCTCCTGTCCCTCCCCCCTCCACCGCTGCCCGTCCTTCCTTCCTTCCTTCCTTCCCTCCTTCCTTCCACCATGGTTTGCTCTCTGCTTTCTTTGCTCACCCGATGCAGCACATCCACATCCCTGCGCTCCTGTTCCCCCCACGGTGGTTCGGATCCCCGGAGCTGGGAGGGGGGGAGCTCAGGTTGGGGCAGGGAGGGCAGGTTGTGTGGGGCAGTGCCCCCAGGCCCCCCTCCCACCGCTGTGAGATGGGGCGGAGGTGCCCCTGGGTCTCTGCTTCGTGCTCAGGACTGAGTTTGGGGGGGCATGGGGTGCAGGTGGTAGCTCTGTAGTGCAGCAGTAGCACCTTCCAGAAACAGCCCCCACTGTACCCCTGTGCTCAGCACTGGCAACGGCTGCAGGCAGAGGGGGAGGAGGAGGAGGAGGAGGAGGAAGCTCCTATGGGGCAGTGGGCACCACGCAGCCCCCTTGGCTGAGCCTCAGCCCTCTGTCCTTTGGGACGGTCCTCCTCCTCCTCAGCAGAGCAGCGTGTGCCTGGAGCCACAGCCCCATGGATAGCTCTGGTGTCCCACCCCCATGGATGGCCCCAGTGTCACATCCCCACAGACAGCACTGATGTCACAGCCCCACGCACAGCAGTGACATTTCCCCAGCAGCACTGCACAGTGCTGGGCTCCCTCCTCCTGCCCGTGCTTCTCAACCCAGTGGTTGGGGTCAGGGGGGGAGGGGGAGTGGGGTTGGGGGCCACCCCATGGAGGAACCACAGCAGTACCTTCCCCTGAGTGGAGGTGACATCCCGAGGTGACATCCCGAGGTGACATCCCGAGGTGACATCCCTCCCTCCATGTCCTCGGCATCGCCCCCGCTGTGAGCACAGAGCAGCTGCCCCGGATCGGGTTTCCATCCGTGCTCTCTCAGCGGACGTTCCCGTGTGCCATTGTCACTTCTCCACCGGTGGCAGCCCCACGGGCCCCACGGGAAGGCTGTGTGTCCCCTCGTGGGTGCTGCGTCCCCTCGTGGGTGCTGTGTTATCTCGTGGGACACGGGACACCGCGTCCCAACACACCCCGAGGGGCAGAGGGTGTGGGGTCAGCAGTCGCGTGGCTCTGTCCTGCAGAGGGAGGGGACATCGGGAGGGGGACATCGGGAGGGCCCCCTCAGCGTTCCCCCCCTCCTCTTCGGAAGGGGCTGGGGCTGCTCAGGGCATTAGATGCGTCGCGATGCGTTGGGCACCGCAGGAGGAAGGCACCGTGCGGGGGCACAAACCGCTGCGCAGCAGGGGAAGGGCTGCGGGGGGCTCAGGGCGGGGGGCACGGCCTCACCCACAGCCCCCTGCTGGGGATCTCGGGGCTTGGGGTCTCCGTGCGGGCCGTGGGGAGCCCCCGTGGGTGGCGGGGCCGCGCGGGAGCTGTGCGTTATTTGGGAGGGGGGTGGCGAGGGCAGGACCCCCGTCCGCTGACCGTCCCTCTGCTCTCTCCACGCAGAGACCTGACTCGCTGCGACTCCGAGTCGTCCATCCCGCACCTGAGCGAGCCCCCGCGCCCGCCCGGCCCCGCGTCCAAGCTGCTGCCCGCCCGGCCCGCGCTGCTCACCCGCTCCGTCGAGGACGCGGCCCCCGGGCACACCCCCAACGGCGGCGGGCGGCACGCGGAGCACCCCGGCCCGGAGCGGCCGTCCGAGAGCCCTTCGGCCACGAAGAAGACGATGACGGTGAACCACGGCATGGAGAAGTCCTCCAGCCTGGGGGAGATGGGGCACCCCGCGGCCGCCAGGCACAGCCACTCGGATTCGTCGCGGTCGCACAGCCCCAGCTCCACCGACCCCGACACCCCGTCCCCCACCTCTGACTGCCGGCCCAACAGCTCCAAGAGCACCCGCATCCCGCAGCTGGCTGCCAAGAAGAGCGCAGGGGACGAGGACGGCAGCCTGACGGGCGACGAGGTCGACCCGGGCCAAAGCAAGAAAAAGTTCCCCCTCAAGATCTTCAAGAAGCCCAGGAAATAGAGGAGGAGGGCGGAGGGACCCCACGGAGACCCCCGCCGCCACCGGGGCAGCGCGCCCGGCCCCGGGCGCTGGGAGACGCGTCCCCGCGGCGGGAGGAGATGCTCCCGTTTATTTATTGCCCGGTCCGAGAAGCGAAGGGACACCGCTCCCCGGGGGCGACGGCCGCCCGCATCACCCCCCACACCCCCCACACCCCCCCACCCCACCCCCCACCGCTGTAGTCCCCGGCTTTGCTGTGCATGGCTTCCAGTTATCCCGGCTCTGCTCGGCCGCACGGCATTTGGGTTTTGGTTTCCACGCGGTTTTCGTCTCGTTTTGTTCCGTTTGTTGTTTGTTAACGGTTGTTGGGTTTTTTTTACCTTTGATTCTTCGGTTCTTCTGCCTCTGCCCCCCCCCCATCCCCCCCCCCCCGCCCCTCCCAGCTCCCCGTGGGCACGGAGCACTGAGCCCCCGTCCCACGGTGCTGTGCCCGCAGCCCACCCGGGGTCGTGTGCTCTGCCCGGTGAGCGGGGCCGGGCTCGGGGTGCCATGGGGTGGGCAGTGTGCCCCACAAGTGTGGGCACGGGGTGAGCGGTGCCACAGTCCGGTTCTGCCCTGTCTGTACCCAGCGACCCCAACCACAGCACCGGCCGGGGGGGGGTAACTGCTGCCCCCAGACCCACCGAGGGCAGAGGGGAGGGGGGGTCCCCGGGGCCGTGCTTTGTTCCGGAGTAACGTACACATATACGTTGCCCATGGGGCTGGGAAGGTGTTCTTGGGTTCGTAGGTGGTGGTGTGACAGCGATGCTGCTCTAAGTGACAGTTTCCTCTCCATAAGTGCCTGCAGCTCCCAGCGCTGCGCGGGGACGGCCCCGGAGGAGGGGGGGGGGGGGGGTGGGGGGGGTCCGAAACGCACGGAGTGGGACTGGTGCTGGTGACGCCTCTGCCATCCATCTCTCGGTTTTATTTTATTTTAATTTTATTTTATTTTTCGGTCATTTCATAAAACTTTTCGATCCAATAAAGCATGTAGTCTATTTTACGAGCAGGAGCCTGCTGTGCTCTCTTCCCGCCCCGAGGATGTGGGTCCCGACTGGGAGGCCCCGTGGGGTGGACCACATTGAGGACGGCACCGCGTGGGCTCTGCCTCGTGGACTCACCCCCACCCGAGCTGCCCCGCGGCGCGTGGGGATGGAGGGCTGGATAAATCATTGCATCAGTGCCCCTGCGGCCCTTGGAGCCCCGGGCCGTCCCAGTCCCGGGCTCGGGATGCACACAGTGCCCTGCGAAGAGCGGGGTGCTGCCAGCCCCACTGCGTTGGGGTGGGGGTACCCGCAGCCGCCCCACACGGCTCGGATGGGATGGCTCCCGTGGGCCAGCAGAGGACTGCAGCACAGCCCAGACCGCCCACCCCGCGCGTGGGGAGTCCTTTTTGGGGCGCACGGAACGTTTCTGGGAAGGAGGAATGAGAATCGGAGCAGTGGGCGGTGGTGTCCCCCCCCCGGGATCCTGCCCCCGCTCAGCTCTCGCTGTGTTGCGGTGCGGTGAAGTCGCTGCCCGTCAGGGTGATGGTGAAGGGCACCTCGACGACGTCCTCGGTCCCGGCGCTGGCCGTGCCCGCCCCCCAGGAGCGGAGGGGCCGCGTGGCTTTGTGGAAGCGCTGCGGGGGAAGCGGAGGGGTGGTTCTGCCCCAAACTCAGCCCAGGCCCCGCCGGTTCTGCCCCTTTTCTCTCCCAGTGAAGGCAGAGCATCCCCCCCACTCCACCCCCCCCCCCCCCATCCCCGCCCCTGCTCTGCTCCCACCCCATCGCAGCCCGGTCCCGCTCACGTCTCTCAGCGTCCCGGTGTGGCTGCACACGGCGGCAGCAGCGCAGAGGGGGATGTGCACGCAGCTGAGGACGCCCATGCAGACACCCAGGCTGGTGCCCCACGCCGGGAGCGCGTAGGTGCCGTAGTGCAGGGGAGCGCCGTACATCTCCAGGAACGTGTAGATGAGCGTGAACTGCGAGGGCGCAGCGGGCAGAGCTGACGCGACGGCGCCGTGGGGACCCCACGGACACCCGGGCTGTCGTCCCCCCCCCCCCCCCCCCCCCCCCAGCGAGGGGAGAGGAGCTCAGGCTGCGCCCTGCACTCACCAGCAGCAGGCAGGGGGTGAAGAAGACCCAGCACGCCTTGAAGAAGCACAGCGTGCGGCCGTAGCAGGGCGGGCAGCGGCTGATCATGGTCACGATGTCCTGGCAGAACCGCTCAGTGCCTGGGGGATATACGGGGTCACAGCCATCCCTACACCACCCATCCCCAGCAAGGATCTGTCCCGGTGTATGGGAACTGCTGAATCACGGCCTGGAGCACCGATGGATCACCTGAGGTGAGCACAGCTGAAGGCAGTGCACGGTGTGAGCAGAAGGGGTGGGGTCTGAGCCCACCTCTCCCAGACCCCAATTAAGGGCTGACCACCCCTGGGGAGGGGTCTCCTTCTGGAGGTCCCTCCTGTGTGGAGTTCCAGGTGAGCCCTTCCTAATTCAGTGGTGGTCTTCGTACCACCTGGATAATCCATCCCAAAATTCGCTGTCCATCTTCATTACGTTGTGTGGGTGCTTTCCATTCAAGGTACCCACCCTAACACCCGGGCACCCACTGCCCTCGTGCCCCCCAGGACACCGGGATGCTGCTGGGTGCTGTCTTCCCAGGGTGAGGGGAAGCCCAGCTCTGCCCCACGGAGCCCCCCAGCTCTGCCCCACGGAGCCCCCCAGCTCTTCTCACCGTAGCATAAGTCGATGCCAACGCACATGAGGAGGGTGATGATGATGAGGCCGAAGCCGGTGCTGTAGGTGTCAACCAGCGTGAACCAGAAGATGCCTCCCTGGGAGCGGGGCAAGGTGTGGGTCAGCGCCAGGGGGTCCCTCTGTGCCCCCAGCCAGGACGGGCCCCACGCACCTGGGTGACGAGGAGGAGCCCCAGGAGAAAGAAGGAGAAGCAGAGCACGCCCAGGAGCGTCGTCTTCTTCCTCCGCTCGTGCAGCGCTGGGAACTCATCCACAATGGCGGTGGTGATGGCCTCAATGTTCCCAAACTGAAGGGCAGGGATGTCAGGGGGTGGCATGAACCCCACCTCCACCAGGACGGTCCCCACAGCGTCCTCGTCCCCGTGACACTGTGGGCACGTGGCCCGTGCCCGGAGCCAGCGGGAGGTGGCTGCATCCCTGCCCCATAACCCTGGCTGCCTCCCCACTGGGGGTGCATATCCACCTCCCTGGGCAGACCCCCAACCGTGGGGACGTGGTTGCGTCCCACCCCACACGCAGAGCCCCCCAGCCCCACGTTCTGGGCACGTTTTCACCGTCTGCATGCCGAGGTCGGGGTGTACCTGGCACCCCAAGGCCAGGCACAGGGCAGGACATGGGGCTTCCCAGTGTGACAATCACCAAAGTGTCCACTCCCAGCATGAAGAGCATGAGGAAGAAGAGGATGGACCAGAACGGGGAACCGGGCAGCAGGGAGAGTGCCTCGGGGTACGCCACGAACGCCAGCCCGGGGCCTGCAGAGCGGGGGCATCAGAAGTGGGGAGGACACCACGTGCATCCCCCCCCCCCCCTTCCCCCACGTCTCCAAACCCATACCAGAGTCAGCAACGCTGCCCACGGGGACGTCCTTCTTCAAGGCCATGTGTCCCAGCACCGAGAAGATGGCGAAGCCAGCGAAGAAACTGGTGCAGCAGTTCCCGATGGCGATGAGCAGGGTGTCCCTGCCGGGGAGAGCATCACCACCCCACGTCCACGGGGACTGCGCACCCCATTGCTGCCCCCCTGTCGCCCCCACCCCCCCAGCTCTCACCGGATGACGTTGTTGTCGAGCTTGTTGTAGGAGGCCATGGAGAGCAGCCCCCCGAAGCCGATGCCCAGCGAGTAGAAGATCTGCGAGGCTGCATCACTCCACACCTGGGGGCACGAGGCCGTGTGGGGGCTGCTGGGTCCCACCCAACCCCCCCTGCCCCCCTCTCGGGGCGCCCGATGTTCTCGCAGTGCCCGGCCCTTCACCTGTGCGCTCATCAGCTTGCTCCAATCCGAGGCGAGGTAGAAGCGGACGCCATCGAGGGAGCCGGGCAGCGTGGCCCCACGGACGAGGAGGATGAGGAGGATGAGGTAGGGGAAGGTGGCCGTGACATACACCACCTGCACAGGGCACAGCTCAGCCCCTCCGTGTTGGTGCAGCAGCCCCGAGCCCCGGCCGGGCCCACACTCACCTTGCCTGAGCTGCGGATGCCCCCGAGCATGCAGAGGAAGACCACGACCCAGGCTGCCAGCAGACACAGAGCAAGACGCCACTGCACAGGGCCGGGGTCCTCGAGGCCAGAGCTGTGTGCCACCCCCAGCACCTGCTCGCTGAGGTGTGGGGACGGGGGTCAGCGGGATGGGGGTGCAGAATCCCGGAGCCCCCCACACCATGGGAGCGGGGGGACAGAGCCAGCTTGTTCTGCCAACTTACTTCCAGAAAGCCTCACTGGCACTGGCGTGGGTGGCACTCCCCGATGTGTTCTGCAAGAGACCACCACCATCTTCATCACCATCACCACTATCATCATCATCACCATCATTATCGTTGCCACCGTGATCGTCATCGTCATCCCCATCATCACCACCACCACTGTCACCTTCGTTATCGTTGCCACCACCACCACCACCATCACCATCCCCCCCTCCAGCCCCTCCCAGCCCCAGCCTGCCCCTCTGCCCCCTCCCAGCCCACAGGTGAAGCCCAACCCCGAGTGACCCACGTCCCTGGATCCCCTCCCCCATCCATCCCGGGCAGCAGTCCGCGTGTGGGGCCACCGACCTGGCAGAGCTCTGCGTTCTGGGGAGCATCACAGGACCAGGGCAGGGGGCTCTGGAAGGATGAGCCCAGGTAGTAGAACGCCCAAGCGATGATGACGGTGTAGTAGATGGACACCAGGGAGGACACGACCAGCATGCCCACGCCAACGCCTGCATCGGGCAGAGGGGCTGCTCCGTGCGTGCTTCTGGGGCTGGGAGCTGAGAGGGGCGAGGTGCCCCCGGTGCCGGGCCTACCTTGTAGGATGGGGCAGCACTTCCAGACAGCGATGGGCCCCGCGGCCCCGTACTGCCCCAGGCTCAGCTCCATCAGGAAGAGGGGCAGCCCCACCAGGAGCAGCATGAGGAAGTAGGGGATGAGGAAAACGCCTGGGAGGAATCATAGCATCACAGAACGGCCTGGGTTGGAAAGGACCTCGCAGATCATTGAGTTTCACCCCACCCCTGCAGTGGGCACCACCAGAGCGGGCTGCCCGGAGCCACAGCCAGCCCTGCCCTGAGCCCCTCCAGGGATGGGGCACCCACAGCCCCTCTGGGCAACCTGTTCCAGCGCATCACCAACCTCTGAGGGAAAAGCTTCCTCCTCACATCCACCCTCAGTCTCCCCTGTCTGAGTTTAAAACCATTCCTCTTGTCCTGTCACCACTGATCTGTGTCAGCAGCCGTTCCCCCTCCTGCTGATACGCTCCCTTCGGGTACCAGGAGAGGGGCAGCGGGCCAGGGGACAGCCAGAGGACACGGCAGGTCCTGCAGCTGGGCAGGAGATGGGCACGGAGCAGGGCACGTCCCCGGGCTGCCCGGGGAGCTGAGCCCCATCCCTGGCAGCGCACGAGTCCGTGGGTGGGGCTCCCAGGTCTATGGGAGGTGTTCCTGCCCATGGAGGGGCGGGCGGTGATCGAGGTCCCTTCCCACCCAGCCCAGGTCACACCCGAAGGGCGGCGTGGGCTCCTGCAGCCCATCCCAGCCCCAGGTCGTGCCCGGCTGTGCGCACCGCTCCTTCCCCTCCGCACCACACGGAGTGCTGGCAGTGACGGGTGAACACAGGGACAGGCAGACTGAACCCCACACCCACACCCCAAATCAGAGCAGCGCGCACAGCCCTGCCCCGGGGCCAAATTCCTCGGTGAAAGGAAGGTGCAAAGCTCAGCCTGTGTGCATCCACCCCACTGCAGCGCTGGCACGGCCCCGTTCAACCTGGGCACCCTGCACCTCGCAGCGGGGTTAAAGCAGTGGGGCAGGGGACCTCGGGCCCCACAGCACCGCCCAAAGCCCCCCGAGCACGCAGAGCCCCGGGGCTGGGGCAGCACCCACCTCCTCCGTTGCGGTAGCACAGGTAGGGGAAGCGCCAGACGTTGCCCAGCCCCACGCAGTAGCCCAGGCAGGAGAGCAGGAACGTGTGCTTCCCGGCCCAGGTGTGGCGGGGAGGGCTGGGGGTCGGGCTCCCCAGTGGGGCCGGGGGCTCTGCCCCATGCTGCGGGGCGATGGGAGCCTGCGTCTGGAAGATGTTCACCTGCAGGCAGAGCACGGGCAGCGTCACATCGGAGCAGAGGAGGATGGGGGGAGGAGGATGCTGAGCACGCAGCGGGTCTGCAGCACTCCTAACAGTGCGACGAGCCAGAGGGAGAGGGGTCTGCACGCTGCTGGATGGAAGGGGCTCCTCCAGCTCTGCAGGAACCCCCAGACCCGGGGCAGCACAGCAGCTGTGTGTGTGGCATCGTGCAGTGCTGCGGGGCGATGCTGCACGCTGCCCCGGGCTTTGGGCTGCTCACAGTCACTGCAGAGCGCTCCTGGCTGCTCTGGTGCAAAGTCCGTGGGCACTTCCCCGCAGTGCCAGCACCTGCAGGGGGCTGTGCCCCACGGCAGAGCTGCCTCTGTGCCCTGATAACAGAGAGCTGAGCTGACTGCCTGGGGAGACACAAACAAACTGCAGATTGCAGGAACTGTGCCACGGGGACAAGGCCACGCGAAGGGCTCTGCCCTCTGCCTGGCACTGCGTCCGGGAAGCACGGCGTGGGAATGCCCCGTGTGATTACAGGAGGCAGCCCCAACACAAAGCCCAGGGGGTGTCTGAGCCCGGGGTGCTGCTCCTGCCCACTGCTCACCCACCCCATGTGCCCACGTCCCAGCCCTGGGGTCACAGCACGAGCCGTCGGGCAAAGAAAGCGGGGGAAGCAGTGATGGGGCACTTCAGCCCTCTGCAGATACTCAGAGCTCTGCCGTGCATCAGCCCCCCACCCTGGGATGGGAGAGCTGGGCACAGCGGGCACGGCCTGCTGGGGGGGGGTGGGAGCCCTGCACGACACCCAGCTCTGTGCATTCAGCACCTCTGCCCACGGGGATGGGGATGGGATGAGGATGGGGATGGGGATGGGGATGGGGATGGGGCACTGCCTGTTGGGATCAGAGCCCCAAGGGCTTCCCACCACCGGGGGACAACGCGCTGCAGACCCCCCACGCAATCTGGGTGTCCCCAGCACTGCTCCCAGCAGAACTCAGCGGGGGCACGCAGCTGCTGCGGGGCTGGGGAGGGGGGGGACATGCACCCAGTGCCCCCCCCCCCCCCCAGCGCTGGGAGCAGGGTCAGGACAACGCAAGGATGCCCCCAGGGCCCCGGTCCTACCGTGGGCTCTGTCGGTGCGGCGGGGGCCGGGAGCCCCATTGCGTCGTGGTGTCCGCTGTGCAGCATTTCCTTCTGCAGGGTGTGCTCACCTGTGCCAGGTGTGGCCCCGCCCCGGTCCGCTGCACACCCAGGTCCTGCCAGCCCTCCGCAGCCATGGGCTGCGGGGTCCCCCCACACTCCTCACCCCATAGCTGTGAGCCAAGGTGTGTGCTGGGCTGGCCCGCTGCAGCTCCGAGCCTCTGTGGGGCCGTGGTTTGACACTGCGCTCCTGGTGCACCAGGGCTGAGCCGTGCAGCTGGAGCATCCCCGGGCCGTGGCAGAACGAGAGCACCGGGGCACTGCAAAGCCCCGACCCAGTGCAGAGGAGAGGTGATGAGCTCCCACGCTGTGCTGCAGGCGAGAGGGCACGAGGAGGAGAGCAGAGCAGCACTAAAGGACACAGGGATCCGCCGTGCCCCCCAGGCCGGACAGCAGCACAGCGTGAGGAAGGAGCTGTGTCGGGAACCTCCCATCCCAGGTGACGTTTGCTGGTGGCATCCCCCAAAACACCCATCGCTGTCGCCCCGCTGCCAGCTGCCTGCTGTGCTGGTGACCCTCTGAAGGAGCACAGAAACTCTCAGCAGCTGAACTCACGCGAGGAAAAGGAAACCAAAGATGGAGCCTCAGCCAGGGAGGGTGGGTGCCTTCGTCCCAGGGACTGCTGCGCTGCCGGGGCAGCACTGTGTCCTGCAGCCTGCAGGAGCAACGGAGCAGCATCTCTACAGATGGTTCTGGGCCAAGGAATTAAATGTAATTCCATCCAAACGAGGGGAATGAAGGGGTATTTTTAGCCTGGGTCGTTTTGGCGGCCTTGTTTATTGCACTGCCTCGCAAAAAGTTGCCCTGAGGGACACGTTATCAGAGCTGGGACATGAGCAGCGTGCTTGGAGATGCACAGTACAACCAAGAAGTGGAGGATTAGAATTTTCCATCCTATTTTCTCCTCCTAGAGCGGATCCCATAGGAAACCCCACAAGAGATAAGGTGCTCACGACTTCCCCTGTAGCCAAGAGGTATTCAGACCCCCACGGTCCGGAGAGGGCTCCGCATTCGGACACCACAACGTGTGCCAGCTCTGGAGTGGGGTGGGATGCGAAGCCCTGCATCTCCCTCTCGGTGCATCATCGCTGGCTGCAGACTGTGCCGGGCTCCAGCTGCGTTCACTCCAGCTCAGACACGAGCCGTAGGCAAAAGGTGCACGGTGGGACGTGACAATCTGTTGTCTTTAACGTGTTTCATGACAGGATGACTCTGTGAGGCTCCTGGGTAGGGCTGTCACCCCGACCCACAGCAGCAGAATCAGAGCTGCTGTTCTGTAGCTTCTACTGTGGGACTCGGAGGTGAAAGCACCTCGGTTCAGCTCTGGGTGCTGCCCCAGCTCGGTGCCATTCGGTCACACAGCTGGGGTGGCCTGCTCCATCCTGCCATACAAACCCATACCAACAGGAACCCGTCAGCACAGGAGCTCCACTCCAACCACAGCTGCCCCGGGGTTGGGTGGAGATAAAGCGCTGTGCAGCCTCAGGAAGTTTGGGTTTTGCTGTTATGTTTCCTTCCAAGCTTGCCTGCAGGGCGTTGATCGTGGTTGCTCTGATCTTGCCACAGGAGGGGAGGAGGCTGATGCTCCTCTGCAGCAGTTTAACCCATGACGCATGCTCACATCCTCATAACACGAAGCAGCTGCTCCACCTGCTATTGTATTTTTTTTTCCAAAAAGAGCAAAGAAAACCCAAAGCACCCGAGGGCAAAGATCTGGGAGACCTCTGAGAGCACAGCTCAGGCTCCAAACCAGCCACGTCGCAGTGTTTTTTCCTCCTGTAGGCCTTTTTCCAACCACGTAGAGAAACAACCCCCCAATTTATTTCCATTTCCTGACCGGTTCTGGATATTCCTTGCATCACCTCTCAGAAACGAGAGCTCTCTGCCTTGGTGTGTGGTGCTCCCAGGCTGAGCAGCTGAGGCACAGCATCTTCAGAGCCAGGCTCGGTGCTCAGGGGTCAGCGTCTGCTGAGCACTGATGGAACCAGCACCCTCATATGGGGCAGAGACACAGCCAGAAATAAAGGGCTGGAGTCCATGGCACGGCTGCCCAGGGTGGTGGTGGGGTCACCGTCCCTGGGGGTGCTCCAGCGCCGTGGGGATGTGGCACTGAGGGACACGGGCACAGTGGGCACAGTGGGCACAGTGGGGTGGGTTGGGGATCTCGGAGGGCTTTTCCAGCCCTTGTGACCCCATGACTCGATGAAATGGGGCTACGTCTGCCTGGGGACGGTCACTGGGGGCTCCCCTGTAGGGCCGGTCCTGTTCAGCATGTCCATCGACGACCTGGAGGCCGGAGTTCGATGCGTCCTCGGCAGGTTTGGGCGATGACGCTGTGCTGCCAGGTGCTGGTGGCTGTCTGCGGGGACGTGCACAGGGATAAAGAGCAAGAAAGGAAAACGCCGGGTGCTGCTCCGGGAGGGAGCTACGCTGGATCGTAGAGTCTTAGGATTACGGAATCCTTAAGGTTGGAAAAGATGTCCAAGGTCCCCAGGCTCGACCCACTGAGCACGTCCCTCGGTGCCACGTCCCCACAATGTCTCCCAGAGCTCTGTGGGGCCGCCTGTCCCCATCTCGAGGTGGGGAGAAGCCCCTCGCAGCGGGACGTGGGCCGGCGGCTGTGGCTGCACGCAGCCCGCCATGGTGGCACATCAGCTGCCGTGTGCCTCAGGGTTTTGGTGTGCTTTGGAAGTGGAGGGAGGGCTGTGGGAGGATGGTGTGGAGAGCTGCAAGGAGTATGAAGTTGAAGTATTGTTTAGTGAAATCACCACTGCGCTGTGGTGACACGTATCGCGAACGAGGGTGTTGTGGCCCTTCGCGGCCCCCGTACGTCGCGCCCTCGCGCGGCAGCGAACAGCCCAGTGGTCGGGAGGGGGGCGCGGACGCCATCTTGGAAGCGGGCACGCGGCCCGCTCTGCCCTCGGGGGTGATGCTTCCCGAGTGGGGGGAGGGACACGAGGGGAGCTTGGGGGTAGTGCAAGGGGTGAGCTCCGCTGAGGGCGAGAGACGGCACGAAGCGGCTGCGGTAAGAATGAGGAGGTGCCCGGCTCCAAGATGTCTCCCGCGGCCTCAGCCGGAAGGGGCGGGAGCGTACGGCGGCGCGGCGGGGTCAGCGCCGTTGGCGGGAGCGGGAATCGGCGCTCGGCGGCCGTTGGGAGCAGCGGCGCCGCCATGCACGTCGTGAAGCGCGGTGAGCGGGGGGAGCGCCGGGATCCCACGCGGGTTAGGCCGAGGACCCCCCCCAGCCCCACGGCGTCGGTGCTCAGGGAACGGGCTCCTTGTCCCGGGGGGCCGCTGTGCGACCGGAGCGCGTTCCCCGCTCAGCCCGTCCGGCCCCGAGGGGATGCCGTGCCTGGGGAACAGCAGTGCCCGGGGTGGGAGGGCGGCACCGGGGTCGGCAGGGAGCTCCCGGCTCGCCCAGCCCCCACTGTGACCCCACTGGGCCGTTCCTGAGCACGCGTGGCCAGCGGGCGCGGTGCGGTGTGGGGTCTTAGAGGCCTGTTAAAGCCTTAAGGATCCAGTGGAGCCGAATGCGTTGACCTCTTTGTTCAGTGACCTTGAGGAGGGGGGGATGGTGGCCACCCTCAGCAATTTGCTGATGATACAAAATTGGGAGGATCGGCTGACACTGCCATTCAGCAAGACCTGGACAGGCTGGAGAGCTGGGCAGTCAGAAACCTGATGAAATTTAACAAAAGCAAGTGTAGGGTCTTGCACCTAGGGAGGAATAACTGCATGCAGCAGTACAGGCTGGGGGATGAGCTGCTGGAGAGGAGCTCTGCAGAGAGCTCTGGCAGGGAGGTTGGACCCGGTGATGTCGAGGTCCCTTCCAACCCCGATGGTTCTGTGATTCCCCCACAGATGGGCGCCAGGAGCGGGTCATGTTCGACAAGATCACGTCGCGCATCCAGAAGCTCTGCTATGGGCTCAACGCCGACTTTGTGGATCCAGTGAGTGCTTGTTTTCCTGCTGGCCTGTTCTGCCCCCCTGGTGGGGGTCTCTGCCAAAAGCCAGCAGCTGTGAGCAGGGAGGGATTGCTGTCTGCTCGCTCACCGTGGCAAAGTCCAAGCACAGCAACCCGTGCAGGAGCTGCTGGCAAATACATTTGTAGCACATTTCTTCTGTTTGTGTTGTGATGCTTTCTGTTTCACAGGTGCAGAGTGTGGGGTTGAACTGTGGGAAGGTCTCTGCTTTACCTGTCGTAAACTGCTCTGGATATATGGCCCAAACTCTGTTGGAGTGACTGAGCTGCTTGTGCTTAGGAAGAGTGCTCCGTTGCTCTGGCTCACAAACATTGGTTGTGGCGTATTGCTCCCATTTCCAACCTGCAAAGCTTGAGCAATACCATATGGAAATCAGACTTTGAACCTCTCTTAAAAGAAGGTGCCCTGCCTGTGTGTCAGAACCCCCCGTCACTGTAATATCTCTCTTTCTTCGGAGCTGTGTAGGATTTTGTGGGCCTGTTGACCCCACCCACGTAAGCTCCTCTTCCCACAGAACAGGATGCAGAGGGTGACTCCCTCATTCACAGCTAGGAGATGTGTTCTGCAGATGTGCAGAACCATTTGGAGTTACCGTGTCGGGCTCTGAGATCTACCAGTGTGTCTTTGTGCCTTAATCTGCAGCTGTTCAATACCTGACCTTCACCAGTCAGTGTAGTGCTCTTCAGCCGTAGCAGTGGAGGAGGAGCAGCAGTGACCTGCTGTCATCTTGGGGGTGCTGAAACATGGAGTGTGCTGCTGTGATCTCAGTGGGAAGGATGTGGGGATGAGGACAAAAGCAAGATTCCTGTGCCTCCTGGCTTAGTGCTCCCACCTTAACGACAGGGCTAATTTCACACCAAGTGCTGCATGCTTATGTACTCTGCAGTAGTGTGTAAGGTTTTTCTGTCTGCAGCTCTGTGCTTCTGTTGGGTACGAATCTTGTGCCAGATGCTTCTCAAACCAGATAGAGAGTTTCTTAGTGCCAAGTGCTTACTTACAGAGAAGGTTTGAAGATCACAGGTTCTGCTTTTGTGAAGCTGTTGGCACTTGAGATGTATGTGACAATGACCACATTAGCTCAGACCTCTGCTCTCCAGTGGAGAGTGTGATCTCTTTGGTAGTGATCAGTGCTAGCTACTTGATGTGAACTCAGAAACTGCTTCAGAGGTGGCAGATACAGAGGGCTTTTCCCAGGAGGGGCCCCAGCTGGCAGGTTGTGCTACACCGTGGTGTGAAAGCCAGCCTATCCCCTCCAGGCCTGAGTTTTTTTCTCTCTTGCTATGAAATCATTGTAAGTTCAGTACCTCCAAACCTCGTTAGGCATTTTACAGTCAAGCTTCATCTGGAGTTTCCAACCTTCCAAGTGAGCACTCTTTTAAACTGACATTTATCTATCTTTTTCTGGTATTTCATTCTAGTCTTCAGGGAGGAGTCTGCATAGAAGAGCTCATTAATGATTCTGGGTTAGTGGTGTCCCTGCTTCTTTGCTCTTTTCCTGCTCTCCCTCCTGCCCCGCTGTCTCTTGGTTTCAAATCTTAGGAGCCAGCATTTCACCCAAAGCTTTCGGTGTTCTGATTTCCTATCCTAATTAAGGAGTGTAAAAGGCATTGCTCAGAGTGGAGAGCATCTTATACCCCAAAAGGCCAAAAGAAGGGATTTTTTAACAGGTGTGTTTTCCTTTTTCAGGCCCAGATCACCATGAAAGTGATCCAGGGGCTGTACAGCGGTGTCACAACCGTGGAGCTGGACACCCTGGCTGCTGAGACTGCTGCAACACTGACCACCAAGCACCCTGACTACGCCATCCTGGCTGCCCGGATTGCAGTGTCCAACCTGCACAAAGAAACCAAGAAAGTATTCAGTGGTAGGTCCGCCTGGGGGGCATTCAGTAATCAGTCAGAAGGGGAGAGGGAGTTGTAGGGGGTGTGAGTACACAGGTGTTTCTTCAGCAGAGGTTACTGAGTACCCAGGATAGCTGAAAATGCCAGAGATGAGAACAGATTGGTGAGGAGTGCGAGTGACTGAAGTTAGGGTGCACCCACCATCTTTCCCATTCATTTCATTATTGTATCAAGAAACATCACTGGCAAGTGCTGAGGTTGGCAGAACCGTGGTAGCACTGAGCAGGCAGAGGAGGGGTGGTATTTGTGTGGACCTGGAAGGGGTTATTTCTGGGGCTGGGTCGTCGTGTCTGCTAAATCCTTGCCCTTGTGTACGGACAGCTCTGCAGACACACCTCTTTTCAAATATGTTTCTGTTGTAGATGTGATGGACGATCTGTACAGCTACATAAACCCTCACAACGGGAAGCACTCGCCGATGATCTCCAAGGAAACGTTGGACATAGTCCTGGCCAACAAAGATGTGCGTAATGCTTTTCCAGGCCTGAGTCTTGGAAACACTGCGAGCTCGTTAAGATGATTTGTTTTCCTTATTCTTAAGTAAGCTGTTTGTCTGAGGACGTGGAGCCAGTATAGAAATGAATACCGACGACCAACACTCTGGGGATTTTAAAGGAGGGTGTAGGAATTTGCTTCGTGTAGGGGTGTTTTCTTGGAGGTCCTCGTGTGACTTCATTTTGGGGGTGCACTTCTCGGTGCAGCGATGCGATCACGCTGTGCGTGCAGGAGGGAGAGGTGAGGCTCAGTGTCTCGTTTCAAGCTGTTCCAGCCTCGTGTTTTCATGGGGAAGTTGCTCTCCTGTTTTGATTGTATCTTGCATTTCGTGGGGTAGCCAACGATTGTGTGCTGCACTGAAAGAAATGGTGGACACTGTGTGTCTGTTTGAACCTGCCTGTTGTCCCCTCCTCCGTGCCCTCTGGTGTGGGTTCTGTTTCACCAGATTTTTGAGGCTGGAAATGTCAAACAACAGCAGCGTTGTTAGACCTGAATGAGGCCACGAAAAGGGGAATGTAAATTTTTCTCTGTTGTTTCCTCTCAGCGCCTGAATTCTGCAATTATCTATGACAGAGACTTCTCCTACAACTATTTTGGCTTTAAGGTAAGAGCACCTGATCACTTCACTCAAGGTAACTCAGTCTGCTGTTTTGATGCTCTCCCGGAGCTGACTCATCTGGGAGGGGTGGCAATCCTTGTGGCATCGTTAGGTTTGAGCAAGAAGGACATCGGTGGGTTGGTAAAAACAGAGTACCTGCACCATGAGATTGCCCAACTGCATGACTCACGTGCTTTCTCCTTGGCTTTGCAGCATGCCCTTGGCTGCTGCAGCACTTCGTGCTTGAAGCTCCCACAGCCACTGGTGCTGAATGTTGCTGGAAGCATCCCAGCTCGTGCAGCTCCTCAAGGAAAATAATCCGATTCTTATGAACCCAAAGAAGGGATTTGGGGGTTGGTTTTCTTCTGTCATTGCTTTGTGTAACAGTTCTCAGTGTGCCAACCTACGCCTTTGTCTTCTTCCATGCTGCTGGAACATCTCCCCCTCAGCTGGACCAGTCTGCTGTGCCCCCTCCATCTGCTGCTCCCCTCCCAGCACACAGCTCCGTGCTGAACGGGTTTGGGGTGTGATACAGCGGGCTCTGGGGGGTTAGCTGGGGAGCACTTGGCTTTTCCATAGCATTTAGTGCTTCTGGTGCCTCGCTGGCCACGGTGGGTCCCACTGGAACTGGTGGTCCAGCTGTGTGTGGGGGCTTCTTCCACCACACGTGTGATGTGGTGCACTCAGTGTGGGGGGAGCAGGATGCAGTGTGTAGGTCAGAGCAGGCAAGGGTGGGAAGAGGGGACCTCGAGGGCATGTCTGTGAGGTTCTGTATGTGCGTAGATGTGCAATTTCTGACCTTCCCTCCTGTAATTAGTGCTGTAATTCGTTAGCCACGAGTATAGAAGGCATCTGCTCAAAGTGTGGGCTTACCTCATTTGTTGGTTTTTGTGTTCAGCACCCGGCACAGCAGATTGTGATACAGGCTGTCCAGAAAGCATTATCACAGTGTAATTAACAGCGCTGAGGGGTGGCATTATGGAGAACAAACACTCATGTTATGCAGTCCTAATTCTCTGGGGGTTGAAAGGCAGGGATGAACCTTGCTGCTCCGTGCTCCACCACCACTCCCATCACCCAAAACAGATCCCTGACAATCCTCAGGGCTGGAATCGTGTCACGGATTTCTTTTCCAGCTGTTAGCCACCCAAGATCCTGTGCCATTGACCAGAGGAGCAGTGCAGTGTGGGGCTGGTGCTGCCCTGGAACGCAGAGCACGACGTTGCTTGGGATTGGAGCTCTCTATTAACGGGACGTTTTTAAGCTGAAAATGTGTGTGACCACTAAAATGTTCTTTCTTTGTAGACTTTAGAGCGCTCCTACTTGTTGAAAATCAACTGCAAAGGTAAGAACCACCTGTATCAGCTTAATGCATAACGCAGAAGTCAGAGCCATGGCACGGAGCAGGGGGTGGGGAGGTGGGTAGGCTGTCTCATAGCTCTCCATACAGCAGTCCACCAAAAGCACCGAGTTCTGACTTCAGCCAAGCAACGTGCTTGTTGCAGCTGCTCCCTGAGCACGTGCAGCCTCTCTTGGCTAAGAGTCTGCTATCCTGGTGGCAGTGCTGTGCTCGTGTGAGAAACAGATGATCACTGAAAAGCAGCACCGTTTACAGCAGTGTTTCAAATAATGCCAGCCTGGCCCGGGCAGCTGTGCTTCACCTGCCTGTTAGAAGGACCCCAGTGCTTTGAAAGCTCTGGTTGTCTGGGATGAGCTGGTTTCTGTCTGACTACTTCTTCCCTAATGCTAGGCCCTCGTAAATAACTGTAAGTGGAAGAGGCTGCTGTGCTGTCACTGCAGACCTTTAGCCTGATGATGCTGGGACACCAGAGATGGAGATGTTAGTTGTAATACAATAAGTACAGAGAGCAGTTGGATGCTGGCTTGGATATCGGGTGGCATTTTAACTGTTAATAGAGATTGTTTTCCCCCTCACGGGAGCATCTGAGCAGTGGAGCAGGTTGTGGAGAGAGGGACCGTACCCTCTCAGCCCCGGAGCTTTTCAAGACAGCGTGCTGATCTGATCCTCTGAGCTGGGTCCTGAACTGCAGACCTGCTGAGCTTCCTTCCTTGTGGGCTCATGGGAAACACAGCTCCGGAGTGTCCCATCACAACTCATCCCCTCAGCCTGCACTCACTGCGGTGTAACTGCCATTCTTTTCTCCCCTTGCCTCGTCCTGTCCAGTTGCTGAGCGTCCTCAGCACATGCTGATGAGGGTGGCAGTGGGGATCCACAAGAACAACATCGATGCTGCAATCGAAACGTACAATCTGCTGTCAGAAAGGTGGTTTACCCACGCCTCCCCCACGCTGTTCAACGCGGGCACCAACCGCCCACAGCTCTCCAGGTACCTCGGGCTCCCGTGCTCGCTCGGTGCACGACTGGGGGCAGGTAGGGTCCTGGGGGCTGGGTCTGTTCACATCAAGTGCTGCCACAGCGTGTGGATCGAGGAGCTGCGTTGCTGGGATTCCTTTCTGAATGCTTGGAGAAGCTGCTGTGGGATTGAATTTGATATCTATCTCGTGCAGCCTCTGGGAGAGGGAACAGATGTGTCAATAAGCGTGTGAAGCTGATGGAGATCTGCACGTGGCTGTTGGTTATTTGAAGGTTTCTTGTATTCACGGCCTTAGGGGTTGCAAAATGAATCCTGGCAATTGTTTTTTTAACGTAGGCTCGGAGCAGCAGCTGTCATGAATCAGATCTGATTTAAAAAATGCTTTGCTCTGTCAACAAAGGCATCAGTGATCGCTTGTGGTGTCTTCTAAAACTGTTCTTTATTCCACTTTGCAATCCATGGTTTGCTTCACCTCATTGCTTTGCATGGCACCTTAGGGATACGGTGCGTGCCGTCGTTTTTCTGCAGCCCTAGAGAAATGCTTCCCTTTTCCTGTTGGTTTTATTTTCGTACCTACGTGCTAAAGCTGCTTGTTTTGGCTAGTTGTTTCCTGCTGTGCATGAAGGATGACAGCATCGAGGGAATCTATGACACTCTCAAGCAGTGTGCCCTGATCTCCAAGTCTGCGGGTGGCATCGGGCTGGCTGTGAGCTGCATCCGAGCCACGGGCAGCTACATTGCTGGGGTGAGTGCACCCAGCAGAGGGAAACCTGCTGTGGGGAGGGCTGTGAAGTCCAGCTGCCAACCCAGCACTGCTTCCCTGGAGTCAGCTGCGTGCAGCAGCTGCTCCAGCTCTGTAGTCCTTTCCATATGCTCTGAAACAGAGAGGTTGCTTTTCCTTGGCGCTTGGGCTTCCTTAGAGAAGCCCTTCCCAGCAGGCAGATCCCATTCTGCTGCCTGATCAGGCAGTTCCAACTTACTGATGTGGCAGCAGCCTAGGAATATGCACGGAGGCTGAAGGCCCTTCTCCTTTTTATAGTTCAACCACTTAAGGTATTCAGTGGGCATATGTGGAGTTTTGATGTGGTTTTTGGTCACTGTCTGCATAACCTCTGCGGGACTCTAGGTTGCCTCGTGTTGAGGAAATGAGTTAAGGTGATGGATTTCTCTGATTTAAAGGAGAGTGTGGGAGGGTCCCGGGGTGGGTGGGGGTGCCACCAAAGCACTGAGATGCCCGTTTTCCAGCTCTCGAGGTGGGAGTTTTGCTGATGACTGAAGGGTGGTGACAGTGGTTTTCCTGTGCTTCTGCAGACAAATGGGAACTCCAATGGACTCGTTCCTATGCTGAGGGTCTACAACAACACCGCTCGCTACGTGGATCAAGGTGGCAACAAGGTAATGGCTTTCCAATAAATTGGGGTGAAGGAGGGCACCCACGTCAGGTGGGTTGGAGCAGTGACATCAGTGATGCTGTGCCAGTTGGCACGTGATTAGAGAAAGGACTTTTTCCCCTCCTTGGTGGTAGGCCATTGTTCACCAGTGTGTATCTTCTGGTACACGTGTGCTGCGTGATACGTACACGTGAGGTGATCTCTTGCTGAGGTTATCAATCACTCCTTGGGTTGAATTAAGCTGTAAGGCTGCAGAAAGTTTCTTGTTGTGCATCCTTTGTATTCAGGTAGCCCAGAGGTCAGTGTGACTCAGTGGGTGAATCGAGGAGTTGTGGAGCTCCTCTGCTGACACAGAGGAAAATGTTTTCATTAAGAATCTGGAGCTAGTAGCATGGCCTAGCTCCAGTAAGTGAGAGCAACAGCAACACAGAAAAGTACATGGAAGTTGCCATGAGGAGACTCTAAAGCTGACCTGTACTTAGTTGGAGGCATTGCATCACACAGCAGCAGTGTGGGGGGGGTTATTTTCAGGACACTTTGTTCTGATCTTGGCTGTTGTATGCATCAGAGACCTGGGGCTTTTGCCATCTACCTGGAGCCGTGGCACCTGGACATCTTTGAGTTTCTTGACTTAAAGAAGAACACTGGGAAGGAAGAGCAGCGTGCCAGAGACCTTTTCTTTGCTCTCTGGATTCCTGATCTCTTTATGAAGAGAGTTGAAAGCAACCAGGTAAGGAGCTTGTTTGGTGCAGGTTGGCGTGCTGGTGGAGAGGCGGTGCTGCAGAGCTGCCCTCCTTGCAGCAGAGCATCTTCCCGAGGAAGCTGCTGTACCCCAGTTGCACACTAGGTTGTGCAAGTGGAGAACTCCCGTGGAATATTTTGCTTCAGGGCTTAATCCTTTGTGTACCTCTACGCCAGATTTTGACTGCGGTTTCCTTCTAGCATCAGAATCTTCTCAGTCATCAGATCCTCCCACGACTGCTTGTTTTTCCTTGGAAATGGGTTACATCCTGAGAATCAGTCCTTTTGGGCTTAGAAGTTCAGTTTGTGATAAACATTTGTATGACTGATTTTTAAATAGATCAGACTGCTCTGGTAAACGCCTCCTGTGTGTGCTGGAACAGCTGGCTCCAGCTCCTCCAGGCTGTGAAATGGGAGCTTCCACCTTTCTGTTCACAGCAGGATCTGCTGCTGAAGTCGAATGCTGTTAATTAACGAGGTACCTACAGATCCTGGGTGTTTTCTCCTCACAGGACTGGTCCCTGATGTGCCCTAATGAGTGCCCTGGCCTAGATGAGGTGTGGGGAGAGGAATTTGAGAAACTGTATGAGAGGTAAGGAAAGTGAGCAGGCTTTTGTACAGCAGCCACGTGATTGCAGAACTGCCCTCGTGTGCTACCTGGGAGCCAAAGCACAGCTCAGCAGTGCTGGCTTAGGAGGGGCTGCTCAGTTTGGTGATCACAGTGGCACAGATGGGGCTGTCTAGCTACTGCTGCTTCACATTGTGGGCTGCTCAGCACAGGGTACGTATGGAAGATGTTTTGGAGTGAAGTTCTGCAGTGATCCCTGCTTAAAGCAGAAGGTGGCTCTGTTTTGAGCTCACTGAGTCGTGTGCTTTAGCAAAAGCCCTTTATCCAGGGCAGTCTGGATACTTTGCTGTTAGGGCTCTGCTGGCTGATTTCACCTTGAGCGGGGTGCTGCCTTCTTGGGAGCCTGGTGTTAGGAGCAGTTGATCTTAGGATCACAGAACTGATTCCTGTGCTGTTCCTGGAGAGCTTGGGGATCCCTGAGCAACGTGTGCCCTGTTGCAGCTATGAGAAGCAAGGTCGTGTCCGCAGAGTGGTGAAGGCCCAGCAGCTCTGGTACGCCATCATCGAGTCGCAGACAGAGACTGGCACGCCTTACATGCTGTACAAAGACTCTTGCAACAGGAAGAGCAATCAGCAGAACTTGGGGACCATCAAATGCAGCAATCTGTGCACAGAAATAGTGGAGTATACCAGCAAAGACGAGGTAAGTGGGGAGCAGGAGCATGCAGTGCTTTAGGAAGGCTGTAAATGTGCTCGTTGCAATGCTTTGGAATGTGGCCTTAGCTGGGGAGGGGAGCAGGAAGCCAAGGAAATCATGGGATGTTTTCAGTCGGATGTGTACAGCTCTTCCATTGCATCTGTGTGTGGGGAGGTGTGGAGGTATCCCCCCCCCCTTTCCATCTCCTGTTGAGGGTTTGGTGTAAAAACAAGGTACCCATCGAGGTGAACCTGTGGCAGCTTCAGAGATGAGTGAGCCTCGTGGCTTGCAGGCTGGTGGTAGAAGCATCTCTTGGCTCCAGATTTTAATTTCAGTAACAATTGTCTCTGAGTTCTCAGTCTCCTTTAGGTGCACTGCAGAGCTGCTATGCTTGGGCTGCATCACTGCTAACGGAAGTAAAGAAAGGGTGTAGGAATGAGTTAGTGCTAATGCAGCATGGGGTATTTGTAGTGCTCCTGAGACTGTTAGAACTGAAAGTATCAGCTTCTACTGGCCGAGCTGAGCTGAGTTGATTATCCTGGGGTTGGAAATGAAATGACTGCTGAGAAACGAGTGCAGTGCTCTGATGTGTTCTGCATCTCACAGAGATCATCTGCTGCTTCTCAGAAGAAGTGGTTGGGCTTAGTTTCTGGAAGGAAAGCTTACAGGCTGGAGGGCTGAGTTCTTATGGTGGCACTGACACCAACTAGCTCCCTGGGCTAGGAGCTGCTTGGGCAGGGGGTTGGACTTGATGATCTCTAGAGGTCCCTTCCAACCCCGACAGTTCTGTGATTTATTGAATTGTTATTATCCTTTTTCCAGCTTGTAAAAGCACCCACGTGAGGACGGCGACTCTGTGGCCTTCTAGCTTGCTTGGTGCTTTGTTTGGAACGAGATTGTTCTGTGGGGTTGAGGTAGCCTGTGTTTTGCATGGGGTGTTGGCTGACACATCCGTTCGCAACCTTTCCTTCTCTGCAGGTTGCAGTTTGTAACTTGGCTTCCATAGCCCTGAACATGTACGTCACCTCCGAGCACACGTACGACTTCCAGAAGCTGGCTGAGGTCACCAAAGTCATCGTCCGAAACCTGAACAAAATCATTGATATCAACTACTACCCCGTGCCAGAGGTGAGTGCAGTGCTGCCGAGCTGAAGCTGAGCTGGGGGCTGTGACAGAGGCCCTGCTGCTCTCTGCAGTCCCAGGTGCCCAACCTGACGAAGATCACTTTTTATTTCGAGCACGTGCAATTGGAATACTTGAACTCCAGTATCCTCGTGGACCTGTTTTTCGAGGAGTGTGTAGTGTTTGTTTCTCATCGCACCTTTGTCGTGTCAGGCTGAGCAGTTGGAATTAGTGACTGCTTCAAACCTAACGTGGATCCTCAGATTCCTGCCCCAGCAAACACTGAGCAGCAGGGACTGGGCAGCACGAAGCTGCAGCAGAATGGGCAGCCAGTAAAAGTGGAAGGCAGCGACTGGGGGAGGTCAGAGCTCCTTCCAGGGCTCCTTTTCAACTCTGTTGCCATGTAGCACTGCTGCAGTCACTGTTCCCTGTGTTTGATGCTGTGCAGGCGGAGCGCTCCAACAGACGGCACCGTCCCATCGGCATTGGCGTGCAGGGCCTGGCTGATGCCTTCATCCTGATGAGGTATCCCTTCGAAAGCCCCGAGGCCCAGCACCTGAACCAGCAGATATTTGAGACCATTTATTACGGTGCTTTGGAAGCCAGCTGTGAACTCGCTGAGCAGGAAGGACCGTATGAAACGTACGAGGGTTCTCCTGTCAGCAGAGGGGTGAGTGCTGGGGAGGGTCCTGCCTCAGGGCCAAGGCTTTGAAATCCAGGTTGTGTGACTGCCTGTGGTCTTTGGTACAGAAGTGTGGCTGAAACTTTGTAATCTGACAGCCGTGCACCGGTGCGATGGCTGCTGTGTGCCTTCCATCGTTCAGCTGTTGAAGCTCACAAGTTAAATTGGGGTGAAGAGGAGGGTAAAAGAAAAGCAAGCTGCAGCCTATGCTGGGGGGGCTGTCAGGAGGCTGAGTGTGAGATTGTGATACAGGAGCTTAGCTGAGACTGTGAGGTTATAGCGTGATTTATGGAGTACAGAGAAAACTTCGTGTTCTGCAGATTCTTCAGTATGACATGTGGAACGTCACCCCATCTGATCTGTGGGACTGGAAGGCTTTAAAGGAGAAGATTGCCAAGTGAGTGATCTCGTTTTAAATGGAAATGGCATTGCCTATGTCACAACTGACTGCAAACAAAAGGCTGACTGCGAGGATTAAAAATGGCCCTGTACGATTTCCTGTTATTTCCTTCCCCTCGTGGGTTTGTCTTTGTGGATGGCCGTCCTTTGTGTGGTTACATACCAGGGTGTGCCCACGCCATAGGCTCTGTTCTGGCTGAGCTGTTTCATCTCAGAGGCATCAGCAGAGTGCTTTGTGTTGCTGTTTAACAAAGCCGTGATGAGACAGGGTCGTCTGCGATGGGGAGCTTTCCTGAGCTGGCAGGACAAAGCACTGAGCCTTGAATGTCCCGGAGGCAGCAGCTGTTGGAGTGCCTGTAATGAATTTGTTCCGTTTGTATGGGTTTCGTTTTCAAATGCAGTATATCTGGCTACGGGGAGGTCTCAGGTTTCTCATGGGCTTTTGTTTTGTTTTTTGCCTGAGCACGGCAGACTTCTGTGCACCCTTTCCTATGACTAAACAGTTTAGAAAAGACTCATTAAAGATGGAAATATCAAGGTGCATGGAAATATCAAAGACCTGAGCTGCACTTTTTCTGCAGGTGGGCAGAGGCTTTTCAGGTGACCTTGAGAGGGTGAGATGTCTGTGTGTGTGAGCGGAGCATTCCTGATTTGTTCCTGGCTCTTTTCTCTCCTTTCTTGCCTGGTTGAAGCTTTCTAACTCGTGGCTGTCATTGCCAGGTATGGTGTCAGAAACAGCCTTCTCCTTTCCCCTATGCCAACTGCTTCCACTGCTCAGATCCTGGGCAACAACGAATCCATTGAGCCCTACACCAGTAACATCTACACACGCAGAGTCCTTTCAGGAGAGTTTCAGGTAAGCACCTGAGGTAGATTTACCAAAGAGCTTTTCTGTAGTTGTAGTTTCCATGGCTTTCACCCTTAGAAAAGGCAAAAAGGGGGCTACTTACTGATCACCAGTTCAGTCAAATGCTTATGTCACAGGCCAGAGATGCTAAGGAGGACGTGTAACCCTTCCTTAGAGCTTCACGTTGCCTGCAGGAGTATTTCACAGAGTCATAGGATGGCCTGGGTCGAAGAGGGCCTCAAAGACCATCTCCTTTCGGCCCCCCTGCCATGGGCAGGGCCACCAGCCACCAGAGCAGGCTGCCCAGAGCCACAGCCAGCCCTGCCCTGAGCCCCTCCAGGGATGGGGCACCCACAGCCTCTCTGGGCAACCTGTTCCAGCGCATCACCGCCCTCTGAGGGAAAAGCTTCCTCCTCACACCCAACCTCAATCTGAGTTTAAAACCATTCCCCCTTATCCTATCACCACTGACCCGTGTATTTGTTAAGTTAGTGATGATTAGTGAAATTAATGAAGATGTATCACAGAGTTGAAGGGGTTGGAAAAGACCTCTAGAGATCATAGAGTCCAACCCCCATATACATCTATGGGAAATATAACCGAGCCCACAGTGCTGCTGGGCACAGTTCTGAGGGAAGAACTGTATGTAGAGCACTGAACAGACCTGAAGGGGTCACATTAAAGCTGTATGTGCAGAAATTCAGAGGTGATTGTCGTGTAGGAAAAAATTTGAAGAGCTCTGAGTGCTGACTGGGCAATGAGAGTTTGGCAGTACTGCTCACGGTCCTGTGTGAATTGTAGGAAATCTCCGTGCATGTTGGTGTGGATTTTTCTCCTCTAGGAGATGTATCTGTGCTGTAAGGTGGGGCACATAGAGCAGAGCATACAGTGCTTTCAGGCCTTGGCTGTTTACAGGTTGTGAATCCACACTTGTTGAAAGATCTCACAGAGAGGGGTCTGTGGAACGAGGAGATGAAGAACCAAATCATTGCCCACAATGGCTCCATCCAGGTACGCATGGACACGAGGGGGGGCTGGGACTCCCACCCGTCCCAGTGATGCTGGCGGGGAGGTGGTTTGCCACGCAGTGATGGTGAGGTCTGCTGTGTGTGAGTGACTGTAACAGCCTGGGGAGGAAAAGCCTTAAATGGGGCATTTCCATTAGAAAGATGAGGAAACTGCCTTGATCTGAGTGGTAACTTGTTCCTGCTGGAGCTTGCCCATGGAGCAGAGAGTTGCAATGGAAAGGTGCCATTAATTACTGGTAGGACAAGTAAGGAGTTGAGCTGCTTTGCCTTAGCAGGTTCCACAGATGTTTGGATTCCCATTTATTGCAGAGGTTGTGAAGGGGTAATTGTGTCACAGTGTTGATTTGAGACAGGAGCTGGGCACGTGGCATCCTGCTCTGGCAGGTGTGTGTGCACTCCGTGTGGGATGCATTATTTATGCTCTGGGGGCTGAAATGTCACTGTGCTTGGAGTCACACGTGCTAAAAAGAGTGCAGTTGGACAAGTGTGGGGGTGCTGGAGTGCTCTCTGTAAAGCCTCACAGCTATTTAGGGCAAGACATGAATGTCCTGTCTGAAAAGTCCTACCTGAAAACAGCTTTTTCTTCTCAGAAACTCCCCAGCGTAGTCTGCCCTCTGAGAGCAAGTAAGGTTTCTTTTTGTATCTGACAGCACTTGAGCACAATGGTTGGGTTTGGTGATGGGGTTCCAGCTGCAGGAATCCTAAGGTGGTGAAATCAGTAACGTGTGAAGGATTTGTATGCAGGGATGTGAAAATCCGAGCAGCCTCTGGTTGTGCTGCAGCACAGAGCTCTTTCTTCCAGAATATATCGGAGATTCCTGGTGACTTGAAGCAGCTCTATAAGACGGTGTGGGAGATCTCCCAGAAAACTATCCTGAAGATGGCAGCAGACAGAGGAGCTTTCATCGATCAGAGCCAGTCTCTCAACATCCACATCGCAGAGCCCAACTATGGCAAACTCACCAGCATGCACTTCTATGGGTGGAAGCAGGTACTGGGGGGCAGGTGGGAGTTCAGAGCAGGGGAGCAGATGGGGCTTGATCGGTGCTTCCACGAAAAGTGGGTCTCGCTGACTGTTGGAAGGGTGAACGGCCGTTTCCTCCCAGGTACCCGGTGTTGTTAGTGGAGTACCTCTTGAGCAATGAAGCTGCAGGTGCTGTGGCATTGCTGCCATCAGTTGTGACCACAGGACGTCGCCGTGAGGCAGCGGCACAGCGGTGTGGCCTGCAGGAGGGCACGTTCTGCAGCTCCCTGTGACTCTCTGAGCCCATTCCTGCTCCTGCATCCGTGCTTTTGTATCCACAGGGTCTGAAGACTGGCATGTATTACCTGAGGACGAAGCCAGCTGCCAACCCCATCCAGTTCACGTTGAACAAAGAGAAACTCAGAGAGCGGGAGAAGGCGTCCGAGGAGGAGAAGGAGAGGAACAAGGCAGCCATGGTGTGCTCCCTGGAGAACCGTGAGGAGTGCCTGATGTGTGGCTCCTAACGGGTCAGCCCTGCAGTGCTGGCACAGCTGTCCTGCCCGGTGGGTTGTGTGTGGGAGAGGTGCATTCAGTGGAGCTTCAGGACTTCAGGAGGAGCTGGCTGGACCTGTGGCAGGACAGGGGGTCCCCGTAGTGTATCGTAGCTTCCCATCTGCAAAGTCAGGGGATGGTGCTCGTGTATGGGTAGAGAAGTTTGTGTATTGCTTTTGTAGCTGGGCTTCCTGGAAACCTAAGTGCTCTTGCATGGTCTTGGGCTGAACCCTACAGAAAGGGGAAGTGCTCGTGCCGCTGACCCTGCAGGTCTGTCCTTGGTCCTTCAGTTCACTTACTAAAGACCTCGTGTTCTGTCTTCAGAGGCAGCAGTGAACCTGACTGACGTGTTCTCCTTTGCCATGATAAAACACCAGGAAAAGAAGCCTGGGCTGTGTGTGTGGTGTGCCTGCTATGCCCATCTCCCACCCTTTGTCCTTGTCCCTAACTCTCTCCCCCTTCCAAAGAAATGTCCAAAGATGCAGAGTGGAGGCGGGAGCCTTGCTGCTTGGAGGCTTGGTTTCCTTGTCAGCCTGCAGGAAGGGCACGGCTCTGCTTTCCATCTCTGAACAGGAAATGGCAGAATTGCTGCAATGTGCTCTATTCTGCATCAGAAACCCACTCAAGGTTCTGCCAGCTTGCTGGTAATAGGATCCCACACTGTCCTTGGGCAGGAAGCCTTCTGAAGCTCTGCATTCCCCACCCCAGCTCAATACTAGGAATTTCAGAAACGTGTTTTTACTTCTCCCTGTACTCAAATCCCTGCCTTAATGCCGTGGGGCTCCGTCACCCAGTTCTCAAGTATTTATTGAATTTGCGTGTGCCATGCAGCCAACTCTTCAGTCCACAGAGCTCAATAAAACGAGGTATGTCAGAGGAATGAAGGGAATCTCGGGAACGGGAAGCTTGTCTTGTGAGTCTGAGGGTGGCTGCTGTGTGAGGTGTGCTCCCAGCATCCTGTGTTTGCTGGGGCTGCCCTGCTGGGCTCAGTGCTAGAAGGCTTGGGCTGAAGGTGAGCGTGGGGAAGTGCTGTGTCCACGTGGCAGTCGTGTGCAGGGGAGGAGGGCTGAGTTGGCAGTGAAGCTGTGGCTGTGCCAGGGCTGAGGTTTGCAACCCTGGGGTGGTCTGTACGCTGCTGTGTGCTGTGGAAGCAGGAGTAGCTCCCAGTGGGCCCTGCAGGCTGCACTTCCCCTGCTCTTGGAGTTTGCTGTTTGCTGCCACCTCTCCGTGGTGCTCCTGAAAGTGAGAGCTGCTGAAATCAGCACTGGGAAGCTGAGCTGATCTGCAGGAGGAGTGCTTCATCTCCCAAACTGCTTCCCTACCCGGCAGAGCCATCTGTCACTGCTTCACTGGGGTTAGATTTGCTCAGTCCTTTTTACTGACACGGGTTTCTGTTAACTCAGCCACAGCTGAGCGGGAGCAACACTGAGGAGTCTGTTTCCCTCTTCAGCATCTCCCCACTCAATAGCAGAGTGCTGCTGATCTCTAGCAAACAGCTCCGGATGATGGGAGAGCGAAAGCACACCTCTTGTAATAAGGGGCAGAGCCCCCAGGGGTAAAATCCACGCGAGTCAGACCCAGAGGTGCCCACACCGCAGTCCCACACGATGGCAGCAAAGCCAGGCCTGCTCCTCGCGCTGCTGTGAGCCCCATTCCTCTGCATTAGCAAAACCTCTGCAGAACTTGGTGTAAAATACACCCCGGAGCACTGCTGCTGAGAGGATCTCGTTTCCCAGGGTTCGCTTTGCAGCTGAATTGCTCTGACCCAGAGGGAAGCTGGAGGACAAATCCCACCCGACCCCACGAGGTGCTCTGCTGACGTTTGGAGACCCGTGGGAGGTTCTGTGGGGCAGACCTTGGAGCTGGCAGGGGGCCTGGGGTGCTCGTCCTGTGCCGTCACAGGGTACGACTGGCACTGACTGCGCTTCTTGAGCGTGTGCTCTCTTCAAAGTGTTTTCTTTGGATTCCTTCTGCTCTCCCTGGGAGGTGGTGCAGTGTCCATCCGACAGCCTGGAGCCAAAAGGAGTGTGTTTTATTCCCAGCGTGCTCATTTGTATTTTGTTTTCTGCCAGGCACAGTGTCTGGGTTTATTTCTTCGGGAGAGGCTGAGGATGGTGTTTCCCCTCCTCCAGCCCTGTGCCCCTGCTCCTTCCCACGTCCCCCTGCTTGGTCAGAGTTTCCCCGAGTGCAGTGAGGAGCTCTGCTTTCTCTGCTGTAGGGCACTGTGTGGTGGTGGTGGGTTTTGTTGGCAGAGCTTGCTGCCCAGATTGGATGCACACCCTGCAGCCCTGTGGCTCTTGGGGCTGGGGGCTACGCTGTGACCCAGCTGTGGGTCCTGGGGCTCTGACTTGTTCTGTTAGGTTAGAAATACCCGAATGTTTCCTTCAAAAGGAAGAACGGCACTCAGCAAGATCCCAAAGGCTCTGAAGCTGCAGCCAGCTCTGTGTACCTCCAGTCTGATCCCTCTGCTGGTTTCCACTTGCTTGAATAGGAAGCCCCGCGTTGGGCATTGGGAACAATTTATTCTTGGCAAGAGTGGCATAGGCTGCCCTGGGAGTGGGGGTTCACCATCTCTGGGGGTGTGCAGGAGCCGTGGGGGTGTGGGGCCTGGTGGGGTGGTGTTGGATTTGGGGGTCTTGGGGGGCTTTTCCGACCTTGGACTCAGTGATCTCTAGAAGTGCCTTCCAACCCCTGCTCTCTGTGATCTCCCTTCCAGGACCTCCCTTCCTGCAGCACTGTGTCCCTCTGCTCCTGCTGCCCTCACCCCCTCGTGTCACTTGGGAACTCGGGTTTGTGTCCGCTGTGAGTTGGGCTGAGGGCTGGGACAGAGAAAGCTGTGAGATGCACCCGCAGCTCGCAGCCCTGTGCTGCCCCGTCCAGCTGCTCGCAGGCGGTTTGCTCCGGGTCACCAGCTCTGTGCTGTTCCCCCCCTGAGCAGGGAAGCTGGTTTTGGGGCAGCCCGAGTCCTTCCTCTTCAGTGTGTGTGACTGTTGGATGCTTACAGGAGCAGTTTGAGCACAGAGAGGAAAGAGCAGAGCTTGACAGCTTTCACCTGGCCCAGAGAAGCTGGAAATTGTGTGTTTGGGTACATCCAGTCTCTTCTTAATGCTTCCCTTCCCTCTGACCTGCCCTTGCAATTAACTTGGGTGGCGTGTCAGCAGAGTGTGCTCTCCTCCTCTGTTAGAACGTGTTCAGGGCTCCATTTCCATGGCAATGAGCTGCTGCAGGAGATGCCATCCCCGCAGGGATGTGCTACCTTCACAGAGGGCTCCCCGGCACGTGCTGCTGGCTGCTGGCTCCACGTGGACTCACAGCCCGTGCCCTGGCTGTTCCCGGTGGGCTGCCTGCAGTGTTGTGCTGTGGGTGCAGTCCCTGCTGTGCTCTGACGATGATCAGAGCACGTCCTGGGCTCAGCTCTGGGGCTGTGAGGGCAGCCTTAGTGTGGCTGCTCTGGTCGGAGCTGATTCTGAGCACGGGGGGTATGAGAAGTGCCTGCAGATCGGGCAGGGATAGGGAAAAGGCTGCAGCTCCAGCACCGGGCATTCATCACCTGAGCTGCAGTGGCCCCGGGGCTGTGCTGTGCTCAAGTTCTCTCTCTGTAGAGGTCCCCAAAATGAGCCCTTGGTGCCCGCGTGGCTGATGGTGTCCGAGCAGGGTGTGCGTGTGTGCAAGGCACAGCCCTGATGGGGGTCCGGAGGGGATGGGTCCTCCTGGCAGAGGTGGCTTCGGGATTTATGAAGAGGGACAGAGCCCAGACCTGCTCCCTGGGGACACAGAGCCCCGGGCTGTGCCCCAGGAACGGGGAAGGAGTTCACTGGGGGTTGTGCCAGCACTAAAAATACAGCCCCAGCCTGCAGCTCAGCTGCACAGCAGGCACGTTTGGGGTTTTGGCAGGGGAAGTGGCCGCGTTTCCTGCAGGATTATGTGTTCCTCCGTGGCCGCGTGTGGGTTTGGCCCCAGGTGGGATCCTTCAGGGCTTCTGCCAGCACTGCTGAGGCTGTGACTCACTCAGGATGCTCCAGGCAGCACTATTAATCAGGGCACCTCGAGGCTGTTCCCAGCAAGGGCTTCCACTCCTTCCCCGCCGCAGTGAGGGCGATCTGGGTGCTGGGAGGAGGTGTGGATGCCCCCCAGTGCCACCTCCCAGCCCTGGGCTGTGGGCAGGGCTCATCAGCCCCTGCAGGGTGTGATGGGGCCCTCGGTGTGCGCAGGTGCCCATGCTGCGTGCTGTGTCCCTCGCTCCTTGGAAGGTCCCAGCTCCTCCTGAGCTGCCCTGGAGCACTGGTTCCCGCAGCCATTGGGGTCAACCCTTGGTGGGTTACAGCCCATCTGCTCTGCTGGCAATCCTTTACTGGATGAGTGACATTGGAGCACAGCTTGGGCCGAAAGCGGGTCGTGGTGGGGCAGGGATGTGCCCCTGCCCCTCTGCCTGCTGCACCGACAGCGTGGCAGGGGAGTGAATGCAGAGTGTGGAAATGATGGGAAACCCAGAGCCCTCAGGGAAGGACACTGGCTGTGGGGTGAGGTCTGGGGGGGGGAAAAAGCAACGTGGTGATGTTCCTTAGGGAGATGATCAGCAGTCAGTGCAGAGCAGTGCTCTCGTGGTGGGGAAACTGCTGCTGAAAAGGGAGATGAGGTTGGGGAGAAGCTGGCACTGCCCTACAGCCCATGGGGCCGCAGGGTCTGAAAGCGGCCATGCCCTCCTGCTTCTCCTCCTGTGTGTTTTGGGGGGGGAGGTTGTGGCCCAAAGCCTGGAAGATGAGAAGTGCTGGGGTCCTGCCAGGCCTGGATAGCGGGGTGAGCAGGACCCCAGCACTGCCAGCTCCCTGCGAGCTGTTCCTGTGCTGGCAGATGGCTGCGTGCCCACCACGTGCACCCGCAGAGCCCATCGAGGTGCTGCACCCCACACAGCATCGCTGGCACAGTCAGCCCCACGGATGAGAGCAGAGACCCCAAGCAGGACGCTGCCACAAGTGCTGTGCTTCGGGCACAGCGCTGGGTGGGGGGCTGGGACACATCCTGCCCCCACCTCAGCACAGTCTGCCCCATTGCCTTTAGGGAGCCCAAACCCTCTGCGTTTCCATGGAAGCTGAGGTGCTTTTCTGCACGCTTCTTTTCGGTGTAGCTCTGCCCTGTGTGTGTTAAACCCTTCGTGCTGTACCCCATAGGATGGGGTGGGCACGATGTGGCAGCAGGCAGCTCCCCCACAGCTCTGTGCACGGCCTCGCTGGGCTCCTCTTGGCCCATGGGTCCCATCTCTCTGCCCTCCCCTGCCCCCCAGCACACCCCCTGCCCGGAGCTGACCCCTCATGTGCACTGCTGCTTCCCTGCACATCACCTCTCATCGCTGCCACTGCCTGGGAACGCCTCCTGTGCTGCAAACCTGCAGCATCCCCATCACTGCCACGGGAGGAGGCACTGCAGGCAGGTGGCAGTGCAGGGCTGTGGCAGTGCATGGAGGTGGCAGTGTGGCCCTGTGGCATTGCAGGCAGGTGGCAGTGCAGGGCTGTGGCAGTGCAGGGAGGTGGCAGTGTGGCCCTGTGGCATTGCAGGCAGGTGGCAGTGCAGGGCTGTGGCAGTGCAGGGAGGTGGCAGTGTGGCCCTGTGGCATTGCAGGCAGGTGGCAGTGCAGGGCTGTGGCCGTGCAGGGAGGTGGCAGTGCTGCCATCCATCCAGGAGGTGCCTCCCTCACTCCACGCTGAGTGCTGTGCACCTACGCTCCCAGCAGCACTGAGCTGGATGCACAGGACTGGGGGGCGGGGGGGGGCACACGATTGCTCCCCTGGGGGGCAGCGTGTTTCAGCCCCACCGTCAGCAGCTGCCCCAGGAATGGGGTTTTGCTCTGGAGCATCAGTGCACGTGGCTGTGCTGCTGTGAGCTGAGCTCGGCCCGCTGGGGGCCCGGGCTGGCTCTGCCTGCGGAAGGACACGTGCCCCGGGGACAGCAGCGTCCCCCCGGGCATCCCAGTTTTCCTTCCAGACTCCAGAACAAAGTCGAAGTTAAAACACGACTAAACTTTGTTTGTCTTTATTTTTTTTTTTTTTCCCCATTAGGTTTCTTTCCCTGGAGTAGCCCAATTAGTGCTAACGAGCTGGACGGTAATTACAGCGCGGGTCGGCCGCAGGAGGGCTGATTACCGGCGGCTGCTGAGGGCCAATTAATGGCGCTGCCATCGCTGCGCTGCGCTGGGGATCCTGTGTTACTCTCTTGGAGAGAGCTGAGAGCAGTGGCTCTGCGTGGGGGGGCAGCCCACGCCCCCCAGCCCCGGCTGGACCCACTGCCAGCCCCCGTTGCTCCCCCTGCTCCTTTGCCCCAGCTCTGCAGGGTTCACTGGTGGCACTTTGTCCCTCCTGCAGAGGGATGCGTGTTTTGGGGCTGTCCCCTGCCACCCTGCTGCTGTGTGTGACAAATAACAGCTGAGCCCGAGCTTCTCAGAGGTCTGTAAAGATTTAAGGCCACTGGGGCACGGCCAGGGGCTGAAAACACAGAGCCGAAGGGAGAAAACCCCTTTGGTGTCACATCCAGCCCTGAGTGCCCGCAGCCCCAGCACAGACAGCACCGCAGAGCTCTGCACCTCCCCCCGGGGGCTGAGTTGGTGTAGGATGTGCTGCTGGAAGCTGTCCTTTGGGCTGGGCTCGAGGGACAGAGCCGTGCTGGGTGCTGGTTCAGGTGCTGCTGGGAGCAGCGAAGCCCCCCCGGGTCCCGTCCGCCCCCATAACAGCTCCAGCAGACACGGGGTTAAGTTGCCATTGGCTTTGGACACCTCGTGCAAAGGATGTGCAACCCGGTCTTGTCTGTGCACCCCGGGCTGGGAGCTGCTTTGCAGGGGGTTGGGCTCGGTGATTTCTGGAGGTCTCCAACCCCTTACAGTTCTGTGAAGTGAGAAGTGAATGTGTGACGTGTGATTAAAGGTTGGAAACGCCCTGGGGGGTAACTGAAGCCACGAGGGACCCATCAATGGCTGCTGGTGCTGACAGCTCATCCTGCAGACTGCAGGAGGAGGAGGAATGGGGCTCTCGGGGCAGACAGACCCCTGGGCTGGGGGAGCTGGGAGCATGGGGGGCAAACCAGCAGCACTGGGACGGCCCACTGTTGCCTCTGCGTGGTGGTATGCTGTGAACCGTGCTGTGCCCGTTCCCAGCATGTGGTCCAGGTTCCCTTTCCAGTCCGTGGAGGAAGAGGAACGTTTCTGGGGTCAGTTCATTTTGCTGTCCTGCTTAGTCTGGGCTGGGATAAGCAGTTTCCGGCCGTGCTGTGCTGTCCTAGCATCTGGACTCCCTCAGTGGGCGTCTGAGAACCCGAGTCCTGGCAGCTGCTGCAGCAGTCGGGAAATCCCATCCCGGATCTGCTTCATCTTCATGCCATAAATGAGTGGGTTGAGCATGGGGGGCACCGTCAGATAGAAATCAGCCACCAGGACTTGGGTGCGAGGGGCCGAGCCCGGAGAGAACATCTGCAGGTACATGGAGAGGAGCCCGCCCGCATAGAAGAGCAGCATGACGGACACGTGGGAGCTGCAGGTGCTGAGGGACTTGAGACGTGCTGCGTGGGATGGCAGGCCCAGCACCGACCTGAGGATCATCCCGTAGGACAAAGTGATGAACACGGAGTCCGTCCCGACCAGCAGCGTTGCCACGACGATGCTGTAGAGGTCGCTGACGGACGGGTCAGCGCAGGCCAACTCCACCACGGCCATGTGCTCGCAGTAGGAATGAGGGATGGCCCTGTCCCCGCAGTAGGGCAAGCTGGTGAGGAGGCACATTAGAGGGGTCATGACAGCAGCCCCCCGGGCCAGGCAGAGCAGCCCTATCTGCACGGCCCGCCAGCTCGTTAGGATGGTGGTGTATCTCAGAGGGTTGCAGATGGCCACGTAGCGGTCAAAGGACATGGCCAGGAGCACCCCCGACTCCACGGCGGTGAACGTGTGGATGAAGAACATCTGGGCGAAGCAGGCCTCGAAAGCAATCTGGAGCCCAGCCAGAGTACGGCCAGCATCTTGGGAACTACAGCCGTGGTGAAAATGAGGTCAATGGCGGCCAACATGGAAATGAAATAGTACATGGGCTCGTGGAGAGTTCTGTCCAGCCTCACAGCAAGCAGGACCGTGCTGTTTCCCAGCAGGGCCACGATGTACGTAAAGCAAAACGGGATGGAAATCCATGCGTGGACATCTTCCAGGCCAGGGATCCCCATCAGGAGGAAAGGCAAAGAGCTGCTGTTGCGTTGGTCGGGGACTGCCATGGCACGGGTGGACCGTGTCACCTACTTGCTCCTGCCTTTAGTTCCCTGCAACACAGTGATGGAAAGTTTGGGGTTTTGCTGCCATTTGGTCATAAAACGTAAAACAACAAAGGGAAAACCTTTCAGAACCCGTTATCCACAGTCAGGGTTTCCCAGAGGTTGCATCACTGGAAGGTCGATCCCATCCTGTTGGGAACCACCTTGCCCTTCTGCCTCCCTCCCAGCCGCTCTGCTTAACCTCGAGCTCCGTGTCTGGCACCCTGCTGTCCTGCCTGGCCATGGCTCCCAGTCACCACTGCAGGGGTCAGTGGGTTGAACTGGGCCGTGACGGCCTCGGGCTCTTTGCCCCCTGCCCAGCCGTCATGGGCAGTGCGATGGGGAGGGCTTGATGACCATCTGCTAGGATCTGTGCTCAGACAGAGGACTGGAGCTGGTCCCCTGGGGTCGTGCACAAGCTCCACTTGGATGCTGTGTCCATGGCAGAACTGAGCTGAGAGAGAAGCCGCAGCCAGAGAGACGATTTCAATTTACTATTATTTAATATAACCTCTGTTTCCCTCCCATGCATCCGAAGTTGCACTGCCCTTTGGGTCCCTGGGGCAGTGCCAGCTGCACTCAGCTCTGTGACACACAGCCCCCATGTGCAGCTCGGGGCGGGCGGTTCTTCTCGTGTCTGCTGGTCACAGAGCAGCTCCTCTGCTAAAGCCGAAGGACACGGAGCACCCGTGCAACCCCACCCGTGATGCTGGGCCTGGCAGCTCCACTCCAGCTCATCCCACTCCACCCTCACTCTCCCGAAATCGCTCAGCACAGTGCATCCCCCCCGGACCCTGTGCGCACAGAACTGGACCTCCCATCTCACCAGGAAAAACACAACCAGGTTCTGTTTGGCGAGGGCTGTTTCCCACAGAGCCACGCCGATCGCCGTTAATTTCGTTAGGCTTAATTTGATTGCGGTCCTGCGAGTCTCCTTTGGCCCCATCTCCCATCGGTGCTGACGTGGGGCTGAGTGCTGTGTGGATAACAGCACTGTGTGGCATCCATCCAGGGCAGCACCGGGCCGGGATGGATGGATGGGGACGCGTGTGCACTGCGCACAGCCACCCATCATCCAGCTACGTTAAAAAAGATGCATTTCTCTGATCTCCTCTCCCTCCTTTTCAGGCACAGCCCTCTGTCCCTCACGCAGAGGGGTGCGTGGCCCCATCTGCTTTGATTTCCTGACTCAATAGCTCCCAACGTGCACGAGATCCTGTCCAGTTCCCCCTCTGCTCTTTTGCCCCACTTGGTGTTGTGGCTGCAGCTCCTGCATCCCCATCGTGGCCGTGTGGGGATTCCCATCAGCCGGACCGACCCACCCAGCTCAGTGCTCCCTGCACTTCCCATTCTGATTCCCCTCTGCCTTTAAGTGCTGTCAGTTCTGGAAATGCACGGAACAGAAAATCAGTGCCACAGCTGAAACACATTCAGAGCACTGCCACCACCCCGGGCACCACCAACCTCCCTTCCTGCAGCACAGCTCTTCCTCCTCACAGCACAGCTCTTCCTCCTCGCAGCACAGCTCCCTGTGCTGCTCCATGGCGCTGGATGCAGAGCCCTGGCCTGGATCACATGGGCCCTGTGCTCTCCCACGACACTTTATCACACCTTCCAGACACTGCTGTCCTCACCCCGACTCTCCCTCCCCCCCTCCCCAGCTCAGAGCCCCTGGGGCGGTGCGGGCTGTGCTGAGCTCATTATAAGATGGTTTATGGAAATAGAAACCAACTTTTTGGTTTGTTTGTTTTCCAGTGAACAGTCTCTGGTTTGAGTTAAGATCTTGGTATTTATTTGTTTGCTCTTTTTGACCCAAGGCCTCTCCGCATTTCCGTTTAACAGGACACAAATTCAGAGGAACTCATTTTGTTAAAGGCTCTCCCAGCGCTTCCCCGTCTGCCTGGAAACGCGGAGCAGTGCTGCAGCTGTGCCCTCCCCAGGGCAGAGCAGCGTGGATGGATCCCCCCGGATCCTGCTGGCCACGCTCTGTGCGGTGCAGCCCACGGCCCATTGCCCTCCTTGGCCACAGGGCACACTGCTCGTGGTCCTCTGTCGGCCACCAGGACCCCCAGGTCCTGCTCCGCAGAGCTCCCCTCCGTCAGCTCAGCCCCAACCCGTACCCATGCTGCATTGTTCCCCCCCAGGTGCAGGACCCTGCGCTCATCCTTGCTGAGCCTCACTGGGTCCCCTCTGCTCAGCTCTCACTGAATGGCAACACAACATTGTGGGCTGTCAGCCATTCCTCCCTGCAAACTTGGGGCACCAGGCCCGGGAATGGCACCGGGCAAGTGCAGGGCTGTCCCCTCTGCTCTGCTGTGCAGCCCCACCTCGGGCACTGAGTGCACTTCTGGGCACCACAGTATGAAAAGCACATAAAGTTATGGGACATGGCCCAAAGAAGTGCTATGGAGATGGGGAAGGGTCTGAGGGCAACGGGTGTGGAGTGCTGAGGTTCCTTGGGTTGTTTCACCCAGAGCAGAGGAGGCTGAGGGGAGCATCATGGCCCTACAGCCCCTCATGGCTCCACAGATCTTTACGGCAGCCTGTGGCTACCTTACGAGAAGGAGGCAACAACAGAACCAGATGGAATGGCATGAAGCAGCAGCAGAGGAGTGTGAGGTTGGCTATCGGGATGCTCTATGACTCTATCAGCTATGTGCTGGAGTGCATGTCCCTGGGGGCATTCTGGAAACAGGGAGTTGGGACACCAAGGGACGTGGCCAATGGAAGGTGGAAGGGAGGTGAGTTGGGTTAGGGTTAAGGTTAGGGTTGGGGCTAAGGATAGGGTTGGGCTAGGGATATTGGAGCTCTTTTCCAACCTTCGTGATTCGATGATGATCTCTCACTCATATGCCTTACACATCTGAACAGGAACGGTCACTGGAGTCCCTGCAAGGTGTGACAGCCTCCTGCTGCCAGCACCAGTAGTTTTGCACTGAGTCACACAGAAGATATTTGTTTATTGACACAAATACGTGTGGAGCTGCGAATCCTAAATGCTCACAGGGACCTTCACAGCACTGAGAACATCTCAAAGCTGAAAGCTGGCGGCGCTACCCCTCTGACTCCCGGAGAGAAGGAAGGGAGATGGGACCCCGAGATTTGCTCACCATCCCGGTCCCAAACACCTCTTGTCTCAGTGGAGGGTCTCACGCAGTCATTAAAGCCATCGATCGCTGCCCCGTTCCCTCGTGGCTTCAGTTCTCACTGTGCTGGGGATGAAAGTCAGGAAGAAAGACAGTTCTGTGTCCCCTGGGGATGAAACGGGCGCTGTGTTTGTGTGGGTGAGCGGAGCTGGAAGGTCACTGAGTGCTGTGAGGGGCGTGAGCCTTCCTGGGAAACAGCATGTGGAGCATTGCGTCCCGGATCCGCCTGCTCCTCACGCTGTAGATGATGGGGTTCAGCACGGTGGGGAGGGTGAGGTAGAGGTCGGCCAGCAGAACCTGTGCACGCACGGACACCGCGCGGCCGAACTGCTGCACGTATATGGAGCCCATGCCCGGGATGTAGTACAGCAGCATCACGCAGATGTGGCACCCGCAGGTGCTGAAGGCCCTGCTGCGAGATCCCTTCCCCAGGACAGCCCTCAGGATCAGCACGTAGGACGCAGCAATGAGAGCTGTGTCCGTCCCTACGATGAGGGAGGACACGGAGACGCTGTACAGCCTGCTGGGGCTGGGGTCTGCGCAGGCAAGGCTGGTGACGGCCATGTGCTCGCAGTACGAGTGGGGGACCACGAGGGAGCGGCAGAAGGGGAGCTTTGTCACCATGCCGGTCAACGGGACCATGAAAAGGAGCCCTCTGGCCACGATGGCCAGGCACATCCGGGCAACTGTTTGTCGACTGAGGATCATTCTGTACCTGAGGGGGTGACAGATGGCGACGTAGCGGTCGAAAGCCATGGCCAAGAGCACCCCGGACTCCTCTGACGTGGTGGAGTGAACAAAGAACATCTGGAGCAAACAGGCGGTGTAACCGATGCGCTTGGAGTTGAGCCAGAAGATGCCCAGCAGCTTGGGGACCACGGACGTCACCATCACCACGTCGACGAGTGCCAGCATGGCCAGGAAGCAGTGCATGGGGTCCCGCAGGGACTTGTCCAGCGCGATGACGAGCAGAACCAAACTATTTCCTACCAGGGCGAGGACGTATGCCGAGCAGAAAAGGATGCCCAGGCAGATGGGGAACGCTTCCAGGGTGGGGACCCCCAAGAGGATGAAAGAGGAGGAGCTGCTGTTGGGGTGGCTGAAGGCACCAGAAGCCATGCGGGAGGATCGTGCTTCTGTGCTTAAGAACACGAAGAAGACGGCAGAGCAGGATCCCTGGGGTGCCCGGAGCTGAGGGTGCAAAGCCAAGGGCAGTGTGCTGATGCACGTGCCAAATAGGGAACCCAGGCTGCTCTCAGCATGGGTGAGATGGGAGCTCTATGGCGGAGTATGACTGGGAGAGGGAACGGAGTGAAAACGTGGATGAAATGGGGCTGTAGGATGGCAAGGAACTCCAGTGGAGCTGACGTTTCAGACCACACCGCCGCGGCTCCCCGAGAGTGTCCTTCAGTCCATTGCTCGTGATGTTTCTTCGTTGTCTGCTCAGCAGTGCTGGGCCGAGATCCCACAGTCAGCTGCAAGAGGAGGGGATGGTGAGCACACACTGCTTCCCTCGGGGCACTGCTGCCCGGTGCTCCTGGCTTCCCTGCACCAAGAGTTCCTCCCAAGGTGCACATCCAAATCTGCTCTCAGGAGATGCTCTGGGACATTCTCACTCGCGAGGGGAGCCTGCACGGCGAGGTGTTCCTCAGGCAGGAGCAGCTTGAAGCCGGGGTGCCGTGGGTACCGGGCTGTGTGCCCCCAGGGGAGGGGCAGAGGGACGACAGCCCACGGGTCCGAGCCCCGGGTGCAGAGAAGAGCTCCATCGCGGAGCACGGACTGCAGCTCCCTCCCTCCCCCCGTGCGGGGCTCTGCCCTGGGCCGAGCGGGGGCTGTAGGCAGCCACCAGACACCAAGCACTCACGGACACCTACCTGGGGCTGCCGTGCATCTGGATGCGGAGCTGGGTCCCCGGCTGCACGGATCCCAGCCCAGAAGGGATGTGCTGCCCGGGGCTGCCTCCCACCGCCGGTGCCTGGCACAAGCACAGAGTTACGATGGGGATCGCAGCAGTGCTGCAGACCCCGACCCGTGGGGCTGCTCAGCCTGGCTGGGGGAAAGCGGCGTGGCAGAGCTGTGCAGCCCAAGCTAAGGCTGTGCTCTCATGGCAGCACAGAGGGGCTGGCACCTGGAAGGCAGAGCGCTGCGTCTGCATGGCACGGAGCAGAAGGGCCGGGTGTTATCTGTCCTCTGGAAAGCCCCCCGAGAGCCCCCGGGTGAGGATGAGCTCTGTGCTGCGAGGAGGAGGGGATGTTCAGGGCTGCTTCAGCTCCTGCCATTGGCTCCCCGTGGCAGTGCCGTGCCATTGGGTGCTGGGGGGCACAGCAGTCCCCAGCCTGGTGCTCAGGAGACCCGTGCACCAGAAGTAAACAAGGAAGTGCTTTGAAGGGGAGAAAAATACCTTTGGTTTTGTCCGAGAGAGCAAGACGGTTTGGGAACTCCACCTTTGCATTCTTCTCTCCACTCAGAAGCACGACAGCCATCTCCATGGTCTGCGGAGTCCCCCAGAGGAGTCTGTGCCCCACCACGGGCAGGGAGCTGGGATCCCATCAGCCCTGAGCCCTGACAGCACCGTGCGGGTGTGGGGGGGGCAGTGCCCACGGGGCACACGTACAGAATCCCTGTGGTGGCACGGCTCCAGCACGAGGCCTTTAAGGGTCATTAACGGGTGGCTAAAGCACTGTCCCCTGTGTTTGAAGGATCATGGCAGCCTGGTGATGTTCCTACCTTATCTTACCCAACCTTAATGATTCTACAGCTCTGCTCCACCCATCCTGAGGCCCAATGTCCATCAGCAATAGCAGACCGTAGGGAAGGAGAAAGATCTGAATCCTGTCATAGTTCCCTTGAGTGCCCTCCCGTCTTCCAACAATTTGAAGCTCAGGGACTTCCTAGTCCGGATGTGGTTTCTCCACATTATTTTTTATTACCCCCACCCCAGAAACCCATCCAGCCCATTTTATTTTGGTGTGGATTTTATCACTCATGCCATCCATACCGAAGTTTCACTTTAAGGATCATTATCGTGTTGCTCGCTCATTTGGGAATGATTCTTCCCTGCATTTCCAGCTTGTGTACCCAAGGAGCACTGTCACGGAGCTGTGTGTTTTCCAGCCATCCTCCTACCACCAATATTTCCCCACTACACCGTGTTCCTTAGTGCAGCATCTCCACGTTTCTTGACCACCTCCAGGTCCGTTCCTCCCCCACCTCCCTGGGCAGCCCTTCCAATGCCTGAGCTCTCTTTCAGAGAAGAAATTTGGAGGTGTGGAGGAGCAGCGCTGCAGTACAGGAGGAATGCCATCCTGACGTGGAGCTGTGTGATCTCCTGGCAGACAGACACAGTCGTTCCACTCAGCGTACGGCAGCAAGTTCACGTGTCTTACCGTCGCTGTCACGTCATGCCAGCACTGGATGAGGAGATGGGGGGAGCGTCGTGGGCGTGGAGTTTCTTGTGACTCCAGCAATGTGCGATATTGACAGCATCTCCCACACATCCTTGCTATGAAACTTAGCAAGTGTGGGATGGAAGAGTGGATGGGGAGGAGCAGTGAGAGCAGGCTGGCAGAGCTCAGGGGGCTGTGATGGTGAGCCCGGGGTCGGGCTGCAGTCTGTACCTAGCGGGGCTCTGCAGGGGTTGGTGCTGGGTCCGGCCTTGCTCAGCGTCTCCATCAAAGAGCAGGATGAAGGGATAGAGGTTCCCCCCCTCCCCCAGCAAGTTTGGTGATGAAACAAAGCTAGGAGAGGGGACTGACACACTTGGAGACTGTGCTGCCATTCAGCGAGACCTGGACAGGCTGCAGAGTTGGGCAGGGAGGGACCTGATGAGGTTTAACAGGACGCCGAGCTGTGCACCCTGGGCTGGAGCTGCTTTGGCAGTGGGGTTGGACTCCATGATCTCTGGAGGTCCCACCCAACCCCTACAGTTCTGTGATGCTGTGATGGAGCTGTTGGAACAGGTTCAGAGGAGGCTACAAGGATGATCAGAGGCCTTCAGCACTTCCCCTGCGGGGATGGGCTGAGAGAGCTGGACTTCTTCAGCCTGGAGAAGAGAATGCTGTGATGAGAGGACCTCGGAGTGACCTGCCAGGACCTCAGGGGGCCAACGGCAAAGCTGGGGAGGGACATTTTATAAGGGCACTGTCACGGTGTTGTGATTTTAGTTATGGGTATTCCACATCATAACATCATGGAGTGCACTGGGAGTTAAATGTGAATGCTGCAGTTGTGTGGAGCCGACAGTAAGGACGGAGGAAGAACTGAATCCCGTCACAGTTCCCTTGAGTGCCCTCCCATCTTCCAACAATTTGAAGCTCAGGGATTTCCTCCTCTGGATGCGTTTTCTCCGTTTGTATTAAGCCCACCCCAGAAATCCATCCAGCCTATTTTTTGGTACGAATTTTATCATTTATGCCATCAGTGAAGGGGTTTCACAAATTATTGGTACTTTCTGGCACTTCTCTCTGTTTTCAGAGAAAATCGTTGCACAGAAGCTGAAATTAACCTGAATGTGATATATGTTTCTCAGGCACGTGTCCCTTCTGTTTTCCCAGTGTACAAGGGGGCAGGCTTTATCTCCCTGATGTTGCAGACATTTGAGCTTCCTGACCTCTACATAGTTCTGTCTCCGTCAAACTGCTCTGAGCCGTCCACGTGACACAAGGCAGCAACCTCGTGGGTCTGTTTCCTGTCACTGCTTTTTGCAGTGCAATGCCAAATTCAGTGAAGCCACCCACTGTGGGAGCACTGCCAAGATGGTGCTGACCATAAGGGCTCATAACATGCACTCAGCCACCTTGGCCATTGATCCAGGGAGGCAGAGCCAGAGATGGCGTGAGCCAGGTTGGCAGGGCACGTGCCTCCTGCCAGAATGGTTTATCTGAAAAGGGCAAATACATGCAAGATCCTAAAATCCTTTGCTTGATGGAAGCCAGTGCTTTTCCCTGCTCTCACTCAGAGGTAATCTGCAAATCCCATGTGCTGCCCTGGGCCCCACGGGATCTGCCATGTTTGGTTGCTTGCAGACTGGCAAAGTGTTCCTGAACTTCTGAGGTCTGAATAGATCCACAGATCTCAGTTTGTGAAGCTGAGATTTTAACTCTCTCCTCACCCATTCTTTTCAGATCCGCTCTGCATCTGAATTGTGATCATTGCATTTACCAGCTGTGATGGACGTAACATTTCTGCGCAGTTTTCAGTCGTGGTCCATCTGTCAGCCTTGCCGTCTGAGTCCAGAAAAGGCACAGAGCCGACTGCTGGTGCGACCAACTAATGGTCACCCAGCGTTCCTGACCAGCGTGAGTCCAAGGGGTCTTCAATTTTGATTTGAAGAAACCATCCAGCTCCCGTCGTATCCCCAGTATAAGAACCAGTCATTTCTGATAGATAAATGTACAGCCTGAACAGACTGCCCGGTGAGGTGGTGGGGTCTCCTTCTCTGCAGACGTCCAGGACCTGCCTGGATGCCTCCCTGTGCACCCCGGGCTGGAGCTGCTTTGGCAGGGGGTTGGACTCCATGATCTCTGGAGGTCCCTTCCCACCCCCACAGCTCTGTGGTTCTGGTCATTCCCTGCAGACACTTTCCCCAGATCAGATAATGGTGGAGCTCAGATGAGTGGATCACAAGGCGTTCAACCTGCGTGTCCACAGCTTGTTTGAAGTCGGCTTCACCGAGGAAAACCCTGCAGCCAAATAATTAGCACTGATGTAATAAATTCATACAAGAAAGTTAACTGAGGTCACAGTTCCCCACCACGATGTTCACTTAATTGATGATACCTGGAAGTAATAATGTAGGTCATTAACCCAATAAGAGACAAAGTTCACTTATGTATACTGGCCTATCTGGTGGCTTTTGGGACGGATTGCTCTATACTCACCTTGGTCTGGCTGAGGGCTGAGGGCTCCGAGCTTGGCTCTATGCTTACAAATACTGGCATAGCCCCAGGTTACATGAAACCTGCCCAGCTCACCACGGTGCTTTGGAGTGGCTCTGCCTATGTCACCCTCAAGGACTGTTTGTGTCTCACTAAACAACTCTACTTGCTAAAAGGACCCTCATGCAAATGTTTATGCATCTTAAGGAACTCGACCGTCCTAATTGCTCACCACTGGGTCCAAAGAGACTGTATCATCACAGAAGATTAGACAAGAACAAGAAACTGCTGCCTGGAAGTAGCCAGGAACGACAATGGTTTGTCAACAAATGCGCTCCTACTCCTCACTGCTCGGGTCGTCTCTGTGTCAGCATTCAGGCAGTGATGAACGGATTACTTAGAGAATGGTCCTTAAAGATGAAAGGTTTCATCTTTGTCTGAAGAAGAGGCTCAGGAAATACCTTACAGCTTTCCAAAAGTCCTGAAAGGAGGCTGTGGCCAGGTGGGAGTCGGCTTCTGCTCCCAGATAACGGGGAGAGGATGAGAGACAATGGCCTTAAGTTCTGCCAGGGGAGGTTCAGGTTGGATATCAGGAACAAGTGGCCAGGCTGCCCAGGGAGGTGGGGGAGTCATCCCTGGAGGTGATTGGGAACTGTGAAGATGTGGCACTTGGGAACACGGTTGGTGGGAGTGGTGGGGATGAACTGGGGTCGGACATGGTGATCTTAGAGGTCGTCTAAAACATCACTCATCATTCAGTGTCAGCCACAAACCCGCTGATGGCACACTCAACCCTGCTGCCCATGTTGCTGACAAGGGCACTGAATAATGCCAGTCCCAGTCCTGAGCCTCGAGGAACACCGCTTGTTACTGCTCTGCACCTGGACACCGGGCCATCGGCCTCGATCCTTCGAGTGCGGCCAACTCCTCACCCACAGAGCGGTCCCTCCAACAAATCCATATCCCCGATTTGCAGACAAGGATGTCACGTAGCATTGCAGCTGCCACTCGGCACTGCTCTCCCCTGTCCACTGAAATGTGGGCTCTTGGAGTGTGACCATCCGACCGATTCCTCCTCGGAGCAGCGGAGCCTGCCTGGCAGACGGAGCGGGGTGCTAAATCCAGAGAGCTGGAAAATACTCAGAGCAGCGCTCAGCTTTGACGTCACAGTGCTGATAGTGAACTGGATGTAAATAACGTTCTTGTTCGAGCTCTCGTCGGCTGCTTTTCGTTCCTTTCTGTGTGCTAAGAAAACACGGGTCCCTCCAAAGAGCTGCTGCTTGGGGGGAGCGGGGGCTGTGGCAGGCAGCGGGGACGGGGCGTGGGGGGTGGGTGACCTTCGGGGTCTTTTGCTGTCTTTTTGCTCATGATTCTCCTCAGACAACACAGACACGAGTTATTTATTGATGTGCGAGGCTGCCGCAGATCTGATTCATAGGTCAGAGCTTCAAACACAGCGCACGGAGAAGCAGCCGACCGCCAACCCACAGGATCCATCATCTGTCTGTGGAACGAGTGCCTCGACTTCGTTTATTTCCCCCAAGTCCTAGAACGAGAAATGTGTTTTTCTGCATATCTGGCATACTTATAAATGTGGGCTATTAAAAGAGGAGATCCCTGTTGGCAGTGTGAAGAGAATTTATGGGGCACAGGGACAAATCCTCGCCAGTTTCCATGGTGTGTCTGGAACTGATGAATCCCTGACCTTGCATTTGCAACTGCAGACCAGGATGTAAGAAACCCTCACTCCCAACAAGGCCCTCTTTATCTTCTCCGGGCTCACACTGGGTGCACGATGCTCTGTTCCCACATCGCACCCATTTGTTCCCAGCACAGGGGATCCCCTGGCATCCCCCCTGCAGTCCCACACTCAGCCCATCCTGCCCACACACCTCCCCACAGAGTTCTGGAGCTGCGTTTGCAAACTGTGTCATGCGGAGGACGAGGGAAGTTACTTCGTTCCCAGCTCAGGAAATGAAGATCTTAATAAGAGTTCTCCCAGAAACTTCTGCTTCCAGACAGTGGTACTTCCCTGTCTCTCCCCAAAACAGATTCCTAAACGGTAGGCAGTGAATGAATGCAAAAAAATAAAATAAGAAAAATACAACCTCTCCAAAAAAACCACAACAGAAATATTAATATTGGATGAAAATATTTTCGCAGTGTCTATCTCTGCTGCTGCTTTTTGGGGTGCACTGAGATTACTGCAGGGAAAGGAATGAGTTCCTGGGAGAGGTTCCTGCTGAAGGACTCTGGCTGCAGCCACAGAGCCGCTCACCTGCAGGGCTTGTGCAACCCCTCACAGCACCAGCTCTTGTTGCACAAAGTGTATTTGCTCTACGGTTTGCAGCCGTGGATTATTATCTGTGAACCTCTTCTTCATCCATCCCCGCCCCATGGATGATGATGCACCTTCGGGATGTAAATGCTCCCCATGGTGACAGGGCCCAGTGGATCCAGGTCCTTCCCAAACCGCTGCATCGCAGGCAGCCCAATCAGTGGCACACAGAAAACCAAGACCACGCAGATACGGGCAATGCAGGTGCTGAACACCTCGGGCCTCTCCTTCCTCAACGACAGCCTTGAGAGCCAGGAGATCGGAGCGGCACTGAGGATGGCGTCCAGCACCATGGTCAGAGCCATACCCAGCACCACACCCAGCTCTTATCCTGCACCATGCCCGGAATCATGGCCAGGATCGTGGCCAGAGAGGTGCAGCCCTTGATATCACTGCCCTGCAGTGAGGGGACAGTTCTTCTGCTGTTCACCCAACAATCCTGCTATTTTTTCTTTTAACTAAAACCACAAAGCTGATCTCAAAATTGCAATGCAGACTGCGTAACGCTGGCTGCGCTCTTGCAGGTGCCCTCTGAAACCTCTGAAGGAGCCCAGGGTACAGTCAGGCCCCCATGGAAGTGCTCTGCATTTACCACTACACATCACAGTGGATCAAAATGATGATCTGAACGTAGCATGTATGAATTTTAAAAATAAAAATCTTTTATTTTATTTTATTTTTTTTCAGCTCAACCTCTCTGCAGCGTTCTAAGCATCCAGTCTGGGACTTGTAGCAGCTTTCTCTTCTGAGGGGACACAAACACCAGCCCTCCTGCAAGCTGTGCTGCAGGAGGCTCTGGTTTGCCACAAAGCCACCCAGGGCTGGCAGCAGGAGCATGGGTGTCTCCGTGAGAAATAGGGATTGGATGAAGAAAGGATGAGCAAAACAAGTGCTGCAACCTATTCCAAGCACAGTATGTCCAACACAATACATCCCGAAGACAGAGTCATGGGCAACGTGACCAAGAAAAAGCATGTGGGCTCCAGACCTTTCACACTGCATAGAGGATGAGGTGGATCACAGTGAAACAGATGGAGCAGAGGTGAGAAGTTCCCACTGAGGGAAAGACGTCAGGGGAGAAATGCAGCCCTGACGTTCTTGAATGCTGATGTGAAGTCCGTGCAGCTTTGCTTGTGCTCCTAAGCCTTGAAGTGAAGAATGGTGTTTATTAAACATGCTGTTGCAGCTGGCAACAAGGATTATAGGGCAAAATGAAAGAGAGAGAGTGGAACACCTCTCCTACGAGAATGGGCGGAGGGCTGGGGCAGTGCACCAGAAGAAAAGGCTGCAGGGAGAGCTGAGAGCAGCCTTCAGTCTGCAGGGTTTGCAAGAAAGGAGGGGACTGTAGCAGAGTCTGTGCGACAGGACAAGGCGAAATGGTTTTGAACATAAAGGAAGAAGCTGTTTCCAATAGGGGTGGTGTTTCCAATAGGTTGCCCAGAGGTGGTGGTGCCCCATCCCTGGAGACACCCAGTGCCGGGCTGACAGGGCAGTGAGCACTGACGGAGCTGTGGGTGTCCCTGAGCATTGCAGGGAGTGGGACCACACGGCCTTTAGGGGTCCCTTCCAACTCAGATGAGTCTGTGATCCTACGATCCCATAGATTCAGCCCCACTTCACTGAAAAAAAAAGTGGAAATATTCCCACTGACTCTTGCAAGAAAGGAATAATACCTTTATATTTCATGTTCCCGGGACAACCATTGAGCGAGTTGCACTGTTACCACCTGCAGTAAAACTCACAGCACTTTATGCCGAGCTGCTGGCGGCTAAAAGTCCACACTGCCACAAACATCTGTGCTCCTGAAGGACAGACACAAAGAGGTGGTGCTGGAGGATGAAGGCAGCAAATGGCTCTGTCCCATGGCAAGCAAACGTCTGACTCAACGCAGAAGTCCCAGGAAAGGACTAAGGACCTCAAATTTAAGCTGCAGGGAACTGTGAAGGGAAGGGCAAGGAAGTGCCTGGCCAAGTCCAAAGAAAACACTTCTGGTTGCTCCGAGATTTGCAGGTTTTGTGTTCATCGTACAGCTTGGGAATTTGGACATCTCCCATCGCTGCGATGCACACCAGGGCACAAGATGCGTCATGTCACCAATAAGAAAACCTGAAACTGGAATCAATTCGCAAAATGCCATCTGGGAACAGCTCCTTTCCTCCCTGAAGGTGCTTGGTGATGAGCAAGGCAGTCAGAGCCTTTCTCGGAGCTGCTGGAGCGCTTGCTCCAGCCCCCAGAAACCACGGGGAACTTCTGCTCAGCTCTGGCTTTGCTCACTGCGAGCTGAGCCACATCATGTCTGAGAGGTGACAGCCCCTGAGGAACAGCAGTGCTCATCTGACACCCGCAGCTCATGATGCTGTAGCAGCTCGGGGCCTGAGCTCAGGCTCCTGCTGCTCACAGACACAGCTCTGGGACAAATCCTGGCAGTCACAGATGGCAGAGGGAGCTGCAGATGAAAGCAGATTGCGGGAGGAGGTCATGCGTTGATGATGGAGGAGAGCAAAACCCAACAAGTTCCAGAGGCACCGTTAGACCTGCGCCTCCCAGGCACAGCCGCGGCACAGAGCGGTGTAACAGAGCCCTGGTAACACAGGGCATCCCCGGGTTGCTCTGCACTGTGGGACCCCACCTGCCCCCCGGGGCACTGCTCCGTGCTGGGTCAGCCCAGCTGCTGGAGGTGACTTGGCTTCTGCACGTCTCCACGCCGTGACACCGCCGCAGTACCCCAGGGGTCAGCACAGGGAATGATGCTGCTTAACCTAAGGACTCCAGATGGTACAGGACTGGGGAAGATGCTGATCACACCCTTAGCACTCCTCCAGCCTCCTGCAGCTTTCATTTCACGAGGGGGTTCCCTGTTTCAGGCAGCCCTCAGCAGTGCCTCTTTGAAGGCTCTCTCCTTTTGAACTCGGTGTAAATAATTCAGACCTACATCAGCTTTCAGGAGGGAGCTCCTCTGATCCAAGGCTCATTTGGTCAGAGCCTCCCCACCACCAGCTCCACGTGGCAGACTCTGGCTGCTGCTCTGCACGAGGCAGAGCAAAGCCACAGCCCTCTGCAGTCCCCAGGTGGTCTGCAGACCCGCACCCTTTGCACTCTGCAGCTCCTCCCAGGGTGAAGCATCAGTCCAGGGTGAAGCATCAGTGTGCTGAGCTGTTCTCTGTGCTGCCATCCCCCTCCCTCAGTCAGCTCCCGGGCTCCTCCACGTCTCTCCTGGTGCACTTGCTGCCTTGCTGCTCTTGCAGTGTGTCAGGAGGCAGAGAGCAGCTGCGCTGCGCATCGTTCGTTTCAAAAATAAACGTGCTGTGATACTGTGATCATAATAAATGATAGATGTGTGTATGATTATATATATGTAATTATGTTGTTATTTATATTGAATCATAGCATCCCCGAGGTTGGAAATGACCTCCAAGATCACCCAGTCCGACCGACCACCAGCAGTTCTCACTAAGCCATGTCCCTCAACACAACATCTCGATGTTCCTTGGGTACCTCCAGGTGTATATATGTAATTACTATAATACTGTTATGTTATAGTATATATGTATATAATTACAATTATTTTTCTCTTCTTTTTTCTTCCTAAATAGATCTGATCGCGATGCACTGATTCTACTTTGGTTTCTTTTCCTAATTCCCTTCCCACACTCTCCCCATAGGGAAGAACAGTGAACCAACATCCCCATGGGGCTGAGCTGCCCGATGGGTTAAACCACAGCAGCGGGACGGGCGAGGGACAGAGAGCACTGGTGGGTCCCTGTCACAGTGGGTGGGGGGCAGAGCTGACCCACATCGGGGTCTGGAGCTGTCACAGGGCTGAGGGATGCACAGTGTGGGCATGGAGCTGGGAGCGCTGCCCAGGGCTGCCTGTGGGGGTGCAGATGTTGGTTCTCCTGTCCTGGACACTCACACAGCCACACCACAGCCCCCACCGGGCAGCAGCATCCCAGTTTGTACAGGGACAAGGGGCCAGGGAACCACACAACCCTGCTCCGTGCTCCAGCTCCAACTTATCTTTATGGTTATAACACGATATCATACGATGATGATCATGTCGGCTGGAGATTTCAGTTTGAGCTATTTTTCTTTTTCTACTGGGAGCCCTTTGGGGACTTCACTTAAGGGGCTGAAGGGAACTGTCAGTTACCAGAGCTAAGTGACACCAGGATCCATCCAGAGGCAACGGGAAGGCTGCTGAAGCACTGATCAGCTCCATCGTCTGCCAGCGTGGGATAAACTCAAGCCCTGAGGACCGATGAGCTCATCGTTGTGCGTGGAGCAGGGAGTGCTCCCAGCAGGCGATGTCCCTGAGAGTCACACTCACATCCCATGCACACAGCAGTGCTCTGAGCTGCTGCTCCAACCTGCCCTGGCCCAGGACTGCTCCCCGGAGCTGAAGGAGATCATTCAGAACCAGCAGGGAACCCCAAACGCAGACAGAATGGTGCTTTCTGTACTCGATTTTTGCTAACGGGGGCATTGCCCACTTTGCTGAATGCCCCGATGTGAACACTTCATTCCTTCCTCAGTGTACTGACCTATGGCTGTGTGCTCCCCTACGGCGAAAGGGGGAAACAATTCCCCTTCCTTTCACAACACTCTGGCTCTCATTTTTCTAAAATGGGGCTCCTACCCCATATCAGAACCAGCAGATGAGCCTCAGAGCACTCTGCTTTTTGCAAACCCTGTTTGCACAGCACGGTCGGTGCAACTTCTGCCCGGGGCAGAGGGACTGGAGCTATTCTGTGTTGCTTCAGAAGGCATTCAGGGTGGGTCTTAGGAAAAAATCCTTCTCCAAAGAGCCACCGGGCACTGACGCAGACTGCCCAGGGTGTGGGGAGGTCACCATCCCTGGAGGAGGTCCCGAATGTGGCACTGAGGGCTGTGGGCAGTGGGCATGGTGGGGGTGGGCTGGGGTTGGGCTTGGGATCCTGGGGGTCTTTTTCAGCCTTTGTGATTCTATGACTCCATGATTTTACAGTTCTATCGCGTTATGATTCAGTGGCCAAACACCCCTGGAGAACTGCTGCTGCATGTGCAGGAGGGTGATTCTGCCTTTTTAACACTTCCATTTCCTACACAAGACCCGATCCCTGACAGCCAGCCTGGAGGGGCTCTGCCCTATGGGAAGTGTCCCTCCCCATGACAAGTTCTTTAGGAATTTTCCTTAAGTTCCATGTGAACAGGACATGTAAGCCATTTTTACGACGGCTTTGCCCCCACCAGAAGCCGAGAGAGGTCTTCACATCCTTGGCTTTAAGTCCCTTACTCCTTCAGCCCCTTCACTGCTCCAGTCTGCCTCCCTCACAGTGCTCAGTTTGGTTTCGGAGAGCTGTCCTAACCCTAACCCTCCCTCCTCCCCAGGGCAGTGAGCACTGATGCTCACCTCTGTGTCTTCCTCCCTGCCCCAGGAGGTGTCTGAGCATCCGGTGGAGGGACCAGCTGGGCCATAGCACCAAATGGAGATGCGGTGTTTACTGTCTGCTCTCACAGTGTTTGCCATCAGGTTTTATAACGGCCTCGGGCAGAGGAAGCACCACTTCAGGATGTAGCTGAGCCTCTGAATTTCTTCCTTTCCACTTAATCTTTTTTGTCAGCTGTAAAGCAGAAATCCATTTTCCTTCCACCAGGGTCACTTTGGTTAAACGTCCTGCGGGTTTGCTGATGAAGGTCCCTAAAGCACCACTCATTCTGCCATGCTTAAACAAAAAAGGGAAGAGATCCATACAGATACAATCATAGGTTCATAGGTTCATAAGGTTGGAAAGGACCTACAAGATCATCTAGTCCAACCATCCTCCTATCACTATCCCTACCCAACTACTAAATCCAATCCCTAACAGAGATAATCCTTATCTCTGAGTGAGGCATTGCCTCTTCTGAGGTTCTGAACTGGGTTCAGGGCACACAGTGATCCTCCTCTGCCTTCATACACCTGTATATTAGGGAACGTTTCTTCTCCAAAGAGCAGCTGGGCACTGGCACAGCTGCCCAGGGAGGTGGGAGGTCACCACCCCTGGAGGTGTACAGAATTTGGGGATATGGCACTGAGAGACATGATCAGTGGGCATGGTGGGGGTTGGGTTGGGCCTGGGGATCCTAGAGGTCTTTTCCCACCTTAAGGATTCCACAATTCTATGATTCCCACCCACTCCATCTCCCTTTTCTATACTGCAGGGACTGTATAGCTAGGGCTGCAGAGCTGTGCACCAGCTGCCCAGTGCCCACCACTGCAGCGAGCAGCCAGACACACTGACCTTCCCATCCCCATCCCCATCCCATCCCCATCCCCATCCCCATCCCCATCCCCATCCCCATCCCCATCCCCATCCCCATCTCCATCCCCATTCCCATCCCCATCCCCATCCCCATCCCATCCCCATCCCCATCCCATCCCCAACTCCATCCCCATCCTCATCCCCATCCCCATCCCCATCCCCATCCCATCCCCATCCCCATCCCATCCCCAACTCCATCCCCATCCTCATCCCCATCCCCATCCCCATCCCCATCCCCATCCCATCCCCATCCCCATTCCATCTCCATCCCCATCCCCATCCCCATCCCCATCCCCATCCCCATCCCATCCCATCCCCATCCCCATCCCCATCCCCATCCCCATCCCCATCCCATCCCCATCCCCATCCCATCCCCATCCCATCCCATCCCCATCCCCATCCCCATCCCCATCCCCATCCCATCCCCATCCCATCCCATCCCTATTCCTGCCCCACACTGCTGTGTGGCTTTCAGGCTCCTCTCAGAGGGCTGAGCACCCAACCTCTGAAGCTGGTGGTACCTGAAGTCTGGGGCTACAACCAAGGGAGTTATGTTGGATGCCACACTGCTCTTTCTTCATGGTCTGCTGCTGTGCACAGCCCAGACCGTGATCCTAGGGCCGGCCCAGTGGATTTCCCTTGACTGACATGATGGGTGAGGAAACGGTTTCATACCGAAAGAGGGGAGGTTTAGATTGGGTATGAGAAGACAGTTTTTTATGATATGGGTGGTGAGGCACTGGCACAGATTGCCCAGGGAGGTGGTGAGTGTATGGAAACAGCCAAGGTCAGGCTGCACGGGGCTCTGAGCACCTGACCAAGCTCTGGTTGTCCCTGTTCATTACAGGGGGGTTACACTAGATGACCCTTAAAGGTTCCTTCCAACTCAAACCATTCTGATTTTACGTTGTGCATGAGGGCAACAGCTCTTGGCTCTCAGGAGCTGTTCCTCCCCGTACTGTTGCAGTGGGGTATGTGGGCTGTCTCACAGCAGGGCTCTCATTCTGGGATGCTCTGTTATCTCCTGACCCCTGGACCCTCAGCACATGGGATGCTGGCTTCCAGCAGGCCCAAGTCCAGTTCCCTGACCTTCACTGGGATTCCTGGCATGCCACTGAGCAGCCACTGGATGGCATTGCCTCTTTGCTGCCTCTGCCTCCTCATGCTCCTGGGGAACAAGCACCTTACTCTGCGTGATAAAGACTGACCACAGCCTCTGTACACCCATGTGCTATTTCCTCTCCACGCTGCCCATGGCAGACCTGGGCTTGTCTCTCTCTGCCCTGCTCACCATGCTGCTGTTTTCACCAAGAAGATGCCCTCCTGCGGGTCCTGTGTGCAGTCCCACTCCTGCCTGCATCAGCACATGCTGAGGTTGGTGTGTGGGGATGTCTGGGCGAACAGCCTGAGTGGGCTGATGGCCACGGTGCTCCCTGAGCATCCTCCTGTCCTGCACCATGATCACCAGGGCCACTCTGAGCATCGTCCCCTGGGACACACAAGCCAAAGCCTTGAGCACACGTGTCTCCCAGCTCAGTGCCACCCCAGTGTCTCACACCATGCTCATCGCCCTGTCTGTCACCCACAGATCCAGAAGGCCCCTGCCACCCCGGTCCCATTCTCATGGCTGGTGCATGTCTCCTGGTGCTGCCTGTGCTGAACCTGCTGGTGTAGAGCTGGAGGAACGGGCAGATCCTCATCCTGCTCAGCCAGAGGGGGCCCAGCAGCACACCTAGTGCTGGGGAGGACTCCTTCCTTCCCTCTCCAGATGAGTTGCTTATAGGCAATGCCTTATCCTGGAGAAAAAAAAACACTCCAGGAGAAACCCCTTTTGCCACACAGCTCTTTTCCTCCCCACAGAGGAATGGGTGACTGCACTGCACTTCATTCCACCTCCTGTTTTCAGAAGCCCCACTTCTCAGCCAGCCTGCAGGAGGGCAGAGCTGGGGTGCACTGCAGTGCTCTCCTCCCTGCAGGTTTGGGAGGAGGCTGCTGGGAGCAGCCAGGGGGATCACTCTGACGGCAGATTCAGGCTCAGAAGAGCTACAAACACTGTTGCCACACTTGTGTTTTTAATCAGGAGCATCCCCTCATCCCCCCGTGGTACAGAACTGGCTCCCAGGGCTATGCAATCACACGAGACTCAGCAGCGTTCATTAAATGAGTCATACCATTCACAGCTTGGCTCTTATGAGGAACAGACAGGACCCAGTGGCCGAGGACACGAAGCCAGGGGGCTGAGCCCCATCTCCTCGCAGGGTCTGCGAGGGGAGCATTTGCTGCTTGCTGTCCCATGCCACCCCCTGCTCTGCCTGCAGTTCAGTGAAGGTAGGTTGGCGTGGGGTGCAGTGTGCGCTCCAGCACATCCAGTGACATGCTGCTGTCTGCAGCTACATTCCCATATTTCCTTCATGCTGTGTTAGTGACATCATGGTACACCATGACGCAAGCTGCCCCTCGCACTACAGGAGCCCCCACCCTGTCCCAAGGCCATCCACCTGCTGCCAAACTCCCTTTGGCTGTGTAAAATAAACCTCCCTGCAAGCCAAATCCCCATGTCCTCATCCTGCCTGCCGATCACAGCGAAATATCTTCTCCATTTTCTTCTGCCTCACTAATGGGCAGGACGGGCAGCGCCGATGCTGAGGGATGGAGCAGAGGAGAGCACAGACTTCAGCACAGGCACATGGCAGGAGGGTGTGCAGCTGAGCAAGGAGCTGCAAGGTCAGGACTGGAGCTTCCCCAGCTGTTATAGAGCTGCTATAGAGAACACACGGCAAGGATCATTGAGGTGAAAGGGAGTTAGGTGCAAAAGCAGCAGGCATTGCTCCTGTGCGTGCTGCAAAGGGTCGTGTCCATCAGATGCTGCAAAGTTGCAGCAGAAATAAAGGTGGCTGCAGGGAAATGCGAAGGTGGGAAACTGCCAGAAATCTTTCCTGTGATTTCTCCCAGGGTTTGTAAAGCAGATGTTCTGAAGAGAGGGAATGTGTGCGTCCGTGTGGTGCCAGGAGCACAGCTGATGGGAACCTGCATTTCTCCACTGAGTGCTGGCTTGCCGAAGCTGTGCACCAGGCTTCAGACTTCTGGAAGACCCCGGCCCTTCCCGTTGTCCAGCAGCAGCATTTTCAGTGAGTTTTAACTCCAACCTTTGCTAACAAGAGAACTAATGGGGGACAGAGCCCTCAGGTGGCCATGAGATCTGCTGAGCATCACCTTTCCTTGCGTCCCTTTGCTGCATCTCACTGCACTGCTCTCCTGCTCAGCAGTCCCAGCTCGGCGTGCAGCTGCACCAAGGGAAGGACCAAGGGGATGCACAGTGGTCTGGGCTGGCTGCAGCTCCAATGGCCGAGGTTTGGGTGACAGAGGAGCAAGCCTTCGTCATCAGTATCCCCACAGAGTCATCACCCGGACAAACTGTGAGCTGTGCGTGGGGTGTCTCCATCCTCCTGCTCAGGTTCCCAAGTTGCTTTGATGTGCAAGAGGTTGGGTGCTGGGCACCTTCCCATGAGCTCCCAGCAGTGTGGCACTGTGCGAGCATCACAGTGTTACTGCGGATGGGCAATCTGTCATGAGTTTGAGGGCTCTGCTAATTGCAGTGACTCAGACTGTGGGTGCTGAGGGGAAGAGGAAGGCTGCTGTTTGCAGCCTGAGTGCGAAGCGATTCCCTGGGCTGCTTCGGGATCAGTGCAACTGATGCCCATCAACTGCTGACAGCTCTGGTGGCGGATTTAACCACTTCCCTACAGGCAGAATCCACAGTGGAGCTCACTGGGGAGCGCTCCATTCGTTGCAGACAGCAGTGCTGGGTGACAGTGGGGCTCGGAGCCACCACCCCCAGGCAGCCCACACCTCCCCATTGCCACCCACAGCCCAATGGTGGACAAACCAAGACCCCAGCCCTCCCTTTCACTCACACTCTGTGTGATGATATCGTGATGTTAATTTATTTATATGTCTGCATTTGCTTTAAAACCATCTCACCCCTCCTGGAGTAAGGTGTCCATGCCCTCCCACTGCTGGGAATGCAGGTGTGTGGTGGGAGCCCCCAGACCCTCAGTTCTGCCTCTGAGTCACAGCCGTTTGTCTTCCTGCGATAACTGGGGACCACGTGCCTTCCAAACGTGCACTGTTTGCTTTCCAGTGTTTGACTTTCCGTCAGTGGCGCCGAAAGTAATAACGTACATTCCAGATTTTCTACAGATGCTTTCCTCCTCTTGATCCCTTCTTCTTTATGCACTTGCTCAGCCCTCTGCCTGTGCATTATGTTTGCAAGTTCACCCAATCCTCTCTTGCCAATAAGAAGTGTGAATTGTCAGCTGCACAGCAGCAGCACTGCAGCCAGGACTGTCCAGGAGCTCTGACAATGCCATAAAGGGATGTAAAAATAAACCATGTCCAAGCCCTGCCTCACTTACTCCTTATTCTCATCAATATTTGTATTTTTTTCCCATCATCTCACATTGTAATTGGTGCCAATTTCCTCCTGGAAGAGCATCGCCCTCACAATGGTTTCAGATAATGTTTTATCAACAAATGGCACAAAGGTTTCCTTCCAAGAGGGAAGGCGCAGTGCAGCAGCACAGCTCGCCCACCAGCACAGCTTCACCTGCTCTGCCCAGACAGTGCTGATGGAGTTGCAGACCAGAAACAATCCAGGTCAGTTCTGGGACACGCTGGTGCATTTCACTGAGATATCCGGGATATTTTTCTTATTTTTCTTATTTTTACAGCAACCATTTAACTCCTCTATGGATATACCATGGGATTTCACGGTCAGGAGTTTCTTTTTAGTTTTGGGGACCTTGCAGTGAATCAACACAAATGGAGTGATCCTGAGAGGGGTGACGTTCACTGGGAATCAGTTTGGTTTTTCTCTGGAGTTGGACGTGAGCTCCCTCCCCTTCTGACCTGGTTTTAAACCACAGAATCCTCTGTGTACAGCTCCACATCTGCATGTTTGCCCATCACCATGCGGAGCAGCTTTTAGCTCTGTGCAAACAGATTTCACACGTCAATATCAGCCTCGGGCACCAAGTAGGTCATGGCTGAGAGTGAATTGTTGGATGTTTTAAGTACAGAACGTAGGGGCACCTAAAAGAGGATACAGCTTTTCAGAAAGATTCTAGAAGTTCACTTTCTTTTAATGAAGTCTGAGTTTCTTCTGCATTTGGCAGCCCAAATTCGGGACCACATGTGTGCTCCTACGGCCATCAGAGGTGATGGGCCAATGCTATCACCGGAGCATCACTCCTCTGCGGTGGGCTGAGCTGCTCTGCACTCTCAGGCAAATAAACTTCAAAGCGAATCCCCCTCCTTGAAACTACATCCTCCATAGGGAACCCTTCATCTTACATCTCACCCCGTGAGTGTGACCCATTGGAGGTGCCTGAGGGCTCCTGGGTTTTGTGTCTGCTTTTGGCCCATTGGTATCTCTCAAGAAGCTCCAGTTCATGAATCAGTGTTGGGCTGTGCTGGGCAGGCCCCAGGATTTGCAGGATAATCCTAATCTCCAGCCGTGGGAGGGAAGTGAGGCTCCATGTGTGCCAGTGCCCCTGACTGCGAGGGGACGTGGCCAGCCCATGCCTGTCCCCAGGGCTCATCTGTCCCGTGCCCTCCTCCTCCTCATGACAGCTTGGTTGAGTTTGGCCATTCTGTTGTGTCAGGGTCTTACAGAGAGTTAATGCCGCCTCCATGTGAGGGGTGGCCCAGATGACCCCTTCAGCTCTCTTCTGTCTATGGTCTCCATGACGGGCGGCACACGACTGTAGCATCATGGCTTTGATGATCTAAGGCGGCTGATGGGCGTTCATTTCTGCTTCTATTGCAGGGCACTGCATTACTGTCTCTGGGCTGTGGTGCCAGAAACTATTGCCCAGCAACAAGTGTCATTAATCATCAGTCATCCACCCTAATGAGTTAGAAAAAAAAAGTAATTTTGTTAGCAGCAATGAGATTATGCCTTCACTCGACAGCAGTAACTCATATTTCAATTATCAGATCTGCTCAGCCCTTATCCCGCTCCCTTTTAACAGCAGCATCTGATAACATCTCTCAACCACCAGACTGAATTTCCACCAGCTTGGTGATGTCATGGCAATTTATTTTGGAAAGCAATAGCAGTTTGGCAGAGCGATGTCGTTACTTCCCCACCTCATAGCTCTGTTCCCAGTGGTGATAACTGCTTAAAATCACAGTGTAAGCCCGACTGCCGCTCTGCTCTCTGAGGCAGTGTGCCCACCCTCCCGGCCAGGGACACCTTCCCTTCAGCAAAACTCTGGGATGCAGACACAGCGCAGAGCAGAGGTCCTTCTGCTCCTGCACGGGGCTGTCCGTGGCACAGAGGTGACAGCAGACCAATAAAGGTGGATCAGCACATTTGACCTTATCGGACACTATTTCAACCTTGAGAATATGAAAAGCGTCGATGAGACCGAAACCCAAAATCTTTTCCACTTTTGTAGAACGATGTTTTGGAATTTTGATCTATCTACACCTTGCAAAGACAAACGTGGAGTTGCTGTGCACCGTGATTCATGGTGAGCAGGGAATTGTTAAGGTTGGAAGAGCCCTCCATCAGCAGCCCAACCCACCCCACCCCATCGTGCCCACTGACCTCATCCCTCAGTTCCACATCCCCACAGCTCTGCAACACCCTCAGGGACGGTGACCCTTGGAGATGGTGACATCCTTCGGAGAAGGGATTTTCCCTGATGTCCAACCTGACCCTCCTGCAGTGCAACTGGAGGCCATGACTCTCATCCACCTTGATTGAGATGGGACCCAACGAACTGGAGACCCCATGTGTTAATCGATTTGTACCATTTCTCTCTTTCTGAGGAGACACTCCTGCAGAGCAGGTCATGTGTGTTCCTGCCCCCAGCAACTGCTCAGGGTCATTGCTCCACATTTTATGCACCCAGTGAAGGTTTCCCATAGGAGTGTGAGCCTCCCTCTGTCACCTCTAGCAAGAAAAGAGCAGCTCACGTCTAACAGTAGAAGACATTTCCCTCTCTACTGGAGACACAAGGGAAGGCAAAAACTGCATTCCTAGCTGGGATGATGCTGGCGCACAGAACAAACTTCCCCACACTGATCTTGTTTTTATTTCTTTGAGTTTTGCTGTCCTAATATCTGTAGGTGCTTTCCATGCTGCCTGGGCAGTTGAATGGTCTCTACCACTCTCAGAATTGTTACGGTTGGAAAAGACATCAAAGATGAGCAAGTGCAGCCCCATCCCATCCCCACCACACCCCCTGGCCACGTCCCCCTGCAGTGCCCCTCCTGCTGCTGGCCATTCCCACTGCCTGCCAGTCCCACAGGGCACACACTGGGTGCCAGGATCAGGCACTGCTCACTGGGACGACACAGAGGTGATGCTCAGAGCAGCAAGTTCCTCAGCTCTCCTTCAGGTCAGGGCGGGCTCGCAGCATCCCAGCTCCTGTTTGCAGCCCTCAGGGAGTGCCATTCTGCTGGAGGAGGTTTGGGACGTGCTGTGCACAGTGCTGCTCCAGCTTGCACTTCACCCGCGGGTCGTGCTGACCCACATGCACCTCTCTGCTGCTCTGACTCACCTCTGTCCAGCAGCTCCACTTAAATAGGAAAATGAGACGGAGGGCTTCGCGGTGTTTGCAGATTTCTCTCGGCTTGTTTGATTTTCCACCCCACACACTAAAAGCAGAGGGTTTGCTTTCTTTGCACAGAACTCCCTGTCCCTCCTGCGCTTTCCGAATCCCCTCAATGAATTGTTTGCCTGCCGCAGTCAGCCAGGCATTAAATATGTCAATGTTTGCCCATGCGAGCGCTCGGTCACTGCTGCGGGATGGGGCACCCGTGGCTGATCTGTGCTCATCTGTGCCACTCACGGCAGCACAGGAAATTGGCTGACACCACTCCGCTTCGCCCAGCGCTTTTGTGGTGGTTTCAATTAAAGATGCTATTTTTCTGCTGAAAAGTCCAGGTGGTTCGGCCTCTGGAGCACGGCCTTGGAGGAGATCTGGAGGGCTTTAACTCTTCGTTCCCTGCAGAAAGAGGTGCCGAAAGGCACTGTGTGGCCCTGCAGTCCCTCCCAGGCTCTGTGCTGATGTCACCCACTTGTTCAGCGGGTGGGGGAGTTAAAATGGGATGGGTTGGAATGGAGAATGCAGTTGGAGACTTCAGGGCCCCAGCAGACACCTGACTTTTATCAGCAGAACTGAATGAAGGTTTCCTTTTCGCACACCTCTGGTTTCACACACAGCCAGCACCGAGTCCCTGAATCACTGAATCACAGAACTCTTAGGGTTGGAAAAGCCCTCCTTGATCCCAAAACCCATCCTACCGTGCCCACTGTGTCCCCAAGAGATCCGAGCTGACACTGTGGGTATGAACTCACAGAAATGAGCAATCACTGGGAATCATGGCTGAACAAGAAGATAAACACTACATAGAGAAATGCAGTTGTACAGCAGAACCTGGGGGGGGTCTGGGGGCTTTGATCACAGCTCTGCACAGTGCTTTCCTGCAGGGCACTCAGCACAGGGTCGGAGCCAGCAGGGTTTCTGCAGCTCGGAAGTTGCCCAGATGCCCTGGCTGAAATGCCTGAGATATCTCAAGTGGCTGCTGGACTTGTGCAGCACGAACTGCCAAGGGGTCAGGAGAAGGGGAAGCTCGGATGTGGTGCAGCACCAGGCACAGCAGTGAGGTGCTGAGCACAGCAGGGGGACCTCCTTTCCCCAGTCAGTGATGTTCAGACCCCCGGGTGTGAAGAGGTGACATTCACACGGGATCACGCAGACAGCGTCTGCAGCAAAACCCTTCTCCACGTCCTGATCCAAGTACTCATAAAACTCCATCCCTAACAGCTGCCCCCCACCTGAATCCTGCCCCCACATGCTCACTGCAACCCAAGCAAGGAGGACCCCAAAGCAGGAGGGCTGCCCGCTCCTCTGGGCGATCCCTCACTAGTGCAGCTGCTCTGAGCCCCGGTCCTGCTGAGCTTTCCTCCCCAGAGCTACTTGTGGGCCTCAGCAGGTGGATGATGAGGAAAAATGTTGCATCACAGGAGGCAGAGGACATCCTGACAAGGAGAGGACATCCCTTCTGTGCTGCAGCCCCTCTGTCCAGGCAGCAGGGATAGTTCTGTCCAGCTCAGCTCAGCCACCGTAGCCAAGGCAAGCACGATCAAACAAACACGATCAAACAGCCTGTGCATATCTGAAGCTTTCTGAAGCAGAGAAGGTCGAGGGACATGTGCTGCTTTTCTTCCTCCCCCTGTGCAAGCAGATCTCCACGGTCTGCAGCAATCTTCAACCCATGGATGGAAAGACACAAAACCTTGGCAGCAGCACAGTTCGCTCCTGCTTTGAGAGCCGTGTCCCAGCTGCACCGTGCCCAGTACTGCAGGGAGCAGACAGACACACCTCCACATCCCCACCCCTACCCCCATCCCATCCCTCTCCCTGCCCCAGGCTCTGCCCTGCAGTGCATCCTCACCTCTCAGTTCACATCTGTGCGTGGACAGGGCTCGCTGCCACACCATCACCCAGCTCTGAAGAGTCCCTCACCAGGATAGAGGAGTAAAGCCCAAAGCAGTGCCAGCAGCATGATTTCAGGTAGCCACGGTGCTCCTGCTCTCCTGGATCTGGCTGAGCTTTCCTCATTCCTCTGCCTATCTCAAATGAACGTTGTTTTGAACAGTTTATATAGGTTTTTCATGGGAGGACCAAGCCTTCGTCTCTCCCTCTCCTCCTCACCATCCTTTCTCACAGTCTATCAGATATCAAGTGCTGACCTCTGCCCCATGCAGGAAATAGGATTAGGGCTGGCTTAGGCTCAGACCATAAACATTTCCAGCAAACAGACTGAAGTTGTGCCAAGTGGCAGCTGCATTCCCCCTCATGTGTGGTTCTGGGAAAGTTGGTTTTTTTTTAATGGGAAAATTGATGGATACCTCACATCCTTTCCTATATATACATATATATGTACATGTTCTGTGCTTCTGGGAAAATGAATTAAGCAGGAAACCAGAAACCTCAGCTCTGTGAGAACGCACTATGCAAAAATACTGCTGGCAGCTCCACGCACTTGGGTGACTCAAGACACAAATCAGAGGGAAATACAAGATTCAGAGTGCTTCTGGTGCGAGATAAATCGACCTTACACTGCGAGGCTGGCATATTATAGAGTTACTTTGATTCTGGTGATCCCGAGCATTTCCAGGACCTCTCCAGAGGACGCCGTGCAACCCCTTCCATGTGCCCATGCTGTACTGCTCAGCACAGTGGCCTTGGGAGAACCCCCAGGCTGTACACTCATATACATCCAACGTACACTCAGTGGGGTCATCATCTCAGCATGTGCAGGGTGAGCAAGGAGGAGAAGTGTTCTCCTTGGCTGTATCCAGGGATGGCACTGAAGTTAGCAGAGCAGATCATTGCTTCCTCCTTGCTCAGTGCAGTTTGTTTGCGTCCTCCCAGCACAGGAGGCTGAACTAGCAGTGCTGGAAACTGCCTGGCATGTAGGGCAAAGGATGTCAGAATCCCAAGGGAAAGAAACCAGAGGTGCCAGGGTGCACGAAACATGAGCACATACATGCAGCTTGGGCTACAAGGAAAGCAGAGGAAGAGAAACCGTGCTGTTCCCTCAGTTTGGATCAGTCCAAATTGATTCCAGCGTATGTCTTTCAGACTCCAGATTCTGCCTTTTCCAGACACCCATGGAAAAATAGGTCTGGAAGGACCCTGGGAGGATACCTCTTCTGTGTCTTTGCCCCAAGACAGGCTCAGCTCAGCTCAAACCGTTGCTGAGAGATATTCAGAAACACCATCCCTGACGGTGACTCCGTGCCCTGCACCCCTCTGCCCCTGTCCCTGCACCCACCCTTGCCAAACCTCGGCTTGTCTTCCCAGCACTGCAGCCCAAGGCGGTGTGTCAGCCCCGTGGGCATGGTTATTCCCATCTCCTTGCAGTATCTCTGCTTTGCTGCAGGACGCTCTCTCCCTGATGCCTCTGAGACCACACTGCAGTATCTCAGCTGCTCTGAACCCAGCACACCACGTTTCACTGCTGTGCTCCCTATGGCCATGTGCCATTCAGCTTCCACTTTCTGATGTAAAGATGTTCCCTGGTGAAGGCTTGTTGGCACTGACGACCATGAGAACTCTTCTACTAGATGAACCTGATGAAGAACGGCCATTAATGGCCTTCAGGAGGTTATTTACAGTTGGTCCTTCCCACAGCACGTATCCCAGAGGCTCGTAATCAGCATAGAGGTTTCCTGAACAGGAGACCACAGCTTGGCCATCACATTCCGTAGAAATGGATGAATCCATCATGCGTGAATTTTCTAACACCGTTTTGTACATGCATGCGCTTCCATCTCCCACAGCACCCGGTGGCAAAGGACAGAAGCATTCTGTAAATATCTTCTCTTTCCTTTTCACCATCTTACGGACCATTCTTGTATTGCTCTGTTGTCACTTCTCAGGGCTGAAGAGCCATTGTGTGATGACTCCATTTCCGTGCCACGCCTCTGACCTTCAAGACATCGGATGGCTTCGATAGTGCCTCTGTATTTTTTCTTTGCATGTGACACATCTAGAGATAGCAAAGTACACCAAGGCCAGCTGGGTGAGTGACACAAGGACTCGATGCACTCAGTCGCAAGCAGCCAGGTAGGAGCAGAAAACTGCCTTTAGCTTGTACTTGTCTGTTCTCTGGCACTGGAACCATCAGAGAATCATAGACTCAGAGGATGGTTTGGGTTGGAAGGACACTTAAAGAACATGCAGTCCTAACCCCTGCATGGGAAGGGACCATCTCATAGCCCATAGTCCATCCACAGCCTCGGGCACCTCCAGGGATGGGGCAGCACTGCTCTGTGCAGCGATGCCAGGGCCTCAGCACCTCTGGGTAAAGAATTTCATCCCTATATCTAACCTAAATCTAATTTCCTCTCACTTGAAGCTGCTACCTCTTGTCCTGCCACCACATCTCAGACCCTCCCCACCTTTCCCACAGCCCCTTTGGGCACTGGAGGGCTGCAATGAGCTCTCCCCAGATCCAAAAACCCTGGCTTTCATCCTGACTCCGTAGCAGAGCTGCTCCATCCCCTGAGCATCCCCATGGCCTCCTCTGACCTTGTTCCAACCACTCTGTGTCTGCTGGGCCCACAGCTGAGCACAGAAATGCATGGGGGTCAGAGAGTGGAGCTGAGCAGAGAGGGCAGTCCCCCCCAGACCCACCACCACGCTGCTGTGGGGCAGCCCAGGGCACGGGCAGCCCCCTGGGCTGTGAGTGCTCGTTGTCAGCTCATGTAAAGCTTTCCATCAGCCCACACCCATCAGTCTGCCTCTGCAGGATGGCTCTCAGAGCGTTCATTTACACTTTCCTTTGGGGTTGCCCCAGCTCATCTGCAGGACCTTGTGCATCACCGAGGATGTGCTTGGTCCCACTGCCCATGTTGATGCTGTAGTGCTCAACAGTGGGCAGTGCTGCAGCACAGCCACATCTCCTATTCCAGAAGTGTCTCTTAGGTCCGGTGCCTATTTTTACAACAGATATCTCATACAGGAAGGGGGGAAACTATTAGATTAACTCTGACAAGCCTTGGTCTGTCAGGCGAAGAAATAGGGGTTAACAGTGATTTCCACCTCACAGCTGAGGTGGTAAAGGTAAATTTATTGCCATGAGTCGTTTAGATGTAACAGGCTTTGGGACATCGGAGAGGATATCTGCTAATCTGTCTGTGTTTGGCTTTGTAATATTGAGTTTGTTTTTATTGTGCAACACATTATGATTTTAATTAAACATTTCATGTCTCGCCGGTTATGGAAGAAGGACAGCCAACACCATTTCACCTCTGTTATTCCCCTGGAGAGATGCTGCAAGCACACTTCTTGCAAAATTTATTATTATTTGCATTACAGATCCATTCTCACAATAAAAATGGTGTGTATTGCCAGCGTGCAGCAGCACTGCCAGGCATAAATCACAGGGAGCTATAAACACGTCGCCCAATAAACTATCAGAAAAAAAAAAAAAAAAAAAAGGGCCTGCTGGGAGAGCATCATAAATGGGAAAGATCATTTACTTCACATACTATTTTCCATCGTCAGTCTCACGCTGTTTACGCACGGGGAGTTGGGCTCTGGTGGCTCGGATTGATTGGCTGCGAGGCCAGGCCAGGACTGTCCCCGGGGTGCCTTATAAATCTGCCCTCCCCACGCCTCGACCTGGGCTCTTCCCCTCTGCATCCAGGCTCATACAGCACCCAGGCCCCCAGCGCAGAGCCTGGTGAGTACCTGAGCGATGAGGAACCTCTCCTCCTGCTCATTGAGTTTGGGTGCACGCTGAGATGGGTGGGGTTGTGCATCCCAGTGCTGCTGGGGGGGGATGTGTGGGGCTGGGAGTGCTGGGTGGGGTGGGTGCCACGGTGCTGCTGTGCTGTGCTCCCATGGTCTGTGGCCCAGTTTGGTTGGTGGGAATGGCACGCTCCTGTTCTTGCCTCGAGAGCCAGGAGGACTTGGGCTTTACGGGTGCTGCTTCCCTGGAGTCCCTTTGTGCATCACTTCACATAGGGGCTGAGCCCCAGCTTGGATGCTTGAGCTGGAGGCAGTTGTGAAAATAATAAACTCTCCTCTTGAGGAAAAAAAAACCCACACAGATTTCTTGGGCTCACCCTTCCCTAGCCCCTGCACTCCCCGATGCTGAGGTGCCCCTAAAGCACCAGAACTTTGCTGAAGCAACTGGCAAAAACTGAGGTCAGAGACAGGCAAGGGGGTGACCTGTGAACGATGGAGAGGGGAGGAGGGCAGCACAGCTGGTTCGTGCCCTCCACGAGGAGTCTGCATGCCCTCCACCCCCTTCCCTGGGCTCCGGGGTGCTGAGCAGGAGCACAGCCTCCTGTTGCAGTACACATCTTGCTGGGCTGGCCAGGAACACTGCTCGGGTGCTGCCATTAATCTTTCAATTCATGTCCCGTAAGTGGGTGTTGGTTTCCTCATCGGGGCTCAGCCACAGTGTGAGTGATGTAAGCACTGTCCCACGACGGTCAGCTGGGACATGGATGCATGTACTGTGTTATGTAGTATGTATTAAAGTGTAATGCGTGTATTATAGATGCACAAAAGCATAGATGTGTGCTTATACGTTTTATATATTCTAAGCGTTTTGTACACTTATGTAGATGTATTTGCATTATTTTTGTACGTGCACATATACACACATAAAACGTGGAGAGCAAAGATGGCCTGGAAGGAGATCCCTCTCTGAAACCCAAAGGAGCACACCATAAATCACAGCAGCTCTGAGAGCAGCAGAGTCAGGAAAGCCCATTTCTTTTAGTGTTGTGTAGCTCAGTAGGAGTTCCCAGTGTCTGAGAAAGCCAGTTTTGCACAAGGCCTTTCTTGCAGAAGGAGAATCCGTGACAAACCACAGTTTGCCCATGCCCAGTCCTTTCCCAGTGGACTCTGTCTTTCATTTTATCCACTTCCATAATTCTGGAAAAGAGCTGAATTCCAACAACTCTGAGAGTCGTGGCTCTTACCAAAGGGAGCACCACGCTGTCAGCTGGGACACCACGTCCCTCTGCTGCTCTTTCTTTGCCAACATGGGCTGCTATCCATGGGACAGGGAAAGCACCAGCTGCCCTTGGCCACACGTGGCTGAAGCTGCCCCTTGCACTGACAGGGTCCTCCCGAATCACAGGATCACAGAGTGTGGCATAGGTTGGAAGAGACCTTAACAGTGATTTAACTCCAACCCCTCTGAAGTGTGGCTCTGCCTTCTTCCTCCCTTTGGCAGCTGAATGCAGGGCTGCCTGATGGACAAGGCAAGTCACGAGGGCGTGTGGCTGCAGAGAAAACCTAGTTGCCCTCCCTGGGGGAAAGGAAATGTCTTTGGGGCTCTTCCTCACTTCCCATCAGTTACACGTGGCTTTTGTCCCACAGCAGGAGGATGTTTATCCTTGCTCAGCTTTGGGATTCATTGCCACAATTGTAAGCAGGTTGAGAGTTTAATGGAGCTAAATCATATTAGGAACATAAATAGATTCATAATGGAGGGTATGTGTGTTTATTCAAAAATGAACCGTGTTACAGTAAACTCTTGCTCATAAAATACCCTCAGGTACTTTTTGACCTGCTTGCTTTTTATCCTACTGAAAGTATTTTAAGACTGAAGCCACAGATATTTATTTTCATTAATCAGCTCTTGTTTTCCACCTCCACTGTTTTTCCTCACCCACACCAACGGCCTTTCAGTCACAGAAGGCACAGAGAGAGCTCAGGAGCACCATTAGCTTCTCCAGCTTTGGGTGTATTGTTTCTCATGCAGTATGGACAGTGTTGAGGTGGTTGAGTCCTACAGGAGGACTGAAACCTTTGGTAAGATCATAGCTCATTGGAAAATTCAGGCTGGAGAGACTCCAGAAGATCTCTAGTACAACACCCTGCCGATGAGGTTGCTCATAGCTTTATCCAGCTAGAGCTGGATTTCCAAGAATGGACATAGTACCAGTTCTTCATGCAATGTTCTCCAGTGTTTGGCCATCATCATGGAGAAACGGTTCTTCTCATATCCAGTTCAAAATTACCTTATTTTGACTTATACCTTTTGTTTCTTATCCTTCTGCCACTCATTGCTACAGGAGCCTTCCTTAGAGCCTCCCTGTGTGTAGCAGACTGATGTCACATCCCTGTGAAGCCTTCTCTCCAACAGGCTGAGCAAGCCTCTTTTTTTTCCTCTCATTGTGGGACCTCCAATCCCCTTATTGGCTTTATGCTGAACTCACTACATCAGGCTCCTGATAGGTTCCTGTAAAAGCCTCACCCTCCTCATATTCTTTTACCCTGTGTTAAAAGGTCACCACATCCCCTGCGTTCTTTACCTCTGATCCTCACTCAGAGACTTCCCATGGACCTCTCCCATGTGCCTCTGAATCTGTAAATTCTTTTCTCTGTTCTTGATAGAAAACACAGACACTATACGAGCAGGGCACTATATCAGAAACCAGGGTTGGAAGGGACCTCATCAAGTCCAACCCCTATGACAAAGCAGGTTCCCCAGCCCAGGTTGCACAGCTCAGCATCCAGGTCGGTCTGGAATGTCTCCAGAGAAGGAGACTCCGCCACCTCTCTGTGCAACCTGCTCTAGTGCTCCGTCGCCTGCATGTAAAGTTCCTCTGTGTGTTAGTACAGGACTTCCTGTACCAAGCCATTACTCCTTGTCCTATCACTACACACCACTGAGAAGAGCTCGGCCTCATCCTTTTGCCTCCCACCTCCCTTCAGGTATTCATAAACATTAATCAGATCTCCCCTCGGTCTTTTCCCCAGGCTGAACAGCCCCAGGTCTCTCAGCCTTTCCTCATATGGGAGATGCTCCAAGCCCTTCATCATCTTTGTGGCCCTCAATGGACTCCTTCCAGGGGATCTCTGAACTAAGGAGCCCAGCACTGGACACAGCATTCTAAATGTGTCCTCATCAGAGCAGAGCAGAGGGGGAGGATCCCCTCCCTCGCCCTGCTGGCCATGCTCTGTGCAATGCACCCCACGTCCCATCGCCCTTCTTGGCCACAGTGCACACTGCTCGTGTTCCCCTGTTGGCCACCAGGACCCCCAGCTCCTCCTCCACAGAGCTCCCCTCCAGCAGCTCATCCCCCAGCCTGTACTGATGCTGCTGTTGTTCCTCCCCAGGTTCAGGACCGTACACTTGCTATCGTTAAACCTCATCAGGTTCCTCCCTGCCCAGCTCTCCAGCCTGTCCAGGTCTCACTGAATGGCAGCACAGCCTTCAGGTGTGCCAGCCAATCCTCCCAGCTTCGTACCACAAGCAAATCTGCTTATGGGAGAATCCATCCCTTCATCCAGGTCATTGATGCGGATGTTAAACAAATATGTTGCTTATTTATTTTCCTTCACCTGGTAGTGAGGTGGATTATGAAATGAGGAATGACTTTGATATGAGAACAGATGGAAATCCACCTTCCTGTGGTGGCTGTCTTCTGAGTTGAGAGCAGTGGTGTCAGACCAGTTCTCTGTTTGTGTTTCTTATCTGTTTCCAACGCTGATAGCTTCACTGAGACATCAGGATGTAATTTTTGCCATCCTCGGGTCCTTCCAGTTAGCACCAAAAATAAGTCAGTTTCTTAGCAGCTCAGTCTTGGTTGGGATGACTGTGGAAAAAGCATTTGCTTACTCAAAAGAGCAACATAACGTGGAATTTGTGGACAAAAATAAGTCGTTGCAGTAGTTGCAGTCACCAGGAATGTTTGAATTTCAATTTTCAGAAGGAAAAAGAAGATATTTTGGGTTTTATTTTTAAGAAAATACGTGAATTCTTCTCTTTTTCGTTTTGTAGTTTCGTGGTCAGCTGAGTGTAGTTACAAGCAACACTAAAGTTTAGTGTCCCAAACAACACAGAGGCACCTGTATAGTGGGGAGGTGGAAGGATGTGGGGCTTGTCGTTACCCCGTTCTATATGCAGTGGAGAGTCCAATTATGCAGAGTTTCTGTTGTTGATTTGTTTTAGGTATAGGTCATGTGAGATCTGAGCTGGGATGGAGCATGACTCACATACCACGTGGGAATTCAATGGCTCCTTCTATCAGCCTTCAGCTTTCCTCATGATGGGCATCCCAGGCCTGGAAGCCTTTCATCACTGGATCTCCATCCCTTTTTGCGTACTCTACCTCACTGCTCTCTTGGGAAATTGCATGATTCTATTCATCATAAAGAAGACCCAAAGTCTTCATGAACCCATGTACTACTTTCTCTCCATGCTAGCAGTCACTGACCTGGGGCTGGTTTTATGTACGCTGCCTACTACTCTGGGCATTTTTTGGTTCAATATCCGAAGGATTGGCTTTGATGTTTGTCTCACTCAGATGTACTTCATCCACATACTGTCCTTCATTGAATCCTCTGTGCTCCTGGCAATGGCGTTTGATCGCTTCATTGCTATCTCCCACCCGCTCAGATACCCGTCCATACTGACCAAGACTACTGTCATAAAAATAGGTCTGACAATAGTACTGAGGGGTACGGTCTCCCTTCTTCCAATACCCTTCTTGCTCAAGAGATTAACCTATTGTGGGAAGACTGAGCTTTCTCATTCTTTTTGCTTCCATCCTGATATCATGAACCTAGCGTGTGCAGATATAAAAGTCAATGTCTTCTATGGTATGATTGCTTTGTTTTCAACGGTAGGGATGGACTTTATCTGCATTGTGCTGTCCTACATCCTGATCATTAAAACTGTTATCAGCCTTGCAACTAAGGAGGAGTGCCTCAAGGCTTTGAACACGTGTGTCTCCCACATCTGCGCCGTCCTCATATTCTTCATCCCAATGATCGGACTGTCCATGATTCATCGTTTTGGGAAGAATTTGCCTCCTCTGGTTAACACTTTGGTGGCCTACGTCTACCTTATAATTCCCCCTGCTCTCAACCCCATTATCTACAGCATAAAATCCAGCCACATTCGTGAGGCTTTGTTCCGGGCACTGAGGAGGAAGTGTGATTCTGAGTGGTAGATTCACTCACCAGTTCTCCCAGAAAATGCTTGTGGACCTTTTTTGTGGTCAGAACTAGTGGACCGGTTTCTTAGTTCTGCATCCATGGGTGTCACTGCCAGGCAAAGGGACTGCAGATCCACTCAGACATTGTCCCTCAACCCAGAGCTGTGATCTTTCATATCTTGTCCTAGCACGGCACTTGTTCCTGTCCAACAGCCTGCATGCACAGCCCCACTCATGGGAAACAATTACAGGAAAATTAGCTTCTCCTTCCGAGTAACACAACAGAGTGGAGCAAGGAACCTCTGCAATATGTTTTATGGCATCCAGCAGTCAGATAATAGTATGTGAGCTTCACCTGGGCTCCCTTGCACAGGATCATTGCTCCCTCATTTCAGGTTACTGCATAGCCAACCAAGACCACCAACTCCATAGGACAGAATGGAGGCCAAAAGAGTCTGAAGTCATTCAACATCAGAGTAATTTGTTCAACTGGAAACATCCCACAAGATGGAGATCATATCCAGAGGCCGAGCACAGAGCATTTTCGGAAGATTACATCATTTTAAGTGCACCCACAGCACTTAGTTTGACAACTATGGCTCAGCCTTAATCTTCATCTGTATTTCTAATCGTGTAATTGCCATACACATTTGCAGTGCTGTTTCTGCACCTCCTTTTGCTTTCATTGAACCTTACTATCCTACCAAGTCTTATGTTCAAGCCATTGGTTTTTTTTTGTTTGTTTGGTTGGGTTTTTTTTGCATTGAATGTAAAGTACGTATCATATATTCAAATAAAATACACATCACTGAATGGAAATTAAAAATAAAGACAAAACCGTTTTTTTCTGTTTATATAGTGCAGAAATAATAGGTTGGAGTTGTTTAAAATCTTTGGGATTTGCTGTACATGAGTGCAGTACTACATGAATCAGGTATGCATCAGGATGGTATTCAGGGGTGGGGTGTGGATAGCTCTCTTGCTGAAGAGAGGTTCAAAATCTAAAGTAGGAGTGGCTAATCCTCCTGACCTTACAGACCACGTCCTGCAACCTTCCAGCTAAGATCCACCAGGCACCAAGTGCCCCCCTCAGAGGGGAATGGGGATCTCCGGGGTCACGTCACTTACGAAGGTGTCCCCAAGCATCTTCTTGCTCTTCTACAAGATGGATCTCAGCCAGACAAGCAGAATGTTTTCAGGACCCTCTTGGCTTGCTTCCTCCCACAGACAAAACGAAACTGCCCCTAATCTTTCATACCTCCTGTGACGTATTTTCATTGGTTTTAAGCCACGTTTGGGGCAGCCTGGACCTTTGTGCAAAGTAGGAAGGAATGGTCATCATTTACCTTGCGAGGGTGAAGTAGCAGAGGTGGTGGGACAGGGTTGCATACCAGCACTGCGATGTTGCTAAGCTTCTCCCACTTCAGACTAAACCAGGACTGGTGTCTTTTGTCTGTTCATACCTGCACATAGAATAAATACATAGAAGAATAATGAGAGTATCTCTCCATAAGAAAATGGGAAGAGAGAAGGGCAGATTCCCGAGGGGAGGACTCCCAGGACTCTCATCTCATTGTGTTGTGCTAGTTATTTTGCTGAGTGCCCCCGTGGGTCCTCACAGAGGGTGAAATACTGTTCAGCAGAACACTGCAAGGACTTCTGTCCTTGCATTGAGTAGCACCTGGTGGGAGCTCTTTGCTCAGAATACCTACGGTCCATCCGGCTGCTGGTAGCCAGCTGCTATCAGAAGAGTAGGAGAACAAGTGTATCTTCTGACGTGACAAAAAGAGCTTGCTCAGCTTGCAGGATCACACAGCACTGCTCCCACATCGAAAACTTGCAGACTGTTCTCAGAAGCAACAAAAGGCAGAGGGGCTCGTGATCCAGCCGTGATCCAGCAAGGACATGTGCATTTGGATAGTGATGGTGAGGCAGGAAATGTGCGGGATGTGTATTAGCACAGCTGGAAACCGTGCTGCAGTGAGGCTGCAGTGCATCTGATCCACCTCCATCACCCAGTTCTGCAGAGCTTCATCTGCCTCCACATTTCCTCCCCAAGTGGAGTAGCTGGAGGGCACCAGCAGATGTCTGGGATCTGAGCACCTCCACAAGGTACTGTCTATTAATAACATACATTCACTGATCGTAGTGGCTGCTTCTGGGAATGGGGAAGTGAATTGTGGTTTGACATCTGTGTGAGTGAAAAAACAGATAGATGAGCCACTTAAACATGCTAATTCCTATTCTGTGGTGCTCTGAGCTCTGCACTTTGTACCATGGGACCACGTACAGTACTTGCTGATGGGTTTATTTCCTATGAATCAAGAGAGCAGTGCGAGACACATCACAGGCATGGCTTAATGAGGAAAAAGAGAGGAGAGGAGATGGAGGAGGAGCAGGAGAACAGATGGAAGGGGAGGAGGAGTGGAAAGGGAGAGGAAAAAAGAAGAGAGGGGGAAGTGGAAGAAAAAGGGGAGGGGGAGACAAAAGAGAAGAGAAAGAGGAAATTTTACAAGGAGGAGGAAGGAGGGGAAGGAAAGGCACATTTGTTTGCAGAGCCTCACTGAGCCTTTGTCTACACTGTAACTGAAAGAGGAATAAGGACAAATCTCTGTCCTGGAAATCTGTTGGCCACATCCACATCTGTCCTTCCTCCCTCCCCTAAGCGGGTTGGCTTTGCTTCTCTGCCCAGACCTCAGCCCAGGACAGTGCTATCCCCTCACCTCTGCCTGAGCAGAGCTGGCAGCAAGGCTGGTGGTGGCACGAGGCTCAAGCCACGTCCTGCCTAGAACAACACAGGCAGCACTGGTCTGACTGCAGGCAGTGTGAGCACCTCCTGCCCAGAGCTTAGCCAGGACCTGGTGCATCTGTAAAACCAGCAGCAGCTGATAACACAAGCAGGTACAGCTTTTCTGCTTGCAAGTGATGACAACCAGTTAGGGAAAAAGCCTTCAGCATTTCATCAAGCCATCGGTTAAGGCAAAATTTTAACTTCAGCTCAGATATGCACCGATTATGAACAACATCACATTTGCAAGGTTTGCTTTCTCTTTTCCCTCTGAAGTAATATTTCGACTTGATGCATTCCTGTTCTTCTAATGAAAGGAATAATAATCACACGAACACGCGGTCAGTGTGGCTTTCTAGAATTTAAAGCTTCAGGAAACCAAACACATATTCCCCTCCCACAGCTGCGTGGGATGGGAGAAGCAGAGAGGACTGCTCAGTGGTGAGGAGTGTTCCACCACCTGCATTGTCCTGGGAAGTCGTTCTCCATGGGACAAATCTGGCCAGTGCCTGTGAGTCTTTGTTGAGATCAGCCACAGGGATTGCTGCTGGTGGTCCTCTGGCTCGGATGGCTTCACTGTCTGTGCTCACCTCCTGCCAAATGCAGCCACTGGGACAAGGATCAGACAGCGAAAACGAGTCTGTGCTCTCTGGTGTTTCTAAAGGTATGGACCCAGTTCTCTGCTCTGCATAAAGTGAGCTCCTTCTATGGATGGCGTTCCTCACACCAGCAGTCCAAAATCATTAGTCACTTCTGAAAACGTTGGTACATTCCTCAGGGCTGAAGAACTAAAGGTCAACTGAAGAGTCCAGGGAGCACTGACTTACTGTGAGCGTCTCTCCCAGTTGCATTTTCTCACAAGAAATGAATAGAATGGCAGATTTCTAGCAGTGAGAATAATGCTGTCCTTCCACTCCAGTGGTGGCAGGTAAGCTGATGCAGACACTAAAGTGCTCCGTGCATTCTGCTTGCATCTTAGGGTAAGTGGTTTGCTGCATGTGTTTTTGCTAGAATAGCTTTCAAACAACTTGATAGCAACAGTCTGCCTGCAGTGTTTGTAAATTGAAAAGCTAGCACGTGAGTTCTGAATATCAGAGGTCAGGGCAGAATCACCTCCCATCAGGGAAAATAAGCTCTGATTGCTGTTTTAGGGTGAGTGCTTCACCACAGTTGTGAAGTAAAAGCAGATTTTGTGCAACCAAATGCTACTTTTCAAATCATCTGTATAATGACCACGTCATTGTAATGGTAATAACCTGCAGTAAAAACGTGCTGTGTCCCTGCTTTACAGGGGTAGGGTGAGGAATTCATTGTCAGAAAGCTCAGCAGTTCTGCAGACAGACAGCCATGCTGGGCAGTCACGCAGGGTCTGTGTCTGTTCAAGCCCTCCCAGGCTGCCCAGGCAACTGGGGATGTTCATCTCTGTGGTGGTGACACTGATGTTGTTTTGGCAATTGGTGCTTCATCCCGACACACTTAAATCCCAGTATTTTTAAAAATCTGATCCATGTGATCAGAATAGCAGTTTAAAGTGTGTATTTCTGACCGGGCCGTATAGCTCAAGCAGAATTGGAGCCGGGCAGGAGCAATACAAATCTGTTTTCTTTATTCGATTTTGCCCCGCAGCGGAGGACGTGCCACGTCATAGCATGACTGCTCTTCATCCCGCATGCCATGCCCTTCCCCAACAGCTCTGACCTCAGCCCGTCCTTCATCTTGGCCAGTATCCCAGGGCTGGAGGCTGCCCATTTCTGGATGGCCATCCCCTTGTGCTCCATGTACATCATGGCCATAGCAGGCAACTGCATGGTGCTGTTCATCGTCAAGACGGAGCCCAGCCTGCACGTCCCCATGTACTTCTTCCTCTGCATGCTGGCTGCCATCGACCTGGCCTTGTCCACTTCCACAGTGCCACGTGTCCTCTCCTTCTACTGGTTCGACACCAGGGAGATCAGCTTCGGTGCCTGCCTCGTCCAGATGTTCTTCATACACACGCTCTCGGCCATCGAGTCCACCATCCTCCTGGCCATGGCTGTGGACCGCTATGTGGCCATCTGCCACCCCCTGAGACACGCTGCCATCCTCACCAACGCCACGACAGCAAAAATTGGGCTGGCAGCCATGGCCAGGGGAGTCCTCTTCTTCCTGCCCTTGCCTTTGCTCCTCCTGCCCCTTCCCTTCTGCAGCTCACGGGTGCTGTCACACTCCTTCTGCCTGCACCAGGACGTGATGAACCTGGCCTGTGCCAACACCACTCCCAGTGTGGTGTACGGCCTCACCGCCATCCTGCTGGTCATGGGGCTGGATGCCCTCCTCATCTGCATCTCCTACCTCCTGATCCTCAAGGCTGTCCTGCGGCTGGCATCGTGGAAGGAGAGGCTCAAGGTGTTCAGCACCTGCATTGCCCATATCTGCGTGGTCTTGGCCTTCTACGTGCCACTGATTGGGCTGTCCGTGGTGCACCGGTTTGGGAGGGACCTGGCTCCGCTGGTCCACATCACCATGGGGAACATCTACATCCTTGTGCCCGCTGTGCTCAACCCCATCATCTACGGGGTGAGAACTAAACAGATTCAGAGGAGGATCCTGAATTTCCTTCACATATACAACAACAGAACTGCCCAGTGACTTGTGCTTGGATGTTGTCTCCTGTTTCTTCTCAGTGTCTCAACATGTGTTACACTCAGAGTCCTTGGAGCTGGGATTCCTCTGTGCAGCACTCAGCACACGGTGGGAGACTCCAAGGGGCTATCACAGGGTAAAAAGGAAATAGCAATTGTAAACTCTTTCCAAGAGTGCTTACTCCACCAAACTCAGAGTGAATCCATTATGATGATCCAAATCAAACCCTGATCCAGCAGATATGGGAAGGAAAAGAGACTCAGCAAACTAACAGTGTCCTGATGTTGCACTTCTTTGTTCCCATCTCCTCTCTAGCATTTGCACAGCTGAGTGAATGCCACAGTGGTTTTTGAGTGATTTAGTGAATTCATGGTTTGTGCTTGTGATGTGCTCACTTTCCAGTAAAATTTTAGCAGTTTTTGGCTAAAATTTACCTTTAAGTAAAATAATTGCAAGTGACATTATAAGTGCAGAAATGCACTTTAAAAGTGCTCCACCTCTGTAGTCCTGTTCTGATCTACTGTGTGTTCAGTTAAGGCAGCTCTGACACCTCACAGCCCAGAGCTACGGACAGAGGTTGTGACAATAATTTTCATCAATAATTATACTCTAGAAAAGCAGTCTATCAAGAGAAAAATTAGGAAGGTATAAATGTCAGGGATACTCCCCAGCTGAAGGAATCACTATTTCCAAGCAGAAGGTGTCTTATCACTTTGACTCCACGCATGCATGAATTTCCATCTTTCAGATTTTCATTATAATTCCAAGATATTCTGGATGAAACCAGAGCACCTCATAGCCTTCCCTCTCAGTGGGAAGCTGTAAAACTCCTTCAGTGTGATGGATGATGGAAGCCTATGAGTCTTGGGGTCAGTGGGGATGTGAAAGATTACCCAAATGATTTCGTGGTTCAAAGTGCATTTGTCTTGGCTGGCCTTCCCCAGTCCACAGGCACACATCTCAAAATGCAGCTTAACAATGATATTTCTTGGGAGGGGAATGGAAATGAAAACTAACAAACAAACAAACAAACAAAAAACAGTGTACAAAACATTTTCATTGACATTATTTTGTATTTTGGCCAAAGGCTGAAGATCTTGGGAAGGGATGTTGTACAATGGGACTTTACTGCGAAGCATACTGATTTAAAGATGTTCTTGTATCTTCTATTTCCCCAATCCATTGAAAATCTTTATGTACTTTGTCATTTTTTTTTAATAAAAATGATCATTTTTTTAATTAAAAAAATTATTTTTTTTCTTCATAAATAGAAAAGGAACCAAGCAATCGCTTCTTTTCCCTCTTGGTTTATACTCCCACCTTGTTGTTTGTTGGCTATCTTAAACTGTGCTCTTCATCCCTGAGCTAGCTGTGAAGTCTTCCTCCTTGGAGATCTACAGAAGCTGTCTGGGCTGCATTGCCATGGGCAGGAATGTGTTTCCTGTTCCCACAGATGGACTCTGGAGCAGCCCTTGGAATTCCTCTGGTGAGAGGGCTGGGTGGTCTGTAGCTGGCTGTCAGTACACAGGTGAGTAACAAAGAGGAAGGCATGAAGTCGTTTGGGTGCACAACCTTTCATGTCAGGACATCTCGCAGATGATTAGAGGTACTGGGTACTCTCATGATGGCTGATCTGTGCTCCTGTAGGAGGTCCAGGAGCTCTTGAACACAGTTGTCTCCATCAACAGAATATTATCAAAGAACCTATAGGGTAATTTGGGTTGGAAGGGAGCTCAAGACATCTCCAGTCCAAAGTACTGATCAAAGCAGGGTCAGGTTCAGGCTCACACAAAGTAGCAGAGCTGTTTATCCAGTCAGGTGCTGAAAGCCTCCAAGGACAGATGTAGAACATCTTTGGGCCCTTATTACAATGTCTGACTGTTTTTACTGTGTAAGACTTTCTCTTTTAATCTGGCTTGAACCTCTAATTTCAACTCACACTTGTGCCCCTCATCCTCTAGCTCACCACACTGTTAGGAACCTGGCTTCATCTTCCTGATGATATCCTCATGGGTAGAGGAAGGCTCTTTGTGCTCTTCTGCACTTGGGAAGAGCCAAAGCCTGTTCTTCTGAAGATGAACAAGCCCATTTTCCTCCTCAAGTAGCACTGATCTAGACCCAGCCACCCTACTAGCTCTCAGATGGACATGCTCCCCCTTGTCAATGCCTTTGTTCGTGCTGGGTCCCAAAACTGGATTTGCTATCTAGATGGAGTTTAACAAGTGCCAGGTAATCCGTGAGCTACGACTGACTGGAAAGGTCAGCCCAGAGCCCAACACGATGAACACTGGGAGGAAGTAAAAGAAGGAGAAAAGAGCAAAACAAAGATGACAGGAGGTGTAAATCTGCACTGGTTCACAACAGTGAATGATGTGTTAGAGACATAGAGTTGTAGAGTGAACTTTTATTTGGTGTTAAATGGATCAGAATACATGGGGAAAGCCCATAGATTTAGGTTTAGCTATGAAAAATAGAGTATTTTGGAAAACAACGTAAGCAAAATGTACTATTTCCATCAGAGAGAATGGAAGCAAAGGAAAGCAAGCACACACCCCAGAAGTGCAGAGGGTCAAGAGCTCTCCTCCCTCACTGCTGCCAGGAGTGGGCACACAGAAGCAGCTGCAGATCTTGTCCAGCAGATCAGGGAGCCCTGCTCGTGCTTGAATCTTCCACTATCATGTTGCCTGTGACGCGTGGCATTGGTTTATCAGTGTGGCACCGTGTATATACACCACTGCCAGTTCTAATGATGCACGGGAAGTGTGTGGGATTGCATCTGTGGGGTACTAAATTCCAGAGGGAATTTCATGCCTGTCTGTCCTCCTCTTTAGCATGGGTTTTGTGCTGCACCAAGGACGTCTTACTTCTTGTCCATAGCATCCAGTTTTGCTGACAGAGGATGCTCACCCAGGACACATGCTGCTTTGCTCCGGGGCCTTCAGGTGGCAGACAATACATTGGAGTCTGGTGTGGTTTCTTCTGATTGCCAGCAAACACTGCGAGTAAAAGGGGTGTCCTTTTGTAGTCTGTATTCCTGTAGCTTCAGGAATAAATTAAAGCCCATTTTATTTCAAAATAAATACTTCCATTTAAGCAAGTTACAAGTAGCTGCCAGCTGGGGCTAAAAAGCAATTTCATCCCTAGTCATTTCTGTCGTATCCTCTTTTATTAGAGCTTGAAGGGCAGCACATTTTCATAAAAAGGAAAACAATCTGTACCTGCCTAATGTGATTCGAGAAGTGTGAATGACTTTTTCAGAGACGCACTATGGATCCAAACACTTCTCAGATGGCTGTGACATTGAGAAACGGCTCCTGCTCGTTCTCCATATGTTCCTTATTTTGTTTCCTTTTGTACTGAGAGAACAATTAATAAAGGAAAATGAATGAACCACCCTGAAAATGCTGTGTTTTGTAGAACGACTGCTGATAAAGCTGCAGAGCAGAGAGCTATGATGAATTTCTGTTGGTTACGTGGGATTTTTGCTTCCAATCTCCTTGTCAAAACATGGGATGTCGTTTTTCTGGAGAAGGGATGTGTTCTTCCTCAGGAAGCGTGTGGATGACTGCAGCAGTCGAGCAGTCATTTCCTAGTTGACCTGTTTGTTTCAGGGTGTGTTTGGATCCAAGAGACGGGATGTCTCAGGAGCAGAGGCAAGCAGACTGCGCACTGAGAGCAGCACAGAGCGTTACCAGTTCTGTTCAGCATACACACCCTCACTCACATACAGGCATCCATTGATAAATAATCCCACTAGGAGGCAAGCAGAAACCCCCAAAACCATGCACTGTCATTTACCGACCCTTGGGAGGTGGCAAAATGCTGAAAAGGAGGGGAAGAAGGAAGATGTCGGCGGTGGATGCAGTAGGCAGTGCCAGCAGGGCTTCAAGGTGCACTTTTCCTCTCTCCCCCTCCACCTCTCTCCAGCTTTGATTCTCCCCAGGGTTTTCAGGGTTTGTTCCACTTACACACAGCACTCATGTGGCCAATGTGCGATGCAGACCCAAGTGGAACACCTGCTCATAAAAAAAGTCTTTGCAAAAAAACAAGATGAACTAGCAAGGTCAGCTCTCTCTACAAAACTAATATTTGTGGCTATAGCCCTCCCTTGAAACTGTCAGAATACTTGGTTCCGTCTGAAATCATTCTGTGGTCAGGGGAATTTGGGTCCCCAACACACTTGTCCATTGTGCAGTCCCCCTGTCAACACTATCCAGATGCAATAAAGGCCCCACCCAGAGCACAAGGGGTCTGAGTCCTTCTCTCCTCCATGAGTGCCAGAGGTGGGGATGTGCAGAGCTTGCTGGCCTTCATTCAGCCACAGCTAGCTCACAGAGGAAGAGGAAAGAAACAAAATCACTAGCAAAAGGGAGAGAAAAGGGAAAGGAGGGAGAAGGAGAGAGAAGGAAGGGAAAGTGGAATGAGAGGAAGGTTTGGCATTCTAATGGAGAGAGAACAGGAAGTCACAGTAGCATAGAACTGGCACAGGAGTCAGCATGGAGTGATGTGAGACCTGTGCAGTGGCAGGAAATGAAAAAGTGGTGTCGATCTATCCACTAACTCATGGGATTGATATAATTGGAGGAGATAAAATAAGAAAAGTAAAGAAAAAGAAAAAAGAAGGAAGGGTTTATTACCTGCAAGACTCATGGAAATTGACATAACTGACATGGCCAAAGATGTGCTGCAGAGAAGTAATAGGAAACTTCAAGAGGAAAATGTGAGTATCAACGACAGAGGCCATGGCTCAGACGAGTTTTAAGGACCCCTACCAACACACATCATTCTGTCATGCAATACTGTGAGAACACCACCACAACAGCACAGGGAGGTACAGTGTGTGCCTCTATATAGTAAGTAACTCAAATAACTCTGGAAGATACTGCAAGAAAACAGACATAAAACTGACCCAAGCATGCTGCAGACTGTGAGATCACCAGCACTGAGGTGATTAAAACCTGACTTCCAGTGTTTACTATTTTTCTTTACCTAATTATTTTTCTCTACGTTAATTGGCAGGGGAAATTCAGATCTCCCAGCTAAGATTTCCCTGGTAGCTTATAAATATCTCCTGGTCCGTGCAATTCCCAGTCCCTGCCAGGAAAGCTGCAGAAGGCGGGTGAGTGTTTGGGGTTTGTGCAGAGCTTTTCAGGTCTTGAGGCTCTCACTCACCATGCACGTGCCTTGCCCATGGCAAACAGCCCGTGCCTCTGCTTACAGGAGCAGGCAGCGTGCTTCAGAACAAAGCTTCTGCAGGGCGGGACGGTTGCTGGCAATGACTTTGCATTGCCTCTGTGCCCACTGACAGCTTCACTTTGGGCTGGTTCTCCTCTGGCGTGCTGGGCTGAACGTGCTTTGGAGATGGGAGCATGTCATGGAGCACTCTCCCAGCTCAGATGAGTGTTTGCTGATAACCACATCACCCCAAGGCTGTTTGGTGTTTTTTACAGGATGCAAGTGCCATCGGAAAAGGCAAGAGACAAGAAGGGACCCATGTCTTCTCTGAACTCCACCTCACTCTCCCACCCTCCCTCTTTCCTCCTGCTTGGCATTCCTGGGCTGGAGAAGGAGCAGTTCTGGATTGCCTTCCCCTTCTGCATCATGTACGCCATCGCTGTGCTGGGGAACATCATCCTTCTCATCATCATCAAGACAGAGTCCAGCCTGCACGAGCCCATGTACCTCTTCCTGGCCATGCTGGCCTTCACTGACCTGGTCCTCTCTACATCCATGCTACCCAAAATGCTGGCCATCTTCTGGTGGGGCTCCGGGGAGATTGGCTTTGTTTCCTGCCTTGTTCAGTTGTTTTTCATCCACAACTTCTCAGCAGTGGAGTCGGGTGTGCTCATGGCCATGGCCTTGGATCGCTATTTTGCCATTTGCTATCCCCTGCGGCACTCCAGCATCCTCTCCATGCCCGTGGTGACCGCTCTCGGGAGCCTGGTGCTGCTGCGGGGAGTCCTCATGGTGAGTCCCATGTGCTTCCTGCTCCATAGGAAGGCTTTCTGCCAGCATCGTGTCATCTCCCATTCCTACTGTGAACACATGGCCGTGGTGAAGCTGGTATGTGAGGACACCAGAGTCAATGCCACCTATGGCATCTTTGTGGCATTTGCAGTGACAGTGTTTGACATTACTGTGATTGTTGTGTCCTACACTATGATCCTACGAGTAGTACTGAGGCTGTCATCCTCTGAATCTCAGCACAAGGCCTTTAACACATGTGTATCCCACGTCTGTGTCATCCTTCCCTTTTATGTCTCTGGCCTCTTCTCATTCCTCACGCACCGGTTTGGACACAGCATCCCTCAGCACATCCATATATTGGTGGCCAACCTCTATCTCCTGTTGCCCCCCACGTTAAACCCCATCATTTATGGGATGAGAACCAAGCAACTCAGGCACAAGATAGTTGTCTTCTTCCAGAGGAAGGGAATCTGACCTGTGCCTCTATGCCACAAACTGTGCTCATGTTTTATAGGGAACCCTGGTAATTTTACCATGTTATTGCTGTGACTCTTTGTTCAGGGAGTAACTCGACTTTAATGCATGCAGCACACGAAGGGCATTCTTGCAGAGATTGCTAGATTTTCTTTTCCTTCTCTGTTCCTGAGTATCTCAGAAGGAGCTGCAGCAGTATGTCTCAAGTGCAGAGTTGTCATGGTTGTATGATTTTTGGTATTGGTATTCCACATCATCACATCGTGTGGTGTATTGGGAGTTACAGAGTTAATGCTCCAGCTCTGTGGATCAATAGTTATGGGTATACCTGTCTCAGAAGAGAACTCCGTTCCCCAGAGGACTTTGCATTGCTGTTTTGTTTCTAGGGCCATCTCTTTTCCCTTTTTCCTTTCCCCCTTCTCCTTTCCTGGGGTGTGGGTCCATGTGTCCCCCACACCGATTGTCACAGAACCGGGCCGAACCTGCCCGTAAACCATTGACATTTCTGGTGCCCAACGTGGGGCAAGCTGGCTGCCTTAGCTGAGTAGAGACATACTTTTAGAGTGGATCTCTGTCTCTTGTTTGCAAACTGATCTGTACTGCAGGTGCTGTACTACGAAACATGGCCTTGAAGTCCAGGCGTACTGCCAGATGTTCTGGGATATTTGTCAACTTTTTTGGGTGCTGCCATCTTGTTTTAGTAAAGAAAACAAAATAAAACAAAAAGCTAAAAAGCTTTCTCTTTTAAAACTGCTCTTGACGGGACTGCATTTCGTTGTCTTTTCCCTTTTAATGCTCAAAACATACTGGGACTTAGAAGAGATTTTAGAGAAACGGGCATCACAGGCGTCATGGGACTTTTCTCTTGAACACCTGCAACATCCTGAGAACCTAAGCAGATATTTCAGACCGGGATGTTGGGGCTCCGACAGATCTGAGTAGGCCCAAATTATTTGGGGTGTGACTTATGCCAATCAGACCTTATTCAGTACTATCCAAGAGAAGCATAGTTTTTGAAATAGAGCGAGAGAGTCTCCGAGCCAAAAGGGACAGTGTCCAGATCCAGAAGGAGAGTCTTTTAGCTAGCAAACTCTCCAGTCCAGTTTAGGCAGCCTCCAGTCTGACCAAGACACTCTCCAATCCAACGTGGACACCCTCCAGATCAAGTGAGATGCTTTCCGGTTTGAGAAAGATGTCCTCCAGACTGAAAGAGATGTCCTCCAAACTGAGCAAGATGCCCTCCAGTCCACACTCAACAACCCTCAGTCTCAACAAGATGGTCTCCAATCTGAGCAAGATGCCCTCCAATCTGAAAGAGACTCCCTCCAATCTGAAAGAGACTCCCTCCAATCTGAAAGAGACTCCCTCCAGTCCGAGTGAGACGTCCTCCTGTCTGAACGGAACTGAGTGAGGTGCCCACCAGCCACAATAGCCCCTGCCCCCAGCCAGGGTGGGTAAAGGGATAACAGAGTGTGTTGGACTGTGTGGATTCGATGGCCTGGCACATGAGAACCACAAAACTATAAGGCACTGGTGGACACTGGTGCACAGTGCACTCTAATGCCCTCGAGTCACCAAGGGACAGAGTTTGTTGTCACATCCCAATAGACGCAATTGACAGGATCACTGCCATGTCTCCACCCACCAGTAAGACAGAGACCCAAGCTTTTTTGGGCTTTTGGAGAATGCATGTTCCAAACTACAGTCTCATTGTGAGCCCTCTCTATCGGGTGACGCGGAAGAAGAATGATTTTGTGTGGGGCCCTGAGCAGCAGCAGGCTTTTGAGCAAATTAAGCAGGAGATAGCCCGTGCCGTGGCCCTGGGGCCAGTGCGGACGGGACAGGATGTAAAGAACATCCTCTACATTGCTGCTGCTGGAAAGGAAGGTCCCACTTGGAGTTTGTGGCAAAGAGCTCCTGGAGAGACCCGAGGCCGACCCCTTGGATTCTGGAGTCGGGCGTACAGGGGGTCTGAGGAGCGCTACACTCCAACTGAGAAGGAGATCTTAGCTGCGTACGAGGGGGTTCGAGCTGCTTCCGAAGTAATCGGTACTGAAACGCAGCTCCTCCTGGCACCTCGACTGCCAGTGCTGAGCTGGATGTTCAAAGGGACAGCTCCCTCCACCCATCATGCTACTGATGCTACTTGGAGTAAGTGGATTGCACTGATTGCACAGCGAGCTCGGATGGGGAACCTCAGTCATCCAGGAATCCTGGAGGTGATCATGGACTGGCCTGAATGAAAAAAGTTTGGAACACCATCAGCAGAGGAGGTATCAAGAGCTAAAGAGGTCCCACCATATAATGAACTACCAGACAACGAAAAGAGATATGCTCTGTTCACAGATGGATCCTGTCGCATTGTGGGTAAGCACCGCAGATGGAAATCTGCTGTGTAGAGCTCCACACGATGAGTTGCAGAGGCCGCTGAAGGAAAAGGAGAATCAAGTCAATTTGCAGAGGTAAAGGCTGTCCAGCTGGCCTTAGATATTGCTGAACGAGAGAGGTGGCCAGTGCTTTATCTTTACACTGACTATTGGATGGTGGCAAATGCTTTATGGTGGTGGCTACAGCAATAGGAACAAAATGGCTGGCAATGGAGGGGTAAACCTATTTGGGCTGCTGAACTGTGGAGAGACATTGCTGCCCGAATAAAGAATATGGTTGTAAAGGTGCACCATGTAGATGCTCATGTGCCCAAGAGTTGGGCTACTGAAGAACAACAAAACAACCATCAGGTAGATCGAGCTGCCAAAGTTAAGGTGGCTCAAGTAGACTTGGACTGACAACACAAGGGTGAATTATTTTTGTCTCAGTGGGCCCATGAGACCTCGGGTCATCATGGAAGAGATGCAACATATAAGTGGGCTAGAGACCGAGGGGTGGACTTACTTAACTAGGGGTGCCGTTGCACAGGTTATCCATGACTGTGACACATGTGCCATAATTAAACAGGCCAAGAGGATGAAACCACCTTGGCAGGAAGGACAATGGCAAAAGTATAAATTTGGGGAGGCGTGGCAGGTTGATTATATCACCTTGCCACGATCTCACAATGGTAAGTGTTATGTGCTCACCATGGTGAAGGCGACCACTGGGTGGCTTGAAACATATGCAGTACCCCATGCTACCGCCCGGAACACCATCTTAGGGCTCGAGAAACAAGTTCTGTGGTGACATGGCACTCCAGAGAGAATTGAGTGATAATGGGACTCGTTTCAAAAATTCACTTGTGGTTATTTGGGCCAAAGATCATGGCATTGAATGGATCTATCATATCCCCTATCACGCACCAGCTTCTGGTAAAATTAAAAGTTACAATGGGTTGTTAAAAATGATGTTGAAAGCAATGGGTGGCGGAACATTTAAGCACTGGGAGAAGCATTTGGCAGAAGTCACCTGGTTGGTCAACACTCGAGGATCCATCAATCATGATGGTCCTGCCCAATCCAGATCTCTACCTACTGTAGAGGGAGATAAGGTCCCTGTAGTACATGTGAAGAACTTGTTGGGAAAAGCAGTTTGGGTCCTTCCAGCTTCTGGAAAGGGCAAACCTCTCCGGGGTACTGTCTTTGCTCAGGGACCTGGGTCTACTTGGTGGGTGATGAAGAAGAATGGGGATGTTCATTGCGTACCACAAGGGAATTTGATGTTGGGGGAATGCAGTCAGTAATTCCATGTATATACATGTCTATATGTTGTGTGTGTGTGTGTTTAATGCATGTTAATCATTGTTCCTCTGTATTTTTCAAGCATGATGTGGTGATGTGGAAAAAGGGGTAAAATGTCATGGTTTTATGATTTTTGGTGCTGGTATTCCACATCATCACATCATGTAGTGCATTAAGAATTAAAGAGTTAATGCTCCAGCTCCGTGGATCATCGATACTTATGGGTGTACCTGTCTCAGAAGGACTACGTTCCCCAGAGGACTTTGTGTTGCTTTGTATTTTTACGTATTTCCACTCAGAGGGTAGGATAAAAATGTTTGCATGTCACGAGAGATGCTCTTTCCTTTGGGATCGACCCAGCAGTGGGTGCTCGCAGCCGTCTCAACTTCAACATTTAGCATAAGTCCTTCGGTTCATCGGACACTCTCTCTTGCTCATTTTATTTGATTTATTAGCTTTAATTGCAATTATATTGTACCCTATTGTGTTATTTTGCTTTCCGACACCTTATTTAGTAAATTAGCTTTCCTCCTCAGATCGTTGCCACTGTTTTGTTTTATGCCCATCTCCCCTTCCCCCCTACCCCTTTCCTGGGGTGTGGGTCTGTTGGTCCTCCGCATCAATCATCACAAAACTGGGCCGAAGCAGCCCGTAAGCTGCTGACAAGGGTGTTCCCTGACATTTGGAAAATGAAAACTTTAAAAAAAATCAGAATTTCTCACTGTTGACATGAAACATGCTTTACCAAATCACTGCTTTGTATGTGAGAAAGGAATGAGGCTGAATGCAGTGGAGGTCACATGGGGACCATATTCAGGTGTTCAGTCTCTAACTTGTTATGAACCATTGCTCTGTGTGCAACGGGAGCAGCGTTACCAGGCGCAGTGGACATCTCCAACCAGGGCTGGCACTTCTCAGACCTCTCTGTCTCCGCAGCAGTACTGGCGATGGACACTGCCCATGAGGATACTCTGGTCCCTGTTCTCTCACCCTGAGTTTAGTACAAGTGGAAAGGCATGAATACCATGAGAGCTGGTTTGCAAATTCATCCAACCATTTCTTCCTTTACATCAGGCAAGACCAACCCATAGCCTGCAGACTGCGTTTGCTCTTTTCAAGGCAGCAATTAGGTTCATTCCCTGATGCCAAGCCAACATGACAGCAGCTCTCTCCTGTCACGTGGCTCTGGGTGCACATCCATCACTCAGCCACAGCCAAAACATCAGCCCGAGACAATTCCTCCTCACTCAGTACAGCCCAGGCTGAAAGTAGGACTCCCTGCTCTAAAACACTGCACGTCATTTCTGCCATATAATGTTGTGAGGCTATGGACTGGGTTGGATGTGTAATCTTTGGGACACAGACATCAGGAGGAAGGGGAAAGTACTCAGTTCACATGCGAGAGGCAGAAGGAAGGGAAGGGGTGGGATAAGGAGAGAGAGGCAGGGGAAGGAAGCATGGGTTAACGGGTTGCACACAGGTGGGGAGTGTACAGAATGTTGCAGGAGGTACACAAGGCACCAGGGGGACATGGCTTTGATGATCTTAAAGATTTCTTTCCATCCCACACCATGCAGTGATCCTGTATGGTGTGGACACCACTACAACAGCACAGGGAGGAACAGTGTGTGCCCCTATAGAGTAAGTAACTCAAATAACTCTGAAAGCTACTGCAAGAAAACATATAAAAATGACACAAGCGTGCTACAGACTATGAGATTACCAGCAATGAGGTGATTAAAAGCTGACTTCTATTGTTTACTAGTTTTGTCTCCCTGATTGCATGCTAATTGTCAAGGGAACTTCAGATCTCTCAGCTAAGATTTCCCTGGTAGCTTATAAATATCTCCTGGTCCGTGCAGTTCCCAGTCCCTGCCAGGAAAGCTGCAGAAGGCGGGTGAGTGTTTGGGGTTTGTGCAGAGCTTTTCAGGTCTTGAGGCTCTCACTCACCATGCACGTGCCTTGCCCATGGCAAACAGCCCGTGCCTCTGCTTACAGGAGCAGGCAGCGTGCTTCAGAACAAAGCTTCTGCAGGGCGGGACGGTTGCTGGCAATGACTTTGCATTGCCTCTGTGCCCACTGACAGCTTCACTTTGGGCTGGTTCTCCTCTGGCGTGCTGGGCTGAACGTGCTTTGGAGATGGGAGCATGTCATGGAGCACTCTCCCAGCTCAGATGAGTGTTTGCTGATAACCACATCACCCCAAGGCTGTTTGGTGTTTTTTACAGGATGCAAGTGCCATCGGAAAAGGCAAGAGACAAGAAGGGACTCATGTCTTCTCTGAACTCCACCTCACTCTCCCACCCTCCCTCTTTCCTCCTGCTTGGCATTCCTGGGCTGGAGAAGGAGCAGTTCTGGATTGCCTTCCCCTTCTGCATCATGTACGCCATCGCTGTGCTGGGGAACATCATCCTTCTCATCATCATCAAGACAGAGTCCAGCCTGCACGAGCCCATGTACCTCTTCCTGGCCATGCTGGCCTTCACTGACCTGGTCCTCTCTACATCCATGCTACCCAAAATGCTGGCCATCTTCTGGTGGGGCTCCGGGGAGATTGGCTTTGTTTCCTGCCTTGTTCAGTTGTTTTTCATCCACAGCTTCTCAGCAGTGGAGTCGGGTGTGCTCATGGCCATGGCCTTGGATCGCTATTTTGCCATTTGCTATCCCCTGCGGCACTCCAGCATCCTCTCCATGCCCGTGGTGACCGCTCTCGGGAGCCTGGTGCTGCTGCGGGGAGTCCTCATGGTGAGTCCCATGTGCTTCCTGCTCCATAGGAAGGCTTTCTGCCAGCATCGTGTCATCTCCCATTCCTACTGTGAACACATGGCCGTGGTGAAGCTGGTATGTGAGGACACCAGAGTCAATGCCATTTATGGCATCCTTGTGGCATTTGCAGTGACAGTGTTTGACATTACTGTGATTGTTGTGTCATACACTATGATCCTACGAGTAGTACTGAGGCTGTCATCCTCTGACACTCAGCACAAGGCCTTTAACACATGTGTATCCCACGTCTGTGTCATCCTTCCCTGTTACATCTCTGGCCTCTTCTCATTCCTCACGCACCGTTTTGGACACAGCATCCCTCAGCACATCCATATATTGGTGGCCAATCTCTATCTCCTCGTGCCCCCAACATTAAACCCCATCATTTATGGGATGAGAACCAAGCAACTCAGGCACAGGATAGTTGTCTTCTTTCAGAGGAAGGGAATCTGACTCATTTCAAAGTGCCACAAATGGTTCTCATGATCTACTGATGACTTCCATAAATTTGATCTGTTAATGCTGTCACTCTTTGTCCCAGGAAATGCCCTTACCCACTTCATGGAGTACATGGTGAGCATTCTTGCTTGGTTTTCTTTTCCTAGCACTGTGTTGGTAAGGTTGTCAGAACGACTTTCATTCTGGCTTTTACACTGTTGGGTGACAGAGCTCACATCCACCACAACTTACACTCCTCAGTGTTAAAATGCCTTCACTATTGGGCAAATAAATACTCATCATATCCAAATGTTTTCATTCTGACTGTAAGACTGAGTGCCTCCAAACGATCTCCCTCTAGCAGCCCTCATCAGGCAGAGTGTTCTCTGTGCTGTGTGAATGTGCTCAGATGTGAATGACAGCTGTCCTTGCACAGGACATGGGGAATCTTGTATCTCATGCACTATATTTCGCCTTTTATTTTGTGTTTGAGTGGGAGACAAATCCAAAGTATTCCTAGATGAGCCAATTCATCAAGTTCTTTGTAAATGTAAACGCTTTATGAAAATCAAACATTCTAACTGATGAGATTATTTGTAGTGACCAGTCAGTGCGAGGTAATTGCTCAAAGGTTTGTGCTCTACTTCTGTGCACCAAACAAGTAAACATTTACCAAACCACTGCTCTGCACGTGAGAAAGGAAGGAAGCTGAATGCCGTGAAGGCCTGATGAGAACCCACATTCACGTGTTCAATCTCTAACTTGTTCCAAATCTTTACTCTGTGTGCAACGAGAGCAGCGTTACCAGGTGCAGTGGACATCTCCAACCTGGGCTGGCACTTCTCAGACCTCTCTGTCTCCGCAGCAGTGCTGGCAATGGGCACTGCCCACGGAGACCCTCTGGTCCCTGCACCCTCTCCCTGAGTCACAGAATCACAGAACAGCCTGGGCTGAAAAGGACCTCACAGATCATTGACTTTCAGCCTCGGGTAAGGTCACCAACCACCAGAGCAGGCTGCCCAGAGCCACAGCCAGCCCTGCCCTGAGTGCCTCCAGGGATGGGTATCCACAACCTCTCTGGGCAACCTGTTCCAGTACGACACCGACCTCTAAGTGAGAAACTTCCTCCTCACATCCAACCTCACTCTCCCCTATCTCAGTTTAAAACCATTGCTCTTGTCCTGTCACTATCAACCCATGAAAACCGTCATTCCCACTCCCGTTCATACACTCCCTTCAAGTCCTGGAAGGCCACAGAGAGGTCTCCCAGAGCCTTCTCCAGGCTAAATTAGCCCTATTCCTTCAACCATTCCTCATAGGAGAGGTGCTCCAGCCCTCTGATCATTTTAGTTGCCCTCCTCTGGATCCATTCAAAGGACTCTACGTTTTTCTAGTGCTGGGAGCCCAGGTCTGGACACAGTACTCCAGATGAGTCCTCAGCAAAGTTGAGCAGAGGGGGACAATCCCCTTCCTTTCTCTGCTGGCCATCCCTTTTTTAATGCAGACCAGAATATCTTCGGTGCTCAGGGCTGCAAGTGATAGTGCTGACTTCCCCCAGTCTGTATCAATACCTGGGGTTGCCCCAGCTCAAGGGAAACACCTTGAACTTGTTCTTCTTGAACCTCATTAGGTTCTCAGGGGCCCTTCTCTCCAACCTGTCCAGGTCCCTCTGGATGGCTTCCTGTCCCTCCAAACTATCAACTACACTGCTCAGCTCAGTGTCGTCCTTAAACCTGCTGAGGGTGCACTCAGTTCCATTGTCTGTGTTACTGATGAAGATGCTGATGAGCACTGGTCCCAAGACCAACCGCTTGTGGCTGGCCACCACCCAGGCATTGAACTGTTGATAACAACTCTTTGAGTGTCACCAGACAACCAGTTCTTCATCCATCAGTCCATCCTTCAAATCCATACCTCTCTGATTCAAAGAGAAAGATGCACTAAGGGATCATGAAAAAAGCTTGTAGAAGTTCTTGTAGATGATCTGGATACCAGTGGAGAGGCAGGAATATTGCCAGAGCAGGTCAGCAAATTCACCAACCATTTGTTCCTTTACATCAGGCAAGACCAACCCATAGCCTGCAGACTGCGTTTGCTCTTTTCAAGGCAGCAATTAGGTTCATTCCCTGATGCCAAGCCAACATGACAGCAGCTCTCTCCTGTCACGTGGCTCTGGGTGCACATCCATCACTCAGCCACAGCCAAAACATCAGCCCGAGACAATTCCTCCTCACTCAGTACAGCCCAGGCTGAAAGTAGGACTCCCTGCTCTAAAACACTGCACGTCATTTCTGCCATATAATGTTGTGAAGCTATGGACTGGGGTGGATGTGTAATCTTTGAGACACAGACATCAGGAGGAAGGGGAAAGTACTCAGTTCACATGCGAGAGGCAGAAGAAAGGGAAGGGGTAGGATAAGGAGAGAGAGGCAGGGGAGGTACGTTTGAGTTAACGGGTTGCACAGATTTGGGGAGCAGACAGAAAACTGCATGAGGTACACAAGGCACCAGGGGGACATGGCTTTGATGATCTTAAAGATTTCTTTCCATCCCACACCATGCAGTGATCCTGTATGGTGTGGACACCACTACAACAGCACAGGAAGTTACAGTATGTGCCACCACAGAGCAAATAAGTCAAATATAGCGATAGGCTTGGGGCAGAATGGCTTGAAGAATGTAGAGAGGAAAAGGACCTGGGGGTGTTGGTTGATGCTCGGCTCAACATGAGCCGGCAGTGTGCCCAGGTGGCCAAGAAGGCCAACGGCATCCTGGCCTGTATTAGAAATAGTGCAGCCAGCAGGAGCAGGGAGGTGATCATCCCCCTGTACTCAGCTCTGATACGGCCGCACCTCGAGTACTGTGTTCAGTTTTGGGCCCCTCACTGCAAGAAGGACATTGAGGCCCTGGAGCGTGTTCAGAGAAGGGCAACAAAACTGGGGAGGGGTCTGGAGCACAAGTCTTATGAGGAGCGGCTGAGGGAGCTGGGATTGTTCAGTCTGGAGAAGAGGAGGCTCAGAGGAGACCTTATTGCACTCTCCCACTTCCTGAAGGGGGGTTGTGGTGAGGAGGGGGTGGGCCTCTTCTCCCTGATAAATAACGACAGGACGAGAGGGAATGGCCACCAGTTGCGCCGGGGAAGATTTAGATTAGACCTGAGGAAAGATTTTTTCTCTGAAAGAGTGGTCAGGCACTGGGATGGCCTGCCTAGGGAGGTGGGTGAGGCACCATCCCTAGCGCTGTTCAAGAAGCGTTTAGATGAGGTGCTAAGGGATTGGATTTAGTAGTTGTGTAGGGATAGTGATAGGAGGATGGTTGGACTAGATGATCTTGTAGGTCCTTTCCAACCTAATGCACCTATGAACCTATGAAAAAACTCTGGAAGATACTGTAAGAAAACATATAAAAATGACAAAAGCATGCCACAGACAATGAGATCACCAGCACTGAGGTGATTAAAAGCTGACTTCCATTGTTTATTATTTTTTATCCCTAATTGCATGTTAATTGTCAAGGGAAATTAAGATCTCTCAGCTAAGAATTGCCTGGTAGCTTATAAATATCTCATGGTCCGTGCAGTTCCCAGTCCCTGCCAGGAAAGCTGCAGAAGGCGGGTGAGTGTTTGGGGTTTGTGCAGAGCTTTTCAGGTCTTGAGGCTCTCACTCACCATGCACGTGCCTTGCCCATGGCAAACAGCCCGTGCCTCTGCTTACAGGAGCAGGCAGCGTGCTTCAGAACAAAGCTTCTGCAGGGCGGGACGGTTGCTGGCAATGACTTTGCATTGCCTCTGTGCCCACTGACAGCTTCACTTTGGGCTGGTTCTCCTCTGGCGTGCTGGGCTGAACGTGCTTTGGAGATGGGAGCATGTCATGGAGCACTCTCCCAGCTCAGATGAGTGTTTGCTGATAACCACATCATCTCAAAGTTGTTTGGTGTTTTTTACAGGATGCAAGTGCCATCGGAAAAGGCAAGAGACAAGAAGGGACTCATGTCTTCTCTGAACTCCACCTCACTCTCCCACCCTCCCTCTTTCCTCCTGCTTGGCATTCCTGGGCTGGAGAAGGAGCAGTTCTGGATTGCCTTCCCCTTCTGCATCATGTACGCCATCGCTGTGCTGGGGAACATCATCCTTCTCATCATCATCAAGACAGAGTCCAGCCTGCACGAGCCCATGTACCTCTTCCTGGCCATGCTGGCCTTCACTGACCTGGTCCTCTCTACATCCATGCTACCCAAAATGCTGGCCATCTTCTGGTGGGGCTCCGGGGAGATTGGCTTTGTTTCCTGCCTTGTTCAGTTGTTTTTCATCCACAATTTCACAGCAGTGGAGTCGGGTGTGCTCATGGCCATGGCCTTGGATCGCTATTTTGCCATTTGCTATCCCCTGCGGCACTCCAGCATCCTCTCCATGCCCGTGGTGACCGCTCTCGGGAGCCTGGTGCTGCTGCGGGGAGTCCTCATAGTAAGTCCCATTTGCTTCCTGCTCCATAGGAAGGCTTTCTGCCAGCATCGTGTCATCTCCCATTCCTACTGTGAACACATGGCCGTGGTGAAGCTGGTATGTGAGGACACCAGAGTCAATGCCATTTATTGCATCCTTGGGGCATTTGCTGTGGCAACATTTGACATTACTGTGATTGTTGTGTCCTACACTAAGATCCTACGAGTAGTACTGAGGCTGCCATCCTCTGAATCTCAGCACAAAGCCTTTAACACGTGTGTATCCCATGTCTGTGTCATCCTTCCCTTTTACGTCTCTGCACTATTCACATATCTCACCCACTGGTTTGGACACAGCATCCCTCAGCACATCCATATATTGGTGGCCAATCTCTATCTCCTGGTGCCCCCAACAGTAAACCCCATCATTTATGGGATGAGAACCAAGCAACTCCGGCACAAGATAGCTGTCCTCTTCCAGAGGAAGGGAATCTGACTCATTTCAAAGTGCCACCAATGGTTCTCATGATCTACTGATGACTTCCATAAATTTGATCTGTTAATGCTGTCACTCTTTGTCCCAGGAAATGCCCTTACCCACTACATGGAGTACATGGTGAGCATTCTTGCTTGGTTTTCCTTTCCTAGCACTGTGTTGGTAAGGTTGTCAGAACAACTTTCATTCTGGCTTTTACACTGTTGGGTGACAGAGCTCACATCCACCACAACTTACACTCCTCAGTGTTAAAATGCCTTCACTATTGGGCAAATAAATACTCGTCATATCCAAATGTTTTCATTCTGACTGTAAGACTGAGTGCTTCCAAACGATCTCCCTCTAGCAGCCCTCATCAGGCAGAGTGTTCTCTGTGCTGTGTGAATGCGCTCAGATGTGAATGACAGCTGTCCTTGCACAGGACATGGGGAATCTTGTATCTCATGCACTATATTTCGCCTTTTATTTTGTGTTTGAGTGGGAGACAAATCCAAAGTATTCCTAGATGAGCCAATTCATCAAGTTCTTTGTAAATGTAAACGCTTTATGAAAATCAAACATTCTAACTGATGAGATTAATTTTAGTGACCCATCACAGCTCTCCCTTAGGAATCACAGGCCCTGGAAGTTACTGAGAGGGTCTGGGGAATGGGAGACTTTCCTTTAGTCAGGGAAGAGGTGGTCTGTGAGTGCCTAGGCAATGCTAATGTTCATAAATCCATGGGACCCGATGGGTTGCATCCATGGGTGCTGAGGGAGCTGGCGGAGCTGTTTGCTGAACCACTCTCTATCATCTTTGAGAGGTCTTGGAGAATGGGAGATCCACCTGAAGACTGGAAGATAGTCAGTGTCGCTTCGGTCTTTGAAAAGGGCAAGAAGGAAGATCTGGGCAATTATAGGCCGGTCAGCCGCACCTCTGTCCCTGGAAAGGTGATGGAACAGCCTGTTCTGGATGCCATCTCCAGAGAATAGGAAGAAAAGGAAGTTATCAGGGGTAGTCGGCATGGTTTCACCAAGGGGAGGTCATGCTCGACCAACCTGGTGGCCTTCTATGATGTCGTCACTGGCTGGGTGGATGGGGGGAGGGCAGTGGATGTAGTCTACCTTGATTTCAGCAAGGCATTTGATCCTGTCTCCGATGACATCCTTGTAACTAAGCTGAGGAAGTGTGGGATAGATGAGTGGACAGTGCAGTGGGTTGAGAACTGGCTGACTGGCAGAGCACAGAGGGTTGTTGTTGGCAGTGCAGTCCGGTTGGAGGCCTGTGACCAGCGGTGTCCCCCTGGGGTCCATGCTGGGTCCAGTCTTGTTCAACATCTCCATCAATGACCTTGATGAGGGGATAGTGGCCACCCTCAGCAAGTTTGCTGAGGATCCGAAGTTGGGAGGATTGGCTGACACGCCTGGTGGCTGTGCTGCCATTCAACAAGACCTGGACAGGCTGGAGAGCTGGGCAGTAAGAAACCGGATGAAATTTAACAAAAGCAAGTGTAGAGTCTTGCACCTAGGGAGGAACAATTGCATGCACCAGTACAGGCTGGGGGATGAGCTGCTGGAGAGGAGCTCTGCAGAGAGGGACCTGGGTGTCCTGGTGGACGACAGGTTGACCATGAGCCAGCAGTGTGCCCTCGTGGCCAAGAGGGCCAATGGCATTCTGGGATGCATTAAAAAGAGCGTGGCCAGCAGGTCAAGGGAGGTGATCCTCCCCTTCTATTCTGCCCTGGTGAGTCCACATCTGGAGTACTGTGTCCAGTTCTGGGCTCTCCAGTACAAAAAAGACAGGGATCTCTTGGAAAGAGTCCAGCGCAGAGCCACAAAGATGGTGAAGGGCCTGGAGGATCTCCCCTATGAAGAAAGGCTAAGTCAACTGGATCTGTTTAGCTTTGAGAAAAGAAGACTGAGAGAGGACCCGATCCAGGTTTATAAATATCTGAGGTGTGGGGGACAAAGTGGCGAGGCCAGACTCTTTTCGGCAGTGTGTGGAGACAGGACAAGGGGGAACGGACAGAAACTGCAGTGCAGGAGGTTCTGCACGAGTGTGCACAAGAACTTCTTTACGGTGAGGGTGATGGAGCACTGGCACAGGCTGCCCAGGGGGGGTGTAGGGTCTCCTTCTGTGGAGACATTCAAGACCCTCCTGGACGCCTACCTGTGCGACCTGGTGTAGGGAACCTGCTTTGGCAGGGGGTTGGACTTGATGATCAGTAGAGGTCACTTCCAACCCCTAACAGTTCTGTGATTCTGTGATTCTGTGAGGTAATTGCTCACAGGATTATGCTCTACTTCTGTGCACAAAAACAGAAAACGTTTACCAAACCACTGCTCTGCACGTGAGAAAGGAAGGAAGCTGAATGCCGTGAAGGCCTGATGAGAACCCACATTCACGTGTTCAATCTCTAACTTGTTCCAAATCTTTACTCTGTGTGCAACGAGAGCAGCGTTACCAGGTGCAGTGGACATCTCCAACCTGGGCTGGCACTTCTCAGACCTCTCTGTCTCCGCAGCAGTGCTGGCAATGGGCACTGCCCACAGAGACCCTCTGGTCCCTGCACCCTCCCCCTGAGTCACAGAATCACAGAACAGCCTGGGCTGAAAAGGACCTCACAGATCATTGACTTTCAGCCTCGTGCCGCGGGTAAGGTCACCAACCACCAGAGCAGGCTGCCCAGAGCCACAGCCAGCCCTGCCCTGAGTGCCTCCAGGGATGGGTATCCACAACCTCTCTGGGCAACCTGTTCCAGTGCAACACCAACCTCTAAGTGAGAAACTTCCTCCTCACATCCAACCTCACTCTCCCCTATCTCAGTTTAAAACCATTGCTCTTGTCCTGTCACTATCAACCCATGAAAACCGTCATTCCCACTCCCGTTCATACACTCCCTTCAAGTCCTGGAAGGCCACAGAGAGGTCTCCCAGAGCCTTCCCTTCTCCAGGCTAAATTAGCCCTATTCCTTCAACCAATCCTCATAGGAGAGGTGCTCCAGCCCTCTGATCATTTTAGTTGCCCTCCTCCTCTGGATCCATTCAAAGGACTCTACGTTTTTCTAGTGCTGGGAGCCCAAGTCTGGATGCAGTACTCCAGATGAGTCCTCAGCAAAGTTGAGCAGAGGGGGACAAGGGAAGAAAGGGAAGGGGTAGGATAAGGAGAGAGAGGCAGGGGTGGGAAGGAAGGGAAGAAGGGAAGGGAAGGGAAGGGAAGGGAAGGGAAGGGAAGGGAAGGGAAGGGAAGGGAAGGGAAGGGAAGGGAAGGGAAGGGAAGGGAAGGGAAGGGAAGGGAAGGGAAGGGAAGGGAAGGGAAGGGAAGGGAAGGGAAGGGAAGGGAAGGGAAGGGAAGGGAAGGGAAGGGAAGGGAAGGGAAGGGAAGGGAAGGGAAGGGAAGGGAAGGGAAGGGAAGGGAAGGATGTGAGGACGTATTGTACAAAGGGGGGGAGAGGACAGAAAGTGGCAGGAGCCCAGATATGGAAACAGGGGAGCATGACTGTGATGATCTTTATGATTTCTTTCCATCCCACACCATGAAATGATGCTATATTGTGTGGATACCACTACAGCAGCAAACGGAGGTACAGTGTGTGCCACCATAGAGCAAGTAACTCAAATAACTCTGGAAGATAATGCAAGAAAACAAGTATAAAACTGACTGAAGTATGCCACAGACTATGAGGTCACCAGCATGGAGGTGATTAAAAGCTGACTTCTGTTATTTATTATTTTTCTCTCCCTAATTGCATGTTAATTGTCAAGGGAAATTAAGATCTCTCAGCTAAGAATTGCCTGGTAGCTTATAAATATCTCCTGGTCCATGCAGTTCCCAGTCCCTGCCAGGAAAGCTGCAGAAGGCGGGTGAGTGTTTGGGGTTTGTGCAGAGCTTTTCAGGTCTTGAGGCTCTCACTCACCATGCACGTGCCTTGCCCATGGCAAACAGCCCGTGCCTCTGCTTACAGGAGCAGGCAGCGTGCTTCAGAACAAAGCTTCTGCAGGGCGGGACGGTTGCTGGCAATGACTTTGCATTGCCTCTGTGCCCACTGACAGCTTCACTTTGGGCTGGTTCTCCTCTGGTGTGCTGGGCTGAACGTGCTTTGGAGATGGGAGCATGTCATGGAGCACTCTCCCAGCTCAGATGAGTGTTTGCTGATAACCACATCACCCCAAGGCTGTTTGGTGTTTTTTACAGGATGCAAGTGCCATCGGAAAAGGCAAGAGACAAGAAGGGACTCATGTCTTCTCTGAACTCCACCTCACTCTCCCACCCTCCCTCTTTCCTCCTGCTTGGCATTCCTGGGCTGGAGAAGGAGCAGTTCTGGATTGCCTTCCCCTTCTGCATCATGTACGCCATCGCTGTGCTGGGGAACATCATCCTTCTCATCATCATCAAGACAGAGTCCAGCCTGCACGAGCCCATGTACCTCTTCCTGGCCATGCTGGCCTTCACTGACCTGGTCCTCTCTACATCCATGCTACCCAAAATGCTGGCCATCTTCTGGTGGGGCTCCGGGGAGATTGGCTTTGTTTCCTGCCTTGTTCAGTTGTTTTTCATCCACAACTTCACAGCAGTGGAGTCGGGTGTGCTCATGGCCATGGCCTTGGATCGCTATTTTGCCATTTGCTATCCCCTGCGGCACTCCAGCATCCTCTCCATGCCCGTGGTGACCGCTCTCGGGAGCCTGGTGCTGCTGCGGGGAGTCCTCATGGTGAGTCCCACGTGCTTCCTGCTCCATAGGAAGGCTTTCTGCCAGCACCGTGTCATCTCCCATTCCTACTGTGAACACATGGCCGTGGTGAAGCTGGTATGTGAGGACACCAGAGTCAATGCCGCCTATGGCATCTTTGTGGCATTTGCAGTGACAGTGTTTGACATTACTGTGATTGTTGTGTCCTACACTGTGATCCTACGAGTAGTACTGAGGCTGTCATCCTCTGACACTCAGCACAAGGCCTTTAACACATGTGTATCCCACGTCTGTGTCATCCTTCCCTTTTACGCCTCTGGCCTCTTCTCATTCCTCGCGCACCGGTTTGGACACAGCATCCCTCAGCACATCCATATATTGGTGGCCAACCTCTATCTCCTGTTGCCCCCCACGTTAAACCCCATCATTTATGGGATGAGAACCAAGCAACTCAGGCACAAGATAGCTGTCTTCTTCCAGAGGAAGGGAATCTGACCTGTGCCTCTATGCCACAAACTTTGCTCATGTTTTATAGGGAACCCTGGTAATTTTACCATGTTATTGCTGTGACTCTTTGTTCAGGGAGTAACTCGACTTTAATGCATGCAGCACACGAAGGGCATTCTTGCAGAGATTGCTAGATTTTCTTTTCCTTCTCTGTTCCTGAGTATCTCAGAAGGAGCTGCAGCAGTATGACTCAAGTGCAGAGTTGTCATGGTTGTATGATTTTTGGTATTGGTATTCCACATCATCACATCGTGTGGTGTATTGGGAGTTACAGAGTTAATGCTCCAGCTCTGTGGATCAATAGTTATGGGTATACCTGTCTCAGAAGAGAACTCCGTTCCCCAGAGGACTTTGCATTGCTGTTTTGTTTCTAGGGCCATCCCTTTTCCCTTTTTCCTTTCCCCCTTCTCCTTTCCTGGGGCGTGGGTCCATGTGTCCCCCACACCGATTGTCACAGAACCGGGCCGAACCTGCCCGTAAACCATTGACATTTCTGGTGCCCAACGTGGGGCAAGCTGGCTGCCTTAGCTGAGTAGAGACATACTTTTAGAGTGGATCTCTGTCTCTTGTTAGCAAACTGATCTGTACTGCAGGTGCTGTACTACGAAACATGGCCTTGAAGTCCAGGCGTACTGCCAGATGTTCTGGGATATTTGTCAACTTTTTTGGGTGCTGCCATCTTGTTTTAGTAAAGAAAACAAAATAAAACAAAAAGCTAAAAAGCTTTCTCTTTTAAAACTGCTCTTGACGGGACTGCATTTCGTTGTCTTTTCCCTTTTAATGCTCAAAACATACTGGGACTTAGAAGAGATTTTAGAGAAACGGGCATCACAGGCGTCATGGGACTTTTCTCCTGAACACCTGCAAGATCCTGAGAACCTAAGCAGATATTTCAGACAGGGATGTTGGGGCTCCGACAGATCTGAGTAGGCCCAAATTATTTGGGGTGTGACTTATGCCAATCAGACCTTATTCAGTACTATCCAAGAGAAGCATAGTTTTTGAAATAGAGCGAGAGAGTCTCCGAGCCAAAAGGGACAGTGTCCAGATCCAGAAGGAGAGTCTTTTAGCTAGCAAACTCTCCAGTCCAGTTTAGGCAGCCTCCAGTCTGACCAAGACACTCTCCAATCCAACGTGGACACCCTCCAGATCAAGCGAATTGCTTTCCAGTTTGAGAAAGATGTCCTCCAGACTGAAAGAGATGTCCTCCAAACTGAGCAAGATGCCCTCCAGTCCACACTCAACAACCCTCAGTCTCAACAAGATGGTCTCCAATCTGAGCAAGATGCCCTCCAATCTGAAAGAGACTCCCTCCAATCTGAAAGAGACTCCCTCCAGTCCGAGTGAGACGTCCTCCTGTCTGAACGGAACTGAGCGAGGTGCCCACCAGCCACAATAGCCCCTGCCCCCAGCCAGGGTGGGTAAAGGGATAACAGAGTGTGTTGGACTGTGTGGATTCGATGGCCTGGCACATGAGAACCACAAAACTATAAGGCACTGGTGGACACTGGTGCACAGTGAACTCTAATGCCCTCAAGTCACCAAGGGACAGAGTTAATCTGTATTTCTGGGGTGACTGGGGGTTCCCAAGAATTCCCAAGAGAGAGAATAATCCAGATCCTCCAGAGAGCTGGCTTTGCTAATAAGCAATACAAAGTGAAAGGGCCTGCACAGAAAGTCCAGCTCCTAGGTATAAAGTGGCAAGATGGACGTTGTCACATCCCAACAGACGCAATTGACAAGATCACTGCCACGTCTCCACCCACCAGTAAGACAGAGACCCAAGCTTTTTTGGGTGTAGTGGGCTTTTGGAGAATGCATGTTCCAAACTACAGTCTCATTGTGAGCCCTCTCTATCGGGTGACGCGGAAGAAGAATGATTTTGTGTGGGGCCCTGAGCAGCAGCAGACTTTTGAACAAATTAAGCAGGAGATAGCCCGCGCCGTGGCCCTGGGGCCAGTGCGGACGGGACAGGATGTAAAGAACATCCTCTACACTGCTGCTGGAAAGGAAGGTCCCACTTGGAGTTTGTGGCAAAGAGCTCCTGGAGAGACCCGAGGCCGACCCCTTGGATTCTGGAGTCGGGCGTACAGGGGGTCTGAGGAGCACTACACTCCAACTGAGAAGGAGATCTTAGCCGCGTACGAGGGGGTTCGAGCTGCTTCCGAAGTAATCGGTACTGAAACGCAGCTCCTCCTGGCACCTCGACTGCCAGTGCTGAGCTGGATGTTCAAAGGGACAGCTCCCTCCACCCATCATGCTACTGATGCTACTTGGAGTAAGTGGATTGCACTGATTGCACAGCGAGCTCGGATGGGGAACCTCAGTCATCCAGGAATCCTGGAGGTGATCATGGACTGGCCTGAATGAAAAAAGTTTGGAACACCATCAGCAGAGGAGGTATCAAGAGCTAAAGAGGTCCCACCATATAATGAACTACCAGACAACGAAAAGAGATATGCCCTGTTCACAGATGGATCCTGTCGCATTGTGGGTAAGCACTGCAGATGGAAACTGCTGTGTAGAGCTCCACACGATGAGTTGCAGAGGCCACTGAAGGAAAAGGAGAATCAAATCAATTTGCAGAGGTAAAGGCTGTCCAGCTGGCCTTAGATATTGCTGAACGAGAGAGGTGGCCAGTGCTTTATCTTTACACTGACTATTGGATGGTGGCAAATGTTTTATGGTGGTGGCTACAGCAATAGGAACAAAATGGCTGGCAATGGAGGGGTAAACCTATTTGGGCTGCTGAACTGTGGAGAGACATTGCTGCCCGAATAAAGAATATGGTTGTAAAGGTGCACCATGTAGATGCTCATGTGCCCAAGAGTTGGGCTACTGAAGAACAACAAAACAACCATCAGGTAGATTGAGCTGCCGAAGTTAAGGTGGCTCAAGTAGACTTGGACTGACAACACAAGGGTGAATTATTTTTGTCTCAGTGGGCCCATGAGACCTCGGGTCATCATGGAAGAGATGCAACATATAAGTGGGCTAGAGACCGAGGGGTGGACTTACTTAACTATGGGTGCCGTTGCACAGGTTATCCATGACTGTGACACATGTGCCATAATTAAACAGGCCAAGAGGATGAAACCACCTTGGCAGGAAGGACAATGGCAAAAGTATAAATATGGGGAAGTGTGGCAGGTTGATTATATCACCTTGCCACGATCTCACAATGGTAAGTGTTATGTGCTCACCATGGTGAAGGCGACCACTGGGTGGCTTGAAACATACGCAGTACCCCATGCTACCGCCCGGAACACCATCTTAGGGCTCGAGAAACAAGTTCTGTGGTGACATGGCACTCCAGAGAGAATTGAGTGATAATGGGACTCGTTTCAAAAATTCACTTGTGGTTATTTGGGCCAAAGATCATGGCATTGAATGGATCTATCATATCCCCTATCACGCACCAGCTTCTGGTAAAATTAAAAGTTACAATGGGTTGTGAAAAACGATGTTGAAAGCAATGGGTGGCGGAACATTTAAGCACTGGGTGAAGCATTTGGCAAAAGTCACCTGGTTGGTCAACACTCGAGGATCCATCAATCGCGATGGTCCTGCCCAATCCAGCTCTCTACCTACTGTAGAGGGAGATAAGGTCCCTGTAGTACATGTGAAGAACTTGTAGGGAAAAGCAGTTTGGGTCCTTCCAGCTTCTGGAAAGGGCAAACCTCTCTGGGGAACTGTCTTTGCTCAGGGACCTGGGTCTACTTGGTGGGTGATGAAGAAGAATGGGGATGTTCATTGCATACCACAAGGGAATTTGATGTTGGGGGAGTGCAGTCAGTAATTCCATGTATATACATGTCTATATGTTGTGTGTGTGTGTGTTTAATGCATGTTAATCATTGTTCCTCTGTATTTTTCAAGCATGATGCGGTGATGTGGAAAAAGGGGTAAAATGTCATGGTTTTATGATTTTTGGTGCTGGTATTCCACATCATCACATCATGTAGTGCATTAAGAATTAAAGAGTTAATGCTCCAGCTCCGTGGATCATCGATACTTATGGGTGTACCTGTCTCAGAAGGACTACGTTCCCCAGAGGACTTTGTGTTGCTTTGTATTTTTACGTATTTCCACTCAGAGGGTAGGATAAAAACTGTTTGCATGTCACGAGAGATGCTCTTTCCTTTGGGATCGACCCAGCAGTGGGTGCTCGCAGCCGTCTCAACTTCAACATTTAGCATAAGTCCTTCGGTTCATCGGACACTCTCTCTTGCTCATTTTATTTGATTTATTAGCTTTAATTGCAATTATATTGTACCCTATTGTGTTATTTTGCTTTCCGAAACCTTATTTAGTAAATTAGCTTTCCTCCTCAGATCGTTGCCACTGTTTTGTTTTATGCCCATCTCCCCTTCCCCCCTACCCCTTTCCTGGGGTGTGGGTCTGTTGGTCCCCCGCATCAATCATCACGAAACTGGGCCAAAGCAGCCCATAAGCTGCTGACAAGGGTGTTCTCTGACATTTGGAAAATGAAAACTTTTAAAAAAATCAGAATTTCTCACTGTTGACGTGAAACATGCTTTACCAAATCACTGCTTTGTATGTGAGTAAGGAATGAGGCTGAATGCAGTGGAGGTCACATGGGGACCATATTCAGGTGTTCAGTCTCTAACTTGTTATGAACCATTGCTCTGTGTGCAACGGGAGCAGCGTTACCAGGCGCAGTGGACATCTCCAACCAGGGCTGGCACTTCTCAGACCTCTCTGTCTCCGCAGCAGTACTGGCGATGGACACTGCCCATGAGGATACTCTGGTCCCTGTTCTCTCACCCTGAGTTTAGTACAAGTGGAAAGGCATGAATACCATGAGAGCTGGTTTGCAAATTCATCCAACCATTTCTTCCTTTACATCAGGCAAGGCCAACCCATAGCCTGCAGACTGCGTTTGCTCTTTTCAAGGCAGCAATTAGGTTCATTCCCTGATGCCAAGCCAACATGACAGCAGCTCTCTCCTGTCACATGGCTCTGGGTGCACATCCATCACTCAGCCACAGCCAAAACATCAGCCCGAGACAATTCCTCCTCACTCAGTACAGCCCAGGCTGAAAGTAGGACTCCCTGCTCTAAAACACTGCACGTCATTTCTGCCATATAATGTTGTGAGGCTATGGACTGGGTTGGATGTGTAATCTTTGGGACACAGACATCAGGAGGAAGGGGAAAGTACTCAGTTCACATGCGAGAGGCAGAAGAAAGGGAAGGGGTGGGATAAGGAGAGACAGGCAGGGGAGGTACGTTTGAGTTAACGGGTTGCACAGATTTGGGGAGCAGACAGAAAACTGCATGAGGTACACAAGGCACCAGGGGGACATGGCTTTGATGATCTTAAAGATTTCTTTCCATCCCACACCATGCAGTGATCCTGTATTGTGTGGACACCACTACAACAGCACAGGGAGGAACAGTGTGTGCCACTATAGAGCAAGTAACTGAAATAACTCTGAAAGCTACTGCAAGAAAACCTATAAAAATGACACAAGCGTGCTACAGACTATGAGATTACCAGCAATGAGGTGATTAAAAGCTGACTTCTATTGTTTACTAGTTTTCTCTCCCTGATTGCATGTTAATTGTCAAGGGAACTTCAGATCTCTCAGCTAAGATTTGCCTGGTAGCTTATAAATATCTCCTGGTCCGTGCAGTTCCCAGTCCCTGCCAGGAAAGCTGCAGAAGGCGGGTGAGTGTTTGGGGTTTGTGCAGAGCTTTTCAGGTCTTGAGGCTCTCACTCACCATGCACGTGCCTTGCCCATGGCAAACAGCCCGTGCCTCTGCTTACAGGAGCAGGCAGCGTGCTTCAGAACAAAGCTTCTGCAGGGCGGGACGGTTGCTGGCAATGACTTTGCATTGCCTCTGTGCCCACTGACAGCTTCACTTTGGGCTGGTTCTCCTCTGGCGTGCTGGGCTGAACGTGCTTTGGAGATGGGAGCATGTCATGGAGCACTCTCCCAGCTCAGATGAGTGTTTGCTGATAACCACATCACCCCAAGGCTGTTTGGTGCTTTTTTACAGGACGCAAGAGCTATCTGAAAAGGCAAGAGACAAGAAGGGACTCATGTCTTCTCTGAACTCCACCTCACTCTCCCACCCTCCCTCTTTCCTCCTGCTTGGCATTCCTGGGCTGGAGAAGGAGCAGTTCTGGATTGCCTTCCCCTTCTGCATCATGTACGCCATCGCTGTGCTGGGGAACATCATCCTTCTCATCATCATCAAGACAGAGTCCAGCCTGCACGAGCCCATGTACCTCTTCCTGGCCATGCTGGCCTTCACTGACCTGGTCCTCTCTACATCCATGCTACCCAAAATGCTGGCCATCTTCTGGTGGGGCTCCGGGGAGATTGGCTTTGTTTCCTGCCTTGTTCAGTTGTTTTTCATCCACAACTTCACAGCAGTGGAGTCGGGTGTGCTCATGGCCATGGCCTTGGATCGCTATTTTGCCATTTGCTATCCCCTGCGGCACTCCAGCATCCTCTCCATGCCCGTGGTGACCGCTCTCGGGAGCCTGGTGCTGCTGCGGGGAGTCCTCATGGTGAGTCCCATGTGCTTCCTGCTCCATAGGAAGGCTTTCTGCCAGCATCGTGTCATCTCCCATTCCTACTGTGAACACATGGCCGTGGTGAAGCTGGTATGTGAGGACACCAGAGTCAATGCCACCTATGGCATCCTTGTGGCATTTGCAGTGACAGTGTTTGACATTACTGTGATTGTTGTGTCCTACACTATGATCCTACGAGTAGTACTGAGGATGACATCCTCTGAATCTCAGCACAAGGCCTTTAACACATGTGTATCCCACGTCTGTGTCATCCTTCCCTGTTACATCTCTGGCCTCTTCTCATTCCTCACGCACCGGTTTGGACACAGCATCCCTCAGCACATCCATATATTGGTGGCCAATCTCTATCTCCTGGTGCCCCCAACATTAAACCCCATCATTTATGGGATGAGAACCAAGCAACTCAGGCACAGGATAGTTGTCTTCTTTCAGAGGAAGGGAATCTGACTCATTTCTAAGTGCCACAAATGGTTCTCATGATCTACTGATGACTTCCATAAATTTGATCTGTTAATGCTGTCACTCTTTGTCCCAGGAAATGCCCTTACCCACTACATGGAGTACATGGTGAGCATTCTTGCTTGGTTTTCTTTTCCTAGCACTGTGTTGGTAAGGTTGTCAGAACGACTTTCATTCTGGCTTTTACACTGTTGGGTGACAGAGCTCACATCCACCACAACTTACACTCCTCAGTGTTAAAATGCCTTCACTATTGGGCAAATAAATACTCATCATATCCAAATGTTTTCATTCTGACTGTAAGACTGAGTGCCTCCAAACGATCTCCCTCTAGCAGCCCTCATCAGGCAGAGTGTTCTCTGTGCTGTGTGAATGTGCTCAGATGTGAATGACAGCTGTCCTTGCACAGGACATGGGGAATCTTGTATCTCATGCACTATATTTCGCCTTTTATTTTGTGTTTGAGTGGGAGACAAATCCAAAGTATTCCTAGATGAGCCAATTCATCAAGTTCTTTGTAAATGTAAACGCTTTATGAAAATCAAACATTCTAACTGATGAGATTATTTGTAGTGACCAGTCAGTGCGAGGTAATTGCTCAAAGGTTTGTGCTCTACTTCTGTGCACCAAACAAGTAAACATTTACCAAACCACTGCTCTGCACGTGAGAAAGGAAGGAAGCTGAATGCCGTGAAGGCCTGATGAGAACCCACATTCACGTGTTCAATCTCTAACTTGTTCCAAATCTTTACTCTGTGTGCAACGAGAGCAGCGTTACCAGGTGCAGTGGACATCTCCAACCTGGGCTGGCACTTCTCAGACCTCTCTGTCTCCGCAGCAGTGCTGGCAATGGGCACTGCCCACGGAGACCCTCTGGTCCCTGCACCCTCTCCCTGAGTCACAGAATCACAGAACAGCCTGGGCTGAAAAGGACCTCACAGATCATTGACTTTCAGCCTCGGGTAAGGTCACCAACCACCAGAGCAGGCTGCCCAGAGCCACAGCCAGCCCTGCCCTGAGTGCCTCCAGGGATGGGTATCCACAACCTCTCTGGGCAACCTGTTCCAGTACGACACCGACCTCTAAGTGAGAAACTTCCTCCTCACATCCAACCTCACTCTCCCCTATCTCAGTTTAAAACCATTGCTCTTGTCCTGTCACTATCAACCCATGAAAACCGTCATTCCCACTCCCGTTCATACACTCCCTTCAAGTCCTGGAAGGCCACAGAGAGGTCTCCCAGAGCCTTCTCCAGGCTAAATTAGCCCTATTCCTTCAACCATTCCTCATAGGAGAGGTGCTCCAGCCCTCTGATCATTTTAGTTGCCCTCCTCTGGATCCATTCAAAGGACTCTACGTTTTTCTAGTGCTGGGAGCCCAGGTCTGGACACAGTACTCCAGATGAGTCCTCAGCAAAGTTGAGCAGAGGGGGACAATCCCCTTCCTTTCTCTGCTGGCCATCCCTTTTTTAATGCAGACCAGAATATCTTCGGTGCTCAGGGCTGCAAGTGATAGTGCTGACTTCCCCCAGTCTGTATCAATACCTGGGGTTGCCCCAGCTCAAGGGAAACACCTTGAACTTGTTCTTCTTGAACCTCATTAGGTTCTCAGGGGCCCTTCTCTCCAACCTGTCCAGGTCCCTCTGGATGGCTTCCTGTCCCTCCAAACTATCAACTACACTGCTCAGCTCAGTGTCGTCCTTAAACCTGCTGAGGGTGCACTCAGTTCCATTGTCTGTGTTACTGATGAAGATGCTGATGAGCACTGGTCCCAAGACCAACCGCTTGTGGCTGGCCACCACCCAGGCATTGAACTGTTGATAACAACTCTTTGAGTGTCACCAGACAACCAGTTCTTCATCCATCAGTCCATCCTTCAAATCCATACCTCTCTGATTCAAAGAGAAAGATGCGCTAAGGGATCATGAAAAAAGCTTGTAGAAGTTCTTGTAGATGATCTGGATACCAGTGGAGAGGCAGGAATATTGCCAGAGCAGGTCAGCAAATTCACCAACCATTTGTTCCTTTACATCAGGCAAGACCAGTCCATAGCCTGCAGACTGCGTTTGCTCTTTTCAAGGCAGCAATTAGGTTCATTCCCTGATGCCAAGCCAACATGACAGCAGCTCTCTCCTGTCACGTGGCTCTGGGTGCACATCCATCACTCAGCCACAGCCAAAACATCAGCCCGAGACAATTCCTCCTCACTCAGTACAGCCCAGGCTGAAAGTAGGACTCCCTGCTCTAAAACACTGCACGTCATTTCTGCCATATAATGTTGTGAAGCTATGGACTGGGGTGGATGTGTAATCTTTGTGACACAGACATCAGGAGGAAGGGGAAAGTACTCAGTTCACATGCGAGAGGCAGAAGAAAGGGAAGGGGTAGGATAAGGAGAGAGAGGCAGGGGAGGTACGTTTGAGTTAACGGGTTGCACAGATTTGGGGAGCAGACAGAAAACTGCATGAGGTACACAAGGCACCAGGGGGACATGGCTTTGATGATCTTAAAGATTTCTTTCCATCCCACACCATGCAGTGATCCTGTATGGTGTGGACACCACTACAACAGCACAGGAAGTTACAGTATGTGCCACCACAGAGCAAATAAGTCAAATATAGCGATAGGCTTGGGGCAGAATGGCTTGAAGAATGTAGAGAGGAAAAGGACCTGGGGGTGTTGGTTGATGCTCGGCTCAACATGAGCCGGCAGTGTGCCCAGGTGGCCAAGAAGGCCAACAGCATCCTGGCCTGTATTAGAAATAGTGTAGCCAGCAGGAGCAGGGAGGTGATCATCCCCCTGTACTCAGCTCTGATACGGCCGCACCTCGAGTACTGTGTTCAGTTTTGGGCCCCTCACTGCAAGAAGGACATTGAGGCCCTGGAGCGTGTTCAGAGAAGGGCAACAAAACTGGGGAGGGGTCTGGAGCACAAGTCTTATGAGGAGCGGCTGAGGGAGCTGGGATTGTTCAGTCTGGAGAAGAGGAGGCTCAGAGGAGACTTTATTGCACTCTCCCACTTCCTGAAGGGGGGTTGTGGTGAGGAGGGGGTAGGCCTCTTCTCCCTGATAAATAACGACAGGACGAGAGGGAATGGCCACGAGTTGCGCCGGGGAAGATTTAGATTAGACCTGAGGAAAGATTTTTTCTCTGAAAGAGTGGTCAGGCACTGGGATGGCCTGCCTAGGGAGGTGGGTGAGGCACCATCCCTAGCGCTGTTCAAGAAGCGTTTAGATGAGGTGCTTAAGGACTTAATTTAGTAGTTGGGTAGGGATAGTGATAGGAGGATGGTTGGACTAGATGATCTTGTAGGTCCTTTCCAACCTAATGCACCTATGAACCTATGAAAAAACTCTGGAAGATACTGTAAGAAAACATATAAAAATGACAAAAGCATGCTACAGACAATGAGATCACCAGCACTGAGGTGATTAAAAGCTGACTTCCATTGTTTATTATTTTTTATCCCTAATTGCATGTTAATTGTCAAGGGAAATTAAGATCTCTCAGCTAAGAATTGCCTGGTAGCTTATAAATATCTCCTGGTCCGTGCAGTTCCCAGTCCCTGCCAGGAAAGCTGCAGAAGGCGGGTGAGTGTTTGGGGTTTGTGCAGAGCTTTTCAGGTCTTGAGGCTCTCACTCACCATGCACGTGCCTTGCCCATGGCAAACAGCCCGTGCCTCTGCTTACAGGAGCAGGCAGCGTGCTTCAGAACAAAGCTTCTGCAGGGCGGGACGGTTGCTGGCAATGACTTTGCATTGCCTCTGTGCCCACTGACAGCTTCACTTTGGGCTGGTTCTCCTCTGGCGTGCTGGGCTGAACGTGCTTTGGAGATGGGAGCATGTCATGGAGCACTCTCCCAGCTCAGATGAGTGTTTGCTGATAACCACATCACCCCAAGGCTGTTTGGTGCTTTTTTACAGGATGTAAGTGCCATCGGAAAAGGCAAGAGACAAGAAGGGACTCATGTCTTCTCTGAACTCCACCTCACTCTCCCACCCTCCCTCTTTCCTCCTGCTTGGCATTCCTGGGCTGGAGAAGGAGCAGTTCTGGATTGCCTTCCCCTTCTGCATCATGTACGCCATCGCTGTGCTGGGGAACATCATCCTTCTCATCATCATCAAGACAGAGTCCAGCCTGCACGAGCCCATGTACCTCTTCCTGGCCATGCTGGCCTTCACTGACCTGGTCCTCTCTACATCCATGCTACCCAAAATGCTGGCCATCTTCTGGTGGGGCTCCGGGGAGATTGGCTTTGTTTCCTGCCTTGTTCAGTTGTTCTTCGTCCACAACTTCTCAGCAGTGGAGTCGGGTGTGCTCATGGCCATGGCCTTGGATCGCTATTTTGCCATTTGCTATCCCCTGCGGCACTCCAGCATCCTCTCCATGCCCGTGGTGACCGCTCTCGGGAGCCTGGTGCTGCTGCGGGGAGTCCTCATAGTAAGTCCCATGTGCTTCCTGCTCCATAGGAAGGCTTTCTGCCAGCATCGTGTCATCTCCCATTCCTACTGTGAACACATGGCCGTGGTGAAGCTGGTATGTGAGGACACCAGAGTCAATGCCATTTATTGCATCCTTGGGGCATTTGCTGTGGCAACATTTGACATTACTGTGATTGTTGTGTCCTACACTATGATCCTACGAGTAGTACTGAGGCTGTCATCCTCTGAATCTCAGCACAAGGCCTTTAACACATGTGTATCCCACATCTGTGTCATCCTTCCCTTTTACGTCTCTGCACTATTCACATATCTCACCCACTGGTTTGGACACAGCATCCCTCAGCACATCCATATATTGGTGGCCAATCTCTATCTCCTGGTGCCCCCAACAGTAAACCCCATCATTTATGGGATGAGAACCAAGCAACTCCGGCACAAGATAGCTGTCCTCTTCCAGAGGAAGGGAATCTGACTCATTTCAAAGTGCCACAAATGGTTCTCATGATCTACTGGTGACTTCCATAAATTTGATCTGTTAATGCTGTCACTCTTTGTCCCAGGAAATGCCCTTACCCACTACATGGAGTACATGGTGAGCATTCTTGCTTGGTTTTCCTTTCCTAGCACTGTGTTGGTAAGGTTGTCAGAATGACTTTCATTCTGGCTTTTACACTGTTGGGTGACAGAGCTCACATCCACCACAACTTACACTCCTCAGTGTTAAAATGCCTTCACTATTGGGCAAATAAATACTCATCATATCCAAATGTTTTCATTCTGACTGTAAGACTGAGTGCCTCCAAAAGATCTCCCTCTAGCATCCCTCATCAGGCAGAGTGTTCTCTGTGCTGTGTGAATGTGCTCAGATGTGAATGACAGCTGTCCTTGCACAGGACATGGGGAATCTTGTATCTCATGCACTATATTTCGCCTTTTATTTTGTGTTTGAGTGGGAGACAAATCCAAAGTATTCCTAGATGAGCCAATTCATCAAGTTCTTTGTAAATGTAAACGCTTTATGAAAATCAAACATTCTAACTGATGAGATTAATTTTAGTGACCCATCACAGCTCTCCCTTAGGAATCACAGGCCCTGGAAGTTACTGAGAGGGTCTGGGGAATGGGAGACTTTCCTTTAGTCAGGGAAGAGGTGGTCTGTGAGTGCCTAGGCAATGCTAATGTTCATAAATCCATGGGACCCGATGGATTGCATCCATGGGTGCTGAGGGAGCTGGCGGAGCTGTTTGCTGAACCACTCTCTATCATCTTTGAGAGGTCTTGGAGAATGGGAGATCCACCTGAAGACTGGAAGATAGTCAGTGTCGCTTCGGTCTTTGAAAAGGGCAAGAAGGAAGATCTGGGCAATTATAGGCTGGTCAGCCGCACCTCTGTCCCTGGAAAGGTGATGGAACAGCCTGTTCTGGATGCCATCTCCAGAGAATAGGAAGAAAAGGAAGTTATCAGGGGTAGTCGGCATGGTTTCACCAAGGGGAGGTCATGCTCGACCAACCTGGTGGCCTTCTATGATGTCGTCACTGACTGGGTGGATGGGGGGAGGGCGCTGGATGTAGTCTACCTTGATTTCAGCAAGGCATTTGATCCTGTCTCCGATGACATCCTTGTAACTAAGCTGAGGAAGTGTGGGATAGATGAGTGGACAGTGCAGTGGGTTGAGAACTGGCTGACTGGCAGAGCACAGAGGGTTGTCGTTGGCGGTGCAGAGTCCGGTTGGAGGCCTGTGACCAGCGGTGTCCCCCTGGGGTCCGTGCTGGGTCCAGTCTTGTTCAACATCTCCATCAATGACCTTGATGAGGGGATAGTGGCCACCCTCAGCAAGTTTGCTGAGGATCCGAAGCTGGGAGGATTGGCTGACACGCCTGGTGGCTGTGCTGCCATTCAACAAGACCTGGACAGGCTGGAGAGCTGGGCAGTCAGAAACCGGATGAAATTTAACAAAAGCAAGTGTAGAGTCTTGCACCTAGGGAGGAACAATTGCATGCACCAGTACAGGCTGGGGGATGAGCTGCTGGAGAGGAGCTCTGCAGAGAGGGACCTGGGTGTCCTGGTGGACGACAGGTTGACCATGAGCCAGCAGTGTGCCCTCGTGGCCAAGAGGGCCAATGGCATTCTGGGATGCATTAAAAAGAGCGTGGCCAGCAGGTCAAGGGAGGTGATCCTCCCCTTCTATTCTGCCCTGGTGAGTCCACATCTGGAGTACTGTGTCCAGTTCTGGGCTCTCCAGTACAAAAAAGACAGGGATCTCTTGGAAAGAGTCCAGCGCAGGGCCACAAAGATGGTGAAGGGCCTGGAGGATCTCCCCTATGAAGAAAGGCTAAGTCAACTGGATCTGTTTGGCTTTGAGAAAAGAAGACTGAGAGAGGACCCGATCCAGGTTTATAAATATCTGAGGTGTGGGGGACAAAGTGGCGAGGCCAGACTCTTTTCGGCAGTGTGTGGAGACAGGACAAGGGGGAACGGACAGAAACTGCAGCGCAGGAGGTTCTGCACGAGTGTGCACAAGAACTTCTTTACGGTGAGGGTGATGGAGCACTGGCACAGGCTGCTCAGGGGGGGTGTAGGGTCTCCTTCTGTGGAGATATTCAAGACCCTCCTGGACGCCTACCTGTGCGACCTGGTGTAGGGAACCTGCTTTGGCAGGGGGGTTGGACTTGATGATCAGTAGAGGTCACTTCCAACCCCTAACAGTTCTGTGATTCTGTGATTCTGTGAGGTAATTGCTCACAGGATTATGCTCTACTTCTGTGCACAAAAACAGAAAACGTTTACCAAACCACTGCTCTGCACGTGAGAAAGGAAGGAAGCTGAATGCCGTGAAGGCCTGATGAGAACCCACATTCACGTGTTCAATCTCTAACTTGTTCCAAATCTTTACTCTGTGTGCAACGAGAGCAGCGTTACCAGGTGCAGTGGACATCTCCAACCTGGGCTGGCACTTCTCAGACCTCTCTGTCTCCGCAGCAGTGCTGGCAATGGGCACTGCCCACGGAGACCCTCTGGTCCCTGCACCCTCTCCCTGAGTCACAGAATCACAGAACAGCCTGGGCTGAAAAGGACCTCACAGATCATTGACTTTCAGCCTCGTGCCGTGGGTAAGGTCACCAACCACCAGAGCAGGCTGCCCAGAGCCACACCCAGCCCTGCCCTGAGTGCCTCCAGGGATGGGTATCCACAACCTCTCTGGGCAACCTGTTCCAGTGCGACACCGACCTCTAAGTGAGAAACTTCCGCCTCACATCCAACCTCACTCTCCCCTATCTCAGTTTAAAACCATTGCTCTTGTCCTGTCACTATCAACCCATGAAAACCGTCATTCCCACTCCCGTTCATACACTCCCTTCAAATCCTGGAAGGTCACAGAGAGGTCTCCCAGAGCCTTCTCTTCTCCAGGCTAAATTAGCCCTATTCCTTCAACCAATCCTCATAGGAGAGGTGCTCCAGCCCTCTGATCATTTTAGTTGCCCTCCTCTGGATCCATTCAAAGGACTCTACGTTTTTCTAGTGCTGGGAGCCCAAGTCTGGACGCAGTACTCCAGATGAGTCCTCAGCAAAGTTGAGCAGAGGGGGACAAGGGAAGAAAGGGAAGGGGTAGGATAAGGAGAGAGAGGCAGGGGTGGGAAGGGAAGGAAGGGAATGGATGGGAAGGGAATGGATGGGAAGGGAAGGGAAGGGAAGGGAAGGGAAGGGAAGGGAAGGGAAGGGAAGGGAAGGGAAGGGAAGGGAAGGGAAGGGAAGGGAAGGGAAGGGAAGGGAAGGGAAGGGAAGGGAAGGGAAGGGAAGGGAAGGGAAGGGAAGGGAAGGGAAGGGAAGGGAAGGGAAGGGAAGGGAAGGGAAGGGAAGGGAAGGGAAGGGAAGGGAAGGGAAGGGAAGGGAAGGGAAGGGAAGGGAAGGGAAGGGAAGGAAAGGGAAGGGAAGGGAAGGGAAAGGAAGGGAAAGGAAGGGAAAGGAAGGGAAAGGAAGGGAAAGGAAGGGAAAGGAAGGGAAAGGAAAGGAAAGGAAGGGAAAGGAAGGGAAAGGAAGGGAAAGGAAGGGAAAGGAAGGGAAAGGAAGGGAAAGGAAGGGAAAGGATGTGAGGACGTATTGTACAAAGGGGGGGAGAGGACAGAAAGTGGCAGGAGCCCAGATATGGAAACAGGGGGGCATGACTGTGATGATCTTTATGATTTCTTTCCATCCCACACCATGAAATGATGCTATATTGTGTGGATACCACTACAGCAGCAAACGGAGGTACAGTGTGTGCCACCATAGAGCAAGTAACTCAAATAACTCTGGAAGATAATGCAAGAAAACAAGTATAAAACTGACTGAAGTATGCCACAGACTATGAGGTCACCAGCACTGAGGTGATTAAAAGCTGACTTCTGTTATTTATTATTTTTCTCTCCCTAATTGCATGTTAATTGTCAAGGGAAATTAAGATCTCTCAGCTAAGAATTGCCTGGTAGCTTATAAATATCTCCTGGTCCGTGCAGTTCCCAGTCCCTGCCAGGAAAGCTGCAGAAGGCGGGTGAGTGTTTGGGGTTTGTGCAGAGCTTTTCAGGTCTTGAGGCTCTCACTCACCATGCACGTGCCTTGCCCATGGCAAACAGCCCGTGCCTCTGCTTACAGGAGCAGGCAGCGTGCTTCAGAACAAAGCTTCTGCAGGGCGGGACGGTTGCTGGCAATGACTTTGCATTGCCTCTGTGCCCACTGACAGCTTCACTTTGGGCTGGTTCTCCTCTGGCGTGCTGGGCTGAACGTGCTTTGGAGATGGGAGCATGTCATGGAGCACTCTCCCAGCTCAGATGAGTGTTTGCTGATAACCACATCACCCCAAGGCTGTTTGGTGCTTTTTTACAGGATGTAAGTGCCATCGGAAAAGGCAAGAGACAAGAAGGGACTCATGTCTTCTCTGAACTCCACCTCACTCTCCCACCCTCCCTCTTTCCTCCTGCTTGGCATTCCTGGGCTGGAGAAGGAGCAGTTCTGGATTGCCTTCCCCTTCTGCATCATGTACGCCATCGCTGTGCTGGGGAACATCATCCTTCTCATCATCATCAAGACAGAGTCCAGCCTGCACGAGCCCATGTACCTCTTCCTGGCCATGCTGGCCTTCACTGACCTGGTCCTCTCTACATCCATGCTACCCAAAATGCTGGCCATCTTCTGGTGGGGCTCCGGGGAGATTGGCTTTGTTTCCTGCCTTGTTCAGTTGTTTTTCATCCACAGCTTCTCAGCAGTGGAGTCGGGTGTGCTCATGGCCATGGCCTTGGATCGCTATTTTGCCATTTGCTATCCCCTGCGGCACTCCAGCATCCTCTCCATGCCCGTGGTGACCGCTCTCGGGAGCCTGGTGCTGCTTCGTGGTGTCCTCCTTGTGGCTCCTGGATGCTTCCTGCTCCATAGGCAGGCTTTCTGCCAGCATCGTGTCATCTCCCATTCCTACTGTGAACACATGGCCGTGGTGAAGCTGGTATGTGAGGACACCAGAGTCAATGCCGCCTATGGCATCTTTGTGGCATTTGCAGTGACAGTGTTTGACATTACCGTGATTGTTGTGTCCTACACTATGATCCTGCGGGCTGTACTGAGGCTGTCATCCTCTGACACTCAGCACAAGGCCTTTAACACATGTGTATCCCACGTCTGTGTCATCCTTACATTCTATGTCCCTGTCCTGTTCACATCTCTCACCCACCGTTTTGGACACAGCATCCCTCAGCACATCCATATATTGGTGGCCCATCTCTACATGGTGGTGCCTCCCACATTAAACCCCATCATTTATGGGGTGAGAACCAAGCAACTCAAGGACAAGATAGTTGTCCTCTTCCAGAGGAAGGGAATCTGACCTGTGCCTCTATGCCACAATCTGTGCTCATGTTTTATAGGGAACCCTGGTAATTTTACCATGTTATTGCTGTGACTCTTTGTTCTGGGAGAAACTTGACTTTAATACGTGGAGCACATGGAAGGCATTCTTGCAGAGATTGCTAGATTTTCTTTTCCTTCTCTGTTCCTGAGTATCTCAGAAGGAGCTGCAGCAGTATGTCTCATGTTCAGGGTGTTCTCTGCACTATGTGAAAATAAACCCTTGGAAAAATAGCAGAATTTCTCCCTGTTGACGTGAAACACAATTTACCTAATCACTGCTCTGTATTTGAGAAAGGAAGGAGGTTGTATGTGGTGAAGGTCGGATGGGGTCCCACATTTAGGTGTTCAATCTCTAACTTGTTCCAGACCTATACTGTTTGCAATGTGAGCAGTATTATCAGGTGCAGACGGCATCTCCAACCTGGGTTGGCAGTTCTCAGAGCTGTCCTTGACAACAGGGGCAGCCCACGAGGAGGCTCCGGTCACTGCTCTCTCTCCCTGAGCAGAATACCAGTGGAGAGGCAGGAATATTGCCAGAGCAGGTCAGCAAATTCATCCACCATTTCTTCCTTTACATCAGGCAAGGCCAACCCGTAGACTGCTGACTGCATTTGCCCTATACAAGGTAGAACTTAGGTTCATTCCCTGATGCCAAGCCAACATGACAGCAGCTCTCTCCTGTCACGTGGCTCTGGGTGCACATCCATCACTCAGCCACAGCCAAAACATCAGCCCGAGACAATTCCTCCTCACTCAGTACAGCCCAGGCTGAAAGTAGGACTCCCTGCTCTAAAACACTGCACGTCATTTCTGCCACTGTGCTGGCACTTGTCAGCATTGCACTCCACATCAAACTTCCACCTCATGGAACACGTGTGCTTGGTGCTGTCTGGACTTTGAGATAAGTGCTCCTTGTCCGCGTGCTATATACTACCGCCATGAGAGCTCATTTCCTCCAGTATCTCTCTCCACAGCTGTCCGATGGCCTGGCTGCCACACAATTTCCTCATGAGGACACCTCTCCTTCACTCTGCCAGGTAGAGAGGGACTGTCCCCTTTGTCCCGTGGTACCGACAACATTCCCTATCCTAGAGAGGGATCCCAGCTGCCTGGCTTCTTCCTTCTCGATCCACTCTGTTGGCCCCATGTTCCCAACACTGGAGCAGCCAGGAGACACGGGGCTCGCCGGAATACTGGCTGAAATCTTTGCACAAAATTTGCAGCTGCATCAGGGATAAGTATTGGATGGTTACTGACCCTTTTACGTTGTCTTCCTCTTCTTGTTGCCCTCCTTCTTTCCCTTGTGAATGGCCCTGTGATGAAGTAGACTTCTTCATTGACACGGTGTTATCTGTGACAGTGACACAAGGGAAAAAGAGAAGGGAGAGAGAGAGAAAAAAAAACAACTGAGCCATCAGTGTCCCCCCATCCGAGCAGAGCCGTGGGCTCCGGGGGGAGAAACGAAGGAAATAGATGGGTCTACAAAAAAAATAAAAACAACAACTGCATGATTTGAGAAGGAAGGGTAACTTTACTAAGTCTAATAAAATCAAACAATTGAGAGAGGAAGTTTCCAAAGCAAATCTGAGAGCTTACGTTAGGGAAGAACTGCAGGGGAAGCACACGTGCTGAATCTCCACTCTGCTGCCAAGAGAGAGCATCCTGGTGTCCAGTGTGGAGCTCCAGCCCTCTGATGCTCCCCAGCAGCATTAACTCCTTAACTGCTGCATGATGCTCTGATGTGGAATAACGGTGTCAAAACCAAAAAAACACAACATTCATTGTCTTCCTCCTTGCTAGTAGGAATTTCTTCCCCTACTAAGCCAGCTGACATTTGCATCCGTTGCTTCTTCTTGGGGACATGGGCGATGAATGCTGGCACGTCCTGGCAGCATGGCTCAGGCCCAGGAGTTGGGTGTCACAACTCACAAGAACAAAATGAGATCCACGGGAGTTTTCATACTTTTCAGGGTGCTCTACAGTGTGCTGATTGGTGCTCCATAAAGTCCAATAGCATTTACCAGGAGCAGAAATCGGGCACACAGGTCAGTAGGTCTCACGGAGAACCCCATGCAGTATTGAGAAAAATATGGGCAGGGTTGGATGTACACTCTTTGGGCCACAGCTGGCTTCAGGAGGAAGGGGAACATACTCAGTTCACATGCAAGAGGCAGAAAAAAGAGAAGGGGTGGGATAAGGAGAGAGAGGCAGGGGAGGGAAGCATGGGTGAATGGTTTGCAGACAGGTGGGGAGAGGACAGAAAGTCGTAGGAGGCACATATGGCACCAAGGGGACACGACTCTGATGATCTTTAACCCACACTACGTATCATTTCCAACCCACACCACACAATGATTCTCTATTGCATGGACAACACTACAACAGCACAGGGAGGTACAGTGTGTGCCACTATACAGCAAGTAACTCAAATAACTCTGCAAGATACTGCAAGAAAACAGACATAAAACTGACCCAAGCATGCTGCAGACTGTGATGTCACCAGCACTGAGGTGATTAAAAGTTAACTTCTATTGTTTATTATTATTATCACCATAATTGCTCATTAATTGTCAAGGGAAATTCAGAACTCTGCTAAGAATTGCCTGGTAGCTTATAAATATCTCCTGGTCCGTGCAGTTCCCAGTCCCTGCCAGGAAAGCTGCAGAAGGCGGGTGAGTATTTGGGGTTTGTGCAGAGCTTTTCAGGTCTTGAGGCTCTCACTCACCATGCACGTGCCTTGCCCATGGCAAACAGCCCGTGCCTCTGCTTACAGGAGCAGGCAGCGTGCTTCAGAACAAAGCTTCTGCAGGGCGGGACGGTTGCTGGCAATGACTTTGCATTGCCTCTGTGCCCACTGACAGCTTCACTTTGGGCTGGTTCTCCTCTGGCGTGCTGGGCTGAACGTGCTTTGGAGATGAGAGGGTGTCAGTGGAACACTCTCCCAGGTCAGCCGGGCCCAGGAGCAATCCGCTTTGATGATGTTGATCATATCATCTCAAAGTTGTTTGGTGCTTTTTTACAGGATGCAAGAGCTATCTGAAAAGGCAAGAGACAAGAAGGGACTCATGTCTTCTCTGAACTCCACCACCCAGTCCCACCCTCCCTCTTTCCTCCTGCTTGGCATTCCTGGGCTGGAGAAGGAGCAGTTCTGGATTGCCTTCCCCTTCTGCATCATGTACGCCATCGCTGTGCTGGGGAACATCATCCTTCTCATCATCATCAAGACAGAGTCCAGCCTGCACGAGCCCATGTACCTCTTCCTGGCCATGCTGGCCTTCACTGACCTGGTCCTCTCTACATCCATGCTACCCAAAATGCTGGCCATCTTCTGGTGGGGCTCCGGGGAGATTGGCTTTGTTTCCTGCCTTGTTCAGTTGTTTTTCATCCACAACTTCACAGCAGTGGAGTCGGGTGTGCTCATGGCCATGGCCTTGGATCGCTATTTTGCCATTTGCTATCCCCTGCGGCACTCCAGCATCCTCTCCATGCCCGTGGTGACCGCTCTCGGGAGCCTGGTGCTGCTGCGGGGAGTCCTCATGGTGAGTCCCACGTGCTTCCTGCTCCATAGGAAGGCTTTCTGCCAGCACCGTGTCATCTCCCATTCCTACTGTGAACACATGGCCGTGGTGAAGCTGGTATGTGAGGACACCAGAGTCAATGCCACCTATGGCATCTTTGTGGCATTTGCTGTGGCAACGTTTGACCTTACCGTGATTGTTGTGTCCTACACTATGATCCTACGAGTAGTACTGAGGCTGCCATCCTCTGACACTCAGCACAAGGCCTTTAACACATGTGTATCCCACGTCTGTGTCATCCTTACATTTTATGTTCCTGCCCTGTTCACATCTCTCACGCACCGGTTTGGACACAGCATCCCTCAGCACTTCCATATATTGGTGGCTAACCTCTACATGGTGGTGCCCCCCACGTTAAACCCCATCATTTATGGGGTGAGAACCAAGCAACTCAAGGACAAGATAGTTGTCTTCTTCCAGAGGAAGGGAATCTGACCCATCTCGATGTGCCACAAATGGTTCTCATGATCTACTGATGACTTCCATAAATTGGAACTGTTAATGCTGTCACTCTTTGTTCCAGGAAATGCCCTTCCTACCTTCATGGAGTACATGGTGAGCATTCTTGCTTGGGTTTCTTTTCCTAGTACTGTGTTTGTAAGGTTGTCAGAACAACTTTCACTCTGGCTTTTACACTGTTAGGCGACGTAGAACTCGCATCCATCACAACTTACCCTCCTCAGTGTTAAAATGCCTTCACTATTGGGCAAATAAATATTCGTTTAACATGAGCTGGCAAACATTTACAAATGTTTTCAGTCTGACTGTAAGACTGAGTGTCTCCAAAAGATTTCCCTCTAGCAGCCCCTATCAGGCAGAGTGTTCTCTGGGCTGTGTGAATGCACTCAGATGTGAATGACAGCCACCCTTGCACAGGGAATTGAGAAAATTGGTTGTTGTGCTCTATATTACGTTATATAATCTATTATATTATATCCATATGTTATTTATTGAAAATTAGAAAACCAAAAGCCCAGCTTGAACTCAAATTGGCTGCTGGGGTAAAAGGGAAAATGAAACTCTTACAGATATATTAGTAGTACGAGGCGGACCAAGGAGTATCTCCATTCTGGCAATCCTGACAAGACTGTGCTCCATGAACACCCTCAGCTCAACTCATTGCCTCAGGTTCTGGATACCTCTCCCCGTTGGGGCCATTTGGCTGTCTGGTACATACTATGTTTGAGAGACAACCCTGGGTTCAGGCCCAGCCAGCATGGGCTTATTAAAGGTGTCCCTACCTGCTCAATGTCTTCTTCCATGATCGAGTGACCCACCTGGCACAAGACTGAAAGGCTGTTGGCATAGTCTACCTGGACTTCAACAGAGCTTTTGCCACTGTCTCCCTCGGTGTTCTCCTGGTGAAAACATAGTCCTTGGCTTGGACAGGCATGCTCTTTACTGACTAAAGAACTGGATAAGAGTGGTGGTGAATGGAGTCACATGCAGCTGCTGGCCGTTCACCCAATGGTGTTCCCAGGGGTTGATACTGAGGCCTGTCCTCTTAAAAATCTTCACTGATGTCCTCAATGAGGGCACTGAGTGCACACACAGTAAGTTTACAGATGACACCTGGTTGGGAGGAAGTGTTGATCTGCCTTGGGGTGGGAAGGCTCTGCAAAGGGACCTGCACAGGCTGGGCAACTGGGCTGAGGCCAATGGGATGGGATCTCCACAAGAGCAAGTGCCTGGTCCTATGCTGTGGTTAAAACAACCCCAGACAATGCTACAAGCTTGGGGCAGAGTGACTCTATGACTGTGTAGAAGAAATGGACTTGGGAATACTGTACAACATTTGGTTAAATATGAGCCAGCAGCATGTCCAGTTGTCCAAGAAGGTCAACGCTATAGAGACATATCAGAAATTGTGCAGCCAACAGGATCAGGAGGTCATTGTCTCCCCATATTCAGCTTTGGTGAGACCACATGTCGACTACTGTGTTCAGTTTTGGGCTCCTCACTACAGGAAAGACACCGAGGTCCTGGAGTGTGTCCAAAGAAGGGCAACAGAGCTGATGGTGGATCTGAATGGTCTTATGATGAGTGGCTATGCGAACTGGGATTGTTCAGTCTGCAGGAGTCTCAGGGAAGACCTTAAACTCTCTACAGCTCTTCAAAACGAGGTTGTGGAAAGTTTGGGGTCAGCCTCTTCTCCCTCTTAAGTAGTAATAGGATAAGATGGAATGGCCTCAATTTGCACCAGGGGAGGTTCAGGTAGGATATCAGGAAAATTATTTCTCCCAACAAGTGGTCAGGTGTGGGAACGGGCTGCCCAGGGAGGGGGTTGAATCACCGTCTCTGAAGTTGTTCAAGAAACATTTTGATGTTGTGCTGAGGGATGTGGTTTAGAGTAGAAATATGAGTGGTAGGTGGATGGTTGGACTGGATGATCTTGAAGGTCTTTTCCAACTTTGGTGAACTCAAACTGCTACTCTTGATGCAAGTGTATAGTTGGCCCTCTGGGCTGCAAGTGCACGTTGCTGGCTCATGTTGAGTCTTTCATCCACCAACAGCCCCAAATCCTTCTCCTCAAGTCTGCTCTCAAGCCACGCTCTCCCAGCCTGCAACTCTGCAACCGTGCTTGAGATTGCCCTGACCCAGATGCAGGACCTTGCTGTTGGCCTTGTTGAACTTCATGAGGTTGGCACAGGCCCATCACTCAAGCCTGTCCAGATGCATCTGGCTAGCATCCCTTCCCTCTAGCATGTCAGCTGCATCACTCAGCTTGGAGTCATCTGAAAGCTTGCTGAGATTGCACTCGATCCCACTGTCTTTGCTGCCTACAGAGATGTTAAATATCACCGATCCCTGAGGAGTACCACTCACCACCAGCCTCTACTTGGACACTGAGTCAGTGATTGCAATACTCTGAGAGCAGCCATCCAGCCAATTCCTTGCCCAGTGAGTGGTCCATCCATCAAATCCATTTTTCTCCAGCTTGGTGGCCGTGATGTTGTGTGGCACAAATGCTTTGCACAAGTCCAGGCAGATGCCTTCCAGTCTTTCTTTGTCTGCTTACACTGTCATTCCACCACAGAAGGCCACCTGGTTCATCAGGTATGGCTTGCCCTTGGTGAAGCCGTGCTGGTGACCATCAGTCACCTCAGCTCCATTTTCCATGCGCCTTAGTAGGGCCTTCAGGAGGATCTGCTCCATGATCTTGCCAGGCACACAGGTGAGGCTGACCAGCCTGTAGTTTCCTGGGTAGTCTTTCCTTCCCTTCTTGAACATGGGATTGTGTTTCACTTTTTCCAGTCAGCAAGAACCTGACCTGACTGCCATGACCTTTCAGGTATGATGGAGAGCGGCTTGGCAGCTTCATCCACCACTTCTCACAGAACTCATGTGTCATGGTTTTTGGGCTGGTTCAGCCTGATTCCGGGACTAATGGGGCAGAGGGACCACAGACCCACATCCCAGGAGAGGGAGAAAGGGAAGAGGGGAAAAGTGGGGAGATGTGCCTAAGCACAAAACAATGGCAACAAACTAAGGGTGAAAACTGATTTACTAAATATGACAGAGGAATGTGAGATAACACAGTATAATACAATACAATTGGATGAAGTAATGAATCAAATGAATTGAGAGAGTGTGTGTCCAAAACCAAAGGCCTTACTACAGTGCTGAAGCTGAGATGGTCAGGGAGCACACACAATGGAGATGACCAGTGAGAGCAGGGCAATCTCGTGACTTGTGAGCAGTTTGATCTTTCTCTCTGAGCACATAACAGGAGCACAAAGTCCTCTGGGGTATGGAGTTCTCTTCTGAGAACCAGGGACCCATAAATTCAGCAGTGCATGGAACTGGAGCATTCACTCTTTAACTCCCACTGCTCTACATGATGTTATGATGTGGAATACTAATAACAAAACTCACAAAACCACGACACCGCACATGGATGTCTTGTCACATAAATTGTGGCTCAGTCAGGGATAGGTATAGGATTTTTACCAACTCTTTTATGAAGTCTGCCTACTCTTCTTGTTCTCTTCCTCTACCTTGTGAATGGCCCTGCTTTGCAGTAGCCTTCATCGTCCTCTTCTTCCTTCCCCCTAGGAGTTTCTTCCCCTACTTAGCAAGCTGATATTTGCATCCTTTCCTTCTGTTGGGGACAGAAGCCATGAGTATGAGCATGATTTGATTCTCTGCTTCAGCAGCTGGGCCTGTGAAACGAGTTGGGCCACCTCCAGGGCCTGGCACAGGAACTGAATCAGATTCAGAGGTGTTTTCTTCCTTTTAAGGGTGCTGAGTAGCCTTGAATAAGACTCGATAGGCACATGCCCATCCCCAGCATGGTGCAGGAGTTATAAATCCCCAAAATTTACAGGATCAGGCCATACCTTTCAGAAACATTCTATTGGATTTTTAGGATTCCACACTTGTTGATGTGTGATGAAAATTAAAACCCATCAGAAGTGACAACTGTGATGGATACCCACCATATCCTACCACACACCTTGCCACCTGGAACCATCCTGGAGAACCTCTATGTGGTATTTTTTAATTGCTCTTTAACTATAGACAAAACCAGAAACACAGACAGGAGGCATAGCAACAGATTCATGCAGGTTTGAACATCCCAGCTGTATTCTCTGTCCTCAATCTATGCAACAGAAGTACACACTGAATACAAACTCAAAATCCATAGAAAAAGCTGAGGCCAGCTCTCAGAAGTGCTGAACAGGAAAGAGATGAAGAAATACAACCTTGAAAGCAAAGAAAACCTCATCAAGAACAAAAGAACAGTACTGTGTCCAGACACTATTAATCATAGAATCACAGAAGCACAGACTGTTTCGGGTTGGAAGAGATCTCAGAGGTAACCTTGCTTTATTCCTGCTGCCGCAGGCAGGGCTGCCAACCACTACACCAGACACCAGATCAGGTTGCCCAGGCCCCAACTAACCTGGCCTGGAACATCTCCTACGTAGCTTATAACAAATTAGTTTTGACATGCTCTGGTCGGTTCTGTTGACTCTCAACCCTTTCGGCTCCATGCTGGGCATCAACAAGACGAGGTAGCTGAGCCTGGCAGGCAGCTCAGTACCACACAGCAGATTGCTCACTCCTGCCTCAGGTGGATGGAGATGAGAAAAAGACAAAGGAAAAACTCATAGCTTCAGACATGGATTGTTCAATTGCATGGGAAAGAAGGGAATGCTGTTGGAAACAATAATAGTAATAGTACACGCAAAGCAAGTGATGCACAAAGCAGTTGCACAGAATATGATGACTGACGCCCAGGGAGATCTGGAGCAGTGAGGCTCCAACCAGAAGGTTCCAACAGTTTCACTGTTCAGCATGTCGCCATATGGGGTGGAGAATCTCTTTGGTCAGTTTGGGTCACCTGCCTCTGTTCTGTCCCCTCCCAAATGAGAAGGACCAAGAACCACTGTGGCTCCTCTTTTCCCTTCTGACAATGATGGTAGAAGCAAGGAAAACCAAGGAACCCTGCTATTTACTCTTCCCTGCCTTGACTAAAGTGCCAGTAGAAATGTAGAACAGAATATGTTCAAGGACACATCCACTGGGGAAATCCCACTGACTCCTCTCTGGGCTGAAAATGACCTGCCCTTCACTCATCAGCTTCCCATCCCAAGGTGAGGCTTTCCTCCAACAGCCTCACAAAGGGATTGCTTTAAAAACATTTAATCAAACACTTGGTGACATCCAGGTGTCTTATATCACCCAGATCCCTCCAGCTGGAGCCAGCACAGAGAAGCCCAGCTGCTGTAGGAGGATTTCCCCTTGTAGCAGCCCAGCTGACTCAGTAGGAGTCACAAACCATGCAGGTATTCACATTTGTTTGTTCACACTACTCTTTCTCAAAACCTCTGCCACGGTAACAAAAGAGGAAAATAGGTGCATGGGTCAGTAGGACTCAGGGAGAACCCCGTGCTATAGTGAGAAAATATGGACAGGGTTGGATGTGGCTCTCTGAGCAACATCTGGCTTCAGGAGAAAGGGGAAAGTACTCGGTACACATGTGAGAGGCTGAAGAAAGGGGAAGGGGTGGGATAAGGAGAGAGGCAAGGGAGGGAAGGATGTGAGGACAAGTTGCACACTGGTGGGGAGAGGACAGAAAGTTGCAGGAGCCCAGATATGGCGCCAGGGAGGCATGACACTGATGATCTCTACACGTCCCTTCCAACCCACACCACGCAATGATGCTATATTGCATGGACACCACTACAACAGCACAGGGAGGTACAGTGTGTGCCACCGTAGAGCAAGTAACTCAAATAACTCTGCAAGATACTGCAAGAAAACAGACATAAAACTAACCAAAGTGTGCCACAGACTGTGATGTCACCAGCACTGAGGTGATTAAAAGTTAACTTCTATTGTTTATTATTATTCTCACCTTAATTGCATATTAATTGTCAGGGGAAACTCAGAACTCTGCTAAGAATTGCCTGGTAGCTTATAAATATCTCCTGGTCCATGCAATTCCCAGTCCCTGCCAGGAAAGCTGCAGAAGGCGGGTGAGTGTTTGGGGTTTGTGCAGAGCTTTTCAGGTCTTGAGGCTTTCACTCACCATGCACGTGCCTTGCCCATGGCAAACAGCCCGTGCCTCTGCTTACAGGAGCAGGCAGCGTGCTTCAGAACAAAGCTTCTGCAGGGCGGGACGGTTGCTGGCAATGACTTTGCATTGCCTCTGTGCCCACTGACAGCTTCACTTTGGGCTGGTTCTCCTCTGGCGTGCTGGGCTGAACGTGCTTTGGAGATGGGAGCATGTCATGGAGCACTCTCCCAGCTCAGATGAGTCCAGGAGCAATCCGCTTTGCATGCTCCACGAGCAGTGGGTGGAGGGGGACACACAGGGACGCTTGTGTGTGGGAACTGACAGGACACTTGTGGGAGAGGTGCTCTCTTGAACCAGTGCAAGCAGCTTCACTTTGGGCTGGCTCTCTTGCCCTTCTGAAACCACATCTCTCTGCAGCCTGTGTTTGCTGCTGAACACATCATCTCAAGGCTGTTTGGTGCTTTTTTACAGGACGCAAGAGCTATCTGAAAAGGCAAGAGACAAGAAGGGACCCATGTCTTCTCTGAACTCTACCACCCAGTCCCACCCTCCCTCTTTCCTCCTGCTTGGCATTCCTGGGCTGGAGAAGGAGCAGTTCTGGATTGCCTTCCCCTTCTGCATCATGTACGCCATCGCTGTGCTGGGGAACATCATCCTTCTCATCATCATCAAGACAGAGTCCAGCCTGCACGAGCCCATGTACCTCTTCCTGGCCATGCTGGCCTTCACTGACCTGGTCCTCTCTACATCCATGCTACCCAAAATGCTGGCCATCTTCTGGTGGGGCTCCGGGGAGATTGGCTTTGTTTCCTGCCTTGTTCAGTTGTTCTTCGTCCACAACTTCTCAGCAGTGGAGTCGGGTGTGCTCATGGCCATGGCCTTGGATCGCTATTTTGCCATTTGCTATCCCCTGCGGCACTCCAGCATCCTCTCCATGCCCGTGGTGACCGCTCTCGGGAGCCTGGTGCTGCTTCGTGGTGTCCTCCTTGTGGCTCCTGGATGCTTCCTGCTCCATAGGAAGGCTTTCTGCCAGCATCGTGTCATCTCCCATTCCTACTGTGAACACATGGCCGTGGTGAAGCTGGTATGTGAGGACACCAGAGTCAATGCCGCCTATGGCATCTTTGTGGCATTTGCAGTGACAGTGTTTGACATTACTGTGATTGTTGTGTCCTACACTATGATCCTACGAGTAGTACTGAGGCTGTCATCCTCTGAATCTCAGCACAAGGCCTTTAACACATGTGTATCCCACATCTGTGTCATCCTTCCCTTTTATGTCTCTGGCCTCTTCTCATTCCTCACGCACCGGTTTGGACACAGCATCCCTCAGCACATCCATATATTGGTGGCCAACCTCTACATGGTGGTGCCCCCAACATTAAACCCCATTGTTTACGGGGTGAGAACCAAGCAACTCAAGGACAAGATAGTTGTCCTCTTCCAGAGGAAGGGAATCTGACCCATCTCGATGTGCCACAAATGGTTCTCATGATCTACTGAAGACCTCCACAAATTTGAACTGTTTATGCTGTGTCGAGGACATCTTCATCCTGGACTGGCACTCCTCAGTGCTCTCTGTCTCTGCAGCAGTGCTGGCAATGGGCATTGCCCACGGGGAGGTTCTGATTCCTGCTCTCTCTCTCTAAGCTGGATATCAGTGGAGAGGCAGGAGATGGGCCTCAATAGGGAAATGAAGCAGATAGAAGAAGTCAAAATATTGTCTGATCTATTTCTGTAGAATACTCAATTTTTTCCTCCCTTCATTCTTTTCTTCAGGCAGTGCAGAAGCAGTGCTTCTCAGATTAAAGGTGAGAGTCAGGGAAAGGCAGGAGCAGAGACACAACTGCAGTTTGTCTAAAAGCCATTCTGAGAGCACTGCTGCCCTAAAGCAGAGCTGCGCTGCTCCTCGTGGGATGGTGCCCACCCACACCCTCTCTGGTGAGGCATGTTCCCCATTTTTCCCCAATCCCTGGTTATTTTCATGTTCATTGATCACATGGGAGCTGTCCTTTTCTCAGGTCAATGTCCACCATCCTGTATCATTCAGTGGAAGTGGAAAAGGTCTTGAAAGGACACTAGCAGATCTTTGTTGACCAAATACATGTCAAGGGGCTTCGTCATTCATATCACTTCTTGCAACCTATGACGTGCACAAGTGCCATCACCATCGAATAGTATCAGAGAGTATCAAGTACTTAGGGTCCTACTCTCAGATTCTCTTCTCTGTTAATAAATAGAGCTGGCTTTCAAATCTGTATCATTGTGCTGCAGGGGTGGGGTGGTTCCTGGGGAGAGAAGGGGACGTGAATCTATGCAGTAAGTGCTGCCCCTTCTTGTGAGTCGGCAGGACAAAGTGGTGGGAATGCCACGGAAGTCTGTACCAAAACCAGGGACTAAGCACAGTTTCACAGAGGGATATAATTTTAGATGATGCTTTGAGACTAAAAATGAAAAAAAGGTCTCATGACTGAAAAGGGACAAAGCTGAATAGATGGGTTGGCAGCTCAGTGCTTTCAGGGGGCAATCTCCTGAGGTCAATCCTGCCATGACAGAGGGTTCTTCCCAGCATCTCTCTCTCCTCTCATTAGGATCATATCTCACTGCTCCCACAGAGAGGATCCCTGCAAATGTTCTTTCTGTCTCCCGAACAACACATTCTGCCTGACTGCAGACCACATTTCTAGTTTGTCTTATTTCCTTGTGCCAACCTAAAGCAACTCCATGGTAGCCTCTGAATTTCACTTCCACTAGTATTAATTGTAGAACGATTTAAGTATTAAGGTTGGAAAAAAACTCTAAGATGGTCTAGTCCAACCATCCACCTATCACCAATATTTCCCACTAAACTCCATCCGAATTACTACATTCCCCTTTCCCTGAACACCTCCAGGGATGGAGAGTCAGCTACCTCCCTGTGAGGCCTGTCCCAGTGGCTGATGACTTTCCGAGAAGAAATTTCTCCTAATATCTAACCTGTTACTTCTTGAGGCCATTCCCTCTCGTTCTATCGCTGTTACCTGGGAGCAGAGGCTGATCCCCACCTCTCCACAACCATGTTTCAGGGAGTTGGAGAGAGATGTAAGGTCTCTCCTGAGCCTCCTTATCTCAGTTCTCTCAGTTACTCCCTGTAAGACTTGATTTCCAGACCCTTCACAGCTTTGTTGCTCTTTTCTGGACATGCTCCACTGCCTCAATGTCTTTCTTGAACTGAGGGGAAAATGGTTGCATGATTTCCTTTGAATTTATGGATTGGCCAAAATAAGCAGAAGCAGACGTGCCCAATGAGTCAAAGAATCATTGAATCATAGAATGGTTTAGGTTGGAAATGACATTTAAGATCATTTAATTCCACTCCCACCTGCTATAGGCAGGGACACCTCCCTCTAGACCACGTTTCTCTGAGCCCCATCCAGCCTGGTATCGAATGCTTCCATGAGGGGGGCATACACAAACTCTATGGGCAACCTGATGCAGTGCCTCACGACCCTCACAGTAAAAAATTTCTTCCTAATGTCTAGCCTAAATCTACCCTCTTCCAGTTTTAAACCATTTCGTCTCCTCAGGAGGCCTCACCTGGCCTCAGCATAGCAAAGTGCAAGGTTTTATGCCTGGGTCGGAGTAACCCCAGGTACATGTACAGACTGGGAGAGGAACTCCTGGAGAGCGGTCCTGCAGGGAAGGACCTGGGGGTCCTGGTAGATGATAAACATGTGCTTACTCGTACGCTTATTCACAATATTCCCTCAAAACCTCTGTCATCTCATCAGGAGTGGAAATCATGCACCACTGATCAGTAGGTCTCAGGGAGAATCCCATGGAAACCCCATTGCAGGTGAAGGAATATTGATAATCACCTGTCCTCCAGCACGGTGACCATCTGAAATAGTGATGCCACCCCCCAGCAGCTCTGCAATTTCACATTCAATTTTGTTCCAGACTCATGAGCAACACCTGGTACTGGAGGTAATGTATGGAAGTGACATTTGTTGGTGGAATCTCTCCGTACCAGCTTCAAACTGATCACTATCTTATGAGCTGTCTGCTGCAAAGTACAGCTCTCATCCTCTGTCACCAAGCACTCCACCCATTTCCTAGCTGGACTCCTGTTTTTCATGCATTTGATGAACATTCAGCTTTCTGAGCACCCTCTGCAACATACTCCTGTTGACTTACAGATCTCATAACCTCCTGCTTCTGTTTGGGCTGGCACCTCTGGGAGTTTCGTGTGGGCAAGATTCCCACCTAATCAGGAGAGATGAGAGTGACCTTCAGTGACGACAGGGGCAGTAAGAAAGATGGGGGCAGACTTTAACAGTGCCTGTGTGATAGGACAAAGGGAAATGATTTCAAGCTAAAGCAGGGGAGATTTAGTTTGGATATAAGGAAGAAGTTGTTCACAATAAGGGTGGTGAGGCACTGGCACAGGTTGCCCAGAGAGGTGGTGGGTGCTCTGCCCATGGAGACACCCCAGATCAGGGGATGGGGCTCTGAGCACCTGATGGAGCCATGAGTGTCCCTGTTCATCTCAGGGAGTGGGACCAGTTGGCCTTTAAGGCTCCCTTCCAACTGAAACCATTCTGTGATTCTAACAGTTCTGGGCACGGCCAGGCCAGGCTGCTCTCTGACCTAGGAACCCCAGGAGGCCTTTGCAAATGGCCTTGCTTCTCATGCTGTGGAGGATTGGGTTCAATATAGGTGGGACAAAGAGATAGACATTGGCTATGACAGTGTGGCTAATAGGTGGAAGATTCCTTCCGTATCGGTGTATAATGGACAGGCCAGCCAAAAGGATGTAGAAGATCAGGACAGCACAGAAGTGAGACACACGAGTGTTTAGGGCTTTGGCCTGCTCCTCTCTGGAGGTGATGCCTAGCACAGTCCTAATGATCATGACGTAGGACAACATGATGAGCACGGAGTCCAGGACCACGACCAGCACCAAGGTGAAGCCATACAGGCTGTTCAGGGTGGCATCTGTGCACGCCAGCCGTATAATGCCCTGGTGCAGAGAGTAGGGGTGAGAAAGCACATGTGACCTGCAGAAAGGCAGCCATGTCAGGAGGCGGATCAGGGGGAGAAGCAGCAGTGTGCATCGGCAGATGATCCCCAGTCCGATCTGTGCAACCCTGGCACCAGTGAGGATGGAGGAGTACCTCAGCGGGCAGCAGAAGGCCGTGTAGCGATCAAAGGCCGTGGCCAGGAGCACTGAAGACTCCATGAAGGAAAAGATGTGGATGCAGAACATCTGGATGAGGCAGGCAGGGAGGCTGATTTCCATGGCACCCGACCAGAAGACACGCAGCACAGTGGGCAGGGTGGACAGAGTCAGGCCCAGGAAATAGTACATGGGCTGGTGGAGCTGGCGATGCACTCCCACAACCAGCAGGATGGTGCCATTTCCCAGCACTGCAACCAGATACAAGAAACCAAAAGGGAGGAGCACCCAGGGGTGGAACTGAGCCATCCCAGGAAGGCCTGCCAGCAGGAAAGGCAAAGCTTGGCTACTGTTCCTGGGGTACATATCCAGCCTGGGCTAAAGATCCCACTCTCATGAACAGTTCGAAGGTAGTGAGGATGAGATTTTGAGGGCAATGAAAATCAACCAGTGCCTGGACACGGTCTAAGGCTCATTGTGAATTCAGGTCTCAATTCTGCTCCCCTCGAAGGTGGATCAGAGCAGGAACTCGCACGGAGCAGTCCTGGCTCAGCTCTTGGTCCTGCTTCATTTCCACCAGCTCCTCACCTGTACGACAGAAAATAACATTATCTATTGCAGCAAGGCTACATCCCTCCCAGGACACTGCTGCAGCCTCTTCTCCTGATCCCCATGGATGACACTGCTCTCCTGCACCCACATGCCATCATCCCCATCTCCATTAGGGTCCCCCTCAGGCTCTCCTCGTGGGGTTCTCCCTCCCAGGCCGTGTTCCCAGCCCTCTCCCTGGCCTGGCTTAGAGGCACACTTTCCCAGCCAGTTCTCAGCTTCTGTGCTGGATTTTCAGATTTTTTGCCTTTCATCTAGTGCAGGATGCCTTGTCTGCAGCAGCCACTGCCCTCCACCCAGCTGCTGAGCTTCCACCATGGCCAGGCTCCTGGGAGATGTGGTCTTGCTTGTCCCCCTGTCCTCCACCTGCACCCTTTGCTGTCTTCACCCTTCCCATAAGCTGAAGGGAAAGAAGAAAAGGCTGCTCTTTTCTCTGTGTTGTGCCCATATAGTACCAGCATCAATAGGGCTGGGCTCCTGTATTCAAGTGCCCAAGTCCGTGGATGGGGCTGTGGGCACTGAGCTATGGGGAGGTGTCCCTGCCCATGGAGGTGTTGGTCTGGGTGGGCTTTAAGGACCCTTCCCACCCAAACCAGCCTGGAATTCCATAATTCCTTCATGAGGGTGCCTGGAAGCCACAGAAACAGAAGGAATTACTGAAAGTTGCCTGTCCTGACCCCGAAGGGGACACAGTCGCTCCCATAAGTCTAACTTCATTAATGCAATGGCAAATTTAGAATGTTATTGTTTCCCTTCACTTCCGAGACGATCCACCATTCCAGCTTTGGTTGTCATTCTTAGTGACAGCTGATTAAACTATTCAAGGCAATAACAATACGTACAGCACCTCTCATTCTTAGCAGGAATGTCCTCAAAAGCAAAGAGGTACAGGTGAGATTGAGCAGTGCGTGCTCAAACCCAGCTCTCATTTCTTCTGCAGAACTGTCAGCTCAGAGCTCCCAAGCCACAGCCCACAGCCGCCTCAGGGAAATGCAGTGCTTTGTGAAGCAGAATCACAAAAACTTGAAAAGGTTAAACTCTGAATACAGCACGGGCACACTTTGGGGTTGCAGGTAAAACAGAAGGATGTAAAATACCACTGCATCCTGTGCAGATCACTTGCTTGGCTTCTCTGCCTCTCTCTCACCAGGGGCTGCTGTGGCTGATGAGAAAGGAGCAGAAATTTCCCAGCCCTCAGCACTCAAGGAACTCACACTCCATCTGCCTGTGTGAACAAGGAGTGTGATGCTATTTAATTGGAGGGCATGTGGCTAAATTCATTAACATTCCATGAAAAGCAGTCTATTTCCAACTGCCCCACGCCTCAGACAAGGCCCCAGACATCTGTGCCTCCACACTTTGCTCTGCCAGATAAATAATTAGCTAAATGAGCACTCAGCTTTCCAGGACGTTATAATTATCCTTGACATGAAAATATAGATTTAGGTACTTGAATCTGCGTGGTCAGACTTGAACGTGTTCCTAACTTTCATCATCCCTCTGGAAACGTGCTCCGGGCTACAGAAATGGAAAGGTTGCATTGTTCCTTCTGTGCATCGTCAGCTGCGGTGTCCTGGGTGAATATTCACAAAAAAAGGGAGAGAAAAGAGGCTTCCCTTTCCCGATAGCACCGTGACACAGATGGAGCCCTGCACCCAGAGCCTGCGTGTCCCATCCTGCACCCTGTGCCCCACTAAGCTATTCAGCATGATTGCCCCACGGTGATCCTGGGGCAGGAATCTCCCTGTCCCTCCTCCCAGCCTCCTTCAGCTTTTATCCTCGGTGAAGACGCGAGCTGTGTCTGTGTTCTGAGGGGTGGGTTTGTGCTGAGCAGCTCAGCGCTGTGCTGGGGGAGGTGTGGGTGCATCCCCAGGGGGATGCATAGCCCTGTGCCCAGAAGGCCGAGGACAGAGGCTGCCAGCAGGGAGAAATGCCTGCTCGGCTGCGTCTCGCAGCACCATCCGCCAGGCTCACGGTATGCAAGGATCAGAAGGGCTGCTTCACCTACTGCGCTGTCCCGTCTCCAAGCAGCTGCGGCTTTGGAGGCAGGAGCAGGCACCATCCCACCAGCAGATGGGGCATAATCGGCGTTTTGTGAAAGATCTCACGAAGAAAGCACACTTCTCAGAGTCCTAAATCGTGTCTGAAATACGCAATCAGAGGACTGGGGATTGAGCGCTGCAGAAATGTCCGCACCCTCTTCCAGCGGATATCAGCACCGGAATCCCTGCAGCGCTCCTCCAGCACAGCAAGAGGCACAGGGACAGCAGAGAGCAGAGGGGAGGCAGGGGAAGAGGGGATGAAAATCTGCGTGGAGGGAGGGAGGGAGGGAGGGAGGGAGGGAGGGAGGGAGGGAGAGACGGATGGAGAGACGGATGGAGGGATGGAGGGAGGGATGGAGGGATGGAGGGAGGGATGGAGGGAGGGATGGATGAATGGATGGAGGGATGGATGGAGGGATGGAGGGATGGATGGAGGGATGGATGGAGGGATGGAGGGATGGATGGATGGATGGAGGGATGGAGAGACGGATGGAGGGATGGAGGGAGGGATGGATGAATGGATGGATGAATGGATGGAGGGATGGAGGGAGGGAGGGATGGAGGGATGGATGGATGGAGGGATGGATGGAGGGATGGATGGAGGGATGGAGGGATGGATGGAGGGATGGATGTCAGAGGGAAATTATTTACAGTGCGAGTGGTGAGCTGCTGGAACGTGCTGTCTGGAGAGGTCGTGGATGCTCCGTCCTTGGAGGTGTTCAAGGCCAGTTTGGATGGGGCCCTGGGCAGCCTGGTCTAGTATTAAATGGGGAGATCGGTGGTCCTGTCTGTGGCAGAGGGGTTGGAAATTCATGATCCTCGAGGTCCTTTCCAACCCCCACCGTTCTGTGACTCTGATGACGAATGGATGAATGTGTGGATGAACGGATGGATGGATGAATGGAAGGAAGGAAAGGATGCATGGATGGACAGATGGATGGGTGAATGGATGGATGTATGAATGAATGGAAAGACGGGCAAGCAGGCAGTCAAGGGGTGTGATGGCAGTAGCTGTCTGATGGCTAAGTGAGAGTTTTGCAGAGGAACTGATAAATATGGAAGTATGGAAGTGCTGCAGGAAACCTCAGTGATAGATATGCAAGCTGTGAAACAAAACGAACTCCCCTTGTGGAATCTGAATGGAAAATGACATTTGCAAAATTAAGTCATCAGTGATAAAGTGAGACTGACATGGAAACACACGGCTGGCTCAGACCCTCTTACCTCTGTTTGACTGAAATCCTTTGGCACACAAGGCAGAGGGGGAGGGGCTCACTGCTGCCTGGCTGTTTCACATGTAGGAGAAGCTGCCTGTTTTTATAACACTCACAAGAAATCCCAGCAGCTCTGAGAGTCACCTGGGACTCAGGAAACACTGCTTAGATTTGTCCCTGAATTCGGGATAAAATATAGTGCATCTTTAGGTATTTGTGTCCCTGGAAAAACACACACATCCCTGCCAAGCCTTGTAGGGCAGAAGTGGTGTCTCATTCTTTCTCCCCATGTTTGAGATCTGTGGCTGAGCCTACATTTTGGCTGTGCAAAAGCACGTTCATGTGGTGACATACGCATCATTTTTCGAACATCAGGAGGGGAATCCCAGTGCATCCTTTTAAAGATACGTACATTTTCTTTTCTCCAAGTTATGGACAGGGTAACCAAAGCAAAGAAGCAAAACAGAAGAAGTTAAGGTCAGGGCTGGTATCTACGGAGTACTCTGTTGGAACATGGTCCTAAGATGCCAATGGAAAATGATCCAGCAGTGTTTTCAGCCCAGAGCATGCCTGGCAATGCTTGTGTTTCACATTCATTCATCTCAGCTAAGTTAACTATCTGAGACATAGGCTGAAACTCAAAGAAAGAGCCAAGACCAGTAATCTTGCCCTTCTTTCTCACTGGAAGTGTTTCTTTCTCTGTCATCTTGCCAAACATCTTGCCAAACACATATGAAAACTTCATATGCATAAAATAAAGGGTGTCAATAAAACACATTGAAATGTCCCACAGAAAACGTCTCCATAATGAATTTCTCCCCTCTGTGACTGGAAGTTCTGCCCTGGAGGAAGAGATGGGGCAAAGCAGGAGCAGGAGCTCTCTGGATGGGGGGTTGAGGCACACGAGCAGTGTGTGGCTGTGCCTGGAGGAAGCAGTACCAGAGCTGGGTGGGTGAGGGAGGGCACAATGTCCACCTGCAGCACCTGCAGAGCTCCACAGTGAGGCTGGGCAGCACCCAGGAGATTCTTGCCTCATTTGCCTTCTCTCAAGTAGCAGAAGGAATACACTGCATGGTGAGACGGTGCCACATCTTCTGTATGGGCAAAGGTGGTGCTGCTCCAGACCTTGTTTGATGGTGTGGGCACATCGGAATCACATCAGTGTCCTCAGCTGCTGTTTTATGTGTAGTGAATACTGGGTCCCTGTGCAGGAGTGCCTCATTTCAATGGGGTGTCTGCACAGCTGCTATGCTGACAAAGAAAGGTTCAGGGAGACATGAAAACAGACTGCCTAATGGAAAGAACAGTAACTTGGGTTGTGAGTTTAATTCATGTCCTTCTGTCCAAAGGAGTCCTTGGCATACAGAAAAGAAACTCCTACATCACCATCTTAGTGGTGATATCCTTCCGCTTCTGCTCTGGGATGGAAAAGAAGCATGTCTCTGGTTCTCCTACTAGAGCAAATCTGGGCTACAAGGGCACTAAACAGAGGTGGGAGAAGCAGAGGGGGTGAAAAAAAAGGAATGGTGAAGAAAAATGAGGCAGAGCCATCAAGAGGAGTCACGCTGGGGCTTCAGACCTCCATTCCTCCGAAGTTACCAGAAGGGAACGGATCAAAAATCTCTTCACATGCAAATCATGTTTCTCCAGCTCTTTGCAGCAGTGCTGCTGCTGCGGTGACATCAGAGTTTGACAGCAACACAGAAAAGAAATGGTGGCCCTGCTCCTGGCACAGCCTGGCTCGTGCAAAGCAGCCAGCAGGGCTGAGCACCTACAGGAGGTTCCCATGGAGCAAACACAGACGTTCCTCCCATCAGCATCAAAATGCCACCACAACTTTTTTATGGCACCCACTCGATCAGCTATCCTAGCACTGACATTTGATTGCTCCTTTCCCTCAACCCCTACTAGAGCTGTGCATGCTGTTATGAGACAAGCAGGGATCTTCCCCTTCCACGCCGTGTTTGCACAGCTGTGCGTGGTGGGTCTGCAGAGGGCAGCTCCTGGAGTTGGACATCACGCAAAGAGAGACTGCATCCACAGCTCAGGCCTGTTCACTGGTTTCTATTACTTTCTGATGTCTTTTCCAACTAATTTAGCAGTCCTCTCACACAGTCTATTTAGTTGTTCCTCTGCTGTCACAGTGGAAATTCCCTTACTCCTCTCTGAAGCAGCGTGGTGTGTTCATTCATCAGAGGTTGGCAGCTCTGCCTCAGGACTGAGAGGAGCTGCTGTGGGTGAGGAGAGCCATCCATCAACCTGCTAGAGAAGATGAGAAGAGCTTCCCAGCAATTCAGTGCAGCAGCTCACAGGGGCTCGGGGTCTTCCCATCATTTTAAAGCAAGACCTGGACAAGTCTGGGCTGTGGTTCCTCTGAAGTGAAGGAGCACCAAAACACGTCTTGGGGTATGTGCACAACCAACCCCAGGTTGACCTTCCTGATGGAAGGTGCAAAGCATGTCCCCTCACTCTGGATCACCCCATCCCCTGTGTCTCCATCCCCCCACAGCCTCACAGCCCTCCAGAGGCAGAGTTCAGCAGCAGCTATGCCCTGAACCACATTTTCTCCACCATCTTCTGAGCTCTTATCACTCTGCCATCCTCCATCGAGGTCCTCAGGATACCTCTCATCAGTGCCCCCAAGAATGAGGATGGTCTGGTGTCCTACAGGGACAGGCTGAGAGAGCTGGGGCTGTGCAGCGTGGAGAGGAGAAGACTGCGAGGGGACCTGAGAGCAGCTGTCAGTGTCTACAGGGGAGGGATAGGAAAGGAGGGGACAGACTCTTGAGCAGGGACTGTGGGGACAGAACAGGGGGAATGGCTTCAAGCTGATAGAGGGCAGATTTAGGTTGGATATAAGGAAAAAATCTTTTACAGTGAGTGTGATGAGGCACTGAGCAGGCTGCCCAGAGATGTGGTGGATGTCCCATCCCTGGAGACTTTCACAGTGAGGCTGGATCAGGCCCTGGGCAACCTGATGGAGCTGTGCTGTCCCTGTGCACTGCGGGGGGGTTGGACTAGATGGCCCTCAGAGGTCCCCAACAACTCTAAAGATTCTATGATTCTGAGATGTAGGAAGGAGATAAAGAGAGTCCTGGATGCTTTTATACTTCTTCCATTCGGGGGCAATAAAATAGCAGATGAAAGCCAACCTTGTAACCCTCATCCCAAAGAACGAACAACTGAGGCTGACGTGTAGCCCAGCACTGAGCAGCACAGGGACCGCAGGGTGTGGGCTGGAGCAGGGAGCTGAGTGCCCAGGCACTGCTTAGACTCATGGGATCACAGATTCACCTCCTTTCTGAGAAACGTAGAGTCAGCAGAACAGGCTTGCATTTCTTCCCCATCCCCGGTTCCTCCTGCAGCCCTCTCTGACGCCCTCCTAATGCTGCCCTCCTGCTGCTGTGCTCCAGCACTTCGTGTGGGTTCCCCCCCCCCCATCCCCATGTGCATGCCAAGGCAGAGCACACACGAGGGTGGACCCCAGAGTGATGAGCATGCGACCTCAGCAGTCCCGTGACGCTCTCCCCGTACCCCCCCAACACAGACAGGCAGACTTTGTGCATTCCAGGCATTTATTGGGGGCTGTGGCCACGGCTGTGCTGCAGCTCAGTGGTACTTGCGGGCCAGAGCGTGAGCCACGACGTTGACCAGCTTCTGCCAGGCAAACTGGCAGGCAGGGGTGAAATCCCTCGCAAAGTGGGAGGCCAGGACGATGATCAGGATGTCCCCCAGGAGCTGCAGGAGAAAGAGGAGAACAGGAAGGGTTAGTGCTGCTGGAATGGCTGGGGAGCATCCCCTCTTCCCTCCCAGCACAGCCTCAGTGCTTGCTGCTGGGGCTGCTGGGGCTGAATGCTCACTCCTTGCCTAGAAAGCACTGAGTCTGGGGGGAAAAAAGAGTTGTGTGCTTCATCCTTAGAAAAAAAAACGGAGAGTGGGTGGAGAAAAAGCCTTGAGACTATTTTCCTCCATTCCTGGGACGTGGCCTGACATCCACTTCGCAAAATGTCACTTGCAATTTATTTGTTCTTTTGGTAAGTTAGGGAATCTACCCATTTTTATTTATAAGTGTTTAGGAAAGAGAGGCTGCTCACTCTGCCCCAGAGAAGCTGTGGGAGCCCCATCCCTGGAGGCCCCAGGCATGGCCTTGGGCAGCCTGAGCTGCTGGGGGCACCCAGCAAAACACAGGGGGTGGGGCTGGGGGTGCTTTAAGGTCCCTTCCACCCAACTATTCTATGGTTCTACGAACTTCGAGGTCCCTCCCAACCTGAGCCATTCTGTGGCTCTCTGATTCCCCGATCCAGACAGGCAGCTCACGCTGCACAAACCAGAAACCTGCTCTGTCATTTCACAACTGCTCATACAATTCTATAGGACGTGTGACTTCCTTCACTGCTCTGCTGAGCATCCGTCCACCTCTGCTTCCTCCAGCCCAGACTCCACCTTTCTCTGGGTGTGCTTTCATTTCTCCTCAACCCAAGTCCCTCCTTTAGCTTACAGTCTCACAATACTTTATCCTTCCCATTGCAACGCTGGCACAAAAAATGGAAAGACTCAGCCTGAAAGCCACCCGCAAAGAGTTCTACTGTGTATTATGCAGGGACCCAGACTCCACCAGACAGAAAGTACCCAGCCAGCATGGCCAGGGCAGCCCCCCCCCCCCCATTTCTAAATGCAGGGAAAGGGTTCAGGCTGCCAACATCTCACCCTGAAGTTCTCGGGGTCCACGTGCAGCTTGTCACAGTGCAGCTCTGACAGCTTGGCGTAGGTGTTCTTGATGTTGTCCAGGTTCCTCACGGCTTCCCCAAAGGAGCTCAGCACTTTCTTGCCATGAGCACGGACCCTGGGGTTGCCCATGATGGCGGTGGGGCTGGAGAGGTTCCCAAAAGATGCAAAGAACCTCTGGGTCCAGGGGTAGACGATGAGCAGCCTGCAGAGAGACAGAGGACACAAGCACACACCATCAGCGCTCCCTCCTAAAACGGTTTCAGAATCCAGGGTGCAGCTGAGGCAGTGCCCAGGAGCACACCTACCTGGCCAGGGCTTCGGCACCGCATTCCTCCACGTTGACTTTGCCCCAGACGCTGGTGATGAGCTGCTTCTCCTCGGCGGACCAGTGCACCATGGTGGCGATGGGGTTGGCGTGCGGCTGCAGGAGCACTTGGAGCTTGGAGCTGAGCTGCAGAGCCCGGGGGCTTTTATCCACTGCTGACAGCTCCTCCCCACCCCACGCTGTGGGGTCATTGGCTGGGATGGGTGGGGGTCCACGCTGGGGGGGCAGGAGAGGGCGGTCAGGGTGTGGCAGCAGCCAAGGGGCCTCCACTCATCCCTGCAGTGACTCTTCCCCCAGCACTGCCCAGACCTGGGCCTCTTTTCAGAGGAAGGGCTGCATGTGCCACTGTGCCTCCATTTACATCACGTGTGTGGGGCTCCATGGTGCGTGCCCTGTGCCCAGGGCTGCCCCATGGCATATGACAACGTGCAGCTTGCGGCCATGCAGCCCAGGGGAGCTCCAGCAGCAGGGGCACCACAGGCACCACGAACACCGTAATGGACTGTAACCCCATCGTCGCACACTGTGACAAAACATGACCTGGGCCATTCACTTTCCATTTTGGAAAGCTCACCCCAGTGATCTCCCGTCAGCTGTAAGGTGACAGGCCACATGCCGAGCTGCTGCACAGGAATTGAACAAGACCACCGCTTTTACCCCAGCTCTGCTTACATTCACATCCACAGAGGACAGGAGAAACATCCTTTGAACTCCAGAGTTGTCTCTGCATCACCTGACGTGGGCTCAGAAAGTAATAAAAGCTCAGCTCTGGGGTGTACAGCAGGGACCCAGGGGTTTCATTTTGGGTCCTGACCCAACAAAGAGAGTTCAGACTGGATATTAGGAAACATCTATTCTCCCAGAGAGCGGTGATGAAGTGGCACAGCTGCCCAGGGTGGTGGTGGCATCCCCATCCCTGGGGGTGTTCCAGAGCTGTTGGGATGCAGCACTGAGGGACATGGGCAGTGCGCATGGTGGGAGTGGGCTGGGATGGGGATCTTGGAGGACTTTTTCAGTCTAAATGATCCCATGATTCTATGACCAAGCTGACATGAACTGCATCTGCAACGAGTTCAGGAGCTGTTCGGACTGCACATGAAGTGCTCTCCTGTGATAGCCCTGAGATCACGGTGCTGGGGTGCCCTCCCCAGGAGCAACGTCCCTGCATGAGAGTACTGAAGGCTAATTCTAAACAAATGGAGCTACCATGGTATGACGTATCAGAAGAACAAATTCTTCATATCCTTAACCAGTGACATCCACTCAAGAGCCAGTAGAGTGAATTATAATTGTAGGAGATGTCAGAAGAACAAATACTTCACCTCCTTAACAAGGATCTTTCAGAGACAGGAGGCCTCGAGGAGAAACTAATCAAGGTCCCTGAATCCCTCTAACAGAGTGAGAATTCCTAATCAATCACGGGGGGGAGAATGGACTGGAAAGTCACAAACTTTGTCACTTCTGCTTGCAGATAATGCATGGAGGTTTCGTGATGTGTTTGTGCAAAAGCACTGAGCACCCAGGCTTGCATAATCCCGAAATAAATGAGCAGTGCCTCTCCTGAGTGTGTGATGATTGACTTCCTGCACACCAGGTGATGAATCCACTCTTCAGACAACAAGGCAGCTCTGGAAAACAAACCAAGAAACAGCATCCCTGCTGACAGAGCAGGGGCTACGGACCCGATCCCGAGGCACCCGGGGCAATCTGCTGCCCTCCAATAGTTCTCCTTGCAAGGGGGTCTGGGGTAACCAGGAGCCACAGGGCCTTGTTGAGGCAGCAGCAGAAGGGGAGAGTGCTCACGTGGCTGCAGCAGACCTGGAAAGGGACTGAGCTCTTCCCCAGAGCCCGGTGCTTGCCTTCCTTCACAGAAGCATAGAATCATTAAGGTTGGAAAAGATCACAAAGATCAAATCCAACCCCACTGAGCACCACCTGTTCAGTGTCCTCCCAGCCTCGCACAAAAGCAAAGGAATGGGAGAAAAAACAATGAAAAAAATAGATATATGCTGAGGGAGACCTTCAGCCTTTTAACAGCCTTTCCCCTTCTGGCTGTATACATTCTTTTTCACCACGGAGGAGGTTTGAATCATGAATTAGAGCTTCCTCAGTCTGCATTTTTATGGCGATACCTGAACAAGACTCCATGTGCCTGCCCAGACACCTGCAAGGAAGAGAGCACTGTGAGAGGTTCTTGGTTTGTCCCCTCTGTTTCCCCTTAAAGAGCAGCACATCCTTCCAGCAGCAGCTGCTTCTGCTGCCCCGTGCCCATCTCAATGGGGTGAGTGTTTCTCCCATGCCAAGAGCAATCCCTGCCCTATGGAGCCCTGTGCTGTGCATGGATGCCTCTATAGCTTTGCGTGCAAATGACATCAATTGAGTTTAATTATTAATAGCTACCACTGCTGGCAGGATTAACCCCCTCCCTCCCCCGACCCAGAACAGCAGAATGGGCAGTGCAGGGGGAGGAAGTGCATAAACAAGGTCTGTGCAAGTCTTGATAGCAAAATGTTTATCTGCAGCCTGCCCCCACCCAGCTGGCTGCTTGGCTAGCATGAGTCAGCTCCTTTTGGGGAGGCTGAACGCCAGAAATGAGCCAGGGAGGATTAAAGCCTTCACTTTGTTTATTCCCTCTTAAATATATGACCCCTCTGCGTCTGCAAGGAAACTCATTTCTACAGACACAGCCCCAGCACAAACCTCCCAGCGCTGTGCCTGCCCAGACAGCAGCTTGCAGGTTCACAGATCCCATAGCACCCCGTAAGACCCCACAAAGTGCTCCGCAAAGCCCCACCGAGCTCCCACAGTGCCCGTGCCCCCAGCCCCCAGCTGCACAGGGACACACAGACAGCAGATGAGTGTCACTGAATGAACTTTATTTGTCTGTCACAAGCTGTCAGCTCCGGAGCATTTCTGCAGGTGCATGCAATAGCTGTAGGGTGCTCCAGGATTTTGCTGCTGGTGCTTAGTGGTACTTGCGAGCCAGGGCGTGGGCCACCACGCGGACCAGCTTCTGCCAGGCAGCCTGGCATTCGGGAGTGAAGTCCTTGCTGAAGTGGGCAGCCAGGACGATGATGAGGATGTCACCCAGGAGCTGTGGGGACAGGAGCACCCTCTGTTAGCCGTGCCCTGAAGCCGGCCCATCCCAGTGCCAGTGCTTGCACCAGCGCCAGGGAAACCTACTGAGGTTTAAAAATGACCCTATAAACTAGAGCTTTGTTTAAGATGTAACTTCAACTCATTAATCCTTTTGTTCATTCTAAACATCAAAATGGACAGTGTGCAAAACACACACCAGCTCCTGTCTGGCCTGGGCCACCGGGCCCACAGCTTTCCATCTCACCCACTCAGGCTATGCTTCCTCCCTCTGCTACTGCTATGGGAAGAGCAGCCAGAAGTCCTCCATTTGGCTGCAGGTGGGAGCTCCTGGGAGCAGGCAGCACATCCACACCCCTGATGTCACTCAGGAAATCATCCACCACACTCCCCGTCTCACTCCTTGGCTCTCAGCATCCAGCCACTGCCCCTTGCTCCTCACCCATCTGTCCCTTCTCCATGCCACGTTGCACTCTTGCTCCTTCCCTTTCCCCTTGGCTCAGACCTCTTCCCACTCCAGCAACAGCTTTTGCTTTGCTCTTCCCTGCATTTCTGCACTGCAGCCACCTCCTCCCTGCTCTCCCTTCTCCCTTGCACCCTCACTGTCACCCACCCATCAGCCCCTCCAGCCCCTTTGTTCCTTTCTCACCATGCTGCAGGTTGCTCCCTTCCTTCCTTGTGTCGCCCACCTCTGACCATGACCCCAGCCCCTAACTCCACCAACAGCACGGGGAAACCTACAGGGAGCACCCACACGTGGGTGCTGGGGGGCACGGGGAGGAGCTCCCCTTGGAGACTTATTGGGATGGGACCCGACCAGGAGCACGGCTCACCCTGAAGTTCTCGGGGTCCACATGCAGCTTGTCGCAGTGCAGCTCGGACAGTTGGGAGAAGGTGTTCTTGATGTTGTCCAGGTTCTTCACAGCATCCCCAAAGGAGGTGAGCACTTTCTTGCCATGGGCACGGACCATGGGGTTGCCCATGATGGCAGTGGGGCTGGAGAGGTTCCCAAAGGACGCAAAGAACCTCTGGGTCCAGGGGTAGACAATCAGCAGCCTGAAGAGAGACAGAGGACACAAGCACACACCTCCAATTGCAGCCATTTCTCTACCCAGGGTGCAGCTGAGCCGGTGCCCAGGAGCTGGACCTACCTGGCCAGGGCTTCGGCCCCGCAGTCGGCCACGTTGACCTTGCCCCAGAGGCCGGTGATGAGCTGCTTCTCCTCAGCAGACCAGTGCACCATGGCGGCGGTTGGAGGGTAGCGTGTGGCTGCAGGTACGGAGGAGGTCTGGGCTCTTGCTCCCGCGGGGATCGCACGCTGATGAGCGGGCGTCTGTGCCCCCACTTTTATCCGCTCCGCCGGGCCCCTCCTCTTCCCCATGCACCCCGCAATTGGCTGAACCCCGGGAGGGGCCCCTATCCTTGGCACCCCAGGGGAGGGGACGCGGTGTCAGGGTGGGGCACAGGGCAAGGTGCCCAGATCCGTGGCCACACCACTGTCTGCTCCCCCCCCGGCCCCGGTTCCCAGTTCTGGAGCTCTATACCGGAGTGTGCCACACAACCCCGTGCTCGGTACAGGCATGGCACTGTGTGCACACCCCAGTGCTGCCAGCAGAGCTCCTGCCAGGCTGGGTGCCCCCCGCCCGGTGCAAAGCACAGCACTCTGCATGGCCGTGATGCAGGAGACCGCAGCCTGGGTCTGTTGGGTCCTTCCTCCCAACACACCAGCTGCGTGCATGTGGTTTCTCTCTCTTCCCCTTCCTGAAGGGCCTGCCAGGCTTGGGTTCTCCTTGTTCTTTCCCACTGGCTATTTAGCAGTTTGCTGACTTCAGGGTAGCGTTAAGTGAACGACAGGCAGTGGGCTGCAGAGCTCTTGCCTCTAAGTGCCTGCTGGCAGAGGGAAGCAAGGCAGGCTCGAAACACAGAACGCAGGGATCGCCTGCACGGCATCAGCTCACAGATGCTCTAGGAGAGGTGGGACACACTGGGTACACCAGGGACAGCCTCGCTGGCAGCAGGATGGCAGCACCTGACCCAGTGACATGGCAGCATGCTGGGAGAGGTGCCTGGCTGTGCCAGCAAGCAGGGGCTGGAGCTGGGATGGATGTAACGGGGCCAGGACCTTGCTGCTCACAGAGCACCCGCTGGCCCAGGGTGGTCCAGGTGGCCATGGAGCAAGACGCTGGCATTGGCCATGGGCTGTGTGACGCTTGTGCTCAAAGCTGCACCAGTTCTCCCCTGCACACTCGCTTTGGAAAGGGCTTGGTGGTTGGGCCATGCTGAGAAGAGCTGAGCTCAGTGTACGTCTGCGCTGCAGCTGTGACCTCTGCCTTCCCCCTGATAACAGAACAGGAGGGTGCAGGCAGGAATTCACTATTCCAGAATCCAGAGCGGTCCCTGGGCTGCTCTGTGACACTGTGAGCCACAGCCAGGCTAAAATGGGAATGGGAGCTCGGTGAGCACCATGGCCCTCTGTGCAGTGCGGGGACGGGGACCTCAGGGAATTTCGCTGCTGAGAAATTAGATGTAGGGGCAGTGAAACCAAGTGCTGTCCTTTCTGAATGTGGAATGATCATTCTTGGAATATTTTTTGCTGTAATAGATTCCTGTGACTATTACATAACGCCTTTAATAATTTGAGAATGATAACAATTTAGACAAGGGCAGAAAATCACAGAATATCCTGAGTTAAAAGGGACCACAATGACCATAGGGTCCGACTCCTGGCTCCATGGCATGCTTCCTCCCATCACAGGCGTTACAAACAGCACACCTCAGCTCACTGCAATTGCACATTTTTGTCCAAAGATTTGTTCTACCCAAACTGTGGAAGGTTACAACATTAAATGCAGGGATGCTGGCTGATGCCTCAGTGCAGAACCAAAGTGTTTCTATTTGTATTTTGCAATACGTTTATTTGTTCAGGTCTTGAATGCTCCCTCTATTCCCCAGCTTAGACAAATCTCACCTGCAGTAATGTATGGAAACGAGACACATCCTGCAGCACCATGTATGCGAGCACCTCATTCCCTTCCCAGCCCCCAGGGCAACCCCCACCCCAACCCCACAGAGAGGCAGAGACTCCGTCCTGGCTGCAGCAGTGGTGTTTATTTGGCAGTTACAGCCCAGCAGACCCTGAGGACACCGGGAGCATCTCCAAGTGCCTGTGGGGCTCAGTGGTACTCATGGGCCAGCGCATGGGCCACCACGCGCACCATCTTCTGCCAGGCAGCCTGGCTGGCAGGAGTGAAGTCCTTGCCAAAGTGGGAGGCCAGAACGACAATAAGGATGTCCCCCAGGAGCTTGAAAAAGAGGAAGAAGGGAAGCCATCAGTTGGTGCTGTCCCTGTCCCTTCCCACCGTGCAGCCAGCCCGGGGCAGTGACACAGATCCATCACCACGCACAGAGCTGACCTACTGCAGCCCGTACACAGCACTGTTCCTGCATCTCTGCACTCATAGGGATATCAGAACACACTGAATTCCCCTCCTCAAACACCACCCATACTCCAGCTGTGCCAGTGACACCTCTCAGCTCTGGGTGGGTTGATTCTCTCCCTCTGTTTCCCCTGGCTCTCCTTTGGCTTAGATCCCCTCATTGAGTTGAAATGGCTGTGTCTGTTTCCTCTCCTGGATTAACCACTCCCTCATGTCCAAGCTCTACTCCCCTCAAATCCTGCCTTTGTTTCTTCTCTTCTGCTCCCTTGCTGCTCCAGGCTGGCACTATGTCTCTCCATTCACTCTGCAGATTGCACATAAATTGCTCCACATCTTGTGCCCATCCGATCACCAGCTTGCATCCCTCCTCTCCCGCACCTCACTCCTATGACTCCTGCCTATTCTCCCCAGAGCACAGCTCACCCTGAAGTTCTCGGGGTCCACATGCAGCTTCTCACAGTGCAGCTTGCTCAGCTGGGCAAAGCTCTTCTTGATGTTGTCCAGGTTCTTCACAGCCTCCCCAAAGGAGCTCAGCACTTTCTTGCCATGGGCACGGACCATGGGGTTGCCCATGATGGCAGTGGGGCTGGAGAGGTTCCCAAAGGACGCGAAGAACCTCTGGGTCCAGGGGTAGACAATCAGCAGCCTGAAGAGAGACAGAGGACACAAGCACACACCTCCAATTGCAGCCATTTCTCTACCCAGGGTGCAGCTGAGCCGGTGCCCAGGAGCTGGACCTACCTGGCCAGGGCTTCGGCCCCGCAGTCGGCCACGTTGACCTTGCCCCAGAGGCCGGTGATGAGCTGCTTTTCCTCAGCAGACCAGTGCACCATGGCGGCGATGGGGTTGGAAGGGCTTGCTTTGGGCTTCCCTGAACAATGAGTTGGAAATGGGGACAAAGTCTACCCATGGATTTTTATACACTAGTAACAGCTTGCCCTAATCTCAGTTGACATTGCCATTGGTTGGGACTGGGGAGGGAGATGAGCTGCAGAAGGAAAGATAGCAAATTTGGATGCTGTCCAAGGGGAAAAGAGGCCCATTCCCCCTCTGCCTTTGAGTGGACCAGCTTCATCTCACAGCCGTGCTCTCACAGCCGCAGCCCCAAGTGCAGGTGGAGCTGCCTGCACGGCCACTCCGTGGCCATTGGTTTCCAGTATCACTGCCAGTGGTTGGAGACTGAACTCATGTAGGAGATCCAGTGAGATGGGTAGTGATGTCAAAGAGCTCGCAGTCTCTGCCTTGGCTGTTCTTTCACTCTTGATGGTGCCTGCACTCCTGGGAAATCATCGTGAGCCGCTCTAGGCACCGTCAGCCCCATACTGAAGGATCGGGGGCTTTCTGGGAAACAAGAGCTCAGTGCTTATCCCAAATGTAGGCCTCATCCTTTGACTGCAAGGTTCTCATTTCTTGACAGTACTCACAAAATTTCATAGCTGTCGTCCCTTGCTTTTGTCCATAGTTGCTGCCCACAGGAGGTCTCCATAGTTCTTTGTGTTGCCCACAGTGGTTCTCCATAGTTGTCCTTAGTAGTTCTCCATGGTTACTGTCCATAGTTGCTGTCCACTGATTCAAAGTGTCTCCTACTAACAGGGGAGGCTGTCAAAACCCAGGAAAAGCCCTCTTTCGAGTGTCACATTGCAATGATGCACTGCTGGACTCAGATATGCAAGTATCCTGTGGCAGTGAGGATCTGAGCCCTGCCTGGTGGCTTCAGCTGCAGTGATCACCTGGCCACAAACTCCACTCTGTTACCAACGGCAGCTCCAGTTATGCTAATGATGCGTGTGCAATTTGCTCCTGCATGTGCTTTCTCATTTGGTACAAACACGAAATGAGGAGGCTGTAATGACAACAAATCCCTCTTGGAGAAGCATCTTGCAGATTTGTTGTGAACAGGGTGGGATGGGAAATGTGGGCCACTGTCCTGCGGTCCCTCAGCACCAGAACAGCTCAGGTGCTTCATCCCACAAGGGCAGATTCAGATTTCCAACCCAGGTGTAATGTGAGATACCAAAAGAAGAAGCATCAGCTCCTGGGGCTTGCTGAGCTTCACCTGATTTCTCTTTTGCTCCTCATCCTTCAGTTCCACATGAAGGTCTGAGCAGCACCTTGCAGCAGGTGGGCACTGGTCCACGAAGAGCTCAGTGAGGTGGATTCAGACTGGAAGGTGTCTGCAAGGCTGGCAAGAAGCACTCAGCTCTTTCTGCCAAAACGTGAAATGGGAGGGATGCTCAGCAAAAAGCGAAGAACAGCTCAGACAGCCCCAACCCTGCACTCTTCTTTGGAGGTCTTCAGGGGTGACTCCATCTCATGCAGCTCCCTAAGATGCAGCTCAGGTTGCCCAGGGCCTGATCCAGCCTCACTGTGAAAGTCTCCAGGGATGGGACATCCACCACATCTCTGGGCAGCCTGCTCAGTGCCTCATCACACTCACTGTAAAAGATTTCTTCCTTATATCCAACCTAAATCTGCCCTCTGTCAGCTTGAAGCCATTCCCCCGGTTCTGTCCCCACAGTCCCTGCTCAAGAGTCTGTCCCCTCCTTTCCTATCCCTCCCCTGTAGACACTGACAGCTGCTCTCAGGTCCCCTCGCAGCCTTCTCCTCTCCACGCTGCACAGCCCCAGCTCTCTCAGCCTGTCCTTGCAGGAGAGCTGTTCCACCCCTGGGACCATTGCTGTGTCCCTCCTCTGGATGCTCTCCAACAGCTCCGTGTCTCTCCTGCACTGAGGACTCCACGTGTGGACGCAGTGCTCCAGGTGAGGCCTCACAGCACAGAGCAGAGGGGCAGATCCCCTCCCTCACCCTGCTGGCCACGCTGTGTTGGATGCAGCCCAGGATGTGCTTGGCTTTCTGGGCTGTGAGGGCACATCCATCAGTTCCCTCAGGTCTATTTCAGCAGGGCTGCACTCCATCCTTCCATCCCTCACCTTGCATTGGAAGTTGGGGTTGCCTCCTCCCAGGTGCAAGACCCTGCACTTGGATTCGTTGAACCCCATGAGGTTCCCCTGGACCCACAGCTCGGCCTGCCCACGTCCCCCTGGCTGGATCCCATCCCTCTGCGGTGTCACCACACCCCACAGCGTGGGGTCAAACTGCTGAGGGCACACCCGACCCCTCTGCCGATGTCACCGATGAAGATATCAAAGCTATTATGAATAAATCATCCCTCTGGCAGCAAGAGGCAGCTCTGGGCCTTCACAAAAGAAGCAGTGTGGGTTGGTCACTCTGATTGCAGCGAGCAGCACCCTGCGCCAAGCTTTCCTTATCAGCAGCAGTGCCGCGTGTACCGCCGCTGGAGCCCCGCCAGTCCGTCGCTCTCCTCTCTCCTCCCGAACACACACTGGTTTATGTTGAAAGCTGGTCGGTCCTGGGAGTGCTCCCACTTTGTTTCAGCACAGCTGCCCAGGGAGTGGGGGTCAGTATCCCTGGAGGTGTGGCAATGAGGACCATGGTCGGTGGGCTGGGCTGAACTTGAAGATCTGAGAGGCCTTTTCCAGCCCTAGGGATTCAATTAGGAGTTCTTACTCTGTCCCTCCGCCCCGCTAAACACATCCACATCATTGTGTGGCTCCAGGGTCCACCTCAAGCGCTGAGCACCTTTTCTCCCTGGTGGAAACTCCCATGGGTTTGGACTTCTACCCTAACTAGGGTGAATCCACAACACCAGGAACAGTCCCATCTCCCAAAGTAATGCTGAAATGCCATTTGCTGCCTGAAAGGAGTGTGTTGCTTTGTAGGGAAGATGTACTGGTTTCTGTTGGTGTCTTGCCTCCCTCCCCCCTCCCCTCCTGCATCCTCTGTCTGTCAGACAGGCAGGATGTGAGCACAGAGGGGTCACGAGTGCAAATCCCTGCTTTATCTGCAGGAAGGCAGAAAACCCATTCCTAAATCAAACAAAATGGGGATTTCATTATTTTGAGACAGACATATCCTTCCCTGTTGTTTTGGGTTTTTTTTTAAGTTACTTATAAATAAGACAGATGTGCTTAGACAGAACGCTTCCATTACAGTGAAAAATCATTGTTCGGTAAACCAATCTGAGTTAAAAGTGGTCTGATCCTATGTGAAAGCAGCCTTCAGCCCCTCCCCCCCAGACATCTACATCTTCCTGCAGAGAGCATCTTAGCTCAAAATGCCCAAGGCTCCTGGAAAGAGCATTTTTATCTGATACAAAAAACACTCTTTATCACCTTCCCGAGGATGCATTTTTCAGTCTAAGCTGTCTTAAGGGTATCTCTCCAAATCCATATCCTTGCACACTCTGCAGGCTGAGAAGCAGCTGGTCCTGCAGCTCTGCCTCCTGGGTGGAATAGGTCAGAAACATTCCCTGCATTTCTGCAGACTCCAGGCTCTGCTTGGTGGGCTGGGACGTGCCAGGTGCTGGGCGAGTCCCCAGATGTCCCCCCCTTTGGCAAACCTGACTGTCTTTTTGGACCACGAGGCTCCCAGCAGCCCTGAGCCCTCTTTCCCCTCTGGTTCCCCTCGCCCCCATCCTCCCCACAACACCAGCACACCAAACAGTTCAGGAAATGCACTTTTTTATTGACTCTCACAGCTGCATCCTGCTCTGGGCGCTCAGTGGTATTTGTAGGCCAGGGCATGGGCCACCACGCTGACCAGCTTCTGCCAGACAGCCTGGCAGGTCGGGGTGAAGTCCTTGGTGAAGTGTGCGGCCAGCACGATGATGAGGATATTCCCCAGGAGCTGTGGGGAGAAGGGAAACCATGGGGTCAGCACGGCGTGGAGCACCCCCCACCCTGCACAGGGCCCAGGGAATGCAGCAAAACCCCACTGCTCTGAGGGGTTCAGAGATGCTCTTTCTGCAGGAAAAAGTCCTGTTGTTCACCACAGACACCGAGATCCACCTGCTCCATCCTTGCATTATCTCACACCTGCTTTCTCCAACCTCTACACTGCGTTTTCCAAAACTTTTCTGAGTTTTGTTTCTTTCTTTTTCCTGCTGTGAATCCCCATGCCTACTGGAACTGGGGCTCAAGTCAGTACCAAGTCTGCCTGCTGCATCCCCAAAGCAGGGACAGGAATGGAAGGCAACAGCCTCATCCAGCCCCCAGCCACAGCCCGCCCCAGCACCCTGCTCTCCTTTGCTCCCCTCCTGTTCCCCTCCTTCATCTGCTGGCCTTGTTCCACACTAAGACCTCTCTGTCTTTAATCTCAGCCTACTGATCCCTCCCCATCAGCACCCATCCCTTGGTGACCCCTGGGTCTCCATCCCACATTGGCTTTTCCCTTTCCTCCCATATCTGTCAGACTTGGAAGAAGAGTGGGTGAGGTTCTCCCACTCCTGAGGGAAGAGGATGCTGAGGAGAAGCTGCACATGGCCCTCATCCCCTTGACCCTTGGCCCCACCCAGCCTCCCTCCTTGCTTCCACTTTTCTCCAGCCTCCCGGAGCTCAGAGCATCTCCCTCTATGTGTCTCCAGATCTGTCACATCCTGGAGCCCCTTCCTTCAAATTATCATCTGCACAGCCCTCCCTGTCCCTCTTACAGACACACTTTCCACCCAATCCAGCCCCTTTCTCTTCGATACCTACAATACCTGCTACTTCATTTCCCCCAGAACCCTCCAGGCAATGAGCTGCTCCACAGGATGGAGGGACAGACAGACAACCCCAGTGCAGCTCACCCTGAAGTTCTCGGGGTCCACGTGCAGCTTCTCACAGTGCAGCTCTGACAGCTTGGCGTAGGTGTTCTTGATGTTGTCCAGGTTCTTCACGGCTTCCCCAAAGGAGCTCAGCACTTTCTTGCCATGAGCACGGACCTTGGGGTTACCAATGATGGCAGTGGGGCTGGAGAGGTTCCCAAAGTTATCAAAGAACCTCTGGGTCCAGGGGTAGACGATGAGCAGCCTGCAGAGAGACAGAGGACACAAGCACACACCATCAGCGCTCCCTCCTAAAACGGTTTCAGAATCCAGGGTGCAGCTGAGGCAGTGCCCAGGAGCACACCTACCTGGCCAGGGCTTCGGCACCGCATTCCTCCACGTTGACTTTGCCCCAGACGCTGGTGATGAGCTGCTTCTCCTCGGCGGACCAGTGCACCATGGTGGCGATGGGGTTGGCGTGCGGCTGCAGGAGCACTCGGAGCTTGGAGCTGAGCTGCAGAGCCCGGGGGCTTTTATCCACTGCTGACAGCTCCTCCCCACCCCACGCTGTGGGGTCATTGGCTGGGATGGGTGGGGGTCCACGTTGGGGGGTTCTGTCCATGGGGTGGTCAGTGTGCACAAGGCGTGGTCTTCCATGAAAAGCCAGTGACCAGCTTAACAGGCAGCTCCGGACACAGCAGCCCTTATCTCACCGCCCTCACTGCAGCCCTGCTCATAGCCCCCCTACAGAAGGCACCAAACCCTGCTCTGTGTGATGCCTCCGAATGGCCTCACACCTGCAGTGCACAAATGGTGGCACCTCTGCAGCATTTACTCCCTAAAACTGGGGGTGTTTCTCAGACAGGTGGCTCTTCCCTGGCCCTTGTGCCCAGCAGTAGTGTCCGGAGATGCTGCAGCTATGCAAGTCTGGATCATAGAATCCTAGCACCATAGAATTACTGAAGGGACCTTTAAAAGCCACCTGGTAGAGCTCTCCCACAGTGAACAGGGACAGCCACGGCTCGAGCAGGTGCTCGGAGTGCCCTCCAGACTGAGCTTGGCTGTCTCCAGGGACAGGGTATCAACCACTTCTCTGGACATCCTGTCCCAGTGCTTCACCCTCATTGTAAACAACTTCTTCCTTATAATCGGTCTAAATCTCCACTGTGCTCTCTCTTCTGGAAAGTAAAAGTCCCTGCATAAAGATGGCAGGACCAGCCACTCTACAACCAGGTCAGCCACGTCCTGGCTCAGAGCCTGACCGAAGGCTCCTGCTTGGCTCTGCCTCTCACTCTCCCTTTAAATTGGGTTTTTGCTTTCCCTGGACCAGAGAGCACAGGCAAAAAAGTGCCCCTGTGCATGGGCACACAAAGACAGGATGTGGGAGGCATGCAGAACCCTGCATGGCTCTGGGGTTTGGCTCTTTCCAGAGGCTTCATCCAATGGGAAGGTGGTTAGTGGGCACGGTGGTGATGGTTGCACTTGGTCTTAGCGGTCTTTTCCAAGCTCAACGATTCTATTGCAGGGTAGCTGAGCTAGATGACCTCTAAGGGTCCCTTCCAACTCCAGGGACTCTATGACTCTAGTACTGGGCATGACGGTGACGGATTGATGATCCTGGAGGCCTTTTCCAGCCTTTAGGATTCTATGGTTCTGTGCTTCCATGATCCAGACCTCTGAGCTGCACCAGTTACAGATCAATACTGGTCCACAGACCTCCACAGAGTGACTCTGAGCAGCGGCACAAACAGGGCACTCCGAGCACCTGATCCGGTTGTGGGTGTCCTCGTTCAGTGCAGAGGAATTGGACTGGAAGGTCCTGAAAGGCCCCGTCCACCTGAAACCATTCTACGATTCATGGACATCCCAACGTGATCCAGTTGGGATCGCTGATGGATGCAGCCACGATACAGGTTCTTGCTGCAGCGCCTTAGGAGAAATGCTTTGGGTTATCTATTTATTTATTTGTGTATTTATTTATTTGAAGTCCTGTGCAAGGCCCTCGGGCCCCTTCCAGCAGCGAGGCGGACACCGGAGGGCTCCGATAACTCCATGCAGGGCACGGGCTGCTCAGTGCAGATAAGTGTATCACTCAGGTGGCCACAGCAAGCTGCGGCTCTCTAAAGAGAGCTAAAGGACCCAAAGAGCAGACAGAGCTGCATGCCCGTGGCTCCTGAGGAGATCTGAAGGCTACAGAAGTCCTTCAGTTTTCACTCAGACTCAGAATGAAATCCATTACGTGCAACCCGCAATCACACGCAGATATTCTCATCATGTGTCAGCCAGCACAGCACTGAGCAGAGAGCTGGCCAGGACAGCTGCACACACAGCTGGGGGACAATGAGCAGCCTGGTGTGCCCCTCTCATTTACTGCTTGGTTATTACTTGTCTTCCTGCAGTCTGCTTTGCCTGGCAGACCCACGCTGAGGATAAAATCCAAGCTACATCTGGGTTTATTATTAGCAATGCATTTGCCTCATCTGTGATGGGAGTCTCATTTTCAGCTCACTGAAGCTGAACTCTCAATAAAAAAAGATAATGATGTTTTTCTTCTGCATGTGAGCTTGGGGAGGGGTGGCAGAGTGCAAAGCTGGGACAAGGAGGAACATCAGATGCAGCGCTCAGAGGAGAGCACTGCAGTATTACTCTTAATGAGGATCTGTGGTCAATAAATGCTGATTTTCTGTACTCTGTGGAAAAGTGGGCAGAGAGGAAAGAAACCTCAGGTCCCCGTCCCACACCGTGACCCACTCAGATCTGCTCTCATGGGTGCACTGTGGAGCAGGACCACATCTCCATGAGGTGGATAACTGTGGTCCTGAGAGCCATGGGCGGGAGGAATCGGAGGAAAGGGGCAGAGGTGCTCTTCGCTGTACCAAGACAAGCTCACTTGGTGCAGAGCTGACCTTCCCTTACCATGACGCTGATGCAAAGCCAAAAACTGCTCCAGGGGCAACAGCAGCGTTCAGGCTGCTGCCCAGACGAACCCCAAAATGGGAACCAGAGCAGTCTTACAGAACAGCCACAGACCAAAGGGACAAGCAGAGCTTCTGCTCCAGGCCCTCTCAGGACGAACTTAATGACAAATTTAGGAAAATGAGAGTAGCAACCAGCTGTCCTGAGTCACCATAACTTACACATTTGCCATGCCTGAACACAAACACCGAGGATTTCTGAGGATGCCATTTCCTTAGGAGGGAAGAGGAGGCAGAAAAGACTCAGAAGAGGTACAGGTATGGCACAGGGCAGTCAGAGCAGATCTCAGCCGTACAGCGGGGAGGCAGAGAGCTCCACGATACTGCTGCAAGGAGCGTCATCTAACAGGGCCCTGCCTCATCACCCTCAGCACTCTGCCTTCAGCTTAAACACAGCTCAAATGGCTTCTGTGCAATGAACTAAGGAGGAATAGAGCTGTGGCTTCCATGAGCTCTGCTCTGCTCCCACAGCGTCTGGTGGTACCCAGCGTTGGGTCTGTGAAGGACAGAGGCCTGGATGCTGCTGCAGGCACCTCAGCGCGGCAGAGGTCAGGAACACAACATTTCTGCATTGCAGATGGTTAATAAACTTCTGACTGCATCAGTGAAAAAAAAACAAACAACCCACAGCAAAGCACCGGTTCTGGCTTTCCATCTCCTGTTGATGTAAGGAGTGCAGTGAAATTCATCAGGGCTCAGGGGCCCACTCCTAGCCTGGATGTCTCATCCTGGGATCCAGGCTTAATGCTTCATGCATGTTAGCCCTGACTCCAAGGGGCAGAGAGCAGTCTGAAACGTTGGCCTCAGGGTGCTGTTTGGGGCTGTTCACAACAGAAATGCAGAGGACCTCTGGGCACTGCAGCACAGAGCCCTATTCACATACCCCTCTGCCCATATCCCATAAGGGAACTCTCCAGGCTCTGTTCAGAGCTGAGCGAGGGGAGGGGATGTGAGGCACGAGGTGTGGTGTGAGAGCCAGGATATTCAGAGAGAAGTGAACGATTTAATTACACAGCTGCTGGGTTGTCCCTCAGCACAAGAACTTGGGCAGAAGCAATGCAGAAATGGACCAATGCAGCTCTGCACTGATGAGGAGCTGTCCCGAGGCAGTGTCGTTTGGGGTAAGGTTTTTCCTGCCTCTAACCAGGCTGCTGGTTTGCCCTCACTGCTGCTCCTCGCCAGGGATCCTTGCCAGGGTGTCAATCTAATCCGCACAGGGATGCAGACCCCTGGCCAAGACTTCCAGCCCCTGTTCTCCCACCAGAGCCCCTTCCTTGGAGCAAACCGAGCCCCAGGAACAGTGGGGTGGGATGTATTGCTGCACATTGCAAGGGGCAGCACAGCACTCCCCGGGGGGCAGAGGGATGGGGTCAGGGCTCATCACAGCACCTCTGTCCTGGAGCAGGCTCAGCCCTTCCTGCCGTGCCTGGAGCAGCACCCCACAGCACAACACCCCCTATCAGCTGCCATGCAGCCCGCTGCCCACTGCCCCCCTATCACCCCCCGCAGCCCCACGCCCTGCAAGCCCCACACCAGATAGTTCCTCACCACCCTGGCTGCAGCCCGAGATAAATCCAGCACCAGGCTGCGCCCACCACACCACCACCTGCTTTTTCCCCTTGGGTTTAGCAAAAGTGGGCTGGGGTCCGGCCTGCTGCTGCTGGCACTCATGGGCATGCCCGCCCTCAGCAGCTGCTGGTTGCTTCCCAGGACCACACTGCTGTGCAGCTGTGTTATCTATGGGAAAACTGAGTTTTCATCTTATTGCTTTCCTTAGGGAGAGGAGGGAGGTGGAGCAGCAGAGCATTTCAGGGTCTTCTTAAACACTGACACGGGTGCCAAGTGAACACAGCACAGCTGATGGGGCAGGAAGGAGCTGAGCTAGCCCCCTCTGCTCCTTCAGCAGTGTGGGGCTCCTGAAGGTGACCCCAGGGGCTCTGTGCAGGAGGTAAGCATGGGAGGAGGGAGGGGGAAGAATCAGACCCACGGAGAAGGGCTCTTCTGGGACCATTCTGCTGAAACAGATGATCACAATGCCACAGACTGAGGCAGTGCTGTGAGTTAGAGTGCTCTGAGCAGGAGAGCAGCAGTGCAAAAATGCCTTCAAGCATTACGAGGTGCTGTGTCCTACACATTACGTTGTGTCCTGAATGCCACCCTGTTTCCTGCAAATGACACTGAGTCCAACAGGTGATGTTCTGTCCTATATGTGACACTGAATCCCATATGTCACAATGTGACCTACACGTGGCACTGTGGACTGCATGTGACAGTCGTGTCCTACAGGTAACACTGCGTCCCACAGGTGCCACTGTGTCTTATAGGTCACACTGCGTCCTGTATGCCACACTGTGCCCTACGATGATTTGTGCCCATTCAGATGGGAATTCCCTCTGGGGAGTTGTATGGGTGCAGGGCCCAAACTCACAGCTGTCAGCTCAGGAGAGCAGAAAGTGGCTGCAAGACCACTGCCCAGGGCTGGACACTGTGTTCCCCAGCTCCAGGCAAGAAGGGAGCTGGGGAGGACCCCCACCCCCAAACGCCCAGCACTCAATGGGAACTGCGAGAGCTGTGTCCCAGACAGTGCAGCCCCAGGCACTGGCCATGAAAGGTTCCTGTGGGGCCAGGAAGGTGCATTGCTGTGCTCAGAGCAGGGTCTTCCTCCTCCTCCTGCAGCATGGGACCAGCTGGGTGAGGAATGCACTTTCTGTACAGGTTATGTTCCCCTGATGCCACTGAAGCAGTGAATGCTGGCAGTGGACCAGGGATGGACCCGAAGTCGGTCACAAATTTTTCTCAGCTCACAGAATCATAGAACCATTGAGGTCAGAAAAGACCTTCAGGATCACCAAGCCCGACCTGACCTGCCAGGTCCCACCACTAAACCCTTATGCCACGTCCACACATCTTTTAAATACCCCCAGGGATGGGGACTCCACCACTGCCATGGGCATTCCTCTCTTGACCACCCCCTCCACGAAGGAATTCTTTTCCATGGCCCATCTAAACCTTCCCTGGCACAGCCTGGGACCACTGCCCAACACGACACCACTGCACAGCACGACACCTTTCACCCCACACAGCACCGTGGGGCTGAGCTGACCCGAGGACAGGGAACACCCACAAATGGTGGCTCCCCCACCTCGAGGACCGCAGTGCTGCCCCGCAGCAGGGCACTCGGCTGGGCTCTCGAGTCCTCTTTCTGCAGGAGGATGCTTTCATCTTTGGTGCAAGGAGCTCCGTGCTGAGTCACGGTTGTGCGTGGTTGCCATGGGGTGATAACAGCTGGGGCAGAGCACGGCTGGGCAGTGATAAGGCCCTTGGCTCAATTTTTGTGCTGCGTCAGAATTCTGAGGCAGCAGAAAATATTTCTGCTGAGGCAGTGCAGCAGCAGACTGAAAAAACACGTAGTGCTTTGCTTTTATGTATTTGCAGTTTCCAGCAGGGCTGGGAGAGGGCATGGCCCCTGGTTACTCAGCAAGGGTCGGACACGTGTCCTGTCCTCCATCCCAGGGCACTCACCAGTGACCATATCCCAGAGTGACAGTGGGACATGTCCTGACAGCCAACCCCTCTTCTCCAGGGAGGTGGGGGAGTCACTGGGGATGGAAACGTTTAAGAACAGTGGCACTGAGGGACGTGGTCAGTAGGTGTGATGGGGTGGGTTGGGATTGGAGCTGGGGATCTCGGAGGGCTTTTCTAACCTCCATGACTCAATGATTCTATGACCCTGTGTGCTGGGGAGAGGACTGAAACGTGGCAGCTGCTTTTGGAATCTCTCCTATTTCTGTTGCACAAAACTTTGCTTCCCTGCACACAGGAAAGCTCCCAGGAGCTCAGGGAGCCCCCTGCTTCCCCATGCTGGCAGAGCTCCTGATCCATCATCAGATCAGCTAGGGGCTGGTGTTCAGCTGTGGGGAAACTGAGGCAGGGCAATCACTCACCCCAAGGGTCTCAGAATGCTCCAGGCAGGGCAAGGTCCCCAGCAGGAAAGGGATCCCAGAGTGGCTGACTGCTGCCAAACCACACTCATCTCCAACAGGAGCCATACAGCAAGATGCACTCCTCTTTAGAGGACTTCCAGTAGTGCTCAGGCTGCAAGTGGTCCCAGACCCGCTCCATCCCAGCGTGGTGCAAATGAAAGCAAACACTCTTCTCCAGGAAAGGAAACTGAGGCACAGGTTTAAGGAAGAGGGAGGGGGAAGAAAAGGAAAACAGAAAGAGGGAGGCCAGGCTGGCCCTAACCCTAACCCTGACTGTAACTCTTGCTCCCTGCAGGCACCCATGGGTGCCACGTGAGTCACGCCATCATTCCGAGGGGAAGCTGCTCACATGCACATGTCCACAGCAGCACCTACTCACACCTCTTTTCAGTGGATATCAGCCGTGGGCACAAGCACTCGGGTGCTTTCCTATTGGAAAATAGGAAAATCATTCCATCATTTCCAGTTCACTTCTACCCACGGTCAATTTCCAGAGGGCGCTTTGTCAATAATCACTTTCAGCTCAGGAAGACCTTTCCCTCCGTGGGTTTGTACACAGCACGTTGTTTCACTGGTTTAAAAGAATCAAGATCTCCTCATCTCTGCTCCTAAGCTGCACTATTTCAGTGCCCGACCCAATATCAGTCCTTTCCTCTCACTGCCTGCTTTCTGTGTTGGTGTGTGCACGCAGGGAGGTGAGCACACTCATCCTGGCAGGCTCTACTGTGTCACAGTGCTGCAGGTGATGGTGATGCCTCCGACTGAAGCACTTCAGGACAAAGGATTTCAGGGCTCCTTGTGTTTCTCACTGTCTGTTTGTGGTTTGTGACCCTCAGCCATTCAAGGAGGGGATGGAGCATCCCTGTCTCACCCCACCTGGGACCAACAGCAGTCAGACCAGGGTGCTGATATCCCTCCCGGGCGTCTTTGCACCATGGAAAACCACTCAGATGTCATCTCCTCTTTGCACCTCCTGCTGCTGCTGGGGAACTGCATGGTCCTTGTTGGCACTAAGGCAGAGCAGAGCCTGCACTCACCCATGTACCTACTCCTCCTGGGGTGGTCCACATCTGCTTTCCCAACCACACTGAGGGTGCTGTGGCTGGAGCCGGAGAGATGAGCACAGCTGCCCATGGAGGTGGGAGGGTCACCATCCCTGGAGGTGTTACACAGCCATGGGGATGTGGCACAGAGGACACGGTCAGTGGGCATGGTGGATGGGTTGGGGTTGGGATCGGGGTCCTGGAGGGCTTTTCCAGCCTTCATTTTCCAGCTAAATTCCTCCAGAGCAGCCAGCTCTTCCATCCCTGCTGCATGCAGACACCATCAAACATGCAGGCTTGGACACGAGGATCAGCAGCATCTGTGGCCTTTTTGTGCTCCTCTCCACGCTGGATTTGGACTATCTCCTTGTCCTTTTCTCCTATCTTCTGATATTTAAGACTGATCTGAGCACTGTGACATGGAGAGAGCATCTCAGAGCCCTCAGCACCTCTCCCATGTCCGTGCTGTCCTGCTCTTCCTTATCCCCAAGATCTGCTTCTCCATGCTGCACTGGTTTGGCAAACATGTCACCCCAGGCCAACACTTTCACGGCCAACTCAGTTTCCCCACTTCACCCATCCTGACCCCATTGTTTGCAGTGTGGAAACCAAAGTGATCTGAAGACAGGTACTGAGGCCCTCTGCCAACGGAGGGTCTGCAAGCCCAGGGCTGCCACTTAAAGCCAACAGGAAGGTCACTGCCAATGCCTCCTGCCAGGTTCAACCCCAGGAACAGCAGTCAGGAGAGGGGAACGTGCCCAGCACTTCTGCCAGCGCAGGGATATGTGGAAAGTAAAATGTATGCAGAAGGGAAAGATGAAGTGCTGACCAAGTGTCAGCAAGTGGTGGCCAGTGCACCCCTGGGGTTAAACACACACAGATCTCCCACACATTAAGAAAAATCGCTGCCTTCTCTTTAAAAGCTGCGGGCTTCCCTCACTTGTTTTGTTTTATTTCGTTTTATTGTGCCTGGAGCGATTTCCCCGGGTCAGACTGCAGCGTCAGGTTTCTGGAAATGACCACGACTCCCTGATTACGCTGCACTAATTAGCATGCCGGGGGCTCCACAGCTCCATCCTCACGGTGAGGAATTTCCTCCTAACCCCGAACCTAAACATGTCGTTCAGCTTAAAGCCTTTTCCCCCTGTACACCCCCTCCCCTCCAAAAGATTTCTGCAGGCTCAAACAGCAGCGGGATGCGTTCAGAAGAAAGTGATCCCTTACCGCCTTCCCCGTGCCCGGGCTGCTCCGCACGCTGCGGGCTCCGGGCTGGGGGGTTTGCGGGGGGTTTGCGGGGGGGTTTGCGGGGGTATTGCGGGGGGGGTCGGGCGAGGGAAGGGGGGTGGGAGGGGGGGACACTGCGGCGCGGTGCGGAGCCCCGGGCGGCTCTCTGCTGCCCCCTGGCGGTGGCGAGGGGCAGGTACAGCCCCGGGGGGTGCGGGTCCACGGGTGCCCCGCGCCAGAGATGCCCCGTGGGCTCTGCGTCCCCTGCCAGGACCTTCCCAGAAAGGCCGCTCCTTCTTTTCTTCCTCCTTTCCGCATTTTTCCGAGGCTCTAAGCGAGGTCTCCGTGTGAGGGTGCTCGGCCGGGTGGTGTCCTGGAGGTGTTTTGCAGAGGAGGGGCTGTGGGTTGAAGGATGCCGGGCACGGAGCCGTGTCCCAGCCCACGAGCGCATCCGTGGGTTTGAGGCTGTGTGTGCCTGCGTGTTTTGGGCTGAAAAGCCAACAGCTGCGGAACCTGAAGCATGAGCCCACTTCTGAGGCCTGAGCTGGAGGGACAGGGAACTCCTGAAATCACAGAATTGTAGGGATTGGAAGGGATCTCCAGACATCATCGAGCCCAACCCCCAGTGCTGGGCAGTGCCACAAGCCCTGCTCCCTGCGGACGCTTACACAAGCCAAGGATGTTTCAGCTTCTCACACTGCCCTGCCAGCACGAGGCTGGGGGGCAAGAGCCTCCCCCCAACCCCCAGCATGGAGCTCAGCACACACCAGGGTAGGTGTGGGACAGGTAATGCCAGTTTAACCAAACAAAAACTGATTTTCAGGCATCAGAATAACTGTTAGGCATACATCTCAGGGGGGTGAAAGAGACACGAGGTCCTTGTTTAATTAACCACATGTGTTCCTGTATTAGATTCCCCCAGAGCCAGGGGCTGAGTGCTGCAGTGCCTGTGCTGGGGCTGGATGTGCACATGCCAACAGCTGACAACAATGAATTCTTGCAAATATCCAATTTTGGGGAGCTTGAAAATCTAATTTTGAAACGTTCATTCCCATGATGTCAGACCACAATTTTTCCAACTCAAAGAAAGGGAAAAGAAAATACGTAAGTTAAGAGAATCTATCGGGTTTCATTTCAGCCACTAAATCTAGATTTACTGCTTAATTTAAGACACCCAGGTTTGTAACTCTTATTACTTTCCATTCCCCCACAGCCCCTCTCTCCTCACCCACCTGTTTCCCATCCCCGCTCTCTGTTAATATTGCATTTCCTTTTTATGTCCCCAAAGAGGGCCCTCGCAGAGTGCTGAGTGCTCAGGCCAGGAACTGCAGCCTGATGCAGAGCAGACACATTCGCTGCATTAATCACCTCGGGGGCAGAGGGAGGCAGTGAGCACAGCTCTGTAGGTTTGGCTGGAAGATGTCAGCGCCGCTCATGTGTGTGTGCCCACACCATCCCGTCCCACCCTGCTCCCCCTGTCCCTGTGCCCCAGAGCCATTGTCCCGAGCTGAAATCCCCAGGTATGCCACACAGAAGGAGTTCCAGCCCAAATCTCCTCACTCTGGCCGTGCTTTTCATCACGGTTTTCATCTAGCAGCACGCAGATGAGAAATGTTGCTGCCTCCCCACCCCGTGTCCCTCCGTGGGCGATGCCCTCTGCACGGTCACAGAGTGGGTGGGTTGCGTGCTGCTGGGCACACTGCTGCTGCTGAGGGACCTGCTTTGAGCCAGAAGGTAGAACCCCCCCCCCCATCACACAGCAGATTTAGGCTCTGAGGCCAACCCCTTGCAGGGGAGGTGGGAGCACAGTGCCAGGGCAGCACCCAGGAGAAAAACTGCAGCAGCACCTGGTGTGCACGGAGAGGACTCTGTATGGAGAGGAACGTGCACACATCGGCCCTACACATCTGGCTGCTGGAGGGTCCGGGCTGGGAGGGTGCACAGCTGAGGCCACGCAGAGGATGCGGTGCAGCACAGGACGCGTTGCACTGGGGCATTGCCGCCCTCTGGGCTCTGTAAATACTGCTCCGTGGGGCAGCCCTTGGGCACCGACTTGAGCAAACGTCGCGGATGCTGAGCAGTGCCTTGCTCTGCCTCAGACCTTTCCTTCTGAAGTTTGCTTTCATGCCCAGCTGCGGCTCTGCCTCCCAGCACGCAGCTGCTCCCTGAGATCACGCACTCGTGGAGCTCCACTTCCACGCTGCTTTGTTCTGCTCTGGCTCTTGGATCAGCCATCAGCAAACACCGTGCTGCCCCGGGCACTGTGCCGTGCAGGGACCACTGGCTGCCATCGTGCAAAGAGTGGAATGAGAGAGAGGTGAGGGAGGAGCAGAAAAAAGCAGCGGGCTGCATGAAATCAGCATCAGTCCGTCGGACCTGTCCCCTGCCTCATGTCTTCTGGGTGCGACAGAGCAAAAACACAATAAATAATGGCAATGAGAGCCTGGGGGTGTGGGTTCCTGGGTGCTCGGCCAAGCCTGGCACTGACTTCTGACTGCCAGCAAATCCCTCTGCTGGATTTCAGCACCTGGTCTATGAGACACACTTTTTAATTTAATTTATCGCTTGATTTGGAGTCAGTACCCGAAGAACGCTCCTCCAGTGCGTGAGGGGAATAATATTTTCAAACAGCATCAGGATCTGGAGAAACAAACTGCTCCAGCAAACCCCAGGTGTGTTTTCACACTTGGAGAGCTGCACTTCCCACCCTCCCTGCTCCTGCTCACAGGGCAGGGAGCCCAGACACCACCCCAGCACGGCAGCTGCCAACCACAGCATGCAGCCTGCCTCCTCCCTGCTGCTGGGCATGGCAGCCAGGAGCTGCATGCCAGGTGCTCCATCCTCTTCTGCCTCTGTGGCACTCCTCAGCATCCTTCTGTATTCCATCATTATGGAGAGAAGCCAATGTGCTTCTTCCTGGCCATGCTGGTGGTGTCTGATCTCACGTCGTCCTCCTCCACGCTGCCCAAAGCCCTGAGCATATTCCAGTCCCTTTCCAAGGAGATGCTTTTCCATGTCTGCCTCACTCAGATGTCCTTCTCACACATACAGAGTCACCATTCTGCTTGCTGTTGTGTTGCACCTCTACACCGACATCTGCAACGCCCTGCCGTACACCACTGTGTTCATACATGGGGTGAGAGCCAAGATTGGGCTGGCTGCCCTATCCCAGAGCCCTTGTGTGAGGTTCCCAACCATATTCCTCCTCCAGAGCCCTGTTCTGTAGGCACAGTGTTGTGCCACACACCTACTGTGAGCACATCGCCTGCCTGCCCTGAGCTGACATCTCCAGGGGAGGGACACGATGCTCATCGTGGTGTCCTACAGCCTCATCCTCAGGGCCATCTTCAGGCTCTCCTCCAAGGCAGCCCGGGTCAAGGCAGTTGGCACCTGCAGCTCTGAAAAAAGTGCGTATTAACATTCTACACACCAGCACTTTTCTCATTTTCACACTTTTCTCATTTTTCGCTCTTCCCTTCGGCCACAGCATCCCCCACCGCGTCCGCCCCCCATTGGCCAACCTCTGTGTTCTCCTTCTGCCCATGTTCAACTCCATCATCTACACAGTGGAAAACAAGCTACTCAGGGAAAGGGCGTGCCAAGTGCTCTCCAGGAGTGGGCAGTGACAGTGGCAGGGATGCTCTTCCTCTGAAAGGAAATCACAGAGAAATTATCTGCGCCAGAGAAACAAAGTGTACGTGTGCGTAATAACACAGCTTCCTCCTTTTTTAGACCCGCCTCAGCGTCTTTACTGGACACATTTCCTGATAGATCCTTCCTCATTCCTACAAAAGGAAAAAATAGTGGGAAACCACATAGCAGAATTATGTCTGGAGCATCCCAGTGCTGTCCCATGGACATCAGAGCTTTATCAGTGGCTTTGGGTGCCTCAAGACCAGCAAAAGCAGCTGAGCTGAGGTGTGTTGGAAGGGCAAGAGGGGAAGCCCACCCTGGGATCACCGAGCAGCCCAGGGCAGCCCAGCCTGCCCAGAGACTTTTCTGATGTTCTGCTGGAGCCAGGACCCACTTTGCTCACAGAATCATAGGTTGGAAATGACCTACAAGATCATCCAGTCCAACCGTCCACCTAGCACCAACAGTTCTCACCAAACCAGGTCCCTCAACACAACATCTCAACGTTCCTTGAACACCACCAGGGCTGGTGGCTCCACCACCTCCCTGCACAGCCCATTCCAGCATTGACCACTCATCTGGAGAAGGATTTCCTAACATCTAGTCTGAACTTCCCCTGGCATAACTGGAGGCCATTCCCTTTTGTCCTATCACAGTTACACGAGAGAAGAGGCGGACCCCCAGCTCACTACAACCCCCCTTCAGGTCGTTACAGAGAGCAATGAGGTCTCCCCTGAGCCTCCTCTTCCCCACACTGAACAATCCCAGCCCCCCAGCCGTTCCTCATAGCCCTGTGCTCCAGACCCCTCACAGTTCATTGCCCTTCCCTGCACATACCCACAGCTCCCCAGTCACCACCAGCGTAGTCATGGAAAGTCCCATGCTCTTAGTGCAGGCAGGATTTGTCTTTAAGCCATGGCTGGGGGGCGACCAGGGCTTGGAATCAGGATGCTGAAACCCCCTGAAATTCAGAGACCTGTGAGGGTCAGCCAGAGCCCTGCATGCGTTCATCCACCCCTGCCCCGGGATCCAGCAAGCCAAATGAGAAGTCCCTCTGCACAACCAGAGCCTGAGCAATTCCTCCTTCCCCTGAAAGCATGCCATTAGGAAGCCACTAATCTTCAAGGACTGGTCTTGACCACGTGTTTCTTGTCCTTACTGCCATCTCTAGCAGCACATGATTAATTAATGGCTTAATTGCAGAATCGTAGAATGGTTTGGGTTGGAAAGGACCTTTAAGATCATCTCATTCCAACCCCGTGCTATAGGCAGAGACACCTCCAGCACTCCAGGTTGCTCACAGCCCCAGCTAGCCTGGCTTTGGTTGGATGGCACTTTGAGCAACCTGGTCCAGAGGGAGGTGCCCCTGCACTCATACAGCGTGAACTGCCAAGGAAGAGCCGGGCTCGTGATGATCCACTCAGGGAATCCCACCTCGAGGAGCTCGTGGGGCAGCTCTGCAGACCCACACCTGGCTTGTTCAGGACGGTGCATCTCCTGAGTGCCTGCATTCACTGTCACTGTCTCATGATTAATTTTTTACCACTGAGAATAACTGTTCTTATTGATGACTCCTTTCAAGTCTTTGTGATGGCTGTGTTCCCTAATTAGCTGATACAAATTGCTGATGTTCACAGCATAACATTCACGGATATATCCAGTACTTTGTTGGTAACGTTTTAAAATGTATTGAAGCATTTGCTTCTTTTTATTCAACCAGAGAAAGCAGACAGAGCATAATTCTCCATTAGACATCATTTTAAGGGGCAAATCAATAGAAGAAATTGCATTTGGTTAAAATGTTTATGCAGTTATATCACTGAGCGTCGCACGCATTTATTCTAATTAATAGTATCTCATGTGCAATGCAAGAAGCCACGTCTGACCTTAACGATGGCTCTCATTTCAGCTGACCTCCTGTTGCCCAGGTCCCAGCAGGTTATTCCAGTTGGCACCAGGTGATGACTTTGCCCTTAAACATTTGGTCTCATCGTCCTTCTGAGCTGTGTGGCTCTGCTGCTGCCTGCAGTGCTCTCCCCCTGCGATCACAGCCCCGGCAAGAGACGGTGGAGTCACTTCTGCAGCTTTCCAGTGGGCCAAGTAGAAATCTATGTGGTTTGCACATCTTATTCAGTGGGGCTCATCGTGGTGGGACCGGCAAGACGGTGTTGGCCATACGGATGTGAGCAGTGGGAGATCCAACTCATGACAGACTGGGATGTCAGAATCTAAGGCAGTGTAAGTATGGGAGACACGGATGTTCAAGGCTTTGTGAACTTGGTAGCACGGAACATTTGGAGATGGAGAAGGGGTGGAAGGAACGCATTTATCTGAGGTATGCGCCAAGGGGATGTATCCCAGGCTCTGGCCCTACAGCCTGGGGCTGCACTGGGCTGGCTCCCTGCAGGATGGACCCAGTGCCTAGATGTGATCCCACCAGTGCCACACTGAGGGACCACAGCAGCTGCAGCACAGCACCAGCCCAGTGCCATCGTGACACTGGTGGTGTCACGTCAGGTCTGGTGGTGGAACGTCACCTGGAGCCCACAGGGAGCCCAGGGGCTGCTCCCCCTGCCTGAGACACAGCCTTCATCTAAAATAAAAGCACCAATTAAAATGTAATTTAAAACAAAGCTGTGGGATGAATCTGGTCAGACCTAAGGCAACAGCACACTGTGTCCCAGAGCACTGTTTTTATTTGCACTAATTGTCATTATAATAATGACTGTTGTGGCTCAGCTGTATATTTGAGCTCTGTGCAATCTACGTTCTGAGCAACGCTGTGTTTCACGATCCGTGAGTCATTCTGATTGCAGCAAGGCTTTCAGCCCACAACCATCCTAATTTATGATCCTATCTCAGCTGTCCCAAGGAGCTCTGACGCCTACTGGCAGCATCCTTCCAGGAGCTGGGGTCAGCATAAGGCGCAGACAGGGATGGAAATCCCTCCCTCGGGTCGGCTGGGAATCCCCCATTTTTCACACAGTAAAGCACTGCGTATTGGAATTTTTTGTTGCTTAGAATATCTGGAAAAACAACAAAATAATCCCCGACAGGTTTGATTGCCCCACTGCCCATCAGCTTTCAGTCCTCGTGTTGGAACGACAAGATTCACCCTTCCCAAAAACAGACGTGGGGCAGCGTTGGTGCAGCACCCAGCACTGCAGGCAGCACTCCCAAAATGCAGCTCCTGCATTTTTCACCACATCCTGCCGTATTTTCTTTACCACCCAGGCTGACATCAGGTCCAGGATGCTCATCTGAACTCTCCTTTCATCTGTCTTTCCAGCAGCACAAGAAACAGCCTTTGAAAACCCCCAGTAGTGGCCCAAGCTCAGCAGTACTCTCTGACTCATTTATAAAAGCCCCATTTAATACATGTGCCAGCTCATCTCAGACACTGAGGCAGATGGACAGACGGTATTTTGCCCGGGGTATAAACCCCACTCCCCTCCCACAGCCGATGAAGGCTCTGATTGATCTGACCTGTACTTGGCAAGTTCGTTCAAGTTTCTGTTTTTCATCTTCGTTCACTGAAACCATTTGTTTGTGTACACATTTCTGAGGGATTCGGGTTAAAATTTACCCTCGAGTTTAAACTCAAGAATATGAACATCCCGGGGAGACCCTGAGCACACACTGCTGGAAGTGGTCTGAGGGAGCACGTGACAATCCACCCCGTGAAGATGAACAGCACAGAGCCCAGTCCTCTGTCCCAGGCTCCAAACAGTGACTCCACCAGTACAACCAGCACCACCAGTACAACCAGTGCCACCGCCAGCACATTCTGGGCAGGGTGGCCCAGGCAGAACTGTGCCATAAAATCATAAGGTTGGAAAAGTTCTCCAAGGTCTGCCAGTCCAACCCAGCCCTCCCCACCGTGCCCCTCTGTGTCACACCCCCACAGCTCTGCAATACTCCCAGGGACCGTGACCCCCCCACGCCCCTTGGGCAGCTGTGGCAGTGCATCACCACTCTTTGGAGGAGGGGTTTTCCCTCATACCCAGCCTGGCCCTCCCCTGGCACAGCATGAGGCCATCACCTCTCATCCTATCACTACATCACTTGGGAGCAGAGGCCGACCCCCCCTCGACACAACGTCCTTCCAGGAGCTGTAGAGCCACGAGGTCTCCCCTGAGCCCCACACTGCCCCACCCTGCCCCACCCCATCCCCTCAGCCGCTAACCCCCACCCTAACTGATGGCTCCTCACCCCTTCCTTCTGGCCATGAGCAGGCTGAGGCACTGTGTTGGCTGCAAGTTTCTCAGTGACCCAAAAGGTTCTTTTCTCCGGAGCAATCACACCACTTTCTCACCAGGTTCAGAGAGATTTTCTTCTCTACCTTTTCCAGGCTTCCGATATTTCCTCCCTCCCTCCCTCACCGTTGTGTCTGAACGGCACTGTAAAGGTAAAATTGCTTTTTTTTAGTGCTGCTCGAGGCCAAGATTAGATCAGTCATCAACCTCGGTGTATTACTGTGAAATAGAAATAAAACCGCTGCCTTTGTCAGAGCTCCTCTGGATTTGTGCTGGTTTCACTGAAGAATGTCAGGGTCCGAAGCGAAGCAGCGGAGGAGCTCGTGTCGCTTCGGGTCCCTCTGCACTCGGATGACTCTGTGCTCCTGGCTCGTGTGTCTCAGAGCGACTGCAGAAAGTTTCAAGGGTGAGATATTAATAAGGCTTCTGCTGGTTACCGACAGCAAGGCGGAGGACCCTGAAGATAAGATCCATCAATAGAGTGGTTCTTAGGTGAATGTGGGTAGGTGATGCCCTGACAGATGTTCTCCTATGCTGTGGATCGTCTGCTGTGACCACGCAGCAGGATCAGGGTTTCCCACGCTCTCTGTGGCTAACAATCTGTAGATGTGCTGTATATGGAGTCCTGAGGAAGGATTTATCACGCAGCCCCTGCGCTGACATGCTCAGCCAGGAGTCTCATCTGATATTCATTACTTTACACTGCAAACCACCTTGAACAGTGCACATGCAATGAAGCACTCCCTGCTTATTAATTCAGTTCAGAATGATCTTTGCCTGGATCAATCCCTGTGCTTGGTTTCCTTTTAACCTCATTGATTGCAAAAGACAGAAGTGGATGAGTGCACCCTGTGATGACTGGGCAGTGGGACACGAGGGTGCTCAGGCAGAAGGAGAGGAGAGGCCGTGCTGAGCCAGATGCTGCCACAGCGTGGGCCAAATAACAGACATCGCTATACTCTTACACGTCTCGTTGATATAAACTTCCCATTTCACACCATCAATAACACAATAAATCCAATCCGTGCAGGCTTCAGACCTTCTCGGCCTCTTATGCACGTATATGGAAACGCAGCGCTTGGATCACCAGCTGAAATTCTGCTCCTTATGGTGCCTACAGGCACAGCCCTGCCGCTGGGCCCTGAAGCAGCAGCACAGGGCCAGGTTCCTCCTGGGGAAGCCATCCCTGCACGGCAGGTAGCCACAGGCTCAGGTCTGATGAGAGAGTGTGGACACATTCCCTTTTGTGCACACTGGGGAGCAGAGGGAGAACAAGGCAGAAGATCTTAAGGGGGGGATAAATCTTCAAGACAAATGGAAGCCCCGAGCCCTATTCCTCACCCTGCTGAACGAGGGGAGGGATGTCCCTGCCTGCCCAGAGCAGGGCTCCAAGGCAACCAGCAAAACATCTGAACAATGCAAGCTCTTGATTCCGCTGTCCTGTGCTCTGAACAGCAACGGGAGGTACACGCCATGCATCTCAGGGCCGTTCTCCTCCGCTGTGCTCAGCAGTGAGGAATGCTGCCTTTCAGATTTGAAGAGCAGCTTGCGAGTTCGAAAGATGCTTGCAGTTCCTCTGAACATAAGTTCATCCAATAAAAGACAGCAAACTACACTGGTCTGACTGATTTGCAGCTACGTGTTTGCAGCGGCTGTATATCCGTAATTAGATTTTTACAGCTCTGCCTGGGAGCGCCTGCGGCCACTGCGGGCAAACCCTGCAGCACTTTGCTTCACACTTGTTGGTCCAAATCCCATCTTCCATTGCCTAAGATGTGGGACGTTCATTTTGCTTTAAAATGCTGTGCTTAAAAGCACAGTTAATCAGGATATGGGCTCTCTTTGGTACACGTTTTCTTAAAATGGCTGAGAATATCTTGCACAATGAGTCAGAACCGTTCCATAAAGGGAGTGCTGGTGGAAAAAGCCAGACTGGCTGTGGGACTGGGCTCTGCTACCAAGGCCCACGTGGTGGTGGAAGCATTGCCAGCCACCAGTGGTGCTTTGCCCTCGATGATTTCTCAAGAGGGCTGTGCTCAATGGCCCCGTGTCTGGGTGGAGGCTGTGACAAGTGGTGTCCCCGAGCGGCCCGTCTTGGGACCGGTGCTCTTCAACATTTTCATCAGTGCCATTGATGATGGGATCAATTGTACCCTCAGTATTTGCTGATGGCACTGAGCTGAGGGGTGCAGTTGATGCAAGCCAAGGGAGGGACAGCATCCAGAGGGACCTGGACAGCCTCAAAAAGTGGGCACACGAGAACCCCATGAGGTGTTGGATCAGGAGCTTATAAACAGGAAGGATAGCAATGTCCTACAAGGCCTGACAGTGATAGGACAGGGGGCAGTGGCTTTGAAATAAAGGAGAGATTTTGGTCAGTAAAAATGTCAGAAAATGGGTGACATTAGTCCCAGAGTTTCATTTGTCTTTAAATGAGTGTTCTGCAAGCCAGAAGGAATAAGTGCATCAAACACTGACACGGGGGACTGGGAATAGGGGACGTTGCTGGGAAACGTCTGACCTGGACACCCACACCTTCCCTGCCCTTCCACTCACGCACAGTTTTCCCAGACTGGGAGAAATCCGCTGTTTGAAGCTGGAAGTAGATGCATTATTGATAGGAAAAGTCCCCTGACTGCATCTGCTGAGTATTAGAAATGTTGGCAGTGTTTGGTGCTGGCTGCACTCAGAACACAACATTATCTCTTTTAATCTGCAACCTGACGTCCTCACAGATCCTTCCTTCTTACTTTTACTGATGTAAACAGAAGCCCGTAGATGTCCATCGCTGTGGCACACAGTGTTTTGCCACGAACATCCCCATCAGTGCTGGTGCCTGAGTCGTGGTTGTAAAACAAACCATACCACAGATAACCCACCAGCTCACTGTCCTTCCAACAACCACTCTTCCCTCCCTCATTTTCCTTCTATTTCTCCCTCCTGCAGCACCACAAATGTCCACCGAGATGCCCCAGCGATCATTTTCCACGTTCTCTACAATAACCCCTGCGTTGTCTCCGCTCCCTTTCTCAGCCACTTCAGCTTTTTTTTCCTTTCTTTTCCATCCCTGAATTCTCCAGAGATCATTGTTCAGCCCAAGCCCAACTCAAGCTGTTTCTCCCTCGATCCAGGACACAGCATTCTATGAACAGGAACATTTCCTCTTGGAGCATCCATTCCTTTGCCTGACAGTGCTTTCAGTACTTGCTCCTCCCTCAGCAAGCCAAAGGATCAAGAACTGATTTGGCCCAAGTCATTGAACTGCAGCCATTAAGTGACGACTTCATCGGTTATTTTGTTGTGTGTTGTGTATATTTGATGTGTGGCTCATTCACAGGAGCTGATATAAGCATCCCACTGTATCAGCACACAAGTTCAGCACTGATATTTATTTATCTGCTGTTTTGCAGTTAGATGTGGGATTTTCTCATTCTCTGGAGGCTGGGTTGCAAGTTAAGGATTACGTTAACAGAAGAAGCTGGAAAATGGAGAGGGCTGAGAGCATTCAGATTTCCATTTCCACTTTGCTCCTCTTAACAAAATCATCTGGAATAGATGAAACCTCCCGTGCAGTGAGCCAGCAACGCTATCATTTAACAAACACACACCACTATGGCACTGCTACGGCCATTGGCTTGTGACGGACTGTGCCCTTCAAGCACTGAGCTAAGGCACAGAAAGTCAAGGTAAGCCTCTATTAGTGAACCTAAGACACAAACTAGAATTGATCCAGCACCATAAATCTGCCAAACCTGCACAAACAGGTTTGCACTGTGCACTTTGGCTGCCTCACTGCACTGCTTTATGAACAGGAGCATCCCAACCACACTGAGCTGTGGGAGGAGTGAACACCACACACCCCTACAACATCTTCAGTTACCTGTTACTGTGATAAACACCAGCGTGTGAGGTCACAACCCCTATGAGCATTATTTGTTTTAGGAAAAGAGAGGACCGTTTGCCACTGTCCCGTAGACAAGCGATGGATTTGCAGTGCCACCGGGCTGTGGACGCTGCCCCAAGCTGCAGGGACAGCTGTGCTGATTTTGTTCTCTTTCCCCATGGGGAGTTCTCTAAAAATCATAGGTTCATAAGGTTGGAAAGGACCTACAAGATCATCTAGTCCAACCATCAACCTGCCATACCTGGCAGGTGCACAAGGCTTCTAATCTGAGTGCCATTTCAACAGCAGTAGGGCACAGCCCGACGCAGCAGTGGAAGGCTGAATCACCCATACTCGACACTGTGTTCTGAGTCAATGCTGAGAAGGTGAATCTGACTGAAAGCGAGGTGGATTTGCCATGGTGATGACTGACAGGGCTGATTGCTGCCTGCTGGTGCCCTCAGGTCAAAGGGGTTTCTGAAGGCTGACTGTACAAGTGGTAGCTGCAGAAGGCTCCAGCCCGAGGTCCCTAACCTGGCTGAAGTCTGAGCTCTGTTCCCTGAAACGCTGCAGAATGGGGACAGCATCCATGGGTCAAACCTGCTGCTCCACTCCCCACAGAGCAGCCCCTTGGTTCCTGCCTGGAGGGATTTAGGAGAAAAACTCCTAGGAGCAGCTGGGACAGGAATCAGCACCAGGGAGGAGTCCTTACTCTGCTGTGTGTGACAGTTTTTCCCCTACCACCGAAGATTTTAAACTCAGCTGTTTCATGGTCACTATGGCCAAGACAGCCACCAACTGCTGCCGCACCCACGAGTCCCTCTCTGTTTATAAGCGAGACACTGAGCACAGATATCTTACCGAGCATCCACCACTCAATCTCTCAACCTCAAGGAGAAACTTAGAGAGGCGTCCCTGCTCAAATGGAAAATCTTGGCATGAAACCTGCTGCTGTGCAGGGAGGTCTCCACAGCCTCTACTTGCCTCCTCCCCATGGAGTAGGATGATTGACTGCAGCTCGTCTTTGCGTATCAGCCACGCTGGCTTGGTGGCGTTGCCCATCAGCCCTGCATCCACCTCAGCCTGGTTCTGCTGTCACAATCAGACGTGTCCATCCTGTCCACCCGAGTGGGCTACAGGACGAAGCCCAGGATGTGGGGAGGGGGGCACACCAACACGCTCCATCCCACAACCACAGTCTGTTCATACCCTCAGGTGGACACCTCTCCCCTCTCTGCCATCAGTGGTACATCGATAATCTGCATCCTTAGGGATGCTCAGCAAACAGACAGTGAAGTATTGCTCTCTGCGATGCGGTACTTCCCACTTTTTTGGCAGCTGAAGCACCAAACCTGTATGAACAATACAATAACCAATACCTGAGTTAGTAAAATCACAGCTGGATGAAGGATGCAATAGGAGGCAACAAATCTGGACCCTGCATAAATCCCAATTACAGCAACTGATAATATGAAATGCAACAGGAGGTGAGTAATCAAAATCACCTCCCCTAATTACAGTAAAGTTCAAAACACAAATACAAGCAACTACTTGTATCTACAGTAATATCACCTACAAATATAAGATCACAAAAGGTTTTCACACAAACACAGCCTCCTCCAGTGTACACAAGCACGGTCTCAGGGGTTTCATCAGAATGCATTTCAAAATGACAAACCTTCTGTTTAGCACTGAGACACACATCCCAGGCTTCGGTGGCATTCCTCCCCCAGATAAATCCCCGTTGTTCCCAAGTGACACGCACAGTAACATCAACAGTTTGCCATTTGTTTCTATAGCTCATCGGGCCCACTTCTACAGTACTGTCCTGCTGAGGTTCAGTCCCAGTGCAGTGACTGAGTGCACGGCACATGCCAAAGCATCTTGTATCGTTAAGATGTGATAGCTTTACTGGCAACGGGGTCGTGAGTAAAAAGTAGTCAATTCCACCAAGATTGGTGGAATTTCACTTTGAATTTCACTGCATTTTCCCAAACGCCTTTTCATGTTTCAGTGCATACAGTTCCTTCTTTGCCTTCTCTTATAACTGATATTAGCAGAGATTAATTGCACCCACTGTCGAGTTTGGACACAATTAAGAGCTCACTTCTTGAGCTCTTCCATCTGCACTGAGTCGGTTGTTCTTTGAATTAATCTGTACACAGAACTCTGAAATGCAAAGTATTTATCTCCTTATTTTTTCTCCCTCTTTTCTTTTTAAGCCCTAATATCCAGATCAGGGCTATTGGTGATTCTTGTATCAGAATGTTTGGATCTCAGTTATGCTAACTTAATTCTTTGCTTGATACTCTGAGTGCTTCCAGATGTGGTACCTGTGGGAAGAAGTTTAAGGAAAGACACGTGGCTGTCCTGTACAGCAATCCCCTACAGCAGTCTGTGCTGGGACTGCTGCTCTTCAGCTCACTCGGTCCAGGAAAACAGCAAGGCCTTAAGTTTGGTGATGTGATCAAATTGCTCCAGGAATGGGAGGACCAGCTGCAAAACTCCACAAAGCCCCTCCTAAGGCTGAATCACCAAACAATAACACAACAGGCCAAAAAAAATCAGCTCTGATAAACACAAAAGGATGCATTTGGGGGAACAAAGCACAACACTTCAGATAGAAAATGACAGGCTCGTGGCTGACAATTATCTCCCAGGAACAAGCTGTCACAGCTCCGATAGCTTTACAGCAGCACAGTTCAGTGATCAGCAGCATCCAAAAACAAACCCGATATTAGGAATTCCTCGGCGAGGAACAGAAAACAGAGCACAGGCAGTGCTGCTGTGCATCCGAAATGCTGCTGCTGCAGTCCCACACCGCAGGGAGCAGGAACTCAGGGCAGCAGAGATGAGTGGGCAGAGCACGGGTGAGGTTTGTAAAGGGACAGCTGAGAGGAGATGGGGCAGCACAGGACGGGGGAGGGGAGGGGGGGGAGACCACTCCTTGTCACTTCCACTGTGAGAGCTGAAAGCAGGAGGAATGGAGCAGCCTGCCCAGGTTGCTACCCTGCCAGGCTGCAGGAAGGGACACAACAGGCTCTCACAGAGCCACAAACATTCAGGAATTCAATTTGAGATAAGCTCCTTAGGCAAGCGGGTTCGCCTCCAAAATTCAGTGCTGGATTGAAGCAAAGAGCAAAACAGCCCCCAGACTTGCTGCAGGAAGCCTGCTTGGGAAGGGGGTTGGACCCGGTCCCCAGCTGGCCCTCCCAGCCCCCAAATCCTGTGAGTCTGTGGAAACCTGTGCTGTGCCAGCAGGAAGACCTGCCTGTCTGCAGAGGCTTTCCTTCTTGGTCAGACCCCCACTTTTCCTTTCAGTTACTGCTCTCATGGCTTTGCAATAACTGCTCCATTCCCCTCCATCAGCTGGTGTCTGTTTTTGTGCTAGGAGCTATCACTCCTCCCCCTGAAACAACAGCACTTAGTGGAGCACGCCCTGCCCTGTGATGAGCACGTCTGTATTTATTGTTGGTGCACGGCAGATTCCTGGATCTGCCCTTCTTCCTCTGCTTTATCTTCTGCAACAGCATGCAGAAGTTAAAACTGCCCGGTGTGAAGCAGAGGGAAAAGGACTTCGCATGAAAGGCCAAGGCTGATAAGAGCCCCGTCCTCCCCACGGCCACCAGATTGCTGCAGGGGGCTGGGGCAGCCAGCTGCCACCCCACGGCCACTTCCAAGGGGATGAATGCTGGCCAGAGTTAGAGCTCCTTAAGCATATTAAGAAAGCAGTTGCAAGTGCCAGCACCTGTGTCAGAAGGCTTTCCTATTAAAGCTGACTGCAGGAGCCTGCTGCCCTCAGTGCCTTTGAGGTACTGCTGGGGGGCTGAGCAGTGTCTAAGCAGGTAATGTTGCTTTCTGGAGGGGCTTGCTTGATGAGTGGGGGGTTATTTGAGTTGTGATGCTGTTGGAGTTTTGTTTTTGTTGGCTTTTCTTCCTTGCTATATAACATGCACATAGGTTTGATGGAAGTTAGCTCAGGTCCTTGGATCTGAATGTGTTTTCATAGTTTTAAAGCTGCTCCTTTCCGTGTCCCTTTATGCCACGTTAATGCTGTCAGTGGTCCATCCTTCTGTGTTCTGCAAAACGCTCTGTAAGACCTAGAATGACTCGGGTCCTTCAAGATCATCCAGTTCCTACCCTCTGCTGTAGGCAGGAGGATCTCCCCCTAGAGCAGGGAGCTCTGGCTCAGCTCCTTTCCCTGCAGGAGGACGGGGCATGGAGAAGCTCTGCAGTGTAAGGAGATAACTACTGAAGTCCTGGGTGAGCAGAGGAGGCATAGGAACATGAAGCTGTCCTCTGTTTCTCAAGTTTGAACTCCACATTCTGGGTTTCTGGAGACCTAGATAAAGCAGGGAACAGCTTTCATTTCTTGACGTGCTCCTGGAAATGAGATGGGTCTCCTGCAGCTCTTGGTCCTCCATGTACTAGTAGTGTGTTTAACTATGACTTCCAAACAACTTGCCGCAAAGGTACTTGAGATAGTAAAGCGTTTTCTGACTAAATACTTGGAGTCAGAAAGTTCTGCAGGGAGTGGTTTAATGCACAAAGGCCCCTGCTCTAAATGGGTCTCATACAGCATCCCTCTTCTGATCAGGGTGCTCTGTAGGATGTTTGAGGCTCGTGACAAAGCAGCCTGAATACAAAAGGGACACTGGGCCTCTGGTGTGGAGCTGCCTGAAGGATAACACGAGGCTGACCTTGCAGCCTTGCCTGGGGGAGCTGCCCTTGTGTCCTTGCAGGTGAGCACTGTTGGTAACTTGCTCATGTGTTTCCAGGAGCTTGCGCAGTGTGTCGGCTGCTGCTGCTTGGGGCAGCCCCATCCTGTGTCCTGCACGGCTCTGTGGCACCCCTGACCCCATGGGGCTGACTGTGGTGAGAGCAGGGCTGGTGCTGCTGGCTGCCTCCGTGGTGATGCCTGCCAAGGACCCACTGCTGAATGTCTGCATGGATGCCAAGCACCACAAAACCAAGCCTGGCCCGGAGGGGACTCTGCATGGCCAGGTATGGTGCTGCTGATGGGTTGAGTGGGGCTGTCTGGGCTGCCTCTAACTATCCACTAATCCCAAAGTGATTTGGGCTTAGCAGCCACCTGCCTGGAGAAGGCTTGTGCTGAGCAGGAGGCCTGCTTGTTTGCTGCTTCCTTCTAGGCAAGGGCAAACACAGTGGTGTGGGTAACTGGAATCATTGTCACCCTTTCTTTCACCAAGGGTTCTCCTTTCCAAAGCGTAGGTACTGAAAACAGAAACAAGATAATGGATGGCAAGGGAAGGACATCTCTACTCCCTCTCAACGCTGCAGCCTCTTCTCTTATTGAAGAGCTCTGATGCCACGTCCTTGGTGCAGATGGGACTAAGCAAGCCAGGATGCAGGGGATGGCAGTTTTTCCATTCCTTTGCCTGGCATCTATTTCTGCTGAGGATCTGGCCCTCTTAATTCTTCCTAAGAACACTATCTTGCTACAAGCTTGAGTTCTTTGGTCCAAAATACCTGAGGGATGGCTGGAGAAGAGGAAGTGCTCTTGCTGGAAGCTCTGTGCGGTGCTGACATGTGCAGCATCCTTGGGCTCCCTTAGGGGCCCCTGCTCAGCCTTCTCCTGCTCTGTTGCAGTGTGCTCCCTGGAAGGACAATGCCTGCTGCACAGCCAACACCAGCTCAGAAGCCCACAAGGACCAGTCCTACCTGTACAACTTCAACTGGAACCACTGTGGGGTGATGCCACCCAAGTGCAAGCGTCACTTCATCCAGGATACGTGCTTGTATGAGTGCTCGCCCAACCTGGGGCCCTGGATTGACCAGGTAGAGCCAAATTCCATGCGATGCAGTGGGGCTTATGGTGGTGTCACATGTTACTTGGTGGTCTGTATGATATGCTGTGGCATGTACTGTGTGTGCTGCCCAGGGATGCTCCAGTGTTTCCACTGGGCTTGGACAGGCAGATGGAATGGCTGCCTATTGTCAAGGCTTGTCTCTCTGGGGCTGATCTTCTGGGATCCGCTCTGGAGAACAGCACTGGAGAACGGTGGAGGGGGCTGGGAAGAGGACTGTAGAGTGTGGCAGATCCTGTGCCCCAGCTTTGCAGGGCTACCACCAGCATGCATGGTCCAATTCCCCTGTAGGTTGACAGCAGCTGGCGACGGGAGAGGATTCTCCATGTGCCACTGTGCAAAGAGGACTGCGAGGAGTGGTGGGAGGACTGCAAGGACTACGTCACGTGCAAAGAGAACTGGCACAAGGGCTGGAACTGGGCAACAGGTCAGTGGGCTCTGCACAGAGCCTTTCCTCCCCCATGCAGGTAGGACCCTGGAGTGTTCCTGCTCCCACCCGGTGCCTGGAGCCCAACCAATGGCTGCTGCCCCCTTCCTGTGGGGGTTGCAGACTGGGAGGTGTCCAAGCCACCAGTGTCATTGCAGAGGTGTGGCGATGACCTGTGGGCAGATTGCAGGCTGGTTGCCTGCTCTCCCCTAAGGAAGGAAGCAGACAGATGGCTCATGTTGCTGTTTCCTTCTCCGCTGCCGTCCTCAGGAACGAACCGCTGTCCCTGGGGCTCCATGTGCAGACCCTTCACCCAGGTCTTCCCCAGACCAAAAGATCTGTGTGAGAAGATCTGGTCCAACTCCTACAGATACACCACAGAACGCCGGGGCAGCGGGCGCTGCATCCAGATGTGGTTTGACCCCGCACAGGGGAACCCCAACGTGGTTGTGGCAAAGTACTATGCCTGGAAGAAGCGATCCTCTCCTGCCAGGATGGAAGATGTGACTCCTGAGACGGGCAGAGCTGTGTGTGCCGTGCCATGGCTTGTCCTGCTGCTGGTCCTCGTGCCACTCGCTGCGGGCTGGGGGTCCTATGGGTGGAGATCCCTATGACCGCTCCCTGAAGGGATGGGGCTTCCCTTTCTGTGAAGGATGCTGCCCCTGTGGCATGAGTGGCAATTTGCTCACGTGCCCCTTTGAATGCTCAGCGTGGACTGTGTTGCTGGACCTTGATGCCTGCTGCTGCTTCCAGCTGATGGAGGCAATGATTTCCCTGCTGCGTTCACCCTTTGTGTCTGAGCTCCTTCAGTCTTCCCCTCCCCGTGTTTGCTGCCTCCTGCCTGTAGGACAGGTGCTGACAGCTGTGCTCCAGGTGGTAATGTTTGTTCACCGTCCTCTTCTGAGTGCTGGCATCTGATCTTTCTGCCGCCTTGGAGGGTGGGGCTGAAAATAAAAGAATTGTTCTGAATCAGCCTTGTCTGGAGGGTAAGTCCCACCGAGGAGGAAGCAGTGCTCTGTGGGTGGAACAAAGCCACTGCCCTGGGTGGTGGCGAGGGATCTGCAGGGGTAGAAGTCTGCCTGGGGCTTGGAAAGCTGCAGCCTTATCTCCTGACCTGATCTTTCCTCAGTGACTGTGCTCTGTTGCGCTCCATCTTGCTGCAGGAGATGTGGAGTTTCTCATGTCCCTGCACGGGGACCCCACAGCAGCCCATGCCCAGATGGGGCAGGGGTACCTATACTGTCTTCTCCCTTGCCAACCGCTCGCCTGTGTGTTTCTTCTCTCCCATCTGAGCTCGGCCCCCCAGAGCTGGGTGCAGGGGCCCTGAGATCTTTAGGCACAGACTTCCAGAGCCACACTGCTGCTGCAGCCTGGTGCAGGTGATCCGAGGAGCATCTTAGAGCAGGGAGACGTAGAGCTCCCTCTCGGAGATCTCCTGAAGCACCCTGGCTGTAGTGCTGTGCACGCTGCTCTGGGTGTCCCGGCTGGAGCAGAGCTCAGACCAGACAGACCCTGAGGTCCTTTCTGACTTCAGCTACTCTGGGATTTGCTGAGGTCCTCATCCTGCAGCTGTCTATATTTTCTGTTTGGGAAGCTTCCTCTCCTGCATGGCTGTGCTGAGGGTCAGGCTGATGGTGCAGCTCGCATCCCTTACTTTGGATCAGGCTTTGGCCACGTGTCTGTACGTGTCTGTGTTGCTTCAAAACATTCTCTTCCCTGGAGGCAGCAGCTCCCACCCTGTACCAGGGATCTGCAGGCTGTGTAAGGAGCTGTGCAGAGCTCCCTGCTGTGCGGGTTTGTCTTGGTCTTTTTTCCTTCTCCTGAAGTAGAAAGAAGTCTTCCTTTGGGATATTTTCCTTTTGGGAAGGAACAGTGAGGAGGACAGTAATGGGGAAGTGCATAGGGCTGCTCAGCCCACAGCTGTCTGGGCTGCAGGGCTTTATTTGATTTAGGGAGGCTCAAGATCAAATCAATTATTTCCAGAAGCTTTTGTCTCTTCTTAAGTGCTTTAATGATGCAGCCTCTGTTGCAGCTGGTTACTCACTCCCTGTCTGTACATGGAACAGAACTTCTTTTCCTTTTTTTTCCTCGGTGTGTCCTTGTGTCCTGGCCTTGGGAAGGCCAAAAATGACTTCTGGTAGAGTGAAGTTTGGACTGCCCGACCCAGATAGGGATGGAGAAGAGCACCTGGAGCTGCTTCCTGCAGAAGTGCTCTGTGTAAAGGGTAGAAGACAGATATTCCTTAGACTCGAGCAGCTTTGCCATTCAGGCAGCTCCCAGCATTTGCTCTGTGCTTGCTGTCCACGCAGACTCTGACCAGCTCTGCACCTGTCCTGCAGGAGGGCTGACCTTGCTGCTGCCGCTGAGAGCTGTTCTGTCCTTGGAAAGCTGCTCTGGGCTCTGCTGGCAGTGGCACTGCAGCAGACATCTCTGCTTTATGTGGGAGCTTTCTGCTGGAGATGTCCCTGAGTGCTCCACCAGCACTGTTGGTACTGTGCCCATGCTTGACAGTGGCAGGGAAACTCTTCCTGCTGCGTGAGATGTGGGGGGAGCAGCTCTGCAGCTGCAGTTAGCGTTTTCTTGCTGTCGTGTGTTTTCTTGTTGTGTCTCCTTTGAATTCATTTGTTCCATTCTCTCTCTGTCCCCTTCCCTCCATCCGTTGCCCAGAGGAGGGTTGTGTTGCTGTGGCTGCTAACAGCAGCATAATGATTCTTGCTTCCCAGGCTAGGCTACACCCCTCATCTTCCCTGCATGAGGCACAGGTGATCTCTTAATTAAAATGTCCATTGCAGTGCATTGCGGAGCATCCACACTGCCACGTGTCTGCATGGAGCAGAGTGGCAGCTCTGTGTTCCTGACAGATACTGCTGGGATAGGAGATGGTTGTGGCGTGCTCTATTTTCCTCTTATGCCAGCTGTGCTGAGCTGCTGTTTGCCAGCAGAACTGATCAGTGCCTCCTTGAGCCCAGCCCCCACCACAGCCACCATCAGTTTGGGTTTGTCTCTCTGCAGTGCCAACTGTGAGTGCTCTGCAGCTTGAACCAGGCAGGTCTGACTGAACTTTAATTTCTTCTCGTTCCTGGAGTCCTTGGTGCATCTTCCTCTCATTGTGGGTGCTTCCAATGGGGACTCACATTCTCATCTGACACTGAGCTGCAGTGATGTGTCGTGCCTGGTGAGCAGATGAACAGTCTCACTGGAGGTGCAATGGTGAGCAATGAATAATCTCACTTGGGCTGAGATTATTTTTTGAATGCTGTAGAAATGTTTTGCTTTTTAGTGAAACCACTGTAGAAGAAGGCTTCCTTGAGGAGAAAGGGATATCTAGCTCTTACCACAGGTGAAGTTCATCTGCTCAGCCCTAAACAGAGCTAAAGGTTAAATGCATCACCTCATTATTCTCTGTATTTGTGTGCTCTTGGTGACAGGCTTCATTGTTCTGCAGTCAATGATACGTTAATACTTGCACGTTTGTTTGTCTGTAACTGCTAACCTGACCTTGCTGGTGACACATAGAGACTTCTGCCCATGTGAGCGGCCCACCATTGCTTCACCACTGTTATCTGCCCTCTTCTTCCTCATTGTCATCATGCATGCATTGCCTGTGCTGGAATGCCTGTGCCAGAGCAGCTTAGGTGCTGGGGATCTGCTGCAGGAGGGCAGATCTCCAGGTAATAGATTTCACTTCTGATCTCATCTCTGTGGTCCCCTTCTGGGGCTTATCTACCTGCACTGATGGCGGACAGAGCCACCATGGCCTTCTCCTCCTGACCAGAGTGTCTGCCCAACAGCCCACAGAGCACACAAGGGGCGGAGGGGCTCTGCTGCCCTCCTGCAGCTCTCAGTGGGTTTCCTTGGGGCTGGCAGCACCTTCCAACCAGGGTAGTGAGTCATTGGGAATGGGATAGTCTGGCTGTTCCTTTAGCTTTGCAGCTGTGGGCTTTCCATGACTCTGCTCTGGGCTTGATGGGCATCTATTGGGTGGGACCTTACTCAGAGCCATGAACAGCATCCCACATCCCTCTTCCTTCTGCATCCCTAGGCGCCAGCGCTGAATTAGGGGAGGATGTGAGACCTCTGCAGCAAATGATTCAGTCTTCCTGAAACCAGAGCAATGCTTTGGAAACAGCAATCCAGGACACCATGCAAATGCTGGGGATAAAGATGTACGAGGTTTTGAGAATTTGAGGATTGAATAAAGAGTTCTGGGTTTGCTCAGGGTTTATCATTGGATGTCTATAGAAAGGACAAACATCAGGGAAAGCAAGATACTGAGGGGCAGCTCTGGTCCTGTCAGTGACCAGGATAAGATAGGGGCATCTTGCAGAGGCAGCCCTGGGTGTTCCCAGCTGCTCTGGGCACAAAAAGATCTGAACACTGTGGGCTCAGTTGGGCAGTGCTTTGATAGAGAGAGCAGAGAGAAATCTGATCATCCCATGGGATGTGAATGTTTGAGGACAGCAGGTGAGCAGCAAGTGGCCATCAGGATGGGAAAACACTGACTGCTCGTGCATGCTGCTGGCTCTGGAAATGTCAGTTTATGCAAGGAAATGCCATTGCAGCAGAGATGCCAGAGAGCAGTTTGCTGAGGGCGAGAGGAAGGTGAAAGGGCAGACAGTGAGCCTGCCAGGGTGAGCAGCAGGGCCACCAAGCATCCTCCTGCAGTGTGTGATGCTGTGGGAGCATAATGGGGTGGGCACCTGCACCTTCCCACTGCATGTGGGCAACTGCTGTGCCCTTGGGGGAGCTGGAGGAGTTCTGGAGAAACCTGAAACTACACCTTCTAGCATTTGGTTTTCTGTGTTGGGGGGTGTACAGCTTTAGAAGCATGGAATGGTTTGGATTGGAAGAAGCCCCAAGGACCATCCAGCTCCAGCTCTCATCCCACAGGGAGGGCCACCAACCTCCAGGTCTGCTACTAGATCCTGCTAAGGATCCCATCCAACCTGGTCTTGAACACCTCCAGGGAAGGAGCACCCACAGCCCCTCTGGCAGCCTGTGCCAGCACCTCTCTGCTCAATTAGTAAAGAACTTCCCCCTGACATCCAATCTAAACCTTCCCTCCTTGAGCTTAAAACCATTCCCCCTTGTTTTCTCCCTGTCCACCCTTGTAAAAAGTTCATTTCCCTCCTGTTTATAATCCCCTTTTGAATACTGAAGGGCTGCAATGAAGGCTGTCAGCCTGTCTTCATCTGAGAGGTGCTCCAGCCCTCTGAGCATCCTCATGGCCCTCCTCTGGACCCCCTCCAACAGCCCCACACCTTTCCTGTACTCTTCCTCTCTGCACCAGGTCTGTAGCACTGCATGGGGCTGTCGTGAGCAAAGAGTGGGACCTGGCACTTGCTCCTGTGGAACCTCAGCCCAGCAATGCAGCCCGGCCAGATTCCTCTGCAGAGCATCCCTACCCCCAGGCAGATCGATGCTGCCTCCCAACTCGGTGCCATCTGCAAACTCACTGTGGGTGCACCCAGTGCCCTCACCCAGGCCATCAATAAAGGTTCTGAACAGGAGAGACATGTAAAGGAATATTAAATTTCACATGGAAACAGTGGTAATCGTTTCAAAGACAGAAGCAGTGCCACTGTGTGCAACTATAACTTTTAAAATATGGTTTCTCCTGAAGGGATTTTTGTGTTTTCTTGTTGGTCTGTTTTTACGTAGTTGAAAAAACTGAGTGTGGCATCTCACGAGGATGGAAAAACAAAAAGAAACGTGGATGTATGAGCTTGTTCAAACTAGCAGTGACTTTCAGAAAGGCACAGCAAGAGCAGATAAAGCAGAGAGGAATGGGAAGGAAAAACGTAGTTTGTATTTAGAGACAGATCAGTGCAAGGGCTGCTGTGTTGTTGAAGTACAAAGGAAGCCTACTGGATGTTGAGTCATGCACACACCTAACGCTTCACAGCGGTCTGTCATTACAACAAAGTAAGAAATGATGTTCGAACAGGAGAAAATGAAAGCTGAGAGATGGCTTCAGGTTACGAGGGGGGTGGAGGAGCACGGGAGCTGTGAGCAGGAGAGAGGCAGATGAAAAGCAGAGTGGAAGAAGTGACCCCAGCATCAGAAGGGTGGGAAGTGCAAAGCAAAGAGGAAATGGAAACCTGCTGGAGTAGCATTCGTTTCCTGAAAAAATCCTGAAACAGACGGTCCGAATATTTACAGAGAGCATACCATGGAAATAAGCAACCATGACCACGAAGGTCTTAGGAACAAATTGTGATGAAGCAGCCTAATTTTTACTTCAGACCGGGCGGCACGCCCTGCTGGCAGGAGGGAGCTGAGCATTAAATCTGCCTCGGCTTTAATTAGGCCTTCGACTCGTTTCACTCAACACATTCAGCAACAAGAAAGGGAAGAAGGATCTGAATGAAACTACTACAAAGTAAAGGCAAAACTCGTGAGAAAAAGATTTTCTCAAAGAAAACTTGGCTATTATTCATTGCCAAATTAGAAAGATGAAGCAAATGGGACTTGAGGGACGCTGCCTTGTTTCTTCAGTTATTCAACACTTTGTTAATGAGTGTGCAAGGAAATGACTGCTGCTCTGGGTCCCAGTGCAGCCATTGCTGCACCATTTGGGGCCTGGAGACCTCATCCTCAGATTTGCCCTTCAATCAGCATCTTCCACGCAGAAGAGCCAGGCTGAGGTCTCCTTTGTTATTGCTGCCTCCCTGTTTGAATTCCTTGGTGTAACTCCAGCTTCCTTCTGGTGATTAGATTCAGACACCGGTTATTAATTTTCTGCTGTGAGCAACGTAGAACTGAGAGGACAACAGGAAAAAGCTGAAACACAGAGCCATCCTGATGCACTGGGAGTGCCATTGCTCTGTAAATCCACACCACGGGGATGGCAGGGATGGGAGGGCTTCCATCAACAATGTTGGTGTCAAAGTGGATAATATGGAAATAGTATTTTACCTCCAGATGTGTTTATTTCTTTATTTTCCAAGTAGAAATTGGGTAAGCAGTATCTGTACATCTGAGCAACACCAGAAATGAGGAAGAAAACATCAGTCAGCAACTGTACAGATTTCTGAAATAAATGAGGACAAAATCCATAGCGACCACCACGCCACAGTGCGTGGATGTGGGACCCGGAGTGACACAGAGGCACCATCCAGGAGTGATGGAGCGGATGAGCTGGATGTCCTTCTGGCCCAGTTTGAGTAAGTCGTGTGTGGCAGGCAGGCTACACAACCTCAGAGCTCCCTTCCATCCCTCCTTTTCACGTTCCTACCTGAAATCCCACTTTAAAGGTAAATTTTCCATTGCTGTTGTATGTGTATTTCAGTATTCCTTATGTTGGTGAGCATCCTTTGCAAGTAATGTGATGATCTTCACCGAGCAGTACTGCAAGGTTTAAAGTCACTGGTGTTATTTTAGTCACAATACTTTGGATTCTGATAAAGACCATCCATCATTCTTGGCCTTTCCATCAGCGAACTGCAAAGCAGACTGGATTTCTCAGGTACTAAAACTGAAGGTATGTCTGCTCTCTTTCCTTGAATATCCCAGGTTTAAGCCATGCACTGCACCTGCATGCCTCAGGTCCGAGCACCACCGTGACGGGGAGCAGAAATGTTCCTGCTGTGCCCTGCCTTGAAGCATAGACCCACACCTGGGCAGCCCCCGTGCAGGTAATGCTTCCCTTCTGGACCCTCTCTGTCTGGAGTCACGAGTGTCCTTGGGAGGTGCGTGGCAACTGAGCGTGGCCACAGCAAGTTATTCACAGCAGCACACTATATAGAAAGCAGGCACTTCAGAAGCTCACCTCCCCACTGGATCCTTTAGGCTAATAAAAGGAATTATGCTCCTTCTGAAATACAAGGCAGGCTCATCCAGCCAGCGCTCGATAGAAACACATTTTTCAGAGGATGTGTCATTAATGGCTGCTGTTGGCTGGAGGTACAAATGGGCCGGCATTAACATGATTAGCTTGTCAAAAAACACACGTCCGTTTCCTAATACTTCATACGCTGCTTCCCAATAGCAAAACTGTGTCCTTCTGATGAATGAAGATGAAATAATTACTGATGTGGAAGCTATCTTTTTCTAATGGCTGAGTCACCTTGATCCGATGGCTGCTGGTGTCAGGGCACTGCAGGGGTCAGTAATAAATATCTCTGGGGCCCCATAAGGGTTTACTTCTCAGAACCTGGGGTAATTAGGAGATAACTTGTATAATAAAACCCCATATCACAATGGCTATTCAGACTTGGACTGTCCTTCAGCTGTATATTGTACCTGAAAGGAGAGGGAAAAGCATTTAAGCACTGAAATTGAAAGGCGATCAGGCTCTGGTTTTCTGCACTCCAGGAAATGCTTCAGAAAACTCAGCCCAACGTCTTAGCCGTGGTCTCACTGTCCCACATTTCTTCATTTTCTCAGTAGATGGGTTTGTATCAGCCCTGCCCGCTTCGTGATGCCTGGCAGGGAAGCTGGTTCTGTAATGGGCATTGACAGCCCCTGGTTTGGGTGCCACAGCAGATTACACCGAGCTCTGAAGTGATTGCAGATGACCCAAACCTTAGGGCCTCATATGCAAAACAGCTGGGATGCACTGCTCCAGGAGGAACAACGCGCTCTGGGACTGCCACGTTCACTTCGGGTCACAGAAGCATCTCGAAAGGCAAAATGCATTAATTCCAGCTCAACAAAAGGGAAGGTCTTGATTTCCAAGATGGGAACGCTGTTAAAAGTAAAAGCCTGAGAACAATGTCTATGTGCTCTGGTTTTGAGATTATTCTTTGCTTTGTGCCCTCTGGGATTTCCCTGGAGTTCCTGCTCATCCTCACGCTCTGCTGCCCAGCTTCTGCTTCCTGGACTGACTCTTCCCTGGATTACCCCGGGGTATGGCTTACCCAGCAGCATCTGGATTTACCTGGTAGAAGTAACAGGTTTGAAGAAACAGGCTGAAAACAGGAACAGATACAGCCATAGTGGATAGACCCACAACTTACTTGTTCAGGGCTAAAGACCTCAAGCCTCTAAAGGATGAACATCTGGTTGCACACACTCACCTTCTGTATCCAATGGAAAATTCAGTGCTACCAGAAGTTTGCCTGGTCTGTCCTAAGCATCTTAGGGTGGGACAAATAAGTTCATAAGTTCATAAGGTTGGAAAGGACCTATAAGATCATCTAGTCCAACCATCCTCCTATCACTATCTCTACCCAACTACTAAATTAAATAAACCCCTGGCAATGCTCATTTCTCTGAAGGGAAGCAGCTACCCTTCATGCCAGATGAGCAGTGTGCCTGGTGCTGTGTTTTCAGCACAGAGATGTCATTTATGCAAAATAATCACAGAATTGCAGGGGTTGGAAGGGACCTCTAGAGATCGAATCCACCCCCATGCGTTCAAGATGCTAACAGCCTCACTTTGGTCAGATTAAAATAGATTAAGGTGAGGGTAATCAATATACTACACAGATAGATAGTGATAGGACTAGGGAAAATGGTTTTAAACTAGAAAAGTGAAGATTTAGATCAGAGGTCAGGGGAAGCTTTGACTGAGCGGGTGGTGGGCGCTGGAACAGGCTGCCCAGAGAGGATGGATGCACTGTGCTGCACAGAAATCACTCCCAGGCAGAAAAACATCAGGGAAGGCTGAGAGGGTTCGAGGGAGAAGGAATCTTTTTGTCTGGTCCTGGTCACCAGGTTCTGTCACTCTCTGCACGGGGGAGAAGTTTTTTCATGCAGCACAACACAAAGGCAACTTAAACCCATCGTTCACCAACGTAACGCAGTCCCAGCCCGCAGCAGCCTTGTAAGTTTGCTGTGGACATCAGCACAGCAGCTTCACTGAGGAGTTCAAATCCATCCCTGCCAGCAGGGATTCACTCAGGTCCACTCCCTGCCCGTCTCCTGCACAGCAGTGGGTCCCAGGGTGGAGGCCAGAAAGCAGTGGTGTCCAACCACTGGAGGAGGTCAGCGGGGAGCACTTTGTATTCTCAGGTTCTGAGTTGCAAGAATGAGTGACTTCCTGGAAGATGTTTCAGAGAAAAACAATCTGCCGGGTTTAATATAGAGCACTGAGGTCAGAGAGCACACGAGGGAATGACTGATCTACAAAGGCTTCCAGCAAACACAGGACGTTGGGTTTTGCCTGTTTGGTTGTATGAATACAAACCCAGCTCCACTGAAGAACAATATTCACAGGGCCCTGGGTGAGAGCCCAGGTCACACGTGTGGCTCTTAGTGGTGAAAGGAACAGCCAAGGAAATATTTCAGAGGCAGAAATTTCTCCCAGATCTGGTTGGCTTCCCCTTGCTCCCTTTTGCGTAGTCCAAAGGACCCCTCATAGCTGCCAACATCCACCACTTCCCTCCTATAGGCTACAAAGACTGCACTGACCCTCACCAAAGCTGTGCTTGGGGATCTAACAGCACAGCAACTGGAGAGTTTTGTCTTTGCTCTTCACATTACCTGCTGAGTTTGTTCCTCTCTGCATTTTGTGTGCTCCTTTTGCTATTGCTGTGCTGAGGGGGTCTCGATCTGACAGCCTTCAGTACCTCTCATCTTCCATGTACCCTTGTGGGCACAAGCAGGATTTGGGGAAGAGACAAGAAAAATAACTAGAGGAAAAGTTAAAACAAACCAACAATAAATAAGCAAACCAAAGGCAGAGCACAACGAACCATGCAAGAAGGAAGGGTGAGAGTGAGGGTTCTGCATTCTGGGAGGGAGATGGCTGGAACAGTGGGGGTCAGCAATAGCTTGAAGAGGACATTCAGGTGTAATTGCTTGCTGTCTCTTTCAATACAAGAGCTAAGACACATTAAAATAGCAGGTGGCAAATTTAAAACCAATTACATGAGTTGTTTTTCACTCAACAGGATTAAGCTTTGGAACATTTTGTCAGAGTGAACTGCAAGGACCAAAACTCTGCAGGGGTTCAACTGAGCAATAGGACAAAGCTACAGGAAAAAAAAAATCTGTTAAGAAATACTCAGTGCAAATCCCCATTCTTGGTTCAGGATGTTCCAGAGCCCCAGGTCAATGGGGGCTCACACAGCAGAGTCCCTGTGCTTGCTGCGTGCTGGTTCTTGCACCAAACACTGCCAGGTTGCAGGATCCAGCCCCGTGGAGGATCATCATGCGTGTGGCAAGGAAATGGAGCATGGGGCTGGGAGAGGTCATGGGGGCTGGGGGGCACTTGCTGTCAATTCACTGAGGACACGTGAGTGATGGATCTCCCAGCTCATCAGGAGCTGCTTTGCACCAGGAGGTTCTGTCCATGGTTGCCCCTACAGGAAAGGGGCTCAGACCCTGTAGGGTATCATTCAGGATGCTTTTTATCAGAGCTGTGTTACAAAGAGAAGGCCATATAGCCAATGTGACATTCCTGCAGGTGCTGGGAACTCTGAGCAGTGCAGCACTGAACGCTCCTCTGGTCGGCCCACAGCCACACAGACCCATCTGAGAAAAGGTTGCAGCATTCAGGATACTTGAGTTACTCCACAAAAACCCGTTCCCATAACCAGAGCTTCAGCAAGGAACCCTCAGTGCAACAGGAGTAAAGGGAGAGCAAGGCTGGGGGGCCCCAGCACACATGGCAGCAAAGAGGAGGCATTTGGGTGCACCTATACTATGCACAGAGTGGGCATTGCTGGCTGGGATGTGACTGGGGCAGATAAATGCATCCATCTCAGCTGGACACAGCTCATGGGTGAGCTTTAATGCCACAGACATCCAGAGCCATGGCTCTGCCCACCCCAGGCTTCAGCTCCCAGCATCACCCATCAGACAGCAGCCATCCTTCGTGCATGCACAGGCCAAGCCAAGGCTGGGGGGATTGTGTACTCACAACCATGTCCTGTGCTGCAAGAAATCAGCCCAGAGGAGGGGGTTCTGCTGGGAGCCAGCGCAGCTCCTTGCACGCTGGGCACTGATCCCCAGTGCCTGCGGACATCACAGCCAGGCTGAGTTCATTAGTAAGTTTTCAGCTAGAGCTGATGGGAACTTAGGCTCCGACTCCGTTATTTCTGCCTGTTCTCTCAGGTCCCTCCTCTGAAGGTCCCCCAGGGGGTTTTACAGACAGCAGAGGCAGCTGTTTGCAGGCTGAGCTGGCTCCAGCTCTCACCGCTGTCAGAACAGCCTCGGCAGCAGAGCAGGGTGAGTTTCTGAAAGGCAGAGGGCAGGAGCACCGGCTGCCGTGCTCAGAGCTGATCTGTGTGGTACCCAAGGGCAAAGGGAGGAAACAGCATCTTCGCCATGCGTTCCGTGTAAAGAATGCGGGCTGTATTTCCTACTTACAGAAGAGTCAGAGAGTGCTAGGTTGGAAGGGACCGCTGTGATTATTGGTTCTGACATCCCTCATCACACACACAGAAGAATTTCATATCCGATTCTCTTATCGAGATCATCTCATGCTTTTCAGGCAAAGCATACATCATGCATTTGTCTTCTGCTTATTGATACCCGATCCCACAGACACAAAAGCTAAGGGAATTAGCATCAGCACATTTATTAACCACGGCTACAAACCTGAGTAGTTTATGAAATCTACATCACTTACACCTGCCACTGCACAGTTACGTGTCCTCTGCTCTGCAGCAGCACGTGTATTTCTGACTGTTTGGGTACCTCATTCTGCAAAGAACTCTCTGTGTAGCTGTAAAGGCAAAGGGACCAGCCCAAACAAGATGTTGGAAGAAGAAGGAAAATGAGTGTGCACCCATCTTTGAGGATCTGGGCTCACAGGGAAAGAACTCCAAAGGAGAGATCTCCAACAAGAGATCCTTCCTCGGTGGCAGTCAGACATTGAATCCTAAGCTGGAAGGGACTTTTAAATCCCCCTGGTCCAACTCCCCCACAATGCACAGGGACATCCACAGCTACATCAGGTTGCCCTAAGAACAAAAGGTCAGAATGAAAGCCAAACTTTTATGGCTGAAGCCTATGATGTCCTTAAGGGTAAGCATTCTTCCAGTCAGATGAACAAGCACTGGGGTATGCGGTCCTCAAACACGCAACAGCCCAAATGTATCCTACACTTGTAACCTAATTAAAGACCTTTTTTTGGAACACTGCTGACTCGTTAATGCAGCTGGGAGTTGGGATGGTGCCACTATGGGTCTGTGAAGCACTCAGACCCCCTGCTCGTCTGTAGCATTACGATGGGACATATTTGTGAGGTTCTGTTGAGAACAGCCTTCCTTCATTTCTTCTTCCCCAGAACATTACATGCAAATCAAGTGATACACTCCAGCCAAATCACTCAGAATCTTCATGCCTACTTAGACCAAGAGTCCCAGACCCAAGTCGCATGAACTTTCTTTCCAGCATCCAAGGACTCAGATCCCAGCTCCCACGAGGAAGAATTCTTCCTTTATCATCCTATCTAATTTTCCCCTACTTTAGCTTTTGTCCTCAGCCTTGTGTGCATCCTTCTCTGATGAGTACAACTCCGTTTGTTTCTTTTTTCTCCTGTAATCTTTACCAGGTATTACAATGCTTAATTATAAGCTTCTTTTGCCTTCTGTTCCCCCGTTTGCATGAACCCAGTTCTGCAGCCTGCAAAGTGCTGAGAGCTCAGACATGATGCAGTGGCTCCTGAGCCCCACCGCAGGCAGGAGACGCTGGAGCAATGAGCCCACCTGCCCAGCTCACATCTCCTTCCACACTTCACATGCCCAGGCAATGAGCTCTGAGCTGGAGCACTGCCAGACCCTGCAGGGCTCAGAGTGCCCCAGGCAGGGAGATGCTGAGGCTGGTGTGACTCCAGTACGGAGCGTGTTATTTCAGGCACCTCGTAGGCACACAGACATGCACATATGCCTTAGTCATGATGACTCACACTTGATGCAGAATCAGAAATGAGCAAACCTTAACTCTGGAAGAAATGACTCAGTAGCATAGGGCTATTTTTAACTCCTATCATGACATTGCCTAAAGAGGAACACAACAGGCACTGTTCCAATAAGTATTTGCCTGCTTACTTGCACTTGACCAGGAGTGGCTAAATGCGATGCCCAGCAGCCAGCACAATGAACTGCTTCGCTCCGGACATCCATTAAGCATCCCTGAAAATCCCTGTCAAAAATGAGAAAGCCACAACCCTGTTAATCAGTAAGACTCACCCACAAAGGGAAAACCTCACAAAGCATACCAGAAGCCTTCTCTCATTCTTGCATTTCAGCTAAGCTGGTGTTGAAGTTAATTAAAGACGTCTGTCTGCTCCTCTTGTACAAGCAAAGCTGCCATCCCCGGGCACACACCCCTGTCCTGACGGTGACAGCTCAGACCTCCAGCAGAGGAAGCAGTGCATCTCCAGGCATGCGGGCTGCCTTCACCCTGACCATCCTTCTGCTGGGGATCCTCTTTGGAAACAAAGCCACAGACCTGAGCTCACAGCCTGGCCAAGTGGCCTGAGACAGACCAGTCCCATTTAAGTCTATTTCTCAGGATTGTACCTGTCTTGCCCGCTATTCTAAAGACAAGTTGACCCGTGTCTGCGTTTTGTTTTCACTGAGCAGCTTGTGCAGCTGCTGCTGATGGTCACAGCCCTCAGCAGCACCATTCCCCAACCAACCACACTGTGCCTCGGAATGGGGCAGTGCATGACAGCAGTGACCTGCCTGAATTTGGAGACAGGAAAGGGACAGGAAATGTTTCTCATCCCTTCTGAGCATTTGGGCTGTCCTAAGACCACAGAGAACATCAAAACTCAGCAATAATAATGAAATCTGGGGCATCAGGAGATGGAGTCTGTGCTTTCAGTGCTTTGCCTGATGCAGGGGCTGGTAAGTTTGAGCTTATAGCTGCTGTGTGCTCACATCCCTTCTGTCTTCCCAGACATTATAGGTCAGGATTAGCTCAGTCAGTTGTTTGGAAATATTTAAGCATCTTGGCATTTCATTTGTGTTAAAGGAGCACTGGGGGGTTGGTTGCTGCTTCACGGAGCAGAATCACAGTGCACAGCACAGCTGTCCCCATCAGGACCAGGAGGTTTGGCTATAGGCTCCCCTGGGCTCAGGAGGGTGCAACCCATGGATCCCGTTTCTGCAGCAGCCCAACACCCAGAGCAGGAGCTGCTCTGCGCAGTGCTGAAAGCAAGGCCCAGGATTTGCACCCAGTTGACCTCTGCAGACAGAGAAACCCAGTGCAGATGTGTAGTTTGGCATAGACTGCCCCATGCAAGGCTCCAACCATCACCACGACACACCAAGTCTCATCACTAAACCACAGAATCGGAAAATCAAAGAAACATTAAGGTCGGAAAAGCCCTCCAAGATCCCCAAGTCCCATCCCCCACCATGCCCACTAACCACGACCCTCAGTGCCACATCTCACAGTTCTGCAGACCCACCAGTGCCCCAGGCAGCCTATCTCGTGCTGATTCCCTGCTCCCAGTGCACCCTGGTGTCCAACTGCCATGCAGACTTCTCTTGATCTTTAGACTCAGCCATTGGACAGCAGCATTATCCACATTTCCTTCCATATTGCAGAGATTGTTTGTTTTTAATGTGCATTTTAGCACTGCTTTATGGTCTTGGATCCTGAGAGATGTGAAACACTACAGCTGCCCGGTACATCAAATCAATGTAAACACAATGAGAATGCAACAGGAGAAGATGAATGTGAGCAGTATATTATAAAACAATATTTCCTGTATGATTCCTGAAGCCAAAACCTGATCATGTGTTTATTTTTATTGCATTACAAGAGAGGCCACACTTGAAAACTCAGAGCAGAGCTACCCAGGAAACTGATATCTGCTGCAGACCACAGAATGGATTCCTCCTTCTGTTGCCCACGATGCTCCCTCACATGATGCTGCGATGCCAACTTCTACATCTCACCTTTACGCAGTGTAAATAAAACAAGTTCAAAATGGGGAGAAAAGAAGACAAAGTCAAAAGTACAGATCCTTTGCCAAAGGGTGGAACTGAAGAGAAAGTCAGCTTTCCATTTCACAGAGCAGGGTTTAACCACTTGTCAAAATAGAAATTAAAATAGTCTGACACGAAGCTTGCTTGGATTTCTCCTTCTGAAAACAAGCAGTCTGGAAACATTGCTTAAAGGAAGCAAAAGTATTTTCTTTCTCCCTCAATGGTAAGAAATGTCAGCATTGTGCACAGCTCAGATGAGAACCCCTCCTGCGAAGGCAGCGATCTCAGCATTTCTTCCTTGCTCATTTGGTACAACATTAGGGACATTTGGATCGACTTCCTACGGTTCCTGCAGTCCCTACAGATAACAGAGAGCTGAGCACAGCACACAGATGTGCTCTTCCCATGCACCCTCTGTGGATGGCCTGGGACGCACACCCACCGCCCGTGGTCCCTCATCCTGCCCTCGGGATGAGCAGGGCAGGTGTTGCTTTGTGTTTGGCATTCACAGCGTCCTGCTTTCCTGAAACCACAGGGAGCACCATCCCCGTGTGCCTCAGAGGCACTCACACCCCAGCACCAGCTGCTGCTGGCCACAGCCCACGGAAACAAAGCCGTGCTTCGCATGTGCCATGCATCCAAACCACGGGGTGCCACTGCAATTAAATGGGACAAATTAATTGCAAACAGGATCGCCGTATACATCTTTGCGTCAAGAGCTGGAAAAACTGAGAACTAAGTGCCCCAGACGTGGCATCAAGTCCTGAAAAAATGCAGTGTTTTCTGCAACAAACCGCACGCACAGAATTCCTATTCCATGTGGCACATCCAGAGCCCGACCGACCTTGCCAGCGTCCTGAAGCTGGGCAGCCTCGATGTTACTTCTGGCACTGTGCAGCTGAGGCTGCGAGCATGGAGGCAAAGACACGGACCCAGGAGCAGAGCATGAACCAGATTTCTCCCTTGCTTGCATACAAAGCAGCTCGCCACAGTTAGACATGTCTAAGTCCTCCTGAGGCACTATGGATAGAAATTGCATTGTGCATTCAGCACAACCAGTAGAGCTTCTTATGCAGTAGATTAATCCATGCACATAGCAGGCAAGTTCCCTTCTCTGCAGGCAGGTTTGTGCACATGGACCAGCAGAACTCCCCTCTCCAGACCTGAACACAGCTGGTTCAGACAGTACATCTCCTTCAAGCCTCGTTTGTTGGCTTTCTGCTCATGCCTCAGCCTAAGCCTTGCACATCGCCGTGGGATTCTGACTCCTGTACTCGTTCACCCTTGTTCCCAGCATGCCCATCCCATGTCACCTGGTATGCTGAACATTTTGCCTCTCTGTTGCTAAATCCCATCACTTCCACAGATGGGACAACTAGAAATCACAGGGAATTCATCAGGATAATGTCCCAAAACGACACCTGGGCTGGGCAGATAGGATGTGATGGGAGTGGGCCAGAAGTGTCCTTCCCAAGCAGTGCCCACAGATGCTGAGAGCATCACACTGATGATGAGCTGCTCATTCAATTCTATAGCTACCCAGGAGAATTACTGCACAGGAACAATGTTCAGGGCGAGATACCCACCCCTAAGCCAAACCTACTACCAAACATTCGCCCAACTTTGAAACTTGCACACAAGGAAATTCTGTTTTGCATGGAAATGAGAGAGATACGTATTTCAGGGGTGTACAGTTAGCAGAGTAAGCAGTTCAAAGTGCCATGGCAGTCGGGATGTATGAGTAGAAAGATTATCATGGTGGAAGGGAATAAGCAAAAACAGATGGAATGGTCACCGTGTCCCAGGCTCACGGTGGAAAAACCCCAAAGGGCTCAATCTCCAGAAAGAGACCCCTCCCCAGCGGTGGTCAGCCCTTAATTGGGGTCTGGGAGAGGTGGACTCAGACCCCACCCCTTCTGCTCACACAGTGCATTGCCTTCAGCTGTGCTCCCGTGGCTGAATCAGTGCTCACTTCAGGAGATCCATCAGTGCTCCAGGCCGTGATTCAGCAGTTCCCATACGGGGGGATAAATTGAACCCAAATCAGCGCTTTGACCTGATGTAAATTGAGATCCGTTTTTGATCTCGGCACCATTCTGGGGTCGGTGGTTTCTGGCCAAAGGAAAGGTGCTGCAGTGCTGCACGAGGAGCTGTGCCACTGCTGCGGGCGCTGCGCTGTGTGCTGTGCTGGGCTCTGCTCTCCCTGGCAGTTCTGTGCCTGTGCTCATCCCCACAGCACTCCTGGAAGGGGCTGAGTGAGACGTGACCCACTTCAGAACCGAGACAGTTTCTGTTTGGATTATTTGTTGAAATGTGGGGTGCACACACAGCCGAGAGTGCCGGGATCTGCACAAGTGAAAGAGATTAAGTGCTCCAACAGCCGTCTGGGGCAGCATCCATTTCAGCAGCTCAGCCTTAAGGCGGAGCAGCTGCTGCACCCAGATGTGTTCCCAGAGGCTCTTTACACTCTGTTCATGATGCTGCAGAAGCTTAAAATGGCATTGTACCGTTCGGGGCGATTTTAGCTGGAACTCAAACAAAATGGGTAATTAAACGACAAAAGAGCTGACAGTGAACGTGATCAGCCCTACAACTGCTGCTCTGGAAGTGCTCCGGGGCCGTGCTGGGCTGCTCCAGATGTCCCCAAACCTCTGCCCACTACTGCAGCGCTGCTCTGGGAGCATTGCAAAGAGTGCCCAAGTGTTTCTGACACTCTTGGCTGTGTTCTCCAGGAAAAGCAACCACAGTGCAGCAAGAATTTTTTTAGGATGTGGTACCAGTTCGTCTCAGTGCTCAGTTAGTCCCTGATAGTTAGCTTCCCAGATGCCAGAGTTCTCAATGGTGTGTGACTACACTGCTATCTGCTCCTGAAATGGAGGACCTTAGGCCCACAGAGATGTATGCTATTCCTTCAAACAAGTTGAGACTACCTTTCCCAGTGTATCCCACAGTGTGGCTCTCTGCAGGCTACAGGGCTGTAGCCATCACAGCTTCTGCAGAGGGTCTTCTTGTGCTCTATGGAGGCAGTGGCTCCAACGCTGTGTGTATGCATATAACTACCAAGAGAAACACTGAGCAGCTTCCAGCAAACGCATCTGGAGAGCAAACACCACTAGGCCTGATGGTTCTGGACCTGAGGGAGACCCACTGACTCTGAGGCATCCTCTCCTCTGTAGCAACCCAGCTCGCCGGAGGCATCAGTTGTGTCGGCGCTCTCATAGAATCAGTAAAGTTGGAAAAGACCACTTAGACCATCAAGCCGAACTGCCAGCCCAGTCCTCTTTGGATCAGATTTTCACCCAGCTGTTTACTCAAAGCACAGGAAGATGTGCTTCAAGGAACAGAGAGACTCGGCAGCACAGGCAAACCCACAGCACTTGGTTTTATTTCTGTGCTATTCCTTCTGGAGACTTTTCTAGTTCAGTGGTTTTTAATAAAGAAGCAATTCCTGCAATGAGCCCCATAATACATCTGTGATTAGAACAAGTTCATTGCACTCCTTGTCCCCTGGCTCCAGGGCAGACAGCCGAGATCTCCATGTCACACCACAGCAGAAGCATCACTGGGGGTCCTCAGGTGGCACTGCTAGGGCGGGTCCTCCCCTCTTCCTGCAGCAAACAGAGCCTGGCACTTGGCTTACAATGAACCACAGAATCCACAAGGCTGAAGAGGACCTCCAAGACCCCCAGCACCAACCCATCCCCACCATGCCCACACACTACATCCCTCAGCACCACATCTACCCTTCTCTTGACATCTTCAGAGCGGGGTACATCTGCAGGGACACCTTCAACCACAGGAGGAGGTACGTGGGCTGGTGGGGGCTCTGCTCTGCCCTCACAAGGAGCAGCAGGATGCTGTTCCCCAGCAGGGCAGCCAGGTACACGGAGCAGAAGGGGATGGACAGCCACACGTGCAGCTTCTCCATGCCCGGGATGGCAGCCAGCACGAATGTTGCTGGGATCGAGCTGGTGAGGTTGGACGGTGGCACGGGGTGCGCCTGACGACAGAAAGCACTGCAGAATGGCATTTCATAGAATCACTGAATGCTCTGTGTCGGTTCCACGGGATCCCAGAACCATTAGGATTGGAAAAGACCACTAAGATGATCTAGTCCAACCCCAACCCATCCCTGAGGGTCCACTCACCACGTCCCTCAGTGCCACATCTCCATGGTTCCCAAACACCTCCAGGGACGGTGACTCCACCATGGCTGTGCTCATTTGGTTCGACCCCAAAGAGATCAGGGACACCCAGAGCTCAGAGCCCCGTCCAGCCTCACCCTGGGTGTCCAAACACCCATTACCTCCCTGGGCAACCTGTGCCAGTGCCTCACTGTACAAAAGTCTTCCTTATATCCAACCTAAATCTCCTTTCTTTTATTTCCTTTAATGTCCAATCACACAGACCCTGCTAAGACACATCTCCCACCACTGCCAACTGAGCTGTGAGCAGCACGGCCGCGGGCACCAGCCCCAGTTCTGCAGACCCCCGGGCTGCAGTGCGTTGCAGCAGCTGCTCACGTGTTTCTGCTCCTACTGTGTGCAAATGGCAGCATCCAAATTCTCCCTTCACTTGATTTTAACACGGTATAAATGCTTTTTTCTATCAAGTACCTCCACGTAGACTGGAGCCAGAACCAACCCACGCTGCACAAACACCTGACACTGCTGTGCTGTCTGCCTGGAGCACAGGGAGAGGTCAGACCACGGGAGGGGAAGGCTAGCTGCGAGCAGGGCTGCACAAGGTGTCCTCAGATATCAGCAGGGGATAAGTGGGATTCCCAAGCTCACGGACTCACGCGGGGTTAGGGTGCGATCAGCTCAGGGCTTGAAGCAGCAGGACTCTGCATCCCCATCCCCAGACCTCTCTTCCACTTTTCTTTTGGTGTTAGGGCTGAAGAGGTCCCACACTGGCTCGCTCTGCACCTCCTGGGCAGAGTGGAATTAAATGACCTTTGGGGCCGGGGAAGAGCAGCAGTGCCCTGCTCAGGTTCAGAGGAGGCAAGGTCAGACCCAGACCCACAAACCACAGCAGCTTCTGCAATAGCAGTCAGCTCTGAAACATCCAAACTCAAAGCTGGAATTACTCCTAACGCAGCTGAGGTGAGGAAGTGTGGCGAGTGCTTAAGAACAAACCCGTGGGGTTGCAAAATAAACCTGTGGGGTTCCTCAGAGAGAGGCAACCTGGGGTCTGAAGGACCCGTGCTGAGCTGCAGATGGACGGGGACACTTGCACCACGGGGTGGTGGATCCTGCTCTGATCGCTGCCGGACCGCACTGAGGAAGCGGTGCTCTGCCGTCCTCTGCCACTTTTCTTTCCTGAAATCTTTTCGGTCGAACCGAAGCGAAGTGCCCTAATGTGATTTTTCACCTTCCCACAGAGCTGCCTGGGGATTTCAGAGAGGTCTGCAGTGTCTGTCCGTGTCACAGCTGCAGGCAGTGCACGGCCCCACGACCCACGCAGGACGCGGCTGTGCTGGGATGGAGCTGACCCTCCTTATAGAGCCCAGTGTGCTTCGGCTGCAGGAGAACAACCCAGAAAATCACACACCGACATTTCAGTCGGTGCTGAGCAGCGCTGCACAGGGCCAAGGACGTGTCAGCTCCTCACACTGTGCTGCTGGGGGGCACGGGGAGCGGGGAGAGGGCAGAGCCAGGACCCAAACTGCCCTATGCCCTGGCACTCTCTGAACAACACCACCAGGGAGTGCCAGGGGGCCGCCTCTGCTCGGGGCATCACTCAGCAGACGCTCAGCACCTGCACTGCTCGCCACTTTTTTTCCTGTTTTCCCTTACTTTTTTCCCTCTCTTACCCAACTCTCACCCTCGAGTTCTCGCCCTTTTACCTTATTTTGATTCTTCCCACACCGCGTGGAAGAAGAGAGAGCGAGGGGCAGCAGCACCGGGCACCGGGCACCGGGCACCGGGCTCCTCCGGGGGGATGCACCGTGGGGCCGGAAGGGTTCGCTGCTGCCTCACGGTCTCGAGGATGGAGCCCACGGAAGCGTTTCCCGGCGCGGAAGGGATGCGCGGAGCTGGGGATGCTCCGCACGCGTCCCCCGCACCCGTCTCGTTCAGTTCCCGTGAAGGAGGGGGCATCGCGTGGGACACAGCACCTCCGCTCCGGGCTCGGTCCCCGCGGTCCCCACGCTGCTCAGCAGACCCCGCAGAGGGGATCCGAGCCGGGCCGGGCTGCGGTGCAGCTCTTGTACCCGCACCGTGCTCGCTGCCCGCCCCCAGGGCCCCGCAGTGCCGTGGGGATCCCACGGGAGGGGCTGCTCCGGCTCATCCGAGGGGCCGAGAAGGAGGGGCAGAGCGGCTGCAGGCCGCTGCAGGGGGGGGGAGAGGAGGGAAGAGCTACAGAGCCGTCCTCGAAGGGGTGATGGGACACTGCTGCCCCCCATGTCCCCCAGTATCCCCCCTGGAGCCCCCCACCACGCATAGCGTTGGCTGCTTTTTGCATCCAGCACGAATGAGCCCAGGCTCAGCAGCACAGCCACACCTGGAGAAACAGTGAGATTTTGGACATAGAAAGATATCACTGCACAGGAGCAGTGGTGAGCACAGCGTGCAATGGGCCACCAGTGCCACCAGTGCCACCAGTGCCACCAGTGCCTCCATGCTGAGGCTCATCCATTGCAGAGGGCACCACAGGAGCTGGCGTTGCCATGAGCAGGGGGGACTGCAGCTTGGGGGCACGGGTGTCAGAGGTGCCACTTCCTAACACACACCACGATCAAGGCACTGCCCTGCACTGGCAGATCCTTCCCCTGGAGCACACTGCCAGGACCAGAGAGTGGTGGGTGCTCCATCCCTGGAGACACCAATGCCAGGGGACAGGGCTCTGAGCGCCCGATGGAGATGTGAGTATTCCTGTTCCTTGCAGAGGAGTTGGACCAGGTGGCCTTTGTCCCTTTCAAAGCAAATGATTGATTATATGGTTCTATTCGATGAGTCTATGACCACGGCTGCTGCGTGGAGACCCCAGTGAGCCAACAGCCCCCAGCCCTGCATCGACCACATCCCTGTGGCTGAGGACAGTGATGAGAGGGGAGGCCTGAAACCATCAACAGGTGGAGGGCAGCTCATCAGTTCCTGCCAGGGATGCTGCTGCTGGGGGGAACTGGCCTTATCCCTGCTGCTCACATGGGGTATGGGCTTCACTGCCAAGAGGAGTGCTTCCAGCCACAGCCTCACAGTCACCTGGCACATCTCCCTGGATCCATCCTCCCTCTGCCTCTGGAAAGAGGGAAAGGAGATGTGCAAAACTGCGAGGGGGGATAAAACAGAGGAAGGATGAATTTGTCCTTTCAAAGGGCATCAGAACCATAGAGAGGAAGAGGAGGTGGGAGAAATGGATTGAAAGCTCCTGTGGGGCGTGCTGTAAGAGAAGGATGCTGGGAGAGAAAACGTTTGCAGAAGAAAGGAGTGGGAAACCTGGAGTGGGAGGAGGGAGGCTCAGAGCCTGTGTTCCAGAGGGAAGGGCAGGAGCAGGGGTGGAGGACGTGGTGGGAATGGGCAGAGCTGGGGATGGCCCAGGGAGGGGCCCGAGCTGATCCCCGCGGCTGGGAGCAGGGAAGCAGGTCCAGGAGAGCACAGCCCCGGCTGCTCTCCCTGCCTGAGGCCATGGGTTTGGGTCTTGAGGGGAAGGTCTGCATCACTAAACCCTGAAGCCCTAGATGTCCCCATCGTTATCACGGTTGGTGTTGCAAAGGCTTTGGGAGGGCATCACTCCCTCCACAGCCTCAGGCTCACACACAGCAAAGCAAAAGGGAAAAGACAGAAACCTGTGCACCAATGGGTGCAGCAAACCCCTCTGTGAACACGCTGGGAATAAAAAGCTGAGTTACAACCGCCAGGGGCAGTAACCCTCACCGCAGTGGCAGAATTGGCGGATCGACTTCCAGAGCAGTTTGCTCAGCAGGGAGCAGGATGCCCACAGCGCAGGGACCGGGCTGGGTGCTGCACACAGCTCCTGCCCCTCCCCTCTGGGGACACATATTGGAGAAAGGAATCAAAATGTCACGGTGCCAAATGGGCACTTGCGTCCTCGGAGTCCAAACGGGAGCGGAGGCCCTTTACCATCCTGTCTACAGCATCTCCTGACCTCAGTTCCTCACCTGCTGAACGGCACTTTTTCCTTCCCTGGTGCCTTTGCTGTCGTGTTTTCAGCTGTATACACATCTGGATTTCAGTGTGCTCAGGGAGGGCCGTTCCCACTTCACGGCCCAGAGCAGTCCTCATTTCTATTATTTCTGAAAGCAAGAAATCCCTGCAGCTAAGAGGGAATTAATTATCATGGATGCAAGAATGTGACAGCACACAGCTCAGTATGTACCAAGCTTTTAGTGTGTGGTGAGACTGAAACACCATCGTCAGCAGCCGAGTTTCATTGCTAGGATGGATTAGATGCAGTACCTCCTTGGACACAGGTTTTCTTGCCAGCACCTCAGCTGCCGCTCTGATCTCCTCTCCTGCAACACCCAGAGCCTGTAATTCAGCCTTTGGTCCTGGAAGCCCATGGCATGGAGATGCTGCACCTCTCAGATCCGACCTATGGCTGCTGCTCACCCGTCTCTGCCTCGTTGTCTTCCTCACTCTGCTCCGCCGTGCTCACGTCCTCCTCACTGCTTTGTGACGAGCTGTTCATGCTCTCCATGTCTGCCTCGCTCAGGCTGAGGATGAAGTCAGGCACCTCTGCACTGAGGGTGTGCAGCCCCAGCTGGACCTGCAGCAGCGCCCGCAGCGCCCGGGGGTTCCTCAGCAGCGCTGAGATCTCCGCGTTCTCCATCTCCGGCGGCAGCTGCTGTGTGCTTTGGGAGTTTCCATCATTCGATGTGGGATCACCGTGAAGCAGTGCTTGGACCGGGCTGCTGGGGTTCGTTATCGCGCTTTCCAGGTCACGCATGAGCTCCGAGTTCTCCGTCAGCTGCTGCACCATGCTCTGCACCCCCCCCAGGCTGGGCTCCAGCTCACCTGCTGCAGGCCCCAGGTTCACCTCGGTGTGACTCTTATCGCTGTTGGCCAAGTGTTCTCCCCACTCAAAGGCGTTATCTCTGCGTCTGTTGGGCTGTGGAGCCCAGGGGTTGGGCAGTGGCCAGCAGTTTTCGGTGTGGGCAGGCAGCCTGGCTCCCCCCGGGGCTGGGTTACAGTTCGGGGCAGCAGATGTGTTGTTCTCCATCTGCGTCTGCACCGCGTCCAGGATGGGCTCCTCGATATCTCTGTACGGCTGCTCCAGAACGCCGCACCCCCCAAGGATGCTTTCAAGGTTGTTCATAGCCAGCTCGTAGTTCCTTATCATCTCCTGCATCGCAGCCAGGCTGCTGCAGGCCTCCAGGATGTCGCTGACCGTGTGAGAGCCGGCGAGCATCTGTCTGATCTCGGGGTGCTGCTCAGCCAGCTGCTGCATCTGGGGGCTGGATGCCATGATGTCACTGAGCAGGTTGGGATTGGAGAGGATGCTCTGCCTGAAGGCGCTCAGTGCCCCCTCACTCAGCAAGCTGTGCGTGGGCACACCGAGGCCTTGGATGCTGCTCACCACCTCCGACACATCTGCTGAGTCCAACCCTAGGATGTTTGTGCCTGTCACCCCCAGGAGGAACCCCAGCAAGAACGTGTTGCTGTTGATGGCATTCAGGTCCAGCTCTGAGTTGATCATCATGGACAAGAGGTCTTCCATGGTCTGGGCCACTATTTCCTGACTGGAGGTCAACATCCCCGGCAAGTTCTGAGGGACCAAGACCAGGTTCTGCAGATCAGCCGTGCTCCCCAGGAGCAAATTGGATCCACTTTGGCTGGGAGGCTGCACGAGGGCAGCAGCAGCTCCCTGCTCTGCCAGGCCGGGCTGCGGTCTCTCTGGGGATCTGATGATGAGGTGGATGTGGGCTCCGTTGTGAACTTGGTGCTGGCTCAGGGTGTCTTGGTCTTTGAGGATCTTCCCAGCAAATATCAGCACCAGCAGATGAGGGGGAGTTTGGAAACGTGTGGCGATGTCTTCCTTGAACTGCTGGATGGTGCTGCTCTGAGCAACCTCAAATTGCTCCTTCTGCTTCAGGGTCTTCACCACCACTTTGATGACGTTTGCAGGATCCGTGGTGCCGGTGGGCTGGCCTACACCTGCTGCTCCTCTGTTCTCTGACATGATGGTGGCTCTGCAACCAGGGCTGTGATCAGACCTGGCAGGAGCAGAGCTGCTGGAAGGTGGGGAGAACTGGGGGGCAACAGCTGCCAGCCAAAGTGGGGGCAGTTCCTCCTTCTATGGTGACAACTGGGAGGGAGCAGTGGCACAGGGACAGACCTCCTCTCTCTGCAGCAGCAGAGGGCACATACCAGCCAGATGTAGCACAGCTGCTCCACGCGCTCACCACCCACATAGAACTGCTGGCCCCGAGCTGTGACATCACACTGAGCAGAATGGGTGCAGGGGGTCCATCTCCCTGGGAGATAAACTGGGGCTCCTCGCCTCCCCTCCCCCCATCAACTGCATCCCAGCTGTGAGGAGTCCTTGTGGAGGCTGTTCAGTTTTATTCTGGGTTCCCAACACAAACACGCTCAGCACCTTTAGCAGAAAGCCTCTCCCACACTTAGCTGTAAAAGCCAATGCTCCTCCTCCAATGCTGTTCATACCGAGGAGGCCATTTTCCCAAACCCTGCTGCTCTTTGACCACGCCTGGAGGAGCCCTTGGTCAGCGAGTTCTGAGTTCTTGGTTTGCTGGGAGAAATTCGCTATCCTCTGTGTGATTTCTAGCTGCTGCTGGGAGCACAGTGGTGCTGCTGGTGGCACTCAGGAAGGAGAGCAGATGCTGAGTGGTCCTTGATGTCAATGCAGGAAAACTCAAGGATTTCACTGGGAAAACAACACTGCACCTAACAGCTTGCATCCTCCTCGTGGGCATGTTATCTAGACTGGGGCACCACTGGTGGGGGTAGTGCTACTGTTGTTCTCATGAGCCTCTCACTGCACTTAATTATCCTCATTATTCAAAATAAGGCTCTTCTAATCAAAACAAGGCTCTTCTTACCAGAATGTGCCCAGCTTCATTTTTTCACTCATACAAATTCATCCTTCTCACAGACATTACAGCGGTCCTCAGCATCAGACATTTTCCCCCAAGATTTCCACCCCGCCCTGAAGCCATCAGGTGCTCAGAGCCCCTTCCGCTGACCTTGGGTGCCTCCAGAGATGGACCACCACCACTTCTGGGCAGCGTGTGCCAGCATCTCACCACCTTTATAGTAAACAACTTCTTCCTTACATCCAGCCTAACCCTCCCCATCTCTGAGCTGGGTCTGCTCCACAGCCCCGCGGAGGAATCAGCCATCACAGGTCCCAGGACTAAAGGCTTCTTTGTTGTTACCTTTATCTCCACGGTGCTGGGGCCTCTTTCTCAGCACAGCACCTGTGAGATACTTTGCATCCGTGTCTGCTACAACCAACCATCAGCCATGGTGAAAAAAGCAGGGAGTGCATGGAGGACGTGAGAGCAGCACAATGGACCACCATCACCCTGCAGTTATGGGGCCCTCACATGGACCCATTGGCCAAACACCAGCCCAAGCGCCTGGCCAACAGGGTGGATGTGTCAGCCCCTATGTCACCCAGAAACCTCTCCAGCAATGATTCTGTGCTTGTTTGTACACAGCTGTGACCGTCATACACAGTGTCAGGGCCGGAGTCCGATCACCGCTGACGTCCTCCAGGAATATAAGGAACACAGCTCCCAGTGGGGAACTCACACCAAGGCTTTGCAGTTCACCACACTCCACCAGCACCTTTATTCACAAGGAGGTGGACAGTTTGTATGGGAACTGCTGAATCACGGCCTGGAGCACCGATGGATCACCTGAGGTGAGCACAGCTGAAGGCAATGCACGGTGTGAGCAGAAGGGGTGGGGTCTGAACCCACCTCTCCCAGACCCCAATTAAGGGCTGACCACCCCTGGGGAAGGGTCTCTTTCTGGAGATTGCTTTGGAGTTTCCTCCTGTGAGCCTGGGACACGGGTGAGAATTTCCCTTGATTTTGATTGTCTCCTTCCATCGTGGTAATCTTTCTAACTATACCATTTGTGAAATAGCTCAGCTACAATACTACTTGGCATTATTCATCCTGTTAACCGTACAAGGTTGTTGGTCTGTCTGTCACAGAGAGGTGTATGTCAGAAATGCTGTCACAGCAAAGAATTATGGTCCTACTCCGTCATCAGGAAACAAAATCACCCAAAAATGGAAGGAAAATGCAGTGATCTGATTCTATGGAAACTGAGCACCAAAAATAGGCACTGATTGCCATTGATTGCATTTTTGCCTTTTTGCTGTTATTGATCAAGTCTCATATTCGCTTTTTCATTATCTTATTTGGAGCTAATGTCAAGTGAGCAGTGTCCAGTTTCTCCCACCATCCCATTTCTCCGTTTCAGCACTAGCACAGGGCAGGAGTTGGCTTCTTCGCCTGGTCTGCTGAGCTTGGCAACGCCTCTGGAGCACTGTGACCCTCCACCAGCTCCCATGGCCCATCTGGATGTGAAGGCTTCCACCTGACCCCAGCTCCCAAAGACCACAGAAAGGGATAATCTGCAGCTGAAAATGTGAATGAAAACCCTCATGGACAACATCGCAGAGTCATAGGATCACGGAACAGCTTTGGGTTGGAAGGAAACTCAAATCATCCAGTTCCAGTGCCTTGCTGTGGGCTGGGTTGCCATCCCCCAGATCAGACACTGCGTTGGGGTTGCCCAGAGCCCCATCCCGTTTGGCCTTGAGGATCTCAGTTACAATGGGGTAGAGCACGGGCAGCCCCACTGTGCTGATGGGGGTGAGATGAGGGTATGCTGAGGGATGCGTTGAGTGAATCCGTGCACTGGGAGGGAGAAGAAGGTCAGTGTGTGAAACACAGCATAAAGGGGAGCTGAACTCACAGTAAGCAAGGCTCAGGTCTCAGGCACTTAGAATTCTGAACCACATTTCATCCAGAAGTGCTGAATACTGGGCAGTGTGGCTCATCAGGTCCCTCTCCTCTGTTCAGGTCCCTTCACCTGCACTCAGCAGCCTCGTTTCTGCTGTTCAGGTCTCTGAAGTAAGAAGTCCTCAGCACCCAACGGTCCACAGCCGCTGGGAACTAGAGCAAAACATACCACTGGGTTGCAGAACTGATCACTGGGCCGCCTTCCTGCCACTGGGGCACTTTTGTTGTGATCATAGTTCACGCTGTAACTGGAAAACCTTCAGGGCTGGAAGTATTTTTAAGAAAATTCCCTGCTTCCTACCAACTGCTGGGAATGCACCCACCCGCAGGGAGACACAGCAGCTCAGAACATGACTCTGGAACCAGCCAGGGATCCAGAGAAATCCCATCAGAACTAAGGGACCTTGGCCCAGCCCGCGGGGACCGTGCCCCAGCAGGATCATGATGCTCCGGTGCCAGCACTGCCCTCCTGCACAGACCCAGTGTGACAGTGCTGCGGTTGCACTGTGCCTGGAGCTGCCCCCGGGGCTCTGCAGGGCACGGGCAGCTCCTCCCCAGAGCAATGGGGACCTCGGAGCCCACGGTCCCCAGGTAGAGCCCGGTGCTGCGCTAATTGGGTGGGGACTGCGGAGCCCTGCAGACCTTCGGGCTGTCCCCAGAGCATCCTCAGTGAACCGCCTGAGGCATCACCGCCCCAGACGCAGTAACAGTGCGCGGTCGCTGCCTCCTGCTGGCGCTCGGGGGCTGCCCGGGGCCGGGGAGGTGCCGGCAGGGACCTGTCCACCGCCTTCACTGCACGGCCCGATCCGGGTTTCTGTGACCCCCGACAGAGAGGAATTTGGGAACTCCGAGGTGGAGATCGGCAGGCATTCCTGCTGCAAACCATTCCTCTCATTTGGTCTCCCTCCCAGTTTAAGAACATGTGATGTGTTTACGGGACTGCTTCTCCTCCACGAAGCTGCAGAGACCCCTGGCAGACTGCATAGTGGGTGCTGAGGTCAGAGGAACCACTGCCAGCGCCTTCCCCACCGCCACGACCCCAAACCTGGCGACCTTCGAGGACCTTGAACACATCAGGGCAGGGCAGAGTACCAGGATGTGCTGTTTACTGCTTTCCAGTAATGAGGTGCACTGGGGATTTTTATTAATTAACATTTACTAAGACGTGGTGATGCTGGCAGTGAGATGCAGTTTATTACTTTGCTATCATAATTTATTACCCACAGCGGCCTGCAGATGAAGAACAATTAATAAAGCACTGTTGTAGACAGCGGTAGAAACGAATGTAAATGCGGTGCTTGAACACAAACGCTCCGGGCTTTGCTCGCGCCGACTGCTGTGCTCATCGCCATCCCCCTGCAGTGAGGCACTCTCTGAAGCTGAGAAGCATTCCCTTTTCCAGCCCGGAGCCCAACCCAGCACCGGCACGAAGCACAGTGCACTCCTCCACGGCACAGCAGTGTCTGCTCCAGAGAACCCACCGACTCCCACTCGTGTCCCAAAGTGTTTGAAGTTTCATTTCCACCTTACACGTGCCACAGCTCTGAAACAGCTTTGGCCAAAATCCCCTCCTCCTCCCCACGAAGAGGACCTGGCAGTACACACGTGGCTGCCAGCAGCCCAAGGAAACGATTCAGTCTCAAGAGGAAGAAAGGCAAAGTGCACGAGATGTGGTTTCGCAGCTCACACAAGTTATCGAGCTAACATTTAACCATGTCATAAATATAAATCTTCCTGACCAACTGGCTAATAGCCCATTATGCACGCCCCTCTGGGCACTAATGGCAGAGCTGGTGATTCATTGACCCGGGGACCTTTTCCCGTGCAGTCTGTGCCCTGACCCAACCACCATCTCCATCTGGGACCGAGGGCTGCTCCTCAGCTCAGCTGATCCTGGAAAGGCGGAGCAGCAGAATCCCTGCCGTGAGCCCAGGGGGTGCACACAGAGCCCATCCCAACCTGGCTGGCTGCTAAACCCGAGTGGCACCAGGTTCCCACTCACTGGAGCAACCGCAGGACCTGAGCACTGTGCTGTTCTGGTGCTGGGATGCTGAGAGCCAGCATGCGTGCCAGCACTCCCCTGTTATCATCACCCTCGATGCTTTTTCCAGGGCTTGGAAGCACTTTGGAGCTGGGTCTATTGCTTCGTTTCTCACCTCCTGCTCAGGGTGGTCCCTCTGCTCCCTAACTCCAGGAGGGGCAGCGATAAGAAGGGCCATTCCCAGCGATGCGCTCTCATTTGTGTGCCCTGAGCACACCCCCTGTAGCCAAACTACCGCTGTGCTTAAAGTACATGCCTGAGTTCATCAATGAGGAGAGGCCACAAAAGGGAAGCGGAGAGGAAGACAGCAGAAATAACCCCGGAGCCGAGACTCCACGGAGCTGAATGCAGTGTTGATTGGGATGGTGGGTCAGCTGCCACTCGAGCTGGTCAGAAATCTTTCAGGAGAACCTCTGTGGCAGAAGAGCTTGTCAACCAGCCCCTGCTTTAGGCCACGAGCGTCCGGCATCTCACCCCGACCTCCACGCTGCTGTGGCAGCCCTGCAAACACTGGAGCTCTCGTTGCAGTCTGAATGGATCCACGCTGTGGTCACTCTGGCTTGCTCTCCTGACTCTGCTTTTGATAAAGCACAGTGTCCCATCAGAAACCACACCGGCTGCTCTCTGCAAGCGCTCTTTGCTAAGAGAGACACAAAAACGTTTCGAGGGCAGCAGCAGGAGCTCTGTTATCGCTGCTGCTGAGCAAACAGCTCTTAGTGAACAGACGCTCATTTCCGTTGTGCCTGCCACACGCTTCCCAGCTTTGGTGAAAGCATCCAAAAAAAAAACCCACGAAGAAAAAATAAATGTGCTGGATGTTTCTTTTTCATTCTGAAACGGTGGATTTCTTTCTCTCCTTCCTCTCCCAAACTTGCAGCAGTGTCGTGGGGAGGCCTGGGGTAGAGCAGGGATTGGGCTGCCGTAGCCCTGCCCGTCTCACCCTGCTCCACCTCGTGCCCCTTGGCACCACCACAGCGGGCAGTTCCCTGCCTGACACAGAGCAGAACATCCCAGCTCCTGGCTCTGCTGTTGAGAGCGGGACCACAGGATCAGCCTCCAGGCGCAGTTCCCAAACCTCAGCTATGGTCGCTGCCCAGATGAGGATGGTTTCAGTGTCCTCAGGAAGCCCCTGAGCAAAATGCAGGCATGAAATTGCCTCCAAGTGAGGAGTAGGAGACGTAGAGCAAAGAGCAGGAATGATGCGGGGGGGAGGCCAGCCTTTATCTCAGCTCCCACCCAGTAAAACACAAAGGGAAAAGGAAAGGTCTCCAGGCGTTGGTGCATTGCTTACTCTTCTTCGTCCCATGGGTGATGGAAATTTTGGCACTTAGCCACTGGGTCAGAATGGCCACTGGGACACTGCCATCAGGATGAGACAGCAGGGCAATCCCACTCGTGTAAGTAATGCGGGTGGAAGGGCACTGTGCTTCCCTCGGGGGTGGGAGCTGGTCCTCTCTTCCAGGGACCGAGGAGATCCCGATGCATCTGGTGCTCGCTCTGCATCTTTGCACCGAGGCAGACTGCCGCCAGCTTTAGGCAGAATGCAGTACCACTGGCACAACTGGCCCTTAGGCCAGTGTGAGGTATGAGAACCTGTTGGACAAAGCTCTCCTGGTGCTGAAGGATAAAGCGAATGTATGGCAGTACAGGCAGGAGAGGATATGCACATTACGCTGAGCACTGCTTTGCTGTGAGATGCTTTGGTAAATTACAGACAACTCTATGGGATGTGAGGATTTATGAGATCGCCGTCTGCCTTCAGTTTGTTTTGGAGTCTTGAGTCCAGTATCAGACATCGTGGTTTAAGGGACACTTTCCGCCCCACGTGTCCCATCTCTGCTGGATGGAGCACTCGGGGGCAGCATCTCCAGGAGAAGGCAGCGGCGATGAAGGGGCTGATGGGCCGAGCCCACGGTTCCACAAACCCCTCAGTGGACAAAGCCATTACCCCGAGGTGAGAAGTGCCACCCCACCTCACCCCTTCCCAGACCCCATCCCACATCCCCTCCCACTCAGCAGCGGCTCCCGCAGCCAGGACAGGGGCGGTGCCCCGCAGGGCAGAGCAGGCGGACCACGCGCTCGCGGATCTGCCGCGTCCTCACCCCGTACACAATGGGGTTGAGCATCGGTGGGACCACGACGTAGAGGTTGGCCAAGAGGATGTGGACGTGGCCCGGAATGCTGTGGCCAAAGCGGTGCGTGAGGAAGGAGAAGAAGGCAGGCACGTAGAACATGAGGATGACACAGAGGTGGGAGACACAGGTGCTCAGGGTTTTGAGGCGAGCCTCGGGGGACGGCAGCTGGAAGACGGTCCTGAGGATGAGCCCATAGGAGATGGCGATGAGCACCACGTCCAGCCCGGAGGAGAGCAGTGCCGTGGTCAGCCCGTACCAGACGTTGGCCCTGATGTCGGCGCAGGCCAGGCAGGCGATGCCCATGTGCTCGCAGTAGGTGTGGGGCATGACGTTGTGCCCGCAGTAGGGCAGCCGCTTCAGCAGGAAGATGGGAGGGAACATGATGCAGAAGCCCCGGAGCACGGCAGTCAGCGCCATCTTCCCGATCACCGACGGGGTCAGCGTGGCCGTGTAGCGCAGAGGGTCGCAGACGGCCACGTAGCGGTCGAAGGCCATGGCCAGCAGGACGGACGACTCCACGATGAAGCTGAAGTGGGTGAAGAACATCTGAGTAATGCAGGCGTCGAAGGAAATTTCTCTGGCACTGAACCAGAAGATGGCCAGCATCTTGGGCACCGTCGTGGTGGAAAGCATCAGGTCGGACAGAGCCAGCATGGCGAGGAAGAGGTGCATGGGCTCGTGGAGGCTCCTCTCCGTGGCGATGACGAAGAGGAGGACGGAGTTGCTGAACACTGCGGTGATGTACATCAGACAGAAAGGAACGGAGAGCCAGATGTGGGACTCCTCCATGCCTGGGATACCGGTCAGGACAAAGGTGATGGGGTCGAAGCTGCTTTCATTGAGCTCATACATGGTGCTGCTGCTCCCAGCCCAGTTCTGCTCAGCATGGGAAAGAATGCCATGTGTTAACCCACGTCCACCCACCGACACGTGAATGCTGCTGCATGCAACGTCCTCTCTGCAGCTGGTCTCCAAACTGAGCCGTTCCTGAGGCCGAGGGCCTCATTTGGTGCATTTTGCTGCACAGAGGAATCTGTTCATCTTTTTCTATCAACCCTCAGGAACTGTGTCTGGAAGAAAAACACTTTCTCTGTCCCTCCGCATGCACCGTGCAGCAGGCCAGGCCCTGTTTGCTGCCTTACTATCACAAGGAGGCACTCAGCGTCACCATGGCTTGCTTTGTGGCAGCGGTGGGCAATTCTCAGCCCCACTCAATGAAACAACGCAGTGCCTTGATCTGTTCGGAGCAGTTTTTGAGAGCTCCTTGTTAAGTCAGGAATAAAACCAGCCCCAGTGCTGCCGGGCATCCCAGATGTGGCTGACACGCAGCCACGGCCCCGAGGGTGGTGACCACCCCTGGAACCTCTGCTGGATGGGTTTCTCCCTCCATTTCCACCCACAGAAACAGGGTGATCCATTTCCAAATGATATAAAGCACTTCTAGTGTCCCTGGCCCATCTCAGAGGGGCTTCAAGGAGACGAATGCGGGCAGACATGCGCAGGAGCAGAGGACCTCCACAGACGCTTGCAGGCACCACAGCCAGCCCGTGCTGACTGCCCTGCTCACACAGCGCAGAGAGCCCTCACCCCTTCCAGAGGAACAGAAGCAGATTTCTCTCACCTGTCAGCTCGCTGCTTTCCTCTCCTTTCAAGCAGGAACACTTGCCTGATCGTCAGCGCTGGCACAACGCATCCCACAGGGTCAGCCCCGCTCCCGGCTCAGCCCCGATAGGTGCACTGTGGGTCCCCCCCCCACCCATGGCCGAGGGCCGTGGTTAAACCCTCCCCTCCCAAACCGCAGCTGCGGTGCTCTGTGGGCATTTAAACTGCCCTGCATTAAAGATTAACCACGAGTGAGCCTGCGGGGCTGAGTGGAGGCATTTCCTGCTCTCCACCATTGGTGCTGTGCTCCCACTCGCTGCACACCCCGGGCCCCCATCCCCTGCTGCTGGACCCTGCACAGTCCCACCAGGTCCCTCTGCCTCCTTGTGCCCTCAAACCTCCCACACCACCTCCAACTCTGCCCGCGGTGCCCCTGCTCTGTGGGAGGGGTTCCTCCCTCTGCCTGCAGCCCATGGGCAATGCTGTATGAGCGGGTGAGCTGCAGAGCAGCTGCAGGGGTGCGTGCCCAGGTCGAGCTGCTGGTCTGGGCCAGCACCGACTGGAGCTCCGGAACTGCACCATTCAGAACACACTGTTACTGCACACTCATTTTTAAAGCACAGTGCTGATGGCATCCTGTCCTGCTCAGGTTCCTCTCAATATCTGCTGTAATTCTGCAGGTTGGATTCGCTGCCATTGGGAACAGTGCCCCACGGCTCCAAGCTCAGGGACGGGCAGGAAGGGCCCAGGAACACCAGGACTGGGAGGACGGTCCCCACCAGGCAGGGCTGGAGTTGCTGCTGCCCTATGGGTGCTGGGGCATCCATCTATGTGCACCAAGCCCCATCCCAGGAGACAGCGGGACATGGTCCACCCAGCATCACCATTAACAGTCTGGGCGACAGGACAGAGCGCACCCTTGTTATGTTCACAGACACGAAGCAGAGGAGTCCCTCTGCGGCCGGCACCGTGTGTTGGAGGCTGGAAAAAGGCCGTGTGCTCCGGAGTGGACTCTAGAGGTCTCTGTGGGGTAAGAAATGCCGCAGGGCCGCAGCACGGGCGGTGGGATCCTTCCCGGAGGGATCCCGCGGCGGTGGCACCGAGGGCAGACGGGCTGAACGCGGATGGCGAGGGCCTGGCATGGGGAGGATGCCCGCCCCCAGGAGGCGGCAGGTTTGCGAGGCACGCATTGGCACAGCCCCGCTCAGACCCCACCACCCGGACTGGGAGCGCTGGTTGAGCTCTGCAGTAATTCCCGAGCACCGTCACTGCTTTGCACTGCTGCGCACACACGTGTGCTCACACTGAACATCTGCACCGCGTTTGGTGGGGGCGACATGTCGGAGCACCTCCACAGCTCTGTGCCCAGGGGCAGCCCAGGGCACTGTGCCTGGAGAGGGGCCCCTCTTTGATGCACTGTTTTCCCCTCTTTGTGTTCCCCCTCTTTATCAAAGCCCCCTCCTGCAGCCGCACTGCGGGGACAGGAGCGGGGACACAGCCTGGGCACGCTGCGTGCTCCCTGCACAACATCACCTGCTCACCTTCCCAGGCCGTGCTCAGCTGGTGCTGCCAGCTCTGCTAACACAGCCATTGTGCCATTGTTTGAGGGCTTTTCAATCAGCACTGTTTGCTTCACAGACCTTGTCCTCCCAGGACACGATGCCTTCCTCCCCACTCCCTGCTCCGTGGGTGCAGAGCACAGCCTGGGAGAGCCCCCGTTCAGTTCTGGCACAGCACAGCTCCACGGGGCCGGTGCTGATGCTTTTGGCTTTTCTCTCCCACAGCCCTTTCCTGAGGGCTGAGCACTTTGCTGCCAGAGGGATGAGGCCCATGTGGGACCTGAACACCCCCCCACGCTGGGAGCAGAGGGGCAGAGTGACACAGCACTGCAGCACTGGGGGTCCAGGAGGAGCTGTGCCACCAGCCCCTGCCTCCTTCAGTCCATTCCCTGATGCCTTCACTGCCCAGAGGTCTGCAGAGCAGAGGAGAACCCAAACACTGCTGGGAGCAGACTCCCCTCCCCACAGACCCTGCCCCACGCCCAATGCATCCACCCAGGGCTCAGTGTTGGGGCTCAGGGTGCAGCCCCTCCACCCTTCCCCCAGCCGGGACCCCAGCACCCTGCAGCACACGCGGTGTGCCTGAAGCCAGGCTGGTTGCATTTGTTGTTGTTCTTCCAAAGGGAGAGGAATCGCTCTCAGCAGAAGCGCTCAGGAGGAGCCCACCTGCTGCTGCTCTGTGCTGGGGCAAGAGCTGAAGCCCCCAACTCTGCGTGTGCTCAAACGTTTGCTTTATGACTGCATTTCCAACCACACCACCCAGTGAGCAATGCCCAGTATATATTTAACCTTTAAGTGTTTTCTCCCTGGGAGAAGAGAGGAGGCAGAAGGCAGTGCTCAGAATAAAAAAAAAGCTCAGATGTTTGCTCAGCAGCAAACACCACACGGCCCCGAGGTCAAGAGAACAGAAACGTGGAGGAGCAGCAGCACGGATGCTCTGGAGATGCTATTTTTGCTCCCAAGAACATCTTCCCTCCAAGAGCTTTACCTGCGTGACGCAGAGACCCCACAGCAATAGCTGCACTGCGGGGCAGCTCCGTGCCAGCAGCAGCACGCTCTGCTCCGACCTCAGCACTCCCAAACTGCCGTGGCACATTGGTCAGCCCTGCTCACCACGAGCTGTGCGGGGCACACGAAGCAGCCACGGTGAGCAGCCAGCTGGAGGCTGTGTGCAGTGGAGACACAGAGCAGCACCTGCCCTCCCCAGATGGGTGCTGTGCCCATGGTCATATTCGCTTGGGTCCCCTCCGACCCAACCCTTCCATGAGTCTGCTACTCTTCCTCTTCCTCCCGGAGCTGAGGTGCACCCCAGGCAGCAAAAGGTGCACCTGATCCTGGAAAGGGCTGGGACTGAGCTTCTGCTGCTCACACACACCGGCAGTGCTCCTCTGCCGGGCATGGGGGGCTCATCCTCTGCTGACCCTTACCTCCAGCAGAGGGGGAGTGCACCCCACTCTGTGCACACAGAGCACCACGAGCTCCCTCCGCTCAGTGCTGTTCAGGAGCACAGTGTGTCAGAGAGCAGCACATCGAGCACAGAGCCCTGCAGAGCAGCAGCCCCAGCCCACGTCACTGCCCATGGGTTCTGCCACCCCTGTGGGCAGCACCAGTGCCAACCTTCCTCTGCCCCAGAGCTGTCCAGCTGAGCTCCTTCTCCCTGTCCTGCTGTCTCTGGAGTCACGGTTTTGTTCCTGAGCTTTGCTACCATTCTGCCTTGTGATTTAAACATATCCCACTTTGCTCACTGCCCGAACTAGAAGTTCATCCCCTTCCCAGGCACTTTGCAAGCCCTCTGCCTGCCCTTCCCAAGCTGCTCCCCTCAGGTCCTCCAGCCCTGTGGCCATTTCCACCTCCCCCTCCTGTCCCTTGGCACCAGGTCTCGCTGCTCCCGTGCTGCCCAGGACAGGAGCATCACCTCATGTCTCCATGGGATGATGCCCACCAGCCCAACCCTTCAGTTTGGGGCACACGGGGATGGGCTGATGGTTGGACTCCGTGATCTCAGAAACCTTTTCCAACCTCAGCAATTCTATGATTCTCCCTCAGCACCGCGACAGCCACGCTCCCCACCCCCTGCACCCAGACCAGGCTGTGTTTGTGCAGCTGGAGGCCGCAGCTGACGGCCCTTTGGGGACCACTCTCACTCTGCCAGCGTTGGTTTGCACTCACTGACCCGGAGCTGCAGATTTATCAGTGCAGTGCCTGGAGAGGCCCATGGAGGTGGTGCCCCAGGAGTGAGGGGTTGCTGGTACAGCCCTGTGCTGCTGGTACAGCCCTGTGCATCGTGCTCTGAGCAGCTCTGCTGTGTCCACCTCCAGCACAGCCCAGCCCCACGGGCACTATTCTGCACAATGGCCATTGAGAGGTCTCTGAACCACGCTGACACCTCACATCAGGAATCCCTGCCCACGGGAGGGGTTGGATCCAGGTGGCCCCTGAGGTCCGTTCCAAGGCAATCCGTTGTGTGGTTGCACAGATCCAGGCTGCCTGGGCGCTGCTTTTTCCTCAGCTGTCATCCTTGGGCAATGGCAGACCCCTCTGTGTTATCTTCCATGAACTCACAGGCATTCGACTGCTCTCTTATTTCTCTCCTTTTCCCATTTCTGGTGCCACATCAGTGCCGCTGGGTCCCACACCATGGGGCAGTGGGCCGCAGTGCCACTCCCACGGCACTCAGAGGACACGTGTAACTCAGAGCACTCCAGATGCACGAGTGACATTTGGCATCACACGGAGGCACCGGGTGCACTTCTCAGGTCACCTGGGTGTGCTGCCCTTCCCCTGGAGACCCATCCAAAAGGGACCAAGGGAAAGGAGGGAGGGGCACGCTTCAGCATAGGTTCATAAGGTTGGAAAGGACCTACAAGATCATCCAGTCCAACCATCCTCCCATCACCATCCCTACCCAACTACTAAATCAAATCCCTAAAAGCAGGGTCTGTGTTAGGACAAGGGGAAATGGTTTCAAACTGAAAGAGGGTAGAGGTAGGTTGGGTACAAGGAAAAAGCTGTGTGCTCTAAGGGCGGTGAGGAACTGGCACAGGTCACCCAGAGAAGTGGTGGGTGACACATCCCTGGAGACACTCAGGGTCAGCCCAGACAGGGCACCGAGCATGGAAACACAGGTGCAGAGCTGGAGCACAGGGCAGCATGCAGCGGGGGGGTCACGGTGCACATGACAGCACGTGGCCCCGCAGGGTGGGCTCCGAGGGCAGGGGGCCCTGCAGCTCCCACAGGGACCACCTCTCCACAACAGCATCTGCTCACGTTGGCCGTGCAGGGGACACGTCCCCACGGACACAGCCCTGCCCTGGCTGCTCCTTCTCGTGCATCTTTGGGCTGAGAGGTACTCTGTGAGATTCAGCTCCGGTCCCGCGTGGGTCCCACTGAGGACGCGGAGTGGTTCTGTGGTTAACGTGGTGCTGTGGGTGTCCACACTCGAGCTGCACCCAAGCACCACAAATCACGGAGCCACGAAGGCTGGAAAAGCCCTCCAAGACCCCTGAGCCCAACCCAGCCCACCCCGGTGCCCACCGACCGCACATGTCCACCTGGCCCTGCTCTGCCTGCAGTGGTCCCCAGGAGGTGAGGGATGGTGCCCCAGGAGGTGATGTTGGATGAAATGATCTTAGTGGGACTTCCAACCTTTATGTTTCTATGATTCTGTGTCCCAGGAGGTGGCGTGTACCCTCCTGGGACGGGATGGACGTCGTCTCAGGAGATGATGGATACTGTCCCAGGAGGTGATGGTACTATTCCAGGACATGATGGGTACTGTCCCCAACCTGCCTTAGGAAACAAACAGCAGCCCCACTGATGGGACCCGAAGTGCTCTGGTGCTGCAGGTTCCCAGCACATTTGGCCTTTGCCCCACCTGGCAGCTCCAGGTAACCCCACTCCCAGGGAAGGACAGGGATGGGGATGGGGATGGGGATGAGAACAAAGTCAGGGATGGGAATGGGGCCAGGTAGGAGACCCCACCATGGTCCCACTGCCCAGGTGCTCTCAACCCGTCCCCACTGGAGGGGACACTCGGTGGCTCCAGGACTTTCAGCAGCTGAACATTCTGCAGGGCTGAAGGCATCATGATTTTCATTACACTTGGAATTCCTCATGGCCAGCGGAGATCTAATCGTGCAATAAGCAGGCTGTTAAGCCTCGTACTCCAAAGAACGCTGAGGCCATTGTCTCCTAATCACTTCAGCAAATTTTAATTAGACCAGAACGTATTCTCTATAATCCCCTTGCAGAGGAAGCAATGTCCCAGCCAGGGACAGAGCCAGGGGGTGCAGAGCAGCTCAGTGCTGCTGACGGAGCAGCAGAATGGGAACCTCCCCAGCATCCAGCTCCGAGGCATCTGTGTGTCTGTGTGTCTGTGTGTCTGTGTGTCTGTGTGTCTGTGTGTCTGTGTCTGTCTGCCAGCCGAAGAGCAGAGCACAGCTCTGGCCACACGTGCAGGTCCAGGAGTACAGGAGCTGAAGGTCCTCGAGTGGAGGATGGGGACGTTCAGAAATGAGGTGGAGCCGCTCGTGATGGAAGCACAGAGAACCGAGCAGCAGCGCACGGTGCGTCAGCAGTGCAATGGCATCAGGAAACAGAGGGCTGCAATGCCTCTGATTGACAGCAGTGGGATAAGAGTGTCCTGGGAGCTCGGGGAAAGGAAAAGACCATGAGGGCACTGAGACCAAGAGCTGTGCAGGAGGGGAAAGGAGCGTTCGCTGGCAGTGAGCTCCCCCACGGCCGGAAGAGCTCCAGACCCAATCGAGTTAACAAATCAAATTCCTCAACAGATAATGAAATACATAAAGTTGTACCCAACAAATGGAAGAGAGTTAACTCAGCTCAGTGCCATCCCAGCTCCACATCACCCTGCTCTGCATCACCATCACCCATGCCACCGGGGAGGGGAGGGGAGGGGAGGGGAGGGGAGGGGAGGGGAGGGGAGGGCAGGGGAGGGGAGGGGAGGGGAGGGGAGGGGAGGGGAGGGGAGGGGAGGGGAGGGGAGGGGAGGGGAGGGGAGGGGAGGGGAGGGGAGGGGAGAGAGAGGAGAGGAGAGAGAGGAGAGGAGAGGAGAGGAGAGGAGAGGAGAGGAGAGGAGAGGAGAGGAGAGGAGAGGAGAGGAGAGGAGAGGAGAGGAGAGGAGAGGAGAGGAGAGGAGAGGAGAGGAGAGGAGAGGAGAGGAGAGGAGAGGAGAGGAGAGGAGAGGAGAGGAGAGGAGAGGAGAGGAGAGGAGAGGAGAGGAGAGGAGAGGAGAGGAGAGGAGAGGAGAGGAGAGGAGAGGAGAGGAGAGGAGAGGAGAGGAGAGGAGAGGAGAGGAGAGGAGAGGAGAGGAGAGGAGAGGAGAGGAGAGGAGAGGAGAGGAGAGGAGAGGAGAGGAGAGGAGAGGAGAGGAGAGGAGAGGAGAGGAGAGGAGAGGAGAGGAGAGGAGAGGGAGGCCATCTGGTCCCACTCCCCACAATGTCCAGGGACACCCACAGCTCCAGCAGTGCTCACAGCTCCATCCCCTGACCCCGGGTGTCTCCAGTGATGGAGCACCCACCATCTCTCTGGGCAACCTGTGCCAGTGCCTCAGAGCCCCCACTGTAAACAACTTCTTCCTTACATTCAGTCTAAATCTGCCCTCTGGTTTGAAACCATTTCCCCTCAGTAGCACAGAATAGAATAGAACAGAACGATTGGAAAGGATCTGGAATTTGATTATCGAGTTGAACTCCTTGTGCACCTCAGGGCAAACCAGAAGTTAGAGCACATTCCTGAGGGCATTACCCACTGCCTTCTGCACACCCGCAGCCATGGGGTTCAGCACTTCTCTAAGTCAGCCCCAGGACAAAAGCTCCACGTGGAGGCGGAGGCAGCACTGTGTCACAGCGGGATAGGAGCATGACAGCTCTAGACAGAACAGTGGCAGTGCCCACTGTGCTGCTTTGCTCCTCGCTGCTGCTCGGGTCTCCTGCAGCCATCGGGGGATGCAGGTGGTGCAAGAATCGCATCACTGCGTTGTGCTGATGCAGCACTCGTCCCGGGGATGTGTGTGCTTGGCACCAGCAGAAGTGCTCGGGCTGAGGATAACATCTCAGCACTGCTTCTGGAGAGCACTGAGCTGCACAGAGGCGGATGCAGAGAATGAGGCCTTGATCAAACGCGTCCTGAAGCTGGAATGGGATCACTGCTTGCATCAGCTGGTGCTGGGGGAGTCACACAGCAGCACTGGGGCCCCATTCTGCTGCTCTCGGGTGGACGGAGCTGCTCCAGTGCTGAGCGAGGGCTGCACCGGGGCCGTCCCACGGGGCACTGTGTTTATTGGATCTCGCCTGCTGCAGAGGAAATGTCTTTTATTACTCGGCCGTTTATTGATTGGATCTGTGCTTTCTGTTTTACGCTGAGGTTTATATTTCTCGCTGGGCACAAGCTCTGTTTTGAAAGCTCTGTATAATATCAGTAGGTGTGCCAACACAGTGTGCTGGCTGCCCCAAAGCCGATGGGACACCTCACTCTGCAGGCACCGCACCACGCTAGGCACACGTCGGTCCACCTGCCTTCCCCATCACATCGCTCTGAGCAGTGCTGCCCGTGGATGTCCCATGTCCCATCCAGCGATGGGAACTGCCCCACTGTGGGGCCACAGGAGGAGCTGTGGATGGGCACAGGCACAGTGCGGCCTCGAGTCGCATCGGGGGAGGTTTAGCTTGGGTTCTGGGCAGTGGCTGGGCACTGGCACAGCTGCACAGGGAGTGTGGGGGTCACCGTCCCCGGAGGTGTTTCAGAACCGTGGGGATGTGGCACTGAGGGCCGTGGTGGTGTGGGCTGGGGGTGGGTTTGGGGATCTCAAAGGGCTTTTCCACCATAGCGAGCCTTGGGTGCTATGATTCTAGGAACAGGGATGGGGCCTTTGGATGATGCCTTTCCCCTCTCCAAGTGTTGTATCGGCAGCACCGGGTCCTGCCCTTCCAAAAGAAGGAACAGTGGAGAGGCTGTGGATGCCCCATCCCTGGAGGGGCTCAGGGCAAGGCTGGATGTGGCTCTGGGCAGCCTGCTCTGGTTGGCGACCCTGCCCACAGCAGGGGGCTGAAACTCAATGATCTTTGAGGTCCTTTGCAACCCAGGCCACCCTATGATACAGAAAGGAGTTGTGTGTAGCCCAAGTACACACAGAGGGTGAGGGAGGTGTATGGGGGCTCCCAGCCCTGACAGAACACAGGGCCCCCCAAAGCTCCCCACGTCCTGCAGGGCCCATGGCAGGGTCACACAGCAGCACAGGGGTGGCAGCAGGGGGGCTCAGGGGATTGCACACTGAGGTCAGGCTGAAGGCTGGCAGATGAGTTTCCCAGAGCACAGTGTCTGAATTGAAGAGAGCAGGGAATGGCAGGGAGGGAACGAGGAGCTGAAATAAGTGCAGTGTGGAATAATCTAGTTTCCTAATGACAGAATTAATTCCAAAATCTATCTGACCTTGAGAAAGTTGGATGCAGAGAGAAAGTCGATCACCCAGAAACTGCAGCAATTAACAAAATTACCACTAGCATGGAGGGGAGGGGAGGGTGAAGGGAGGGTGAGGGGAAGGGGAGGGGTGAGAGGAAAGGAGGGGAAGGGGAGGGGTGAGGGGAAAGGAGGGGAAGGAAAGAAGAAAAAGAGAAATTATTACTGTTGGAAAAGCCCTCCAAGATCCCTAAGCCCAACCCCAGCCCATCCCACCGTGCCACATCCCCACAGTTCCTGAACACCTCCATGGTGACCCCACTGCCGCCCTGGGCAGCTGTGCAGTGCATCACTGCTCTTTTAGAAAACAATTCTTCCCTGATATCCACCCTAACCCTAACCCTGGCACAGCTTGAAGCCATCACCTCTTCTGTCTAGCCTGGTCTCCAGTGCTGCAGTTTCTGTAAACTTGCATCACAAGGAGGGAATTGTGGCACCTCAGCATGACTCCAAAGTGCCACAGCCCCACATCCCAGTGCCATGGAGCTCAGAGCTGGGGCTGGGCATGGGACGGGCTCCTGCACATCACTGCTGTCTGTAGGAACTGTGATTGGGATGCTAAACGGGCTCACAGGGATTAGTCACAAGAGCAGCACATCAGTCAGACAAATCTGCTTAAGCGAAGCACAGGAGTGAGGGGAAGCACTAATTGCTCTGTGGGTGAGGGCTCTGGTTAATCTCCCAAGGACGGAGGGCTCGGGGCATTGCCACGCAGGAGGTGGCAGCTGTCCCAGCAGTGCTCTGGGCATGGCCTGGAGGGAAGCCTTGCACAGCGGCTGCTCTGGGACATCTCCAAGCAGGGATGCTCCAGCCCTTCTCTGGGCAACTCAGCTGACCGAAGGGAAGGGCTGAGGTGTCCATTTAGCACTCTTCCATCTTCCAAAACTCACGGTGAGCTATAGGCAAGCACTGGGAGGGCAATCCCATGGGGCGCAGCAATGCTTTGCACAGCAGTAAAGCAATGTCTGCTGGGACAGACAGCACGTCAGGATCCAGCACGGCTGGTGGGGAGCTGGGGCACCCCCTTGTGCCACACACCGCCGTGTCCCAGTGTGGTCCTCGATCCACAGCTCCACCGATCCCACAGCTCACACTGAGAGGGAGAAGCACTGAAATTGGGGGCCCTCCAAGCAGAACACAGCCCTGCAGAGAGAAGCCACGCCGTGCATGGAAGGAATCAGAATACCTGAGATCATTTCCTTTGCATTTGTATTCAGGGCTCATCCGTGGCATTCTCTGTGCTGCCTGACTTCAGACTGACTGCCCTCCTGGCAGACACACATTAAGAGGGAACAATAAATTGCAGTACGGTTCTCCTGTACCTGGGTGCAGGGCAAATGGAAATAAGTTTGGAACAAAGCTTTATTTATGAACTTGGAATTGGATTATCGAGTCGTTGGCATCAGCAGCGGCAGCGCTGCTTTTTTAAGACCTTCCAGAAATTTCCAGGGAGATGTAATCCCTTCTTCTGACGATCTCCAGACTGTCCCTCATTTCCTCAGCTCCCCGATAACGTCTCTCTGTGCTCGTGCTGACGTTACTGCTCCTCATACATCAGATCACGATCTGGGAGCTGCAGCACAGCGCTCTGCTGGAGGGCACTGCAGCTTTGCCTGAAGCCCATCACGGAGTCAGAGTAATCCTTAGAGTTGGGAGGGACCTTTAAGGGCCATCTACTCCAACTCCCCTGCAATGAACAGGGCCAGTGCAGCTCCATCACTTTGCCCAGGGCCTGATTCAGCCTGGAAAGTCTCCAGGGACGGGAGATTCCCATCGATGGGAACGTGGTTGGGTTTTGTCCTGGGGATGTGAGAGCTCACCCAGCGGGGCAATGGAGCACAGAGCCATGGGGAGAGCTGAGTGCATAATGCCAGGGGTGGGAGCAGAGCCTGCATGGTGACCCCAACACCTGGGCTCAGGAGCTTCATCTTCGTTGGAACAGGCTGGTGTTGGCACAGCTGCCCAGGGAGGTGGCGGAGTCACCGTCCCTGGGGGTGTTCAAGAGCAGCGAAATGTGGCACTGAGGGACGTGGTCATCGGGCACGGTGGGGTGAGCTGGGGTTGGACTTGGGGATCTCAGTGGTCTTTCCCAACCTTGACAATTCTCTGGTGGCTTTCCTTCAAAGCTAGAGACACTGCAAGCCAGGCAGCAGATGCCATGCCAAGTGGTCACCACGCCAGCTGATCACCAAGTGCAACGGCTGCCTGCCGTGCCAAGCGGGCCCTGTGCTGCCTTCCCCGGGGCACCGCTCAGCATCACATCCCAGCGCGTGGGCTGCAGGGAGCTCCCCTCCTGTGTCCTTGAGCCGGCGGCCGCAGCTGGGCTGAGCTCTGCGTGAGTAATCCGCAAAGCCGTTGTGCTGATTGTCCGCTGCCCTACTTAACTGCGTCTCTGTGCCGAGCTGCAGCTCACTGCGAGGATGCACTGTGCCTCTCCCTGCAGGACCAGAGTGCGGACAGAGCACCACTGCCAATTAAATCCGCTGGGTTTCAAAATGCCGCACGATGAGGTCTCAGGAAAGGGGGCTGTCAGAATCACGGACCGGCCCAGGTTGGAAAGGACCTCAAGGGTCATGAATCTCCAACCCCCTGCCACAGGCACGGCCACCAACCTCCCCATTTCATAGCAGACCAGGCTGCCCAGGGCCCCATCCAATCCAGCCTTGACCACCTCCAGGGACGGAGCATCCAGGACCTCTCTGTGCAGCCCGTTCCAACACCTCACTGCTTTCACAGTAAAGAACTTGCCCCTAACATCCAACCTAAATCTTCCCTCCCTCAACTTAAAACCATTTCCCCTCGTCCTGGTGTTCTCTGCCCTGTCAAAGAGTTCACTCCCCTCCTGTTTACAGGCTCCTTTAGGTCCTGGAAGGCTACAGTGAGGTCACCCCACAGCCTTCTTTTCTCCAGGCTGAACAAGCCCAGCTCCCTCAGTCAGTCTCCGTCGGGGAGGTGCTCCAGCCCTCTGAGCATCTCTGTGCCCCTCCTCTGGACCCTTTCCCACAGCTCCCTGCCTTTCTTGTACTGGGGACTCCAGACCTGGACACAGTACTCCAGATGAGGCCTCACAGAGCACAGTAGAGAGGAACAATCCCCCCCATCCCTGCTGGTCACCCCTTTCCTGATGGAGCCCAGGATACCGTTTGCTTTCTGAGCTGCAAGAGCACATTGCCAGCTCACGTTAAGTCTTTCACCCACCAGGACCCCCAGGTCCTTCTCTGCAGGGCCGCTCTCAAGGACTGCTCCTTCCAGTCTGTATCGGTGCCGGGGATTCCTCCGGCCCAAGTGCAGAACCTTGCACTTTGCTGTGTTGAACCTCATTATGTTCACCCAGGCCCGCCTTTCAAGTCTGTTGAGGTCCCTCTGAATGGCATCCCTCCCTTCTACCATATCAACCACACCACTCAGCTTGGTGTCATCAGCAAACCTGCTGAGGGTGCACTTGATTCCGTTGTCAATGTCATTGATAAAGATGTTAAGGAGCACCAGTCCAACACAGAGCCCTGGGGGACACTGCTCGTTACCAGCCCCCACCTGCACACAGAACCATGAATCGCCACCCTCTGTCTGCAGCCTTTCAGACATTTGCTTATCCATCAGGTGGCCCACCCAACAAATCCACGTGCCTCCAATTTGGAGATGAGGATGTGGTGGGGACCGCGTCAAAAACCTTCTCAAGTCCAGCTAAATGACATCAGTCGCCTTCTCTTTGTCCACCAATGCCATCACTCCGTCACAGAAGGCCGCAGGTCTGGTTAAGCATGACCTTCCCTGGTGAAACCGTGCTGTCTCGGATCATTCCTCATCTGATCAAGCATGTCATCCAGGAGGATCTTCCCAGGCACAGAGGTGAGACTCACCGGCCTGTAGTTCCCCGGGTCCTCCTTGCTCCCTTTCTTGTACATGGGAGTGATGTGACCCTTCCTCCACTCATCCAGGACCTCACCTGACAGCCACAACCTTTCAAATATGACGGAGAGCAGCTCGGCAGCCACCTCAGCCAGCTGCCTCAGAACCCTGGCATGCACACCATCTGTCCCCATGGACCTGTATGCATTCAGTCTCATCAGGCGGTCTCAGAATTGCTCTGCCCTTACAGTGGGGGGGATTTACCACGCCAGTCCCCACCTAGAGGTTCAGGGATGCAGGGCTCAGGGATGTGAGAAATACTAGAATCCTGGCTGCCAGTGAAGGCCGAGGCAAAGAGCTCATTCAGTACCTCAGCCTTCTCTTTGTCCGTGGAAACCAGTTCTCCTTTTACATTTACCAAAGGAGGTACACTCGTTTTGGCCTGTCTCTTCTAGCCAATGTACCTGTAGAATGTCTTCATATTGTTTTTCACATCCCTCACCAAGTTCAGTTCTGCCTGCGCCTTGTCTTTCCTGATCCCACATCTGCAAGTCTGGAGGGCATCCCTGTATTCTTCCCAGGTGACACGCCCTTGTTTCCAGAGCTTGTAGGCATCTTTCTTGTGCTCAGTATGCCCAGCAGGTCCTTGCTGAGGACATGTACCACTTGAGGCAAACAGAAAATTGCCTGGAATGGGACAGAAAATGCTTTGCAGAACAGCACAGGAGCTCTGGCAGTCCTCTGCTTGGATGCTGTGTGGGAGTGCAGACCCATGGAGATGTGACTGAGCTGAGTGGCCCTGAGCCTTTCCTTTTTGTAGGGTTGGGATAACTGAACGAGCATCGGGGCTGAAGCTGAGATCCTGCATGTACCATTGATCTCCATCAGTGCACGTGCACAGGAGGATGAGGCGGGTTCTGAAGCAAGGGGTCCAGATGCAGCAGCACAGGAGGTTCTCCAGTGGTGCTGGAGGTTCCCACTGCTCTCTCCTCTCTCAGGTGACAACTGATAGGTGTGAGGGTACAGCCCTACGTTGTGCCAGGGGAGGTTTAGAGCAGAGAGCTTGCAAACAGGGAGGGGAAGTCAGGCACCAAGGCAGACTGCCCAGGGCCATGATGGGGTCACCATCCGCAGAGATATTGAAGAAATGTGCAGATGTGGCACTGAGGGACGTGGGTCAGCGATGGGGCTCAGTGGGTCGGGTGGGACTTGGTGATTTTGAAGGTTTTTCCAACCTCAATGAGTGCTTCAGCGGTCCCAGTGGCTTCCCCATGCCAGCTGCTGTAAGCAGGCCTCTGCCTCACGGATGATCAAACAGCCCTGACCCCGCAAAGCATCACCGAGTGCTCTGACACCCCAGGGTCATTTCCCTGCTCTGGGCCTAAGGGCAGGCACAGCAGTGTGGGACAGAGCCAGCAGGCAGCTCTGCACCACGTCCTCGGGACAGAGAGGACATCATGCCACAGGGCTGACACCAAACCTTCTCAGGTGGGTGGGAGGAGGATCCAAAGGACACAGTGGGTATTTGCAGTCCACCCCCAGTCCTCACTGGGGCACACTGAGCTTGTACACCTGCAAACACTCTGCTCAGGTGTTTTCTGGGGGCAACGAATCGCTGAACCACAGAACCACAAAACACTCTGAGTTGGAAGGGACCCGCAAAGAAAATGCAGTCCAACTGCTGGCTGCACGCAGGACCACCCCACATCCAAACCCTACGTCTGAGAACATCCTTCTGGTGCAAAGTTCTCTGGTCCTTCCTGAGGATGCTGTGGACACGGACCCATCGCGGTGCAGAGGGAGGGCGGGCAGTGCAGGGCCCGGGCAGTGCTCTCTCCTCTGACCCACGAGGTGCCCTCAGTGCTGAGGTTCAGTGCTGTGCCAGGAACACACAAACACTGCTTCACAAATGCCCATGGTCAGGGTCGTTAACAACTGCTGAAAGACCTAAGGAGATGCGAACAGGAGGGGTGTCAGGGAGATATCAGGTAAAATATTTAACGGACTATTGCTTTAAAGCACTTAAAGCCTTAACTTTGTGCTTGGTCAAGCAGAATTTGCTGCTGGTACAATCCGTGCTGGTTGTCCCCGAATGCCTCCCCGTGACTGCTTTGTTTGGGGACAGGGAGCACAGGGGGACACGCTCCTTCCAGGGACTGAGCTGAGGTTGAGTGCTCCACAACCGTCTGCCTCCCCCCACCTCCCGTGGAGGATGGGAGCTGTGCCAGCTGCTTCCCAGTTATTGGGGAACCCCTCCAGTCACCGCCGTTTTCCACGGAGGACAGACAGGAGCTGCGAAATCCGCCCCAAAACCTGACCAGAGACCCAGGAAAACCAGCTCTGCTCAAAAGATGGGATGTGGGGAAAGGGCACACATCTGTCCATCTGCTCACTCTGAGCAGTGGTACCACAGGAGCTGTGGATGGGTACAGGCACAGCACAGCCTCGAGTCGCATCAGAGGTTTAGGTTGGGTACTGGGGAGGGTTTCTTCTCAGGGCAGTGGTCTGGCCAGGTCAGGGTTGGGGGCACCATCCCTGGAGGCCACTGCGACGTGCCTGAGGATGCAAAGTGAGCAGCACCGCGGGGCTGAATCCACGTGGGATGTGTCCAAGGGCCAACAGCAGCAAAGCACAGCCGCACTGCGAGGGGAAGCAAGCAGACAGCAGGGCTGGAAAACCAGGGGCTGCCCCTCCGTGCTCAACCACCAGGCACACGGCGCCGGAGCATCGCCCACCCGGCCCAGAGGAGCTGCCAAGGGGTCAGCCCCGGCCTGGGGTGGGCACAGAGCACAGCGCTGAGCTGCGTGGAGGCACGAAATGCCACGAGCACGCACCGCCACGGTTGGGCACAGGGGAGCGCGCACTGCACTGAAGAACCGGCAGCGGAAAACAAGGAGGACGAGGCTCTCCTCCGGGGCCAACAGCGACAGGACGAGGCGGGGTGGGCAAAACGGGCCGGCGTGGCTCAGACGCGGGGCGAAACCCCTCCGTGGGAGCGCCGCGTCCCGGAGCTGCGGGCCCCGAGCCGAGGGTCCCCCCAACCCCACCGCCCTGTGCCCGTCCGGACCCAGAGCCACCCACCCACAGTCCGCGTCCCCTGGAAGTCAGCGCAGAACCCCACGCGCCCGAGACCCCGCGTGGACCCCCGCGGCGGCCGCTTCGCGCATGCGCACGGCCCCAGGCCTCGGCCACGCCCCCTCCCGCTTTGAGCCGACTTTCGCCGCTGTCCCCGCCCCTTCCGGTCCCGCCCCGGATACGCTGCGCCGCGCTCCGCACGCGCTCCTTTTCCGCCGCGCGCTCCAAGATGGCGGACACGCAGGTGGGGCCCACGCCACGCGGGGCCGCGGGGGGGAGGAGGCGGCGATGGCGGCCGCCGTGGGGACGGGGAGGAGCCCCGAAGCGGGCGGGGGGCGGACGTACTCTGCGCGGATCGGGCGCCGAGCGCTGGGGTGGCGGGGTTAGGCCGCGGTGTCGTGGAGGCCCACGGGGTGGGGTGTGGGTGGGCGTGGGGCCGGGTGTGATGGGCTCTGCGTGGGTGTGGGGCCGCGGTGGGGTGCGGGTGGGGCCTGGAGCTGTCTGTGATGGGGTCGTGGTGAGCGTGGGGCTGTCTGTGATGCCCTTTGTCCCCACTCCAGACCGAGCGGGCGTACCAGAAGCAGCCCACGATCTTCCAGAACAAGAAGAGGGCTCTGCTGGGCGAGGGCGGCAAGGAGAAGCTGCCCCGCTACTACAAAAATATCGGCCTCGGCTTCAAGACGCCCAAGGAGGTACGGTGTGACCCCGCAGTGCTCTGTCTGCTCCTGGAGCAGCACAGTTCGTGGGACCACAGAGTGGGGACGTTGGAAAGGAGCTCAGAGATGACCCAGTTCTGCCCCCCGGGGTGGGGACACTTCCCACTGGGCAGGGCCCTCTGTATCTCCCTGATACCTAATCGTTTACTACGTCTCCCTCTTTCAGTTCACAGCCGTTCCCCCTTGTCCTGTTGCTGTGTCACTGTATGAAGTTGCTCTCTAAGGTCTGGAAGGCCACAGTGAGGTCTCCCTGCAGCCCTCCCTTCTCTGGGCTGAGCACCCCCAGCTCCTCAGCCTGTCTCCATACAGGGGTGCTCCATTCTCTGAACACCCCCATGCCCTCCTCCAGACCCACAGCCCCACATCCTTCCTGTGCTGGGAGCCTCAGGCCTGGACACAGTGCTCCACATGGGGCCTCTGGAGGGCAGACAGAGGGCGACAATCCCCTCCTGTCTGCTGTCCCCCACCTCTGTTGGGAGGGGGACTGAAGCCCAGGGGACTGGTGGCCTTCGGGCTGTGAGCACACACTGCTCCCTCTCATCCAGCAGAACCCCTTGGTCCTTCTCCACGGGGCTGCTCTCAGTGACTTCTCTCAGTCTGCACAATCTGGGATTGCTCCAATTGAAGCGCAGCACTTTGCATTTGGCCCTGCTGAACCTCACGAGGTTCACACATGTCCTTGTGCAGGACCTTTTGGGTCTGTTTCTGTCATATCAATTGCAGCACGCGCAGCTCCTCAGCACCTGGGTCTCCACATCACTGGGTCTCTGTGCTGCAGGGCTGCCCGTGTGCCCAGACACTGAACACTGCTTCTCTCATAGGCTATTGAGGGCACCTACATCGACAAGAAGTGCCCCTTCACTGGTAATGTCTCCATCCGTGGCCGGATCCTGTCAGGTGAGTTGTGCAGCACCAGAAACGTAAGCGCGTGATGCCACCCGAGCAGAAATCACACAGAGCCCACAGGTGCCCCTCGGGAGCTGCGGGGCAGCACAGCACTGGTCCTTGAGCTGCACATGATGCCGTTCTCACGATGGTCTTCCAAGCCTCAGATCGCAGGGGCTGTGACGACAGTGCCACATGGCATTGCTGATGCTTGGAGCAAGGACCCACTGCTGGTGTTTGTGCAGTGCAGGCTGTAGGGCAGAGACCAGGGTGTGTTAGGGGCTCGTCGAGAGGACAGATTGATCTGTAGCACAGGTTGTAGGCCGGTAAGGGGGAAGGAAGTCCTTGTGTCCTGCAGGAGTGAGAGGAGCCGCCCTGAAGGGACGTGTGGTAATTCATTGTTCACCGAGGTCAGCTGGGCCACTGCCCTCCCGTGTTGGGCACTGCTGCTCGTGGGTGACTCCTCTGGAGGGCTCCGTGCTGCAGCGGGTGGAAGCAGCTCCTCTCTCGTCCCCAGGCGTGGTCACCAAGATGAAGATGCAGCGCACCATCGTCATCCGGCGGGACTACCTGCACTACATCCGCAAGTACAACCGCTTCGAGAAGCGCCACAAGAACATGTCTGTGCACCTGTCCCCGTGCTTCAGGTGCGTGCTGGCACGGCTCTGCTCGCCCGCATGTGACACGCGTGTGGGCTGTGCGGTGCTCAGCCCTGTGCCGGCTGAGGGTGCTGCTGGTGGTGATGTCTGAACTCACGATGGTCTTCAGAGTCCCCGCTGGTGAAGGGGCTGCTGACAAAGGCTGTGGCCGTTGCTGAACCAGCAGGTGTGGTCTGTCTGCGTGCTGCGTGTGAGAGCACGTGCTCGCTCGGGCCTGTAGTTATTGAGAGGTTAAAAAAGCAAGGAAGAGCTCGGGCTGATGTTTCCAAAGGAAATGCTGAGGGTGCTGGGGGGCTTCAGAGGCTGGTGTGTGTCCCCATCTGCATGTGCCAGTCCAGCTGTGTTGGCTCAAGGAGTGCATCAGGACCAGAAGGGAAACTCGTGGCGGCTGAAGGGTTTCCCTTCGGGTGCTCAGCACTCCTCCTGCACCCGGGGGATGCTCCCATCTGCTGCTGCAGTTCGTGCTCACGTGGAGGGACGGACTGAGGCCCGGGGGGATGAGCTCTGCTATTTCAGCACAGTCATCACTGCAGCTCTGATGGTGCAAGGTCACTTGCAGTGCCGTTCCACAGCACTGGCACTGTGCTGCAGAGCAGGGAACTGCAGACTGGCAGCACTGAAACTGCTTTCATTGCAGGGATGTGCAGATCGGAGACATCGTGACCGTGGGAGAGTGTCGGCCCCTCAGCAAAACCGTCAGGTTCAACGTCCTCAAGGTCACCAAGGCTGCAGGCACCAAGAAGCAGTTCCAGAAGTTTTAAAAGCAGCAGATGGAGTGTATTTGGGAGAAATAAAACCTTTTTAAATCTACCCTGGCTGTGTGATGTGGAGCAAAGGGCACAGGAATGCAGCAGCACGTGTGAATGCATTGAGCTGCAGGAGTGGCTCTGAGCTCGAGGGGATGTGGTGTCAGGCAGGTGCTGCTCTGATGTCTCAGGTGTGGGTGAGGGTCAGGGGATGAGCAAGTGGGCTGCAGGGAGGTGGGCACAGCTTGGGCTTAAACGTGTATTAACCGTGTTTAATGAGAGCTGCCACGTGGTGGGCCCTCAGAGGTGTGAGAACCAGAGGTGGAAGTGGAGCACCTCAGATCAGGGTTGCTATGCTCTCAGCACCGCCTTAATGGGGCTGCTCGTTGGCACCATTGCAATACTGAAAAGGGACGAGGTGGGGTATGGGATTCATGGCTCAGCAGGGCTGTGGGACTGCATCCCCCAGCTATGGGGCAGCGCTGCTGTGTCTGAGTGGGCAGAGCGTGGGGGTGGGGTGGGGTGGTGCTCCTGGAGGCAGGGCTGGAACAACTGGGCACTGAGTAAGGCTGATGGTTGAAAACTTGGGGGCTCTTGGGACACCCTGTGCTGAATCAGTCTCGCCTTTCCTGTGCCTGGGAATGGTTTCCAGGAGATAGCAAACACCCCCAAACTGTCCTGTAGGGGATCCTCTAGGAGGCAACGCTGCCAACCCCCCATCCAAAACCTCACGTCCCCTTAGGAAGCAGTGGGGAAACTCCAAGTTCCTCCCGGAGGTTTTTGGGGAGGGCTTTTACATCTTTTACTACTTTTACAGTGCCTTTACATCAATGCACACTGCTCGGGAAGCAAGCAGGGGGAGCTGGAAAACGGGATGTGCTTGGAGCACTACGAGCTGGTGGCGACCATGGGGGTGTGGGGTGGTGCTCAGAGGGTGTCGCCTTTTCAGAAGGGGTGGGCTATGTGGGAAGGGGGGTCGCCCTCTGTGTTAAGGAGTGGACAGACTGAGGAGCTCCCTCAGCATCTTCATCAGTGATGGGTTTGAGCGCACTCTCTCAAGTTTGCTGATCACACCAAAGCTGAGGTCAGAAGGAGGGACCATCCACAGGGACTTCAACAGACTCCAAAGGTGGGACCGTGTGAACCTGAGCATAGCAAAGCACAAAGTTTTGTGCCTGGGTCTGAGTAACGCCCGGTGCATGTAAAGACTGGGAGAGGTCCTGGTAGATGAAAAACTGAACGTGAGCCAGCAGTGTGCTGCTGCAGCCTGGAAGGCCAATGGTGTCCTGGGCTCCATCAGGAGAGGGGTGGCAGCAGGGACAGGGAGGGGACTGTCCCTCTCTGCTCTGCTCTCCTGAGGCCCCATCTGGAGTACCGTGTCCAGGTCTGGGGCCCCAGTACAGGAAAGGTGTGGGGCTGTTGGAGAGGGTCCAGAGGAGGGCCATGAGGATGCTCAGAGGGCTGGAGCACCTCCCCTACAAAGACAGGCTGAGGGAGCTGGGCTTGTTCAGCTGGAGAAAAGAAGGCTGCGAGGAGATATCATCACACCCTTCCAGGGCATAAAAGGGGATTAAAAACAGGAGGGAAATCAACTTTTCACAAGGGTAGGCAGAGAGAAGATGGGGGGAATGGTTTTAGGCTCAAGGAGAGAAGGTTTAGATTGGAAGTTAGAGGGAAGTTCTTCACAGGGAGAGCAGAGAGGTGCTGGAACAGCCTGCAGAGAGGCTGTGGGTGCTCCACCCCTCGAGGTGCCCCAGACCAGGTTGGATGGGACCCTGGGCAACCTGGGCTATACCACATCTGGATGTTGGTGGCCCTGCATGGGGCTGGAACTTGATCCTCGGGATCCTTGATCCGTCCCAAGCCATCCTATGCTTCTGTGATCTGTGAAGGTCCCTTCTGATTGAGCTGCTCCGTTCCAGCTGTCAGGAGCCCTGAGCACATGGGAGCAGCACTGTGTGCAGCAGCACCATGCTCATGATGTGCACGTGAGACGTACTGCTCTGTGCCACCACAGCCGCTGTGCAGCTCCCGCACATCCCTGAAACCCTCTCGAGAAGGGCAGTAATGAACTGTGGGGCTCATTCCTCACCCAAAGTGTCCATGGAGGAGGTGACCGCCAGCACCTGTGTCGTCCTGATCCCACACATCAGTGCAGTGAAGCCCCACAGCTCCACACCGCTCCTCTCAGCAGCAGAAATCAGTGCTTCCACCATTCGTGATGGGAAGCACAGCCCGGTCAGTTCAGTGCTGGAAGGAGTTCTGTTCAGCTGTGTAACGTTCCCATTGACCCTGCAGCAGCAGGTCACAGAGGAGGTGACTTACACAGGGAATAGATTTACCCATGAAAGGTCAGCGTGGATCCCACTGAGGAGTGCTGTGTCCCCCAGCACCACAGGGCTCATCCCTGGGCCCTGGTGGCCCATCCCCAGCTATGGCTCATCCCAACACTGCAGGAACAGGGACACAGCACTGCCAAACCCCATCCCCCCATGCAGCAGCCCAGCCCTGGAGCAGAGCCGCCTGTCCTGGGAGCCCTGCAGTGACAAAGCTGTGCCATTGAGCACCACGGAGTGTGCAGGGAGGGCACAGGAGGAGAGCATACAGCAGCGGCACTCTATCGGCCACCCAAGATCGGCCCTGAGGTGTCCCAGCACATCCACACCTGGTGCTGCACAGAACTGCACAGCACAGAAGGACTGGGGAGATCTATGATCCTATAGTGGTGATCCACGCTCCAGGATGGGGGTTCTCTGCTGCCCCTCGTCCCCAGAGCTGTGCTGGGAGTGCAGGTTGTGTGGATGCAGTGCACAGTGGATGCTGTGGCACTCAGAGGTGTTATGCCTTCTGGGGATGCCATTGCTGCTTGGGGATGCCCTGCCTGCTCAGGGATGTCCCATGGCCACCTGTGGGGTCACCATGGCCGCCTGTGGGGTCATCATGGCCACCTGTGGGGTCACCATGGCCGCCTGTGGGGTCATCATGGCCTCCTGTGGGGTCACCATGGCCTCCTGTGGGGTCACCATGGCCGCCTGTGGGGTCATCATGGCCACCTGTGGGGTCACCATGGCCTCCTGTGGGGTCACCATGGCCTCCTGTGGGGTCACCATGGCCGCCTGTGGGGTCATCATGGCCACCTGTGGGGTCACCATGGCCTCCTGTGGGGACACCGTGCTGCTCAGTGTTGCCATACAACCATAGAATCACCCAGATCAGAAAAGACCTCCACGCTCATCCACCTACAACCAATACCTTCCCTCTACACCACACCCCTCAGTAGCACACCCACACATCTCCTGAACAGCTCCAGGGATGGGGACCCCCCCTGCTCCCTGGGCAGTCTATGGCAGCACCTGAACACTCTCTGCAGAGAAATTCTTCCTACTTCCCAACCCGACCCTCCCCTTGGAAGTCCATTCCCTCTTGTTCTTTTGCTGTTACCTCCTTCCCCACACTCCTCCACATCCCTAATTGCAGCCCCAGGCCCAAGGAAGTGTCCCTGAGGCCGTTGGACATGGAGATGTGGCATGGAGATGCTATGGTACAGGGGATCTGTGTGAGCATCACACTGTGGCACTGCTCCCAGGGTGACCCCACTGCACGGGGCTGCCATACAAACCCGATGTCCTCATGGGGTGCAGCAAGGTGTGGGTCAGGCAGGAAGGAAGGCAAGAGGAGACCTGGACTGCACTGCTCCCTGCATCCCTGGTGGCCTCCCAGGGAGGGACGTGTCCTTCTGCTGCCTTCCATGGGTCCCTGCACCATCCCCTCCATCCCACAGTGCCCCACACACAGCTCAGCTGTGCTCTGGGGGTTTGTCCCCCCACGGATCCTGGTGCATCATCCCAACCCCTCCCAGCCCCTCAGTGCTGGACACACACACTGTGCCACCCAGGACAGACGTTCTGTGTCCTTTCCCTGTGACCCATCAGAGCTCCTCCTGCCCGGACCCCCCACGCAGCAGCGCAGCACCAGCAGCCCCTGCATGCTCACGTGTGTGCACGTGGGCTCCCGGATCACCCGGACATCCCAGCAGATTCGGGGACCTCACCCCCTGCCCACCCCAGCCCCCCCAGCATCGCCTGCCTGCTGGGGAAGTGAAGCATGGCAGGATCAGCCAGGGCTGTTCCATCTCCGCAGGATTTGGGCGTCAATCTGTGCATCTCTGCTGGTGGAAGTGGTTTCCAGGACAGAAAAAAAAAGAGAAATGCTGCTTGGCTCTAATTTTGGATCCCCACCGCCCCCGGGAGCCGCAGTGCGGGGTGGGGGGAACAGAGCAGCTCTGCAGGGAGAGGGAGGGCTGGGGCTGCATCCCTGCTCCCAGCACCCACACCCCTGGCTGCAGCCCTGGGCTCTGCCTGCAGAAAAGTCCTGGCTATTTCCCATCTCTGCCCAAACATTGCCCCCAAACCCACACATCCCAATGCCTCACACGGAGATCCCGTGGCTGCTGGCGCTGCTTTGGGTGCAGCACTCCAGGTTTTCATGATGCCACGGCCGAGCTGCTGTGCCGTGCTGAAGACAAATGCTCCCTGAAGTCCATTGTTGTCATTGCACTGACCAAAGCAGAGCTCTCTCAGCTCCCATCGGATGCACGCAGTGCTCCCAGCAGCCTGGTGCTGCCCTCCCACCTGCACAACCATCCCTTCAGCCGCGTGCATCTTTGGGAGGAGGAGAGAACCAAAACCACTGAGGAGCTCTGAGACATCCCCAGTGTGTGCAGAAAAATACAGCATCCCCGGGAGGAAAGCACTGTCCTCAATTTATATCGAAACAGACACCCACACCAACAAGAGGAAGCACTGATGTGCCCAGCCCCTATTGCCTGAGGCTCCTCAGAGCTGCAAAGGGCACAGCCAGCCATCCCCCATCCCATCCAGTTCTACCCCATCCCATTCTATCCCCATCTCACTCTCATCCCCATCCGCATTCTCACTCCCATCCCTAGCCCCATCCCATCTCTACCCCTATCACTATCCCTATCCTTATCTCTATCCCTATTCCCACCCCCATTCCCATCCTCATCTCCATCCCTTCCCATTCCCATCTCATCCCCATTCCCATCCTCATTGCATTCCCATCCCACCATCCCCAGCCCCTTCCTATCCCCATCCCATCCCATCCCCATCCCACTCCTCATCCTATCCCCATCCCATCCCATCCCCATCCCACTCCTCATCCTATCCCCATCCCATCCCATCCCCATCCCACTCCTCATCCTATCCCCACTCCATCCCATTCCCGTTTCAGCCCCCACATTCACACTTCCCACACTGACACCACGGAGTAGGGCAGCACGGGTGATTTTCCAACAGATTAATTTTGGGGGGGGGATGGTCAGTGCCTGTCGGGGCTCCAGATCTGTGGGGATGTGACACTGAGGGACACAGTGAGCAAAGTTTGGGTGGGTTGGGGATCTCAGAGGTCTTTTCCAACCACAGCAAAACCAAAACTCCATACCCCCCCCATGCCCCCGACACAGCGAAGGGGACCGCGCTGATGAGGCTCCTTCCTCTCCCGCCCTGCACAGACGGCGGCAGCAATGCCCTCGGCCAGACCCTTTATTACAGAAGGGCTTTTACACAGCACAGACACACCAGCTCCCCCCATGCACAGCCCGGCCCCGCACCCCCACCCTGCCCCACAGCCACCCCACGGAGCGGGGCATTGCATAGAGAGGAGCGGGCGGGGGGGGGGGGGGGGGGGGGTGACACCGGGGCCGCGGGGGCGGCAGGGGGCAGAGCCAGCCCGCCCCACACCTGGTGGCACCGTCCGGCCCCGCCGTCCCCACGTATCCCCGCAGCTGCCCGGGGCCGGCTCCCGGCAGAACATTCATCCCAAATAAATTAAAAAGATCCCCCCCTCCACCCCCACCCCCACCCCCCCCCGGTTAAAAAGCGTCCGCCGGGGTCACTCCTCGGGCGGTTCGCACAGGAACGGAGAGGTGACGGCGTGGGCCTGGGCGATGGCCGCCAGCTCCTTGAGGAACTCGCTGAAGATGACGGCGCAGTACACGGCGTTCCTGACGCGCAGCGCCTCGCTCTGCCTCTCGGAGCTGCGGAGCAGCGCGGCCCCCGCCAGCGCCTGCAGCCCCGGCCCGTCCCGCACCTGCTGCAGCCGCGCCCGCGTCGGGCTGTGCGTGTGCCGCAGGATCAGCTCGCCCAGCGACGGCTTCCGGCTGCGGGCTGAGGGGCTGCGTCAGCCGCGGGACCACCGGCGCAGCCCGGGACGCGGCCCGGGGCTCGGGGCGCAGGGCACGCACCCGCGGCGATGGGGAGCGCCCGGACTCCGCTGCCTCAGCCCCTCCACACCAAGGGACGCGACCTCCCCGCCCCGGAGCGGCTCCCAGAGCCCACGCGGTGCCACGGGCACCCCACGCCCGGCGCACCCCGGCCCCACGGCAGCAGCTCCAGCCCCATCTCACCCGACGTCTCCGAGCGGCGCAGCGCTGGCACGACCCCGGGTGCGTCGGCCCAGTCCAGTTTGCCACGGGCGATCAGGTACTTCTTGGCCTTGAAGAGCAGCGTGGGGAAGTCCTCCTGGCTGGCAGCAAAGCTCTCGATCTTGTTCTTCACCGAGCCGAGCACCTGCGGGGGGGGGGGGGGGACGGGACATACAGGGCGAGACGGGATGGATGGGACTGGATGGAGGGGAGGGCAGAATGGGTGGCACCGTGGGCGGCAGCGCACCTGCAGCAGCGACTTGACGCTGGGCTGGAAGACCATGTTGGTGTTGAGCAGGAAGGAGCGCAGCAGCGGCTGTGGGTAGCAGGCCAGCTGGGCCACCAGCCCCGTCAGCAGGAAGTTCACGTACAGCGAGTTGTGCAGCATGTTCTCCAGCTTGCCGAACAGCACCGTCACGAAGGGCCCTGCGGGTGGGGGCAGGCGTCGGGCGGTGAGCGTGGGATGGGACGCAGAAGTATCCCCGTCCGCGCCCCGTTCGGCCCCACCTGTGAAGGGTTGGCTGTGGGGCGGCCCCACGGGGCGTGGTGGGCTGGCCACGGCCTGCGCCAGCGGGTCCAGCGCCCGCACACGGCCCAGTGCCTCCTCGCCCTCAGGCAGAGTGGCGAAGCTGGCGTAGGCCTCCTCCTCCTCCCGGGACAGCAGTGGCTCGGGCGCGGCGGGCGGCTCGGTGCTGGCCCCGTTCTCCATCTCGGCCTCAATCTCTCGCAGCTCCCGGGTGAAGGCCTCGATGCTGACGCCCGCCCCGTTGGGCTCAGCCGGCGCTTTGGCCAGCAGCTCCTCCAGCAGCGAGTCCACCGAGCGTGGCGGCTCCCAGCCCGCGGGCTGTGCCCGGGCCCCGTTGCGTGCCAGCCCCTCGCCTCGCGGACTCCTGCGCACTTTCTTCACCACCACGTCCCCCTCGGGCCGCCCCGGCTCCGTGTGCCCATGTGCCCCGTTCACCAACGCCCCCGAGTCCCGTGCGTCGGGGCCGGGCCCCACGGCATGGGGCTCACCGGGGCTGGGTGCCCCCGCCGTGCCCTCCTCGGGCAGCCCCCGCTTCTTAGTCCGCGGGGTCGGGGGCCCCGGGGCGCCGTCGGGCAGCGGGGCCGCGTCGGGGGCGGCTCCGGCGGCGGCGGCGGGCTCCTCGCCATCGTACGGCGCCGACCAGACGCGGCACGCCCATGCGCAGCGGTCGATGCTGCGGCGTGCGTCCCGCAGGTACTCCAGGTAGTTCCTGTCCAGCTCCGCCACCTCCTCCCAGCGGGCGGCCCGGTGTGCGGGGCTGCTGCTCGGCGTGCCCGGGGAGCGCGGGGCCGCGCCGGCCGCCTCGGGGCCGCCGCTCTGCTGCCTCATGAAGAAGGCGAGACGCGACGGCGTGGAGGGCCGCGGCAGCGCTGAGGACGCGTCCACGCTGGGGCTGCTCTGCCCTATGGAGCGGAGACGGTGCTCAGCAGCGCGGGGCCGGGGCTGACGCGCAGCGCGGAGCTGCGGTGCCGCTGCCGTACCCTTTGCCCGTGCCACGTGTTCCTCGTCGTGCTCTGGCAGTGGTACGTTCTCGGGGCGGCAGCAGCGTGGGATGAGCGAGAGGAACTTGGCGGCCGTCTTGCCGTAGATGTCCAGGTCCCGCACCGCGCGCTTCTGGCTCAGCATGACGTGGCTGCAGGGCAGCAGGTACCTGGTGGGACGCGGGGCTGTGAGCGGGGACACAATGGGACCGCGGGGCAGCAGGCAGCGGCACCACGCCGTTCTGCACTGCCGTTTCAACCCCTGGAGCCGCCCCTCGTAGGATACAGCTGTGCCCCGTCCAGGACCAACACGATGATACCCCCGCCCCGTCCCATACCGCCACTGGATCCCCTGGAGATGCCACCCTCAGGCCACAGCCGTGCCCATGCAGCACCCACTTGGTGACACCGCAGCCCGTTGCCATCCTGCCACTGAACCCCTGCAGATGCCGCCCCTGGGACGCGGCTGTGCAATGCCCAGCACCCACGGTGACACCCCAGCCACCTCATACCATCCGTCAGCCCCCAAATCCACACAGCCATGCCCACCCCAGCACCCTTAAGTCACCATCCCAGCCCCATCCCATCCTTTGGGCGTGCGCCCCATGTCCCTGCACGCCACAGCCTCTCCTCATCCCAGGGCCCACTGGGCGTCACCCCAACCCCAACCCAGCAGCACAGTACCTGAGCACCAGCTGCAGCATCACGTCCTCACAGTTGAGACTGAGCAGCGTCCGGAAGAGGCTCAGGGACACCATGCAGAGCTGGGGATGGAGGAGACGTGAGGCAGCTGCACATCCCGGTCCCCCCGGCCCCCTCCCCAGGCCCGGCCCCACCACTCACCCGCGAGTTGCTGTTGATGCGGCTGACGAGCGTGTCGAGGATGGTGGTGTTGTCGTGGCGGTGCAGCAGCACGAAGCGCAGGAACGTCTTGAGCAGCGCCGTCTCGCTGACGCTGCGCAGGAACAGGTCCAGGTAGGCAGTGCTGGCGATCATCTCCTCGATGGAGGTCTGCACGGGGAGCAGCAGCCAGAAGCGTGCTGGGGGTGCACCGCAGAGCGCCCCACGGCACCACACCATACCCCACGGCACCACCACTGGGCGCCCTTACCTTGTGCAGTGCCGGCCCCATGACGGGCACCAGGAACCCGTTGTGCACGTAATCCACCAACTGCTTCTGCACCAGCGGGTGGGCGACCTGCAGGGTGCGGGGGGGGGTCAGGGCGGCCCGGACCAGCCCACCCCGCCCCACGTCGCCCAGAGCCCCACCTGGATGACGGCGTTGCAGAATTCCAATGAGTTCATGAAGAGCACGAGGGAGGAGACCCCGATCCAGTCCTCGCGGCGCAGGCAGTGCCAGTCGTCCCCGCGCACCTCAATCTTGCGGGGCAGCGAGGAGTACAGCGCGCTCAGCCCCGTGGCCAGGACCTGTGGGCACAAGCAGGCATCAGCTGCACTGCGTGCGCTCTCTTTAAGTGCTGAGAGCAGCCCCAGGGCACACGGCACCCAGCGGCTGAGGCACCGTGCCGGCCTTACCGGGCAGAAGTAGGAGTTGTCGGTGATGGACTTGGCGACGGCGTGGTTGCTGGCCGACATGGCCATGATGAGCAGCAGCGCGTCGCGGGCCTGCTGCCCCAGCACGCCCTCGTGGTGGATGAAGGGGATGAGGAGGGAGAAGATGATGAGGTTGGCGGGGCCCTGGTCGGTGTGGCTGTGAAAGAAGAGCTCCAGGATGGCAGGCTCCTTGGCCACGGAGACGCAGAGCTGGTTGAGCAGCAGCACCAGGCTGTTCTCCAGCGGCGCGGACGCGGGCTCGGCGCAGAGGCTGAGCAGGCGCAGCAGCGGCGTGAGCACGGCACGGTGCCGCAGCAGGGGCTGCCGGGCCTGGCTGATCAGCATCTCATACAGCTTCAGCTGCTCCACCTTGCGCTCCTCGCCGAAGTCGCCCTGCAGGTGCCAGCCCAGCAGCCGCTCCAGCAGGTTCTCGGCCACCACGAACTCCAGGATGGGCCCCGCGGTGGCCTCGCCGCGCGGCCGGTCCTCGGCCAGCAGGTTCAGCAGCTGGTACGTGTTGTTACGCACCGCGCTCAGGTCATCGGGGGCCGGCGTGCAGCCGCGGCGCTCCAGGATGCGCAGCACCTGCGGGCAGAGCTGTCAGTGCCCACCCCCAGCAGCACCCCGCGCCCACCGCCCCGCGGCGCCTCACCTGCGCCCAGTGGTTCTTGAAGACCATCAGGCAGGTCTCGGGGTCGGCGGTGACGGGGCTCTGCAGGCTGGCGCTGCGGGCGGAGCGCTGCCCGACCCCGCGCGGGGTCAGCTTGCTCAGCCAGCTCATCCTCTCCATGGGGACGTGGTTGGGGGGCACGGCTCAGGGGCGGCGGTGCGGTGCCCCACGGGCCCGGCCCGATCCGATTTCTGCGAGGTGCCGTGCGGGCGTGGGGCAGCGGGCAGCGGGCAGGGCCACGCACTCCATGCTGCTGGGCTGCAGGACTGCGTTCAGCACCGGGAAGGGGCAGCAGTGCCATCCCAGCACCACCCCAGCACCGCTCCAGTACCACCCCGGTACCACCCCGGTACCACCCAGGCACCATCCCAGCACCATCCTGACACCGCCTCAGCACAGCCCCACACTGCACCCAACTCCAGTGAGCAGCTCTGGGGCTGGCACAGCTCCGTGGGTGCCCTCACGGGAGGGGGCAGAGGTGACTGAGAGCCACAGCTCCCGCACTGTGCCACACAGCACGGCCCCAGGCTCGGCCGAGGGTGAGGGTGAAGGAACTGCTGCTGCCACACCCGTATGGGGACAGGGACGGAGCCACACAGCCCAGACACCCCCACGGCACAGCCCAGAGGGACAGAGCCAGGAGGAGAAACCCCCACCAGCACGAGGTGGTGTCACAGGGATGGCACCCACCTGTGAGCGAGACCTCACAGGCACTGCTGGGACCCGTGGCACCACCGTGTCCCAGTGCAGGGCAACGAGTTGGACCAAGGGAAGGGGGTCCCAGAGCGGCCTCCCCAGAGGCACCGGGAAGGAGAGGCTGCTGGGAGCCGGGGGGTACAGGAGCGGGGGTAACAGGAGCCGGGGGGGGGACAAGGAAGTGCAGAGTGGAGGAGGGCGGTGGCCCAGCACTGCTCCACACCCAGAGCTGCACTTTGAACCGGGAGCTGAGCGTGGGGGCACCCCTGGGCACCCCGAGCACGGGACCCACACCGCAGCTCCCCCATGAGATCGAGGCCCCCGTGCCCTGGATCCTGTGTCCCACCATCCCATGGGGCAGAGGGCAGAGGGCAGAGGCAGTGCGTGGGGTCGGGGACAGCACTGAGCCCCCCCGTGCCCAACACACATCCCGAGTCCGTCTGTGCAGAGGGACCGGGGGGGTGTCGGGGGGCACAGGGACGGCACCGCGGGGCACTACAGCGGCCATTCCGGAAACCCCAAACCGCCAACGGCCGAAACGGGAACGGCAGCGGCGGCACCGCCGCATCCCGGCAGCGCGAGGGCGTCACCGCACCCGGAGCATTTCGGGCGCCCGAGGAGCGCCCACCGCACCGCGCTGCGGCTGCGGAAAGTCACAGCGCGGGGAAACGCGGCGCCCACGGCACCGCCGCCACGCGGGGCTGCGCCCGCACGGACCCCAACGCTGCTCCGGGACCCGTCCGGGCACAACAACCGGCTGCGGGTCCGCCCGGAGCACCAAACGGAGCGGGCCGGATGGGCTCCGGGGGTGGGGGCACCGCGGACCACGTGGCACCGGGCGGTACTGGGAGGCACTGGGAGGCACTGGGCGGCGTGGCACGGCCACAGCCACCCACGATCCTACGGCCACGGGACGCAGGAACCGCACGGGAAACCCCGGAGCCCTCCGATGCCGGTGGGAACGGGAGCACCGCAACACCGCTGCATCCCCGCACCGCCCCGCACCGCCCCGCACCGCCCCGTACCTGGGGTGAAGGTCGCGCTCTCGGCCGTCAGCGCCGTTCCTGCGGGGGGGGGGAGGGGGGGAGAGCGGCGCTGAGTCCGACGCGAGCGAACCCCCCTCGGGACCCCCCCCCCCCCGGCTCCGCCCCGCTCCGCCCCCGCGGCCCCGCCCGCCCCGGGCCCCGCCGCACCCCGCGCCCCCGCCAAGGGCACGGCCCGACCCCCGCCCCCGCCGCCTCCCGCCCCGTGTCCCCGCCCCGCCCCGGTCCCGCCGGTCCCGCCCGCCCCGCGCTGTCCCCCCCGTCCCCCCCGCGCCGCCCGCCCCGCGCTCACCGTCCGCCCCCGGTGCGGGCCCCGCGCTCCCGCCGCCATCTTCGCGCCACCGCCCCACGCACCGCGCGCACGGCCCCGCCCCGCGGCCCCGCCCTGAGCACCGGGACGGGGCGGGGCCCGATCCCTCGGGGGAGGAGCCTCGCGCCGAGGCCTGAGCGCTCATTGGCTGTGGAGAGAAGAAGGCGGGGATATGGGCGGGGCAAGAGAGTGGGCGGGGCGGGGCTGGCTGGAGGCGGGGCTACGGGCACCGGGACCCCCCGGGGCCGTACCGGGACGCGGCCGTGCGTGGCACCGCCGGCAGTGACACCGCCGCGTCACGGGGATCCCCGCACCGGGGGCGGCCCCGCACGGGCCACCGGAATCCGTCCCTGCCGCGGTGCCCTGTGCCGCTCTGCCGGCCTCGCACACGCATCCCCACGCCCGCACCCCGCGTCACGGCCGCGCCCCGTCCCCCCACGGCCCCGGGGACCGCTCGTTGCCTGGAGCCGTCCGCAGCCGTGACGGCGGCACCACGCTCTGCTGTTGGCGGCGGGACCCCGGCCCCACCGCACCATGCGCGGCCTCGGCGCGGTGCTGTCCCGCCGCTGGGACCGACCCCCGCGGGGCTCAGCAGAGCCCGGCACCGACGCCGGACACGGACGGGGGTGAGCGGGGACCCTCTTTCCCCAGACCACGAAGTGGGGCGATATGAAAGTGCTGTGGGGCAGAAGGGTGCGGTACCGCACCGCGATGTCAGCCACCTCCCCCCGCCCCGCAGCGCTGCCGAGACCCGGAGCTGGATCCTGGACCCCTCCGGGGACCGCTACTACTGGTGGCTGAGCTCCATGGCGCTGCCCGTGCTGTACAACTGGGTCGTTATCATCTGCAGGTGCGGCGCGGGGTGGGGGCGGGGGGATGCGGGGGGAGGGCGGGGGGAGAGGACGGCCCCGCGGACCCCCCGACCCCTCCAGGTGCTGCTTCACGGAGGTGCAGGAGCGGCACTCGGCGCTCTGGTTGGGCCTGGACTGCGTCAGCGATGCTCTGTACGTGATGGACATCGCCGTGCGCCTGCACACTGGTCAGTGCCCGCGCCCCTCCCCCCTTCAGTCCCCCGTCACGCCAGGAACCCACGAGCCCACGAGCCCCAACCTCTGGGCACGGCCCCCCCCGATCCCTCTGAGCTCCCCCAGCCAGGTGCTGCCCCACAGGGTTCCTGGAGGAGGGCATCCTGGTGCAGGACCGGGGCCGCATCCGGCGCCGCTACGTGCGCTCCAGCGGCTTCGCGTGGGACGTGGCCTCGGCGCTGCCCACGGAGTTGCTGTGCCCACGCGTGGGGCCGGCCCTGCGTGCCAACCGCTGCCTGCGCAGCCCACGCCTCTTTGAGGCCTTCGAGCGCCGGGAGACGCGCACCGCGCACCCCTACGCCTTCCGCATGGCCAAGCTGATGCTCTACGTCCTCGTGGCCATCCACTGCACCGCCTGCCTCTACTTCGCGCTGTCCACGCACCTGGGGCTGGGCTCCGACCCCTGGGTGCACCCCAACGGGAGCCGGCCCGGCTTTGCCCGCCCGCTGCGTCAGTACCTGCACAGCTTCTACATCTCCACCCTCATCCTCACCACCGTGGGCGACACGCCGGAGCCGCGCCGCGAGGAGGAGTTCCTGTTCATGACGGCCGGCCTCCTGCTGGCCGTGCTGGGCTTCGCCACCATGGCGGGCAGCATGAGCTCCGTCATCGCCAACATGAGCGCGGCCGACGCGTCCTTCTACCCGGAGCACGGCCCGGTGCGGCGCTACCTGCGGGCTCACGGCGTCCACGGGCGGCTGCGGCGGCGCGTGGCCGCGTGGCACGAGCACCTGCGTGCCCAGCACAAGCTGGCAGAAGAGCACGCCGTGCTGCAGCTCCTGCCCGCGCGGCTGCGTGCCGAGGTGGCCGCCAGCGTGCACCTGCCGGCGCTGCGCAAGGTGGCCCTGTTCCAGAGCTGCGAGCGCGGCGTGCTGGAGGCACTGGTGCTGCGTCTGCGCCCGCAGGTCTTCGGGCCCGGGGAGTTGGTGTGCCGGCGCGGCGACGTGGGCCGAGAGATGTACTTCATCCGCGAGGGGCGGCTGGAGGTGCTGGCAGCCGACGGCGTGACGCGGCTCGCCGTGCTGGGAGAGGGGCTCTACTTCGGAGAGATCAGCCTCATCAACATCCCCGGTGAGCCCCTGCCGTGCCCCCACAGTGCCAGCCCCAGACTGCTATCCCCATGGTACCACCCCCTCGGTGCCATCCCCACGGTGCCGCTCCTGTGCCACCCTCCCACCCCCAGATCCCGCTGGTGCCGGCAGATCCTGGGTGCGGGTTGGAGCCAGGGCGCGTTTAGGTATCAGAGCGCGGTGCTGGCGCTGCCCTGGTGCTGTCCCTGCCACCCCATCCCAACACAGCAACGCACCCCCAGGGAACCGCTCGGGGAACCGGCGCACAGCCGACATCCGCAGCATCGGCTACGCCGACCTCTTCTGCCTGGCCAAGGAGGACCTGGCGGAGGTCCTGACCGAGTTCCCCCGCGCCCGCGAGCTGCTGGAGGCCAAGGGCCGCCAGATCCTGCTGCGCATGGACAAGCTGGACGTGCACGCGGAGGCGGCGGCGGCGGCGGCACGGGAGGAGGCCGAGCACCGAGCACGGGCACTGGAGGTGGCACTGGAGGCACTGCAGGCACGGATGGCACGGCTCCTGGCACAGCTGGAGTGCAGCGCCCTCAAACTGGCACTGCGCGTCGGGCGCCTGGAGAGCAGAGCCCGGCAGCGCGGGGAACGGGGACGGGGGAAGGGCGGGGGGAGGGGTCCCAGCAGGATGCAGCGTGCTGCAGGGGGAGGGGGACCTGAGGGGGGACCCACCGGGGCACAAGGTCCCACTCATGTACAGGGTCCCACGGGGGCACGGGGTCCCACTGCTGCACAGGCTTCCACCCGTGCACGGGGTCCCATTGGCACACGGGGGCCCCCCAGGGCTCGGGGTCCCACCGGGGCACGGGGCACACAGCCCAGAGGCCGCTGGCGCTGAGGGTCGGGGATGTGCCCGGTGCGATAGCAGTGACAGTCGGTGCTTTGTACGACAGTCGGTGCAGTCGTTGCTAGGTAACGGTGACAACAACCGCTCGGTGATGGTGACTGTAGCTGCTGTGGAGCAATAACAACAGTTGCTAAGTGACAGCGGTGGCTGTTGGTGAACGAGGAGCGTTGTAACGGGATAGCAATGTAGGGACGGGGCACGATGAGGAGTGGGCACAGGGGGCACACGGCTGTGCCCGGGAAACGGGACGTGGGGGTCGGGGGATCTCAGCACAGCAGGAACGGGGACCGCGTTGGGCAGGTCAAAGCGGGGTAGAGGTGGGGATGGAGACAGAGATAGGGACAGGGTGGTGACAGGGAGGGGGCACGGGGGCAGCCTGAGATGGGGATGGGACAGGAACGGAGTAGGACAGGAGGGGAGAAGAGATGGCAGAGTGGGAGGTGACAGGGATGGGGATGAGGGTATGAACAGTGTCAGAACAGGAACGGGAAGGGGAACAGGAACAGGGGTTTGGACGAGGATAAAGAGAGAGTGTCAGGGGACAGAGATGGGGACAAGAACGAGAGCAGGACCAGGATAGAGAGGGGAAAGGGGCGGAGGGCAGGGACAGCCCAGGGTGGAGGTGGGATAGGAATGGGTACGGGGAAGGAAAGGGAAGAGAGGGGACAGAACAGGATGGAACGAGGATGGGGATGGAGGAGGGATAAGGATGGCTTCAGAACAAAGATGAAGATAGTGATGGGGATGGGACAGGAATGGGGATGGGTACAGGAAGGGATGGAGACAGGGTTGGAGCCGGTGTAGGACACGGATGAGAATGGGGACAGCAACGGGGACGGGGATGGAATGGGAGGGGGGAGAGGGAAACGGCGATGGAGACGAGAATAAGTCCGGGAACCACGGGTGGGGTGGGACAGGGTTTGGTGTGGAGTGGGGAAGGGAGAGGAAGAGAGAGGGTGGCTCGGAAGGGAACAGGGACGGGGCGGGATGAGGACGGGGACGCGTTGGGGAACGGGAGGGACCGGTGCGAGGCCGGGAAGGATCCCCGCAGCCCCGGACGCGGCAGCAGAGGGAGCGGCCTCGCACCCCCGGGGGACCCCGGCTCGGCCCCGGCTGGGAGCAGCCCAGCTGCAGCAAACAGCGTGGGGGGGGGCTGCGCAAACAGCGGCGGGGAGCGGCGGGCGGTGGCTGCTCGGGCACAGGGGAATGCTGCGGGGCGCGGCCGGGGCGGGGATCAGACCCCCGCGTGTCCTCCGAGGATCGGCCCCGGATCCGGCCCCGCCGCCCCCTCCCCATCCCCGCCCCGGACCCCCCCTCCGCCGCCCCCGCCCCGCTCCGCCCCGCTCCCCTCCGCCGGTACCGCCCCCGTTCACTCTCTCGGAGGCTCCGAAGCGCGCGGGGCGGTGCGGAGCGGTGCGGAGCGGAGCGGTCACGGCGGAGCCCCCCCGGGGCCTTCCCCGGTGCCGCCGAGGAGAGCGCGATGGGCGCGGGGCGGCTCTGAGGGCTCCGCCATGGACCCGCGCCGCCTGAACGAGTCCCTGCAGGAGCTGCTCTGCCGCCCCGGGAACGGCACCGGCTCCGCCAACGGCACCGGGACCGGACCCGCCTGGAACGGCTCCGCCTGCGACCTCCTCCGCAGGGGCCTCCGGGGGCCGCCGGCGCCCAAAGGTGCGGGGCGGGTGCGATGGGATGGGGCGGGATGGGTTTGGACGGGATGGGATGGGAATGGACGGGACGGGACGGGACGGGATGGGATGCGGTGGGACAGGACGCGATGGGCGCACCCCGTGGCCGCGCACTGGAGCCGCTCCCTCCCGGTGCACAGCGTCCGCAGCACGGCCCCGCTGCTCGGCACCCGGCGGTCCCGGTGGGGGGCTCGGACCGGGCGGGGACGGCGACCGTCCCGAGCGGAGGCGAGAGGGAACCCCAGGGATCCCCCGCTCCGCCGCCGGCGCACGGGGACGGGGACGGTCGCGCCGGGTGATGCCCGCGCCGGACTGCTCCGCTCCCGGTGACGGTCGCCGCATCCCGGAGCGCGGAGCGGGGCTCGGGGCGGGCAGAGCTCGGCCCCGGGGAGCGGCGGCACCGCGTTTCCGCCGCCCTCTGCCGTCCCCGTGCTGCAGCTCGGCCCGCGTGGCACCGCGTTCTGGCACCGCGTGCGCCGCAGCGGCGGCCGCAGGAGCTCCGGGGCACCGCGCAGGGCTGGCACGGGGAGCCGGCCCCGGGCACAGCGCACTGCCCGTGCCCGTGCACCCGCAGAGCTGGACCTGACGGTGCGCGTGCTGCTCTACGCGCTGATCTTCGTGCTGAGCGTCTGCGGGAACGCTCTGGTGGTGGCCGTGCTGCTCCTCAACCGCCGCCTGCGCACCGTCACCAACTCTTTCCTGCTGTCCCTGGCGCTCAGCGACCTGATGCTGGCGCTCTGCTGCATGCCCTTCACCCTCATCCCCAACCTCATGGGCACCTTCATCTTCGGAGAGGCCGTGTGCAAGTTGATGGCCTACCTGATGGGTACGGTGCGGGGCCGGGGGCCGTGCGGGGCGGGGCGGGGCGGGGCGGGGCGGGCCGGGGCTGCTGACCGTCGCTGCCCGCAGGCGTCTCCGTCTCGGTGTCCACCTTCAGCCTGGTGGCCATCGCCATCGAGCGCTACAGTGCCATCTGCAACCCGCTGCAGTCCCGCGTGTGGCAGACACGCTCGCACGCGTGCCGGGTGATCGCCAGCACCTGGCTCTTCTCGGCGCTGCTCATGCTGCCCTACGCCGTGTACAGCACCACGCGGGTGGTACCCGTCCCCGGCGCCCGCCCGCCCCTCAGCCAGTGCACCCACGCGTGGCCCAGCGAGCACATGCGGCAGGCGTGGTGAGTGGGGGGACGCGCGGCGTGGGGAGGGCGAGGGCTGCCGGGTGACAGGCGCTGCGCTTCCAGGTACGTCCTGCTGCTCCTCGTCCTCTTCTTCATCCCGGGCGTGGTGATGATTGTGGCTTACGGGCTCATCTCCCGCGAGCTGTACCGAGGGATCCGCTTTGAGCTGGACATCAAGGGGGAAGCAGCAGGTGAGGGGCTGGGAAATGGGGACCCACGCGGCTCTGGTCATCCTAGGGCAAGCAGCAAGGGACGCTAGGTCCTTTTGCCAAGTCCTCTCCTGATGCCCACACCGTGCTGGCGGAGGCCACGCCGCTCTGTGCCCGACGCAATGCCCGGTGCTGCGCCCCGTGCCACGTGCAGTGCCACCAGGCTCCTCTCGGTGCCGGCTCCATGACCGTGCCACTCCTGCCCGCAGCCCAGCGCAGCGCAGAACCGGTGTCCACGTGTGACGAGGGGGACGGCTGCTACCTGCAGCTCTCGCGGCCGGGCGGGGCGCTGGAGCTGCGGGCGCTGGGCACGGCGGGGGCACAGCAGGAGCGGGCACGCATCAACAGCTCGGAGGCGAAGCTGGTGGCCAAGCGGCGCGTGATCCGCATGCTGGTGGTCATCGTGGCCATGTTCTTCCTCTGCTGGCTGCCCATCTTCGCGGCCAACACGTGGCGTGCCTTCGCGCCGCGGGCGGCCCAGCGCGCCCTCTCAGGAGCGCCCATCTCCTTCATCCACCTGCTGTCCTACACCTCCGCCTGTGCCAACCCGCTCATCTACTGCTTCATGAACCGCCGCTTCCGCAGCGCCTTCCTGGGCACCTGTGCCGGCTGCCGCCGGGCGTGCCCGCGCCGCGCGCCCGACGAGGACGTGGCCAACGCCAACGCGTCGCTCTCCAAGTTCAGCTACACCACCGTCAGCAGCCTCGGCCCCCCCTGAGCCCCCCCGGCCCCCCCACCGCGCTCCCCTCGTGCCCTGCTTCAGCCCCGCCATCGTCCCCCGCTCCCCCCCATCCTTCACGGCCCGGGGCCGCCCCGCACACGGTGCCCGCGGGGATCCCCGCTCTGGTGCCCGCGCGTGGGGGGTGGGGGGTGGTGAGGGGACCTGGGACGGGCACGGGAGGCGGGGACGGAGGAGAATGGCGACGGAGAAATGCCGCTCCCCGGGTTTCACCGCTCCCCGCCCCCCCCCCCGCGGGCTCCAATAAAGCCTTCGTGTGGTGCCGCCTGCTGCGCTCCTTCTGACCCGCACCGGCACCGAGTCCCGCACGGCACGGACCGGTCCGGCACGGTTGGGCGATTCCCGGAGCCGGGAGCGGTGCTGCGGTCTCCCCCCCGCGGGGACACCGTGCCCCGCACCGCGCGCAGCGGTGATCGCGGACGCAGCCGCGGAGCAGCAGCACAGCGCTGCGGACACACGCACCTGTGCACACGCACACAACCGCGCTCGGCGCTCGTGCATGTGCGCGTTCACGGCGCCCCAATGGGATCCGCCTCCCGCACCGCCCCGATGAGATCCGCGTCCCGCAGTGCCTCTCGCAGCGCCCAGTCGGACTCACCCCGCACGGGGCTCCATCTCCCGCAGTTCCCCAGTGGGACCCCGCTGCCCACAGTCCCCCGCAGGGCTCCCATCGCTGCCCAGCGGAATTCCGTCCTCCACAACGCCCCAGTGGGACTCCATTTCCCACTGTTCCCCATCGGGACTCCGTCTCCCATCCCGGCCAATGGGACTCCAGCTCCTCAGATGCCCTAAATAAGACACTATTTCCCATTATCCCCCATTGGAACTTCCTTTCCCTCAGTGACCAATAGGACTCCATCTCCTATAGGGACGCGGTGCGACTCCAGCTCCGACCTTGACCAAACGGGACTGCAGCTCTCAGGAAGCCCAATAGGGGCTCCACCTCCCAGATGCTGTAACAGAACTCCGTACTCTTCGATATCTTCGTGGGGTCGGGTGTGCCTCCAGCAGTTTGCTGATGACCCCACGCTGTGGGGTGCGGTGACACCGCAGAGGGATGGGATCCATCCAGGGGGACCTGGGCAGGCCGAGCAGTGGGCCCAGGGGAACCTCATGGGGTTCAAGGGGTCCCCAGACAACATTCAACCTCCTGTAATTACCAATGGGACTCCCACTCCCACCGTGACCAATGGGACTCCACCTCTCACACGGCCCCAGTACAGCTCCACCTCTCATAAAGGTCTCCATCTTCCATGGTTGCGTGTGGGGCTCCCTCCCTCAGTCTGCCCCCAGGACTCCATCTCCCACTCATGGCTTCCATGACTACAACCCATTACCTATGGGATTCCATCTCCCAAAGTCCACCAACATGATTTCATCTCAAAAAATGCCACAAGGAGACCCCACGTCCCCCAGTCCCCAGCGGGTCCCAGTGGGACTCCACGTCCTCCCAGCCTGCCGCAGGACTCCACCTCCCATAATGCCCAGTGGACTCCAATTCCCATAATTACCAATGGACTCCATGTTCCATCATCTACCATCAGCACTCCATCTTCAAAATGTCCCAGTGGGAATCCATGCCCCCCAACAGGATCATCTCCCATCACTACCCATCTCTCTAAGTACCTATAGGACTCCATCTCTTATACCCACTGCAAGGACCGCATCTCCAGAACGCCCCAATGGGACTCTGCATCCCATAATTACCAACAGGACTCCATCTTTCATACGTCCACAACGATACATCATCTCTGACTATGACCCATTGGGTAATCCATCACCCATAACGCCTATAACAGACCTCTACCTCCCAGTTACCGACAGGACTGCACTTCCCCTAAACACCAGTAGGACTCCATATCCCAGAATGCCCATAGGACTCTATATCCCAGAATGCCCCACGAGACTGCACCTCCCACAACACCCATAGAGCTTCATGTCCCAGAATGTCCACAGGACTCCATGTCCCATAACACCCATAGGACTCCATGTCCCACAATGCCCCGCGCCGTCCCATCGTGCCCCGGCGCTGTTTACTCGGACTCCGCTCTCCTCCCGCCCACGTGCTCCTGGCCCCGCCCCTGGCCCCGCCCCGGCCCCGCCCCTGGCCCCGCCCCCCGCCGGCCGTCCCGCAGCCATGGCGGCGGTGCGGTGGGTGTTCGCTGCGGGGCGGCCGTTCCCGCTCCGCGCGGTTCTGGCGGCGGCGGTGCTGACGGCGGTGGCGGTGTCGGTATCGGCGGAGCCGCCGCCCGGGGCCGCGCTGCTGGAGGCCGCGGGGCCGCGCTGGGGTTGGCGGAACCTGACGTGCCCCGGCTGCCGGCTGCTGTTCGGGGCGCTCGACCTCGCGCTGCAGGTACGGGGACGGGACGGGACGGGACGGGACGGGACGGGACGAGGTCATAGGGGCGGGAGGGGATCGAGGACGGGGGAAGGGAAAGGATGGGGCGGGACGGAGAGGGCGCGGGATGGGGAACGGGGACGGGAGGGCATAGGGACGGGGTCGAGGAGGAGCCCGGGAACGGGGTCACCGCGACTCCGACGGTCACGGGACGGGGCTGGGCCGGGCCTCGTGACAGCCCCCGCAGGGACGGGACGGGACGGGACAGGTCGTGACATGTGGTGGGGTCACGGGACGGGGCGGGCGGGGACACGCTGGGGGATGGACGGGGACGGGGACGGCCTGGATGGGGACTGGACGGGGGATCCCGGGGTGGTAAAGGGGGGAAGGGAAATGAAAGAGGGAAGGAAACGGGAAGGGAAAGAAATGAAAAGGGGAAGGGGATGGGATGGGAGGACGAACAGATGGGGATGGGAATGGGGAATGGAAGGGGAAGGGGCAGCCGGGTCCCACAGCCCCGCACGCTGTTCCCCCGCAGCTGGAGCCCAACGTGGTGCGTGTGGGGCGCGTGGCTGCGGGGCTGTGCCGGGAGCTGCGCCTGGCGCGGGCGGAGGTCTGCCAGCAAGCCGTGCAGCTCTTCCAGCGCGACGTGGTGGCGGCCTGGGCCCGCTCCGTGCTGCGGCCGACCGAGGCCTGCGGGCTGCTGCTGGGCCCGCGCTGCGGCCGCTGGGACATCCTGGGCGCCTGGAACATCTCCCTCCCCGCCGCCCCCAAACCCCCGGTGCGACCCCCGCGGCCCCCTCCGCCCGGGGCGCCCACCGCCCGCGTGCTGTTCCTCACCGACCTGCACTGGGACCGGCGCTACGCGGCGGGCAGCGACCCCGACTGCCCCGACCCGCTGTGCTGCCGCGGCCCCCCGCTGCCCGGTCCCGGCGGTGCCGGTTTCTGGGGCGAGTACGGCAAGTGCGACCTCCCCCTGCGCACCATCGCCGCGCTGCTGGCCGGGCTGCCCCGCGCCGGGCCCTTCGCTGCCGTGTATTGGACCGGGGACATCCCGGCGCACGACGTGTGGCAGCAGCGGCGCGAGGACCAACTGCTGGCACTGCGCACGGTCAGCGCGCTGCTGCGGCGGCACCTGGGAGCGCTGCCCGTCTTCCCGGCCGTGGGCAACCACGAGGCCACCCCCGTCAACGCCTTCCCCCCACCCTACGTGCACGGCAACCAGTCGGCAGCGTGGCTCTACGACGCCATGGCCGAGGCCTGGCAGGATTGGCTGCCGCCCGCGGCGCTGAGGACCCTCCGGTGGGTGTGAGGGTCGGTGGGCACGGTGGGGTTGGGCTGGGGGATCGTGGAGGGCTTTTTGTGGTTCTGTGATCCCGTGAGCCCTCGTTCCCTGCAGGGCCGCCGGGTTCTACACGGCAGCGGTGTGGCCGGGGCTGCGCCTCGTCTCGCTCAACATGAACTTCTGCTCCCAGGCCAACTTCTGGCTGCTCATCAACTCCACCGACCCCGCGGGGCAGCTGCAGTGGCTCGTGGGGGTGCTGGAGGCTGCCGAGCGCGACGGTGACAAGGTGGGGGCTGCTGGGATATGGGGGGGAGGGGGGGTCCCGAGGCCCCGTGCCCACTGCCAGTGCTGTCCCACCCGCCCTCCCAGGTGCACATCATCGGGCACATCCCCCCCGCGCACTGCATGCGGAGCTGGAGCTGGAACTACTACCGCATCGTGAACAGGTCGGCCCCAAAGGCACTGTGTGCCAGCCCCAAGCCGGGCCTCTGCGGTCCCGCAGTGCTGCAGGGGACGGTGCCACCTGACCGCCCCGCACCCCACGCAGGTTTGAGGGCACCATCGCCGCGCAGTTCTTCGGGCACACACACGTCGATGAGTTTGAGATGTTCTACGATGAGGAGACGCTGACGCGCCCCGTGTCCGTGGCCTTCGTGGCACCCAGTGTCACCACCTACATCAACCTCAACCCCGGTGAGCCCTCCGTGCAGCCCCTCCTGGGGGCGGCCCCACGGCCCCAAACACTGCGGTGGAGCCACGGGGCGGTTGGGTTGGATGGGACCTCGTGGATCACAGAGCCTCGAGGCCTTACAGATCAGAATGGTTGGGATGGAGGGACCTCAAATCCCCCATCCCCACCTCTGCCTTGGGCTGGCTGTGCCCCAGCTCCAGCGGCCCAGAGCCCATCCACAGCCTCGGGCAGCCCTAGGGATGGGGCACCCCCCTCTGGGCAGCAGTGCCGCGGCCTCGCTGCCTCTGGGGTGAGGACTTCCTCCTCCCGTCCGACCTGGATCTCCTCCCGTTTATTTGAAGCCTTTCCCCGTTGTCCTGTTGCCATCTCCCCACGCAGCGTTGCCCTCCTCCTGTAGTCTCCCTTAAGCACTGGAGGCTGCCGAGCCCTCCCCAGCTCTCAGCTCCACGGGAGGTGCCCCGAGCTGAGCTCTGTCCGCAGGGTACCGCGTCTATGAGGTGGACGGCGCGTACCCGGGCAGCTCGCACGCCGTGCTGGACCACGAGACCTTCATCCTCAACCTGACCGAGGCCAACGCTCCGGGGGCAGAGCCGCGCTGGCAGCGCCTGTACAGCGCCCGCGGGGCGTACGCCATGGCCGGCGCCTTCCCCGCCCACTGGGATCTGCTCATCCGCCGCTTCCAGGACGACGAGCGGCTCTTCCAGCGCTTCTGGTATCACTTTCACAAGGGCCACCCCCCCCGGGAGCCGTGCCTGGAGGCGTGCAAGGCGGCCGTGCTGTGTGCGCTGCGCACCGCCCGCTCCGCAGACCCCGAGCTGTGCCGCCCGCTGCGCCCCGCGCGGCCCTTCCCACACATCCAGGAGCTCTGGAGGCAGCGGAGGCTCTGCTGAGAGCTCCGTGGGACCCGTGGAGATGGGGATGGGCCCCCGTGAGCCCCGGTGCTGGGAGGTGGGGGGGGGTTGGAGGGGTTGGGGGGGTTTTTCCCCCCCCCCCCCCTCGGTGGTGTAATAAAGGCTGGTGGCGGTGGCGGAGAGGCGGCTGCGGACCCACGGCACCGCGGGGAGGGGGGGCAGGCCGGGCTGGTGGAATGGGTTTATTAATTATTTAGTACAACACAGATCTCTGTTACAGCACGAGGGGCGGCTCGGAGCCCCCGAGGGCCCCCTCCCCCCCACGCGCTGCAGGTTAGACCGCATGCATCGGGGCGGGCGGCGCCCGGCCCGGCCCCACGCGCGGGGCGGGATTCCGGCCCCATCCCCGCCCCACGGCCGCCCCCACGGCACCGGGACCCGCACGCGGGGTGCGGCCGCGCCCGGGGTCACTCACACACACACACGCGCGCGCGTGTCCCGCGGCTCCGGTGGCTGCGCTGCCCTCGGCTCCGGCGCATCACGGCGTCTGTGCCCCCACGCGCTTGGGCTTCAGGCTGCCCAGCAGGCTCTGCACGCCCTTGCGCACGGTGGAGCCCACGCGCCGTGCCACCGAGTCGGCGGGCGGGGCGGGCAGGCAGGAGCTGGACGCCTGGGGCCGCGCGTCCAAGCACTTCTGGTAGCGCAGCTGCGGGCGGTGCGTGAGCGGCCGTGGGGGGGGGGGTGGGGGGGGCGTGGGGTGGGAGGGGGGATGCGGGGCGTGGGGGGCACTCACCATGCACGCAGCCTGCAGCGCCTCGCTCAGCCCCGCCGCGTTGGGCTCACACCACACCATGTGGCAGCGGAACGCGCCCGGGGCGCTGGCCATGATGAAGGCGAAGGAGCGCACGTCCCGACCCACGCCCATGAACGACAGGAACCGCACCCGGCACTCACACAGCACCGCCTCTGTCTGCGGGCACAGCAGCGGGGGTGGGGGGGTGGGGTGGGTGGGGTGGGGTGGGTGGGGTGGGGTGGGATGGAGTGGGGTGGGATGGGGATGGGATGGGATGGGGATGAGGTGGAATGGGATGGGGATGAGATAAGATGGGATGGGGACGGGAACAGTATGGAGACGGGGACAAGAACAGGGCTGGGGACGTGGGCACCACACCTGCTCGTGGGTGATGGTGAGCGTGGCGGGTGCCACGTTGACCACAATGGGCGTCCAGTGCTCTCTGCTGCTGGTGGCCAACGCTGCCTCCAGCGCCGCGTTGATGACGTCCATGCCTGGCACGTGACCATGTGGGGGGCTCGGGGGATGCGGGAGGACCCCGCTCCCCACACACAGCATCCCCAAACCACTCTCCCTCTGCGTCACCCCAGCGCTCACCCACGGGTTTGGCGACGGGGACGCAGCCCAGGTAGCACACGGGGAACTTCTGCACCACTTCACTCTTGGGTGCTGGGAACTCCACTGTGGGCATGGGATGAGAGCACTCTGTGCATCATCTGCCCCCCGGCTCCCGCCCCACGCAGCCGCCCACCCTGAGCCCCCCGGGGCCCCCCTGCACCGCACCCTGGAAGGGGATCTCCACCATCCTGGAGGCGTCCATGGAGAGGCCGTTGGCCAGCGCCCGCGCGCTTCGCCGTTCCACCATGATCTGGGGGGAGCAGGGGGCCGTGGCCCCACGGCCCCATCACACTGCGGCCCCAACCTCCATCCCCACAGCGGGGACAGCGGGTTGGGGCCACCAGGGCTGACCTGGGAGCAGACCTCGTGCAGGCTGGTGGCGATGTCCTTGGCGGGGCCCTCGCAGCGGAAGACGTGGCACTTGAGCATCTGTGTCAGCTGGTCCCGCGCCACGTAGGCAAAGTCCCTGCAGGGAAGGGCTGCGCTCGGGGCCCCCCCACCACCACCCCCCGGATCCCACACCCCCCCGCCCACCGCCGAGCCCCCAGCACAGCACAGTGCGGGCAGGGGCCGGGGTGCGGTGCTGCCCTACCTCTCCCTGGGTGCCCAGCCAGAGCAGCAGGAGAGAGCCAGAGAACGGAGTCAGTGGGGCCGGGTTGCCCCCACCCCAAAGCACAGAGCCCGGCACCCAGCCCACCACACCCCCACCCATCCCAGGACCCACACCCACAATGCACACAATCCCCCAGCCCCACTCCCTGCATGCACGTGGACCTCCCACCTCCCTTCACCCCACACCCCACGTGCAAATGGATGCACCAGTGCCCGGCACCCCGCATGCACAGGACCCTCATCATGCCCCCCAGCTGCACAGACCCACCCCAGATCCTGCACGGTGCCACCACCCTCACTCAGACACCCCTCTGTGCCCCCCAGCAGACCTCAGTGGGCCCAGAAGATCCCACACAGCCCCACACATGCCGCCCCCACCACGAGCCCCCGTGCCCCCACCTGCCACTGTCGCGCCCCACACCCCAGACGCGGATGCTGGCCACGGGCTGCGCGTGCAGCAGGCTCTGGTCCTGCGGGTCCACCAGCTTCAGCGTCTGGCTCTGCAGGAGCAGCAGCATGGCCCGGCCCTGGGAGGGCGACATCCAGCTGTGGGGCAGCGCGGGCTGAGGGGCAGCGTGCGTTGGGGACGTGGGGTGCGTGGGGCACTCACCCCCCCCCACGCGCCGGGCGCTCCGTGCTGGTGCAGGGACAGCTGGCGGATGCAGTTGTTGACAGCCACGCTGCTCCTGCCCGGTGCCAACTCCTCCTCACTCATCTCCACCCATCCCAGAGAGCGCACAGCAAAGCTCTGCGGGGCACAGAGGGGTGGGAGCAGCCCGGACCCCGCGACCCCACACATTGGGGGCAGCACCGACTCCTCCCCGCAGCGGTGACGGTGCTGCAGCTCTGCACCCCTGCAACACTGCAGCACAGGGAGGCGGGAGGGGGACCCCCTGCCAGGTGAGGGTGGCACTCAGCCCCCACTGTGTCCCCTACCTTACAGCCAGGCTCGTCCTCTTCGGCCCGAGCCACGCTGCAAGAGCGAGGGCAGCTGTGAGTGCGTGGCACCAGCTGCCACCACCTGCCCCCAGTGTCACCCTGAGCATCACAGCACCGTGCCCGGTCCCTGCAGCCCCACCTGCCCCCAGTGTCACCCTGAGCATCACAGCACCGTGCCCGGTCCCTGCAGCCCCACCTGCCCCCAGTGTCACCCTGAGCATCACAGCACCGTGCCCGGTCCCTGCAGCCCCACCTGCCGCCCAGCGAGGCCGGGTCCGGTGCCAGCGGCTCCGCATCCTGCGCTCCAGGATCACCATCCACCTCCTCCTCCTCCTCCTCCTCAGCTGTGGGGTCCTGGGGGGCAGAGGCGGTGTCAGGGCCGGGTGTGGTGTGACGTCCCAGGCCCCGCCAGCCGCTCACCTTCCAGAAGTCGCCGTTGTCGAAGCGCTCAGCCGGGGCGAAGCCGGTCCAGGCGAGCTGTGGGCACAGCGGGCAGCTCAGCTCTGCGCCGTGCTATGGGGCAGCCCCACATCCCCCCCCACTCACCGGCTGCTCCTCGCAGGGGGTGCTGCCCCCCGAGCCACGTGCCAGCCCCGCTGGGGGCTCCCACTGCGTGGTGCCCGTGGGGATGTGCCAGTAGTAGGTGCCCGAGGTGTCCTGCACCCGCATCCATCCTGCAGGCAGATCCGAGTCTGTCTCGAAGGAGTTGCGGGTCCAGAAGGAATCTATGGGGTGTGGGAGGGGGGTGGGGATGAGGCTGCGTCCCCACACTGAGCGAGGGAGTGCACACCGCCCCATCACATTTGGAAAGGGGTCCCACAGCAGGAGGAAACACGGCCCCCCATCGTCAGGGGTCCTGGGGGCTGTGGGGCGGCCCCATCACATCCCATCCACCCTGGTCCCATCCATCCCCATCTTGGTCCCTCTGCATCCCTCACCTGCACACACACCCCCCGCCCCCCCCGGCCCGGGCGTTTCCCCAGCAACTGCTGACAGCATCACCGGGAAGCACCGGGGGGGTGGGGGGGGGGAGGATGGGGGGGACTGGGACGGGGCCACAGGGACACAGAGATGGGGACGGGGTGTGGGGGGATGCAAAAGGGGCCACAGTAGCAAAGGGCACCGGGGGCCCGCGGCAGGGGCAGCGGGGGAAGGACACGAGTGGGCTCAGCACGGGGACACAGCGCGGATGGGGCTCGGGGCAACGCAGCGTGGGGGGGAAGGGGGTGGAAACAAACCGGGGGGGGGGCAAAGGCGAGCGCGGGGGTCCCACCTGCGTCGTCGGGCGAGCTGCCGGCCGGGCTGCCCTGGCTCAGCGTGGCCCAGCTCGAGTCCTCGTCGCTGGCCGTGCCGCTGCGGGGCCCGAAGAGGCGGCTGGCACTGCGGCCCGGCTCCCGGGGCGGGCGCTCCCCGCTGGGCTCCGATTCCCCCGTGGCCGGATCGCTCTGCACCGGCGTGGAATCGCCGTCGTCGTCGCCGTCGTCGTCGTCGTCGTCCTCTTCCTCCTCCCCGTCCTCGATGAGCGGGGCCCCCCCCGCGGCGGCGTTGCGGGCGTTGCGGGCGCTCAGCTCCAGCTGCTCGGGTCGGGGCCGCAGTTCGTTGCGGTTCTGGTCGCGCCGCTGCAGGTTGTGGCCGTCCTTCAGCCATTTGGCCGTGGTGGTGGGGGGCTCCTCGGCGCCCGGGGGGGGGGGCAGCGCCTCGGGGGGGCCGTGCAGCGCCAGGCTCAGCCCCCCCGGGCCCAGGCAGCTGTTGTCGTTGGCCAGGTCGCTGCGCTTGCTCAGGGACCCCGACATGGTGGGGGCCTGGTGGGGGAGGGGGTGGCTCAGTGCGGGGCATCCCACCTCCCCCTCCCCCCCCCCCCGCACCGCCCGGCCCTCACCTTCGTGCTGCGGCTTCTACAGCCCCCGCGGTGCCGGCACCTCCGCGTCCATGGGGCCTACGGGGGGGGCAGAGGGGGCAGACAGGGTGACCACCCCCCGGAGCACCCCCCCCCCCAATCCCACGCCGCATCCCCGCATCGCGTCCCCCTCCCCCCTCCCACCCCCCCGCACAGCCCCGTACTGCGGCCCCGGGGGGAGGGGGGGGGGGGAGCGGCCCCCGCTCGGCCCCTCCGGTACCTGCGGCGGCTCCGCTGCCGGGGGGGTGCGGGGGGGGCTCGGCTTCCGCTTCCGAGTGCGGGGCGGAGCGGTACGGAGTGTCACAGAGCGAGATGCTGCGGGGCGGCACGGCGCGGCGCGGCACGGAATGGCACAGAGCATATACGGCACGGCACGGCACGGCACGGCACACATACAGCACGGCACGGGATGGCACAGCACACATACAGCACGGCACGGGATGGCACGGCACGGCACGGAGTGGCACAGAATGGCACGGCACACATACAGCACGGCACGGGATGGCACGGCACGGCACGGAGTGGCACAGAATGGCACGGCACATATACAGCACGGCACGGCACGGCAATGTATAGCATACATACAGCATGGCACGGCGCAGAATAGCATGGGACAGATGGGTGGTCCCAGCACCCCCCGGTATGTGGGGGTCGGTGCCACGGGGACACTGCAGCCCCACGGGGCGCCCACGTCAGCTGAGCCGTGCCACGCGCACACCGAGCACGGCACAGTGCGGGTGCAGAGCGGCACAGCGCAGTGTGAGCACCAAGACCCCCCTGCCCCCCCCCCCCGCACCCCTCAGTGCCACATCCCCCCCACAATTCCTGAACGTTCCCAGGGACGGTGACCCCCCCTCCCGCCCCTCCCCCCTTTCTTCAGTGAAGGAATTGCTCCTAAAATATCTGATCTGAGTACACATGGCCCAGTACAGCCCAGTATAGCCCAGTACAGCCCAATAGAGCCCAGTAAGGCCCAGTAGAGCCCAGTACATCCCAGTACAGCCAAGTACAGCCCCGTACATCCCAGTACAGCCCAGTAGAGCCCAGTACAGCCCAGTATATCCCAGTAGAACCTAGTGCAGCCCAGTAGAACCCAGTACAGCCCAGTAGAACCCAGTGCAGCCCAGTACATCCCAGTAGAACCCAGTACATCCCAGTAGGGCCCAGTGCAGCCCAGTGGAGCTCAGTACATCCCAGTACAGCTGAGTACAGCCCCGTACATCCCAGTACAGCCCAGTACAGCTGAGTACAGCCCCGTACATCCCAGTACAGCCCAGTAGAACCCAGTGCAGCCCAGTACATCCCAGTAGAACCCAGTACATCCCAGTAGAGCCCAGTGCAGCCCAGTGGAGCTCAGTACATCCCAGTACAGCCGAGTACAGCCCAGTACATCCCAGTACAGCCCAGTACAGCTGAGTACAGCCCCGTACATCCCAGTACATCCCAGTACAGCCGAGTACAGCCCCGTACATCCCAGTACAGCCCAGTAGAACCCAGTGCAGCCCAGTACATCCCAGTAGAACCCAGTACATCCCAGTAGAGCCCAGTACATCCCAGTACAGCCCAGTCGCGCTGACCCCCGCCCCCACACTGCGGCTCGGACGGCGCGGGGCGGGGGCTGCAGTGCTTTTATTGCTCCCTGGGGGCGGGGGCCGCGCTCACTGCGCGCAGCGGAACAAATCGGCCGCGATGCTGCGCGGGGCCGAGGGCCGACGTGCGGACAGCAGCTCGGCCACGTCCGCGTAGCGGTGGTAGCTGTCCCCGCGCAGCACGTAGACGCCGTCGGCCGTGCACATGGCCCCGTCCACGCCGTCGTGGGGCAGAGGCTGCGGTTCGTCCGCTCGCCGTGGGCTCTGCGTCAGATCCACGCGCCGCACGCGGTCCCCTGTGGGAGCAGAACCGTCACCCGGTGCCGCGGGGACCCCTGCTCCGCCCCGAGGATCCCCGCCCCGCGCCCGGTGCCCACCTGTGATGACGTAGAGCTCCGCGGACCCAGGGCAGGTGAAGGCGGCGTCCGCCGCGGGGACCCCCAGCTCCTCCTGCAGAGCCCGGGGGTACCCCTCCACCCGCCGGTGGCCCTGACCCGAGAGGTAGATGGACACCTGCGAGCCCTGCACAGAGCACATGGGCGTGGGAAAGGTCACGGGTGGACGCAGGGCCGTGGGGTCGGGCAGTGGCAGGGACTGCCAGGAGTCAGGGATGTGGGGATGTGGGGCAGCCCCCCAGATGGGGCCATGTGGTGTGGATCGGAGGCAGAGGGGACACGGACGGCCCAGGAGCAGCCGCGGAGGGGCAGTGCTGTGCCGCCGCTCCCTGCCCTCCTCCCTGAACCGCGGTGCCAGGCGATGTCCCCGAGCAGCACCGCCCCTGGGGGCCCCACCTGGATCAGGTACATGCGCTTATCCCAGGAGAAAGCGGCATCCACGTCGCCCTGCAGGCCCGGCCAGCTGTGCTCCTGCGGCCACGCGTGCCACCCATCCCTCCACGAGTCGAGCCGGAACGCCAGCCCACCTGTGGGACGCATCAGCACCGCCTCCCCACAGTCCCGCGGCCCACGCCCCTCCCCCCCCCCAATCCCCGTGCCCCTCACCACGGAAGGCGTAGATGCGGCCGCTGTCGTCGGAGGTGATGGCCTGGAAGGGCCGCCCGCTGCAGCGCTCACCCGCACCGCCCCAGGAGGCGTTCCCGTGTCCTGCGGGATGGGGACAGCGCTGACACCGGGGTGGGGGATGGGAATGGGGCGGGGGTGGGGACGGGATGGGAATGGGGCGGGGACGGGGGACTCCAGCACGGCCGGAGGGGCCTCCACTGCACGGAGAGGACCTGAGGGTCCCTTGGCCACCTGGGGCTGGGACCCCGGGTCCTGCAGGAGGGGCTCCCCCAGGGTGTGGGTCACAGGAGTGGGTTATGAGGGTGCGGATCCGTGGGATGACGTCCCGAGGGTATGGGTCCGTGGGTGCCCAGGGTGGGACCCCGGAGTGCAGCCAGGAGGTGTCCCCGGGGTGTCACAAGGCTGCAGGTCCCAGGGGGAGCCTCACCTCGGCCGGGGCAGGGGATGAAGTAGTCACGGAGATCTCGGGGGTACCCGGGGGGCACCTCCCCGGTGCGGGGGTTGAAGCGCTGGAAGCGGGTGCCCCGCAGGCAGTAGTAGCGCTCCAGCCAACGCAGCGCTGCGTCGCACGGCCCCAGCTCCGGCCACGAGTGTTCTTTCGTCATCCGCAGCTCCACGTCGAAGGAGAACACGGCTCCCCCTGCGCATGGGAGCGGAACGGCACCGCGCGGCTCACGTGGGGCGGCACGGCTCAATACGGAGCGGCACGGCCCCGCACCCCGCACCCCGCACCCCGCTCACCCTTGAAGAAGAGCACGGTCTCCCCGCCGCACTCCTCGGGGTGACACTCCACAGCGGCATCCACATCTCCGGGGACCCCCGGGAACTCATCCCCGATGCGCCGGGGGAAACCAGGGCGCAGCTTCCCCCCGGCATAGGACCAGACCTTCTCGCCCTGCAATGCCCCCCCCCCCCGCCCCACAGCTTCAGACCCACAGCTCTCAGCTCTGCCCATCCCCACGGGAAAGGCCCTGGGAGAGATCCCCGGCACTCAGACAAAGGGTCGGGACCTCGGGACCACCTTCTTCATGGGCAGCCATGGATGTACACACAGGAGCAGCTCCCCCACACCCAGGAGCAGTCCAGGATACCCAGCCCGGGACTCCCCGCCCCAGCACCCCCAGCTCGGGACCCCTTAGCCCGGACCCCCATCTCGGGACTGTGCCTGGAAGAGGTAGAGGTTCTGGTGCTCCTCGGGGTGATCTCGGCGGTGGATGCGCAGCGCTGCGTCCACGGGGCCCTCCAGCTCCGGCCAGGACGCGGCCAGGGGACGGCTGTGGAGCTGGGGATCCTCCCGCGAGGTCTCCCACACGTCCCCTCCTGGGCAGGAGCACTGTGCTAGCCCCACAGCACTGCCCCACAGCCCCCATGCCACCCCAGCCCATCTTCATCCCTCATTTATCTGCATTCCCCATATTCCCTGATCCCTACAGATTCCATCTCCTCCATTACCCACAGTCGCCATCCCCATTCCCCATTCCCTCATTCCCACATTCCAGTGCCACGTTTCCCCCCCCCACCTTTCCCACATCCCCTCCTTTTCTCTCCCCTTCCCCCACTCCGTTTGCCCTACAGCCCATTACCCCCTCCTCGTGCCATCTCAACCTCCCCCTACCACATCTCCCCCCACCCCCACCCCCCAGCCCCCGCCGTACCTCTGAAGAAGAGCATGGTGCCGTTCTCACTCAGCGTCGCAGCATCAAAGCCGCCCTCATCCCCACAGATCTGAACCAGAGCTGTGGGGGGGGGAAGGGGTCAGGTTGGCACAGACCCCCCCAGTGCTGCCCGCAGCTCTGCAGCAGCCGCGGTGACCCTCTCCCCCCGCCTTCCTCCCCCCATTTTCTCACCGGTGTCATTGCTGGGGGACTCAGCCCCATGGTGGTGCCCATCTGCAGGTGCGTGGGGTTTCTGTTGTGTCCTGGGGGGGGGGGGGAGGGGCAGCACCGAGGGTCACAGCACATCTCATGCAGACCCTCGTGTCGAAAAACTCATCCACCCCACGCACCCCCCTCTCCCATACACCCCCGCCCCCTTATTGCAGCACCAACGCTCTGCGTAACCCCCCCCGCCACCCCACCGTCCCACTGCAGCCCCGACGCCCTTTGCTCCCCCCCCCAGGGCCCCGTGCACGCACTGCCCCACTCACAGCGGCCGTCCGTCCGCCACGACGAGCAGTGCCACGAGGCACAGCGCGGCCGTGGACCCCCCCATGGTGCGTGGGGGCACCGCCGCCGCCGCCGCCGCTTTAAGTGCGCTCCGCGGGGGGGGGGGAGGGGTTCGCACCACCTCCGGGAGCGTTGTGCAACGCGGGGGGGTCAGGGCCGGGGCAGCGCGGGCGGGGGGGGGCACGGACACCTCAGGGCAGCGCAGGTGGGGCTGGAGCCGTCCCAACCGCTTCCTATCAATCAGCCGCCCCCCCCTCCCCCCCCTGCTGGGAAATGTTTGCTCGAGCACGGCGGGCGGGGAAAGGGTGGGGGGGGAGCAGCGCGACCCATACCGGGATGTGGCGAGGAGGGGCCGAACCCACAGCCCCGCAGAGCGGAGCCCCCGCACCCACGGTCCCCTCTCCCCCCCCCCATAGCCCCGCATCAATCGGCCCCCACGAACGCTGCCCCCCCCTCCCCAAGATGCGGTCCTCTCCGAACATTTATGTATTTATTTATTATGTATTGATTTGTACATACACCGCGCGTGGGGGCTGCGGGCCTCCCCTGCCCCCCCCTCCCCCACAGCCTCCCCCCGCCCCCCCCACGCACCCCTGGGAGCACCACCGCGTCGGTGTGTGTGTGTGTGTGTGTGCGTGGGGGGGGGGGGGGGGTCACGGCCCCGCTCCGCGCCACGCGGGGATAAAGTGCAGCGCGGGGGGGGGGCGGCCCCGGCGCGGGGTCACTGCAGGTAGCGGTACGCCTTGAAGCAGTGGTTGCCCGAGTCCGCCACCACCACGTGCCCGTCCGACGTGAGCGCCAGCCCCTGCGGGCCGTACAGCGGGTCCGCCGCCGTGTTGATGTACGACAGGAACGAGCCCGCGCTGTCAAACACCTGCGGGACCCCCGCGGCGTCACGGCGACGTCACACCCAGCACAGCACCCACGGACCCGTCCCCGCCCCACTCATCTCCATGGGCACACACACACATCCCCCTACCGCCCCCCCCCCCCCCCGCACACCCACCCTATGGGCACCCACACACCCCACTCATCCCCCATAGGCACCCACACACCCCACTCATCCCCTACAGCCCCCCCCATGGGCACACTCCCCATCCCAGCTCCACTGTCCCCATGAGCACACAGACCCCATCCCCACCCCACTGCCCCCACCCCCCCCGTCCCTACATCATCCCCATGGCTTTACCGACCCCACCCGTGCCCCACTCCCAACGACCCCACGAACGACTCTGTGACCCTGACAACTCCACCGCCGGACTGGATGGGGCTCCTGCAGCCTTAACTACGGCTCAGCCCCAATTTGGGGCCACGCACCCACTCCGAGCACGGACCCACTGCCACTGCTGGGCCGTGGGAGTGGGGCGGGACCCACCTGGATGCGGCTGTTGCCCCAATCGGCCACGATGATGTTCCCGTTGGCATCCACGGCCACGCCGGTGGGCGCGTTGAACTGCCCGTTGCCCTCCCCGTGCGACCCAAACTTGAAGAGGAACTCTCCGTCCGCGTTGTACACCTGGGGGGGGGAGAGGGGGGTGTCCCCGAGGGGCGTCACCGCGGGACGGGGGGATGGGCGCAGCCGTGGGATGGGGGGATGGGCGCAGCTGTGGGATGGGGGGATGGGCGCAGCCGTGGGATGGGGGGATGGGCGCAGCCGCTGCGCCGCGCTCACCTTCACCGAGTGGTTGTGGAAATCCGTCACCACGATCTCGTTTTTGTTGTTGACCGCCACGAAGTGTGGCCCTGGAGGAGCGGCGCTGAGAGGGGACGGGGGCACCGGGACCCGTCCGTGAGGTTAATGTGCGCGGCAGCGTTAGTGCAGGCGGTGCCCGGCCCTGGGGAGCGCAGAGCTGGGGGACCCAGCACCCGACCCCCGCGGCAGAACCCGGAGACACGGCCAGGACCCGGGGCTGGGACCCAGAGCCCAAACCCAAAGCCCAGCACCCAGAACCAAGACTGAGAAACAGGCCCAAGGACTAGGAGCCAGAACTGGAGCCCAGAACCGAGGCTCCAGCACTCAGGGATGGAAGCCAGATCCCAGATCCTAGAAATGGAAAGCGGAGTCCAGCAGCACCGGACCGTGACCCAGAACTGGGACCTAGAACCTCAGCCCAGAACTGAGGCACAGAATGGGGACCTAGAACTCAAGCCCACAGACTTGCACCCAAAGTCTGAATCCAGAATCGTGAAACTAGGAGCCGAGCCCAGAGCCCAGTACAGAATTCAGAACTTGGACCTATATCTCAGCCCTGGGACACAGCACTGAGCACCAGAATCAAGACTCAAAACGAGAACCCAGAGCTGGGAGCTGGAACTAGAACCTAGAACACATCTCAGGGCCCAGAAACCGCCATCCAGGACACAGAGCTCCAGCAACAGAGCCAGAACCAGAACTCAAACCAAGATTCAGAACCAGGACCCAGAACTGGAGCTTAGATCTTAGACCCAAAACTAGAACCAAGAGCCTGGCACACAGCAGAGGAACCAGAGCCAAGAACCAGGACCCAGAACTGGAGCCTAGGACCTGATCCAGCTCCAGAGCCCAGGACACAGAGCTGCAATCCGAGCCCAGAGCCCGTGCCGGGCTCAGCTCCACCCCCACCCCCACCCCTGGGCGTGGCGGTACCACGGGTCGGGTCGGGTCGGGTCCTGGCAGCGCAGTACTCACCCGGCCCCGAGCGGCATGCAGTAAGGAGGAGGGCCGTGCCCGTGGTATTACCATCGAGTGTACCTGCAAACTGCCGCTCGGCCGTGCCGCGGCTGCCGAACTTGGTGACCAGCTTGCCGTTGGACTGGAAGATGAAGACGCAGCACGCCTTGTTGTCCACCACGATGATGTGTCCGTTGCGGTCCACCGCGACGCCCTTGGGGCCCAGCAGCCGCCCCGCGCCGATCTTCGTCTGCGGGAGGGGCGGGGGCATCAGCGCGTTCCCCGCGCCCGCCCACCCCTCCCCCCCCGGCCCGGCCCCCCCCTCACCTTGAACTTGCCCTCGGGGGAGAAGATGCTGACCCAGCGGTTGTCGTAGTCGGCGATGATGATATCCCCGTTCATGTCCACGGTGACGCCGGTCGGGCGCTGCAGCTGCCCCGGGGAGCGGCCGCGGACGCCGAAGCGCAGCCGGAACTGCCCCTCGTTGGAGAACACCTACGGGGCGGAGGGGCGGGGGGTGGGGGCGGGGAGTGGGGGGGGCCGAGCCGGGCCGAGAGGGGGGTGGGGGCGGGGGGCTCCTACCTGCACGCATTGGTTATTGCTGTCGGCCACCACGATGCGGCCGCTGCTGGAGGTGGAGATGCCCTGCAGGTTGGTGAATTCGCCCTTCTCCCGCCCGCGGGTCCCTGCGTGGGACGCACGGGCGTCAGCGCCGCGCCGCACCGCACCTCCGCCGTCCCCGCGGCGGCGGCGGCGCCGCTCACGCACCCACGCGGAAGATGAGCTCGTCCTCGATGGGGTTCTCCTTCTTCTTGCCGCTGCTGTACATGCTGGAGGGCCGGCGCACCGCCTTCTGCCGGATGTGGCCGCTGCTGGGCGACTTGACGCGGCGCTTCACGTCGTCCGGGGACGGCGGCACGTCGCTGGCTTTGACGGCGCGCACGCGGAAGGGGCTCCCGCGGATGGGCTGCCCGTACAGCGCGATGGACAGCTGGAAGTCGCCCTCGGCGCGCGGCGTGTACAGCAGCTCGTAGGTGCCGTTCTTGTTGTCCTGCACCTCGCTCTCGGCCGCGCCGCCGTCCGGCCCCGTCACGGCGAAGCGCAGGCAGGCGCTGCCGCTGCGCACCAGCTCGCCGTCCTTGTCCTTGGTGGTGACGCTGAGCGACGCGGGCTGCCCCACCACCGCGTGCCGCAGCCCCTCGCCCGTGGCCACCGTCTTGTGCGCGGTGGCGCTGGTGGTGATCAGCACGCCCAGGTTGAGGATGGATTTGCGCACGCCGTCGGTCTCCACCACGTAGTCCAGCTGGTCGTTCTCGTGCGGGTGCTCGGGGAACTCCTGGCTGGCCAGCGCGCTCAGCCGCTCGCTCATCTGCTTGCGCACCAGCAGCACCTCGGGCGCCGTGCCGTGGTGCAGCGCCTGCTCCGTGAACGCGCAGCTGCTCAGGATGTTCTCCTGGCCCTGGCGCAGCACCTCCAGCTGCGCCTGGAGCACCTGCGGACCGGGAGGTGTCAGCGTGCCCGCAGTGCCCTGCAGGACCGTGCCGTGCCGTGCAGGGCCAAGCAGTGCCATGCAGCACCGTGCCATGCCGTGCTGAGCCAAGCAGTGCCATGCAGCACCGTGCCATGCCATGCAGCACCGTACCATGCAGTGCCATGCAGCACCGTGCCATGCCGTGCTGAGCCAAGCAGTGCCATGCAGCACCGTGCCATGCCATGCAGCACCGTACCATGCAGTGCCATGCAGCACCGTGCCATGCCGTGCCATGCCGTGCAGCACCGTGCCATGCAGTGTCATGCTGTGCAGCACCGTGCCATGCAGTGCCATGAAGCACTGTGCCGTGCCGTGCAGGGCCAAGCAGTGCCATGCAGCATCATGCCATGCCATGCCATGCCATGCCATGCCATGCCATGCCATGCCATGCCATGCCATGCCATGCCATGCAGCACTGTGCAGTGCCATGCAGCACCGTGCCATGCAGTGCCATGCCGTGCAGCACCGTGCCATGCAGTGCCATGCCATGTAGCACCGTGCCATGCAGTGCCATGCCGTGCAGCACTGTGCCATGCAGCACTGTGCCATGCCATGCCATGCCATGCAGCACTGTGCCATGCAGTGCCATGCCATGCCATGCAGCACCGTGCCATGCAGAGCCATGCCGTGCAGCACCGTGCCATGCCATGCAGCACCATGCCATGCAGTGCCATGCCGTGCAGTGCCGGGCCATGCAGTGCCATGCTGTGCAGCGCCGTGCCATGCCGTGCAGCACTGTGCCATGCTGTGCAGCACTGTGCCATGCAGTGCCATGCCGTGCAGCACTGTGCCATGCAGTGCCATGCCATGCAGCACTGTGCCATGCCGTGCAGCACTGTGCCATGCAGTGCCATGCCATACAGTGCCATGCCGTGCAGCACTGTGCCATGCAGTGCCATGCCATGCAGCACTGTGCCATACCGTGCAGCACTGTGCCATGCAGTGCCATGCCGTGCAGCACTGTGCCATGCAGTGCCATGCCGTGCAGCCGTGCCATGCAGCGCTGCAGCTCCAGCAGCACTACCTTCTGCTTGGCCCCGCAGATGGCCTCCAGGTCGCGCACCAGCAGCCCCTTGCGCTGCTGCAGGGCCCTCTCGAGCTCCTCGAAGGTACTGCCGATCTCGGACACCGCCTCGTTCTTGCGCTCCACCAGCTGCTGGCTGATCTCCGACACCAGCGCGATGGCGGCCGCCAGCTGCGGGAGCCTGCGGAGCCGGCGCTGGGCACGGAGGGGCGGCCGCCGGCCCGGCACCCCCCGCGCCCCCCACCCTCACTGCCCTACCTGCCGCGGATGGCGTCCAGCTGCTGCTGCAGGGCCGCCTTGTGCTGCTCCACGACGTCGCGCAGCGGCACGGTGACGTGCTCCCGGTGCTCCCCCTCGGTGCACTCGCGGCACATGGCGGTCTCGCAGGACTCGCAGTAGAACTCCATCACCTGAGGCAGCGGCACACCCCCCCCTCCCTCAGGGACCCCTTCGGCGGCACAACCCCCTCCCCTCCGCCGCCACCACCCACCTTGCCCTCGTGGTTGGGGCAGGACAGGGGCTGCCCGGTGACGGCACTGACGGGGTCCAGCCCCGGGCCGGGGTGGGGGCCGCGGCTGTCGGGGTCGCGCTGCAGCACTTCCATCAGGTTGGTGATGAAGAAGTTGTTCTGCAGGGCCGCCACGCCGCGCTCGGGCAGGATGGAGGTCTGGCGGCACACGGGGCAGGACAGGGTCAGGCTCTGGGGCGGGATATAGTTCTGGAGACACCTGGGGCAGAACGGGGACAACGAGAGGGTCAGGGCCGCCCGCGGGCAGCGAGAGGGGCGGCGGGCACCGGGGGGGTGGGGAGGAAGGGGGAGGAGGGCTGCACCACGGTGCAGTGGGGGGCACAAGGTGGGATGGAGGGATGGGGATGGGTGAAGATGGACGGATGGGCGCTCTGGAGCAAATGGGGAAGGAGGGGAGGAAGGGTCTGGAAGGGTGGAGAGAGAGATGGCGAAGCTGCACCACAGTGCTTCAGGGTGCATGGGACAGGAGCGGAGGAAGGGGCTGGGGGAGCAGATGGAGGGACGGGGCTGTGTCATGGTGCACTCGGGTGTGTGGGACAGGGCTGGGGGGGTCCGATGGTGGAAGGACGGACAGACGGGGGCCGTGATGGGGTGCACTGGGGTGTGTAGGGGGAGCAAGGGATGGGGCTGGTGGGGTGGCAGATGGTGAGATGGACAGGGGCTGTGCCAGAGTGAATCAGAGTTCACGTGGCGGGAGCATGGGGCAGGGTCAGGAGTTGGACAGGATGGGCAGGGATGGGGACACAGCCCACGGAAAGCTGGTCATGAGACCTCGACGTGGGGCCACGGACAGACAGGCAGACAGAAGGATGGATAGGACAGGGCCATGCCAGACAGAATCAGGGGAGTGCCAGGGGTGGGCAGGGGCCTGGGGGGGCACAGAGAAAGCATATGTCAGTACAGAGTCCCCAGCCATGCTACAGCCCTCCTCTCCCCCTCCCCATCCCGATCCCACACTGTGGGGCAGGAACATCCCTTCAGCCACAGCCCACATCACGGGGGCTATGAGGCCACAGGGGCCTTAGGACCCCCCGGGATGAGTGAGGGGCCCCATCTTGTGCTGGAGGCATGCGGGGGGATACAGGGGGTGCAGGTGGGGCACAGGGCGGTGGGAACGTGGTCAGGCCCTTTTCGGAGGCAGCAGGGATGCAAAGAGGTGCAGTGAGGGCTCAGCAGGACACAGTGGGACACGGCAGCTCCAGCCCAGATCCTGCAGGAGCTGCAGGAAGGCAGGGAATGCTGCGGGCAAAGCAGTGGGGCCCGGCAGGGAAGCAGTGTGAACGCCGTGGAGCGCAGTGACCACGCTCACCTGCAGGAGGTGCGGTGGGGGATGCCCTGAGGACGCAGTACACATGCAGTAAGTGGGTGCAGCTGGGGTCAGGGCGCAGCAGAGGGGCACAAGGAGAGACACAGTGGGACACAACGGATTTTGGGGGTTCAGACACTCAGTGCAGGCACTGGGGGTGCAGTGGGGCTCTTCTCGCTAGAAGTCCTCAGGGAAAATGCTTTGGCGGATGCGGTGCAGCACATGGGGGGGAATGCAGTAGGGATGCAGCAAAGATGCAGTCAGAGGCAGCAGGGCACAGCAGGAATGCAGCGAGGGACGTGCAGCACGGCCAGCGTACGGCAGGGATGCAGTAAGGGTGCAGCGGAGGTGCAGCGGGGGTGGAGCGAGGTGCAGCAGGGATGCAGTGGGCATGCAAAGGAGGTGAAGTGGCGACGCGGTGGGCAAAGCACCGAGGGACACGCGGCAGGGCCAGGACGCGGCAGGAACGCAGCGGGGACGCAGAGGGGATGCAGTGTGAGCAGCCGCGATGCGGCGCAGCGCTGGGGGGCGGCGGGGTGGTCCTCACCTCTCACAGAAGGTGTGCAGGCACGGCAGCACCTTGGGGTTGCGGTAGCGGTCGAGGCAGATGCTGCACACCAGGAACTGTTTGTCAATCTGCCGCACCACCGGGCTGGCGCTGGCCTCCCGCTTCGCCATGGCGGCGTCCCCGAGGCCCCGCGGCGCTCAGCCTGCGGGCGGGGCTGTCAGCGAGCGCCGGGCCCCGCACCGCGCCCCGCACCGCGCCCGCTCGCAGCCGCACCGCCGGCGAAACGGGAGCGGTCCTCGGTCCGGAGCGACCCCGCCCGTCCGGCACCGCTCACCCCGAGCGCCGCACCGCTGCCCCCGCAGCGCTCCCACCCGCCCCGCGGCCGCCCCCTCCCCACGCGCCGTGACCGGGACCTTCACCCCCCTCCACGGGCGCCGCCGCCCCCCAGCGACCCGCACCGCCTCGCCCCCCCCCCCCCTCCCGCCCCCGGCCCCGCTCTCGCTCACGGCGCTGCGGCGGCCCCGCGGCTGCAGGCCCCGGCGCGGCCCCGCCCCGACGGCCATTGTGCGGGCCCGGCACCGCGACGTCACCACCCGTCCCCGCCCCGGGTGGGGCGCGGGGCACCGGCACCGGGATGGGATGGGATGGGATGGTGCGGCGCGGCCCCCACCGCGGTGCCGACCCGCGCCCGCTCCCCCGGCGGAGCTCACCCCCCCGCACGGCGCTGCCCGCGGCTCCGCAGCCCCCGCACGGCCCCGGCCCCACCCGTTCCAGCCGTGTCCCGGCCGCCCGCCCCGCCCCGCGGCCGCGCTGTCACCTTCCAGCCCGGCTCGGCTCGGCTCGGCTCGGCTCGGCACGGCTCGGCACGGCTCGGCTCAGCCCCCGGCGCGGGCAGCCGGGGCCGGCGGGGCGGCAGCGCGCATCGCCGCGGCTCGGCTCAGCCCAGCCCGGCCCGGCTCGGCACGGTTCGGTTCGGTTCGGCCCGGCCCGGCGCGGCGGGGACTGCGCCAGGGCTGGGCGCGCTCCGCAGCCGCATCTGCCCGAGCGGCGCGCACCACTGCGGGGGGGGCGCGGCCCCGCGCGTTCCCGCGGCGGCGCGAGAGGAGCCCTCCCCCCCCGTGACCGCCCCCCCGTGGCTCTCAGCGCCCGAGGAACCGCTCGGAACCCCCAGCGGGAACGGAGCGAGGGGTCCCCACGCGCGGTCACGGCGAAACCGCACCGAATGCCCCCTCCACAGCCACCAATGGTCTCGCCCGGGCTGTGGCTCTGCAGTCGGGGGGGGGGGGGGGAAGAGTCCGGGCGCGCTCCCCGCATCCCCGGTACCCGGCGGTCGCCACGGCAACGGTATCCCATCCGAGCATCGCTGCGGAGGGGGGGTTGGGGCTGCCGGAGAGTTCGCGTGGGGCGCGGAGCTCCGACCCGACCGCCCTCGCCCCCATCGCTGTGTGTCGCACCCCACGCCGCTCCCGCTCACCTTCGCGGGGCCATACGGGCGCGGGGAACCCGGACCGGACCGGGAGCGACGGGAAAAGGTCCTACGGAGCCCCTGGGAGCCGCCGCACCGCGGCCCCGGCCCGGAGCTGCCCGCGGCGGAACCGGACGGGCAACATTCCCCGCGCCGTCATCGGCACCGGCACTGCCCCACCGCCACCACGAGGGGACACGAGCGCGGAGAGCCGGGCACGAACCTGCGGGGAACGGAGAGCCGGGGTACCCTGAACGAGGATCGGGGCACCGTGTCCCGCAGCCCTCGCACCCAATGCGGGATGTTACGGCTCAGGGACGGACAGCTGGGTGAGCAGCAATGGGGGGAGGGGGGTGGGCTGGGGACGGCGGCTCAGAGCTGTGCACTGCATGGAGGTGAGTGGCAGCGGAGCACCACGGGGCTCTGCCGTGGGCCCTCTGCTGCTGAGCGTGTGCTCTGTGCGCTCAGGGCACTGCCAGGAGCGAGGGACGGGATCCGAACCCCGTCCGGACACCGCTGCTGCTTTGGGGAAACACAAGCACGGGAAAAACCTCGGCACGCCGTCCCAGGTTCAGGGAGGGCCCTGGGGACGGAGTTCAGGAGCCAGAGCTACCTGAGCACCAGGAAGCACTGCTGCTCCGTGAGGTCAGAGCACGTCCGCGTGCCGCCCAGAGCCTGCAGAGTTTCCCTCCGTGGAGATCTCCCAAAGCTGCCAGGACACGGTGCTGGGCACCCTGCTCTGGGGGTCCCTGCTGGAGCAGCGTTGGGCCCGAAGCCCGGACAGATCCCTGCACCATCTGGGACCCTGGGAGCAGTTGCCCCGTGAGGAGGGAGCTGCAGAGGGACCGGGGCTTGCTCAGCTTTCAGGAGAGCTCTGACCCAGCAGCAACCCACCGGCTCCATGGGGAGGCGACGCAGCCAGAGCCGGGCTCTGCACGGGGGAACCCACAGGCAGAGGTGGAGGGGCGGGGTTCAGGCCCCCTCCAGGGAAAGGCTTTCCCCCACGAACACCGTCTGATCCCACAGCAGGCTGCCCAGAGGCGGAGCAGTCTGCATCTGTACAGGTGTGTTCAAGGAAAATTGGGATGACTGCTGGATAAAGCCTCGCGCAGCCTGGGCTGAGCCCACAGCCGTCCCCACTGTGCATCTCTCGGGTTCCCCGACCCCCCCACATCCCACCCAGGCCCCCCACGCGGCCCCTCCCGTCCCGCTCCCTTCACCTCCGGTGTGGGAGGGAGCAGGGCGACCCCCACAGCCCCCACTCAGTGCACCTTTGTAGGGGCAGAGGGGCGCGGGGGGGTCCGTCCCGTCCCTGCGCGGGGACAACAAAGGGCGCAGTGATGGGTGCACAGCTGTGCTGGGGTGGGGGAGGGGGGGAGAGGGACGCGGAGGGGTTGGGGGGGTCACGGAGCGGCTGCGGGCGGTGTATTTGGGTGGGTCGGGGATGCTGAGAGCGCTGCACATTCCCGCGTCCCGCACGCCTCACCCCGCAGCCTTTGCACCGCAGCCCGCACTGTGCAGCCCACAGCCCGGACAAAGGTCCAAAGCGTTTATTACTGTCACACAGAAACACACGGGAGGATAAAACCCCGCAGCCGCCGGCTCTCAGCTCGGGGGGGCCCCGCGCCCCCCCCCGCCCGTCAGCCGCCGCAGGAAACCGAGCAGCGCGGGGCCGCCCGACGGCGCGGGGTGAGCCCGGCGGGACCCCCACCCCGAGAACAGCGCGGCGAAGCGGGACGGGGTCGCGGGGCCGGGGGGAGCCGGGGCCGAGGGGACCCTGTCTGGCAGCGGGGATCCGGGGTCGCTCCGCACCTCGGGCAGCGCGGGCAGCGCCGGGGCCGTGTTCCGTCGGAGCAGCGCCGGAGCGGCGTCGAGGGGTCGGGCGGATCCGCGGGGCTCCGCGTCCCGCAACGAGCACGTGGCGACGGAGCGGCGTTTGTGCCGCTGCTGCTCGAGCTGCCGCCGCCGGCGCTGCGTCTGCTCCCGGGCGCGGTTCTCCTGCGCGGCGACGGCGTCAGAGCGGAGCGGGGCGGGGCGGGGCGGGGCGGGGCAGGGCGGGGCGGGGCGGGGCGGGGCGGGGCGGGGCGGGGCGGGGCGGGGCGGGGCGGGGCGGGGCGGGCGGTACCTGCACGGCGCTGGCGAAGCGCCCCGCGAAGCCGTGCAGCGCCGCACACAGCTCCCGCAGCGCTCCCGGAGCCGCGTCCTCGCAGTAAAAGTCGAGAGCGGCGGCCGCTGCCCCGCACATCCGCTCCCGCTCCGCCCGCGCCGCGCTCAGCTCCTCCTCCGCCGCCCGCAGGAACGGCCGCAGCCCCGCGCCCGACGCCGCGCCCACGCCACGCGCCTCCGCCACGCGCGCCGACAGCCGCCGCAGCTCCGCCTCCACCTCCGCCTCCTCGATCCTGCGGGACCGCCGCGCTCAGCCCCGGACGGCCCCGCCGGGCCCACGCGTGACCGCGGCGTCACCCTCACCGCGAGGCCAGGCCCACGTGCGGCAGCTTGCTCGGGAAGTCCAGCAGCCGCCGGTCCGTCCGCGCCGCCTCCTGCGGGGAGCGACAGGAGCGCGATAGGAGCGCGATAGGAGCGCGATAGGAGCGCGATAGGGGCACGACGGGAATGACAGCGGGGCAGGACAGGAGTAAGGATGCTGCAGGAACGTGACACGGACGTGCCGGGTTGCCGACGAAGGGGTGTAGCCGGGGGGAGGGAGCCGTGCTCCGTGCGGGGGCTGCGGCGTGGGAGCGACCTTGGGCCGGGCCGGGGGAGGAGCGGCATCCCACGGACGGGCAGCCGGCACAGAGCGTAAGGACGGAGCCGCGGGGGAGCGCTGCGGGGCGCGAGGTCGGCTAGGGGGAGCTGCGGGATCCCCCTTCGCAGCCGGCCCGGAGCGGCCCCGCACGACACACCCCCCCCCCCCCCGCCCCGACGCGTTCCCGCGGGCGCTCACCATGGCCACGAAGTGCAGGAGGTCCACGCCCGGCTCGTTGGCCCTGGTGTCGGGCAATCTCCGCAGCGAGGCCAGGCGAAACCCGGCGGCGCTGCCCGCGTAGCCGCCCTGGGGCAGAACGCGGGGTCACGGCGGCCCGTGGGGCCGCGGGGTGGGGGTCCGGGGCCGCTCACCGCGTTCAGGTGGTTCCCCGCGCTCAGGATGAGATGCAGCACCGCGTGCAGCTCCTCGCACCGCACCACCTCTGCGGGGGGCGGGCGGTGAGCGCGGTCGGGACGCGCCCCTCCTCCCCTCCCGCAGCCGCTCCCGCACCCTCGGCGGCGTCGGTCAGGATGCGGATGGAGGCGCGGAGCGCGCCGAGCCGCGGGGAGAACTCCTCCTGCAGCACCATCAGCTCCAGGCGCTGAGCGTAGCTGCGGGAGACGGGGGGGGTGGGAGTGGTGAGCGGGGCGGCCAACCCCGACCCGACGCGCAGCCCCCCCGGCTCCCACCTGGGCATCTCCGTCAGCAGCAGCATGAAGAGCTCGGGCTCGGGCAGCTGCTGGGGGCAGCCAGAGAAAGCGCGCAGCCGGGACACCTGCGGGAGGGGCGGGGAAGCGGGGAATCAGAGGGGCCCTCCGGGGGCTCCCCCACGCGGGGCTCACCTCCACGGCGCCGGGCAGCATCCGGGACAGCTCGAGCAGCAGTTCCGCGCCGTACGGCGCCCCGACGCCCTCCTCGATGTCCCGCACGATTTGTCGCACCGGGCTGGGACAGCGTGTCAGCACCTCCCGACGGGCACGGAACCCCCCCCCCTCCCCGGGAGCAGGGCCTCCCCTCCAAGGGGTGGGACCCCCGAGGAGCACGGACACTCGCGAAAGGACGGAGCCCCCCCGCCCACGTTCTCGGGCACGGCCCCGTTCCGCGCTCCCGGGGGACGCCGCTGCCCGTCGGGTTCCGGCTGCGTCCGCTGCCCGGGGGGGTCCCGCTCACCGCTTGAGCTGCTTCAGGAGGACGCCGAGGGCGATGCTCCGCTTGGGCTCCAGCAGCGCTGCCTGCGGGTGCGGCGCGGTCAGGGTGCGGGGCGCGGCGGGGGGACACGCGGGGGTCCGTCCGCATCTCACCGCGGGCGGCGGACGCTGCCCCGGGGACGCCCCGCGGGGCTCCCGGAACAGCAGCCGCAGGCGGGGGAGGTCCAGGGGCGGCGGGGGGGCTCGCGGAGCCCACACCGAGCGGCGGCCCCGCACCCGCGCCGCGGGCAGCGGCTCCCAGTGCAGAGCCCGCAACCGCTCGCCCCGCGCGGCCGTCGGGGGGGACGGCAGCGCCGGGGGGGGGGGCGGCGGCGGCGGCGGTGCGGGGCTGCGCTGGGAGTCCATCGCTGCGGGGAAGGGGGGGGGGGGGAAGGGGGAAGGGGGTTAAGGAAGGGGGGATGGGGTGAGCACGGCCGCCCCGCTGCTCTTACGGCCCCGAACGGCCCCGCCTCACCTCGGCTCCGCCCCGGGACGGTCCGCGAACTCCCGCAGGCGTTGGCCCCGGTCCCGGCGGGGCTGGGAGGCTCCGGGGCTCCTCCTCCGTTCTCCCCTCGCGTCGGATGAGAGCAGCAGCGGACCGGGGCGAGAGGGCCGATCCCCGGCAGCGCTCCTGACTGGGCCCACGAAGGACTTCAGCGCAAACGAGACGCCCCGCGCCCTGTCCCGGTCGCAGCCGTCCCATCGTGCCCTCCCGGCCCACGATGTTTCCCCCCTCGCGCTCCTCCCGTCCAGCCTCAGCCGCGCTGGTCGCGTTAGAGCCGCTGCCAGCGCGTTCCTGGCTCTGTGCTGGAGACGGGCAGCACAAACATTTGCTTCCCTGACTTCTGGTCCCCCTTATCCAGTGCTCAGCAGTGAGGCTGGAGGGGGTGGCACTCCCCAGTGCTCACGGGGCTCCATCACAGTACCCGCGGCTGAGGCTGCAAGCCTGGGGGGGGCTGGGGGTGATGGGGAGCCCCGACGCTGTGCCCCACAAACCTCTCGAGTCCCACAGAGGGTGCAGGACTGCAGCAGAACCGCCCACAGCCTTTGGGGACCCCTACACCCCGGCGTGGCTGCGCCGCGCACAGAGGGATCCACACCACAGTATTCTGATCCACACTATTTTATTCTGATCGGTACTGTTTTATACTGATCCATATGGTTTTATTCCGGAGTCTTACAGAAGTGGGGAGGGAAGAGGGGGGTCAGACCTTCACCGGGAAAGGGGGAGGTGTCAGATCCAGACATTAAATTACCAGGAATTAAATTATCAAGAAAAACAAACTTGTCTCAGGAGAAAGTGCCCAAGTGCTGCATGAGGCCAGGGCTAGAAGCAGCACTCAGCTGGAGCAGGATGAGCTCTCCCCACCCCGGGACACCAGCCAGAGCCCCAGCACTGCTGCACGCAGAGGAGCAGCCGCACCGCACGCGGACACACACACTGTCCCCGGGATGCAGCCACCCTTTGGTCCTCGGTTTGAGTCCCCACCACCCCCAAGGGGACCCGTGGGTGCTCGGGGAGCGGGGCTGCCCAGCTGCCTCCACGCAGTGTGGGTTGGGAGCACGGCCCCCTGGGAAAGCAGTCCTCAGCCCAAGGGCCGCGGCCAACCTCTCCTGCATCCGCCCGTGGGAGCTGAACAGCCCCGGCCAGGGGACGGCTGCTGGGCCTGGGAGAGCCAGGCACAACTGGCCTGCAACTAAGGGGAGTGTAGTGTGGGGCTGGGGGAGTGCAAGAGCAGCTGCCTGGGAGCACCAGGGATCAGCCAGAGGGGACAGGGCAGGCCTGGGGCTAGGTGCAGGCAGGAGCCCTGGCCACCAGCTGCAGCAGGGCTGGGACCCCGTCCTCCCCCATCAGGGTCCAGGAGGGAACCCGGGAGTCCCAGTGCTGCTCCTCTGCAGCTTTGTCTTCATTTCAAAATAAACATTTTTGCCAGAGGGTGGTGGCATGTCCTGCCTGGCCCTGCAAAGCCTGGCTCAGGGAAGCAGGGAAAGCAGCTGGGACACGTGGAGCCACGTACCCTCCTGCCCCGTGGGGAGACAGTGGGAGGCTGTGGCACATCCCACCCTATCCCACAAAGGTGCGTGGTGGGGTCTGAGCGTCCCAGCCTGGGGAGGGAGGGGTCTGGCCCTGCAGGGTCCTGGGACGGCATCCACCATCCCACCAAGGGGTCTGCACAGGGGAGGGAGAACAGGGCCGAGCAGGATGGGACTCTGCCCCAGGGGGAGGCGAAGGCTGAGGGAGCCCCGGCCTCCCCAGGCAGGGGGAGTGACCCACTCAGAGCTCCAGCTGCCCCTAACCAGGTCCCTGCCCCATCGGCGTCCCCGGCTGCAGCAGGGCCAAGGCTGCATCCCCAGCTCACCACTCGTGATTGTGGTCTGGCCCTGCGCCGGCGGTCAGAGGTCCGAGTTATGGTCCATGTCTTCCCCGGCTAGAGCACAAGGTGGGGCAGGCTGGGGGGCTCACTGCTCCTCCAGCCAGGAGGGCTTCTCAGCACCGGGGGTCTTCAGCTTGATGTTGAACTGCTTGAGAGTCTGCTCCAACTGCTGCTGGTTCCCAGCGAAGTAGGCAGAGATGGCGTTGTGAAAGAGCAGGAGCTGTTTGTGCATCACCTTGATCTGGGGAGAGCAGGAGTCAGCGCACAGCCACCCCGCCCCACTGCCCAGCACCTAGGGATGGCAGGGATGAGCCAGGACACGGCCTGCCCAGCACAGAGCTGCAGCAGCCAGCTGGGAGCTGGGCACCCGCTGCGGGTGGAAGGCGGGAGGATGGTTGGACTAGATGATCTTGTAGGTCCTTTCCAACCTATGAACCTATGAACCCCGCACAGCTCCCTGAAAACACAGCTTGAACACAGAGCAGCAAGGCTGCACAGCCTGCGAGGCAGGGCCAAGGGAAACGCATGCACAGCAGGGCCCCGTCCCGAGCCCTTCCCCACCTTGTTCTCCTCCAAGAACTTGAGCTTGATGGCCACATCAGCGCGCAGCTTTTCGTACTTGTCCTTGTGGCTCTGGAACTGGCTCTGGGCTGCATCCAGCCTGCACAGGGTGCTGGCATCCCGGGGGCCCATGCTCAGCTCCTCCAGGTCTGTGCGGTACGCGTCATACTCCAGCCTGCACAGGGACACCAGGGGTCAAGAGCTGCAGGGCGGCCCCTCCAGCACCTGCAGCCACCCAGCCAGGCCTGAGGCCCACCCTGCTGTCCTACCTGGCTGTCTCGTACTGCTTAACTGTCATAAGTGTGTCCTCCATAGTCTTATTTACCAGCGTGTTGATACTGGAGACGAAGAAGTTAACAGCTCCCAGGAGTGTTTCACCGTTCTTGCAAAGCAGTTTCTGCGTCTCTGCATTGTAACCAAACTCCTCCTGGGGCAGGGAGGAAGGTGGGTGAGGGTCTGTGGCAGCACAGCCTGCTATGCCCCTGCCCTCCCCCCACCGCCAGACCTCGCCTTGCCCTGGCTGTACCCAGAGAGAGCCGGCACCAAAAGCCCCTGCACCCCTCCCCAGCCCCGTGGCAATCACCAAGTGCATCTGTCCTCATCCTCTTCCTGCTTTCCCTCACGTGCCCGGGGGTGCTGACAGCAGAGTGCTGCCCAGGCTGTACTGCAGACCCCAAAGTCAATCTGCATCTCCTTCCCAGGCACAGCAGGAACAAGGCACACATCAGAGCCCCACCGGTGTACCTGCAGCTCAGGAGACTTCTGGCTGAGGTCTGCAAAGGCATCCCCCAGGGCGTGCTGTGTCTGCACCAGGCTGTAGAAGTGGTTGGTGAGTGCCCTTGCCAGCTGCAGCACGCACTCGTATTTGCGCTTGGTCTCCCGGAGCAGTTCAATCTGTGTCTCCAGCTCCAGGTCCACCGTGCGGGAGCCCCGGCCAAACCTCTCCGAGATCAGCTGCTTGGTACACTGCAGGCAGAGCAGAGGGAGGGGGTGCCAGGGCCCCAGTCCCTGCCCATGCCTGTAGGGCTGCTGCAGAGATGCCCAGAAGCACTGCCCATCCATCACTGCTCTCTCCTGCCCAGCCCAGCCATGCCCACACAGCCAGGGATGCAGCGTACCTTGTACGTGTTGATGCCCCATTTCTTGACAATGTCAAACTTCTCCACAGCAATACCACGGACAACCTCCTCCCCTCCGACCGGTGGGCTGGGATGGGGCTGGTGGAGCCCGGAGCCTGGAGCACAGCACACCACTGAGACTCAGCACAGGGCCTGGACGCAGGCCAGGCTGCCCACCCCCCAGCACAGTGCCCTCAGGGCTGGGGCTGCTCCCCGGGCCACACTGCTGCCTCACAAGCTGCAAGCAAAGCAGGCTCCCGGTGCAGGCACATCCACCCTGGGCAGCCCCGTGTTTTGCAGCTCTCCCCTGCCAGTCAGGCGCTGCTACCAGGCTCAGCAGAGCTCGCAGTGCCGTGTGATTTGTGATGTGCCTACAGGCAGCAGAGTTTGGTCCCCAAAACCCTTCTAGAGATTGATAACCAAGGCCCTGGTGCCGACAGCACTGGCTGCTGCCCACATGGGAGGTGCTGTCCCCCCACCTGCTTACAGAGCTGCTGGCAGGGACTGCCCTGGACAACAGTGGTCCTGGTGCTCCTGTACTGGGCAGCACTCCTTGTGCTCCTGAGCACGGAATGGGTGGAGGAGAGGCCAGGCAGGGACACAGTGCATCCCACAGCCAGGCACAGCTCAGCCTCATTGCCTGGTGCAGCGTGGTTTGGAAGTGCCATGTGTGCCCACAGCACAAGGATTGAGAGAGGACACAGCTGCTGAGGGAGGCATGCGTTGGGTTGTCCTCCACCACGGCAGGGCAAGAAGCTGGCCCTGAGAAACACAGCACACAGCGGCTGCCTAGAGCCTGCAGCAGGAGGACTCCAAGGCTGTGGGGCACCACGGGGTGCTGGGGTGGCTGCAGTACCTGCTGAAGCACCAGCCTGGCTGGCCATCCTGCTGGCAGCAGATGCACTGGGGCAGATGGATGGTCCTCGGGGTGAGTGAGGTTGGACAAGACAGCCTGGAAATGGAGGGGCTAGGCAGGAGGTGAGCAGAGAGGGAAGAGGTGGGGTGGGGTGAAGGACATGAGGGTGGGAACAACCGGGACATGGGATGAGCGTGCAGGAAGGATGGCAGCAGGGGAGCAGATGAAAGAGTGATGTGAAATCAACAGACACAGATGGCCACTGGACAGACAGCATCACACCTGAGGCACCCAGGCTCCTCTCCAGCTTCCTCCCCATCCCCAGCTGGTGTCAACATGCCACCAGGCTGAGAGCTGGGACAGGCCAGGGCTGACAGACACAGGGAAACACTGCACCACGTTCCCCCCGCCACAGCAGGCTGTCAGCAAAAGCCCATCTCCCCTCTGCCTATGCTAATTCACCTGTTCACCTGGCACAGCACAGAAGGGCCCATGGTGAAAACAGCTCTTTGCAGCAGATGGGTCGAACTGGCCAAGAGCTGGGACACAGAGACTTGTGTGAAACAGGAACGGGGTGAGAGTGATGGAAGGGGCAGAGCTGCTCTGGCTGTGCTCACTGTGGCTCCAGGCATGCAGCACCAGCAGCAGCAGCACCCCTCCAGCACTGAGTGCTCTCAGCCAGGTTCAAAAGTGCCTGTGGCTCCCAGGCTGGCAGCAACAGCGAACACGGGACATTAATGCAGAGCCTGGGGCTCAGTACCCCTCCGCTCTGTCCCCCACTGCCTGCAAGGCATCTTTCAGGCACAGCCACCATAGCTGTGCCAATGTTGTGTGCCTCCAGGGCTCTTCCCCGGCACCAGAAGAATGCCCAAAAGCTGAGCCCATGCATCACAGACCAGTGCCACAGGAGGGCAGAGCAGCTCCCACAGCAGGAGCACTGCACCTACAAGAGAGCTGGGCATCTCCACAGCTGCCTGTGAGTGTAGGGCATGTGCAGGGCACAAGTGCAACTGGTTGGAAGTCATGGCCCTGGGATGGGCCCCATACCAGCAGCTGATTGGCAGCTGTGCTGTGCACTGGGCCTGTGAGGAGGCTGTGCTCTGCAGGGCTGTGTGGCTGTGACTCAGAACAGCCTCTGCTGGGGGCAGAGCTGCTGGGAGCAGGGACAGTGAGACTGGTCCTGTCCCAGGGTGCAGCAGGGTGGTCTGTGGAGTGCTCTGCTCCTCACCCCCAGCGCTGTGCCTTTCCCTTTAGACCTTCCATCAGGCCACCCAGCCTCCCAGCTCTGAGGGCCCTGTCCCTGTGGAGGCTGCTGTACCTTTGATGGCGCTGGTGGGGATGATGCCCTCAGCGGTGCCTCCGTAGCCGCCAGACACAATGCTGGTTTCATTGAGGTTGGGCCCTGACACCATCACTTGCTGCAGGTCCTGGGGGAACAGAGCAAAGAGCTGAGGCATGAGGACAGGCACCCACCCCCTGGGAATGACGTGAGCCCCCCCGCCCAGTCCCAGACCTGCTCCAGGCCGTCGTCCTCAGGCAGGCTGCCTGCATCCCCGTTGCTGTTGATGGGGATCTCCATGGTGGCGGCTTTGCTCATGATCCCATCCGACATTGTCAGGGCCTGCAAGGATGCAGAGGCTGTGCACGGGGCCGGGCAGCACCGCGCCTCCTTGTCCCGCCCCGAGGGACTGGCAGCGCACCCTACAGCTGTTGGCGTGGGGCCTGGGGTCGGAGCCAGGAGCCACGTCCGCAGTGCGTGGCAGGGCCGCTGCCGGACCGGTCGGGCCGCATTCCAAGCACCAGCGCACGCCCCGGGCCGGCCCCGAACGCCGTTACCTCGAGCCGGGCCGGCACCCCGGGGCGGGCAAGGGGAAGCTCTGGGCTCCCTCCCGGGGCTCACACCCGCCGCTCGGACCCGAACCGCGCCGCGGCCCCGGGCAGGAGAAACAGGCGGCGGTCGGCGACGACCCGAGCATCCGCGGCTCCCAGCGACCCCACGCCAAGACAGCACCGGAACGGGGCACGGAGCCGCCCCGGGGCCGGGTCTCTCACAGCGCGTCCTCGGCCGGGCCGGCCCCGTTCGGCGGCCCCGGGGCTCCCCCGAGCCGGCGCCTCCCGAGGCCCAGCGACGCCCTCCCGCAGCTCCGGCTCTCACCCCGCCCCTCCCGGCCCGGCCTCGCCCACCTGCACCGCCCCGGCCCCGCTGGGCCCCCCCCGCCCCGGCGGCCCCGATCCGCCTCGGCCCGGACGCACCGGAAACGGCGTCACGCGCCACGCGGGGGGCGCCGGGAGTGCGAACGGGAAGTGACGTCAAATGCGGCGCCCGGGACATGGAACCGGAAGTGACGTCTATGCGGCGCCTCGGGCGGAAGCGCGGCGCGGGGCAGCATGGAGCCGGCGGAGCAGCAGCGGCAGCAGCTCCGCAGCGTGAGCGGGGCGGGGCGGGGCGGGGCGGGCTCCTCGGCTCGGCCCGGCCCGGAGCTGTGGGCGTGCCCTGACCGTGCCGGCCGCTGTCTTGCAGCTGCGGGACTTCCTGCTCGTGTACAACCGCATGACCGAGCTCTGCTTCCGCCGCTGCGTCTCCGACCTCGGCTACCGCCTGCTGTCGCGGCACGAGGTGAGCGGGGCCCGGGCTGGGGGTGGACCGGCGTGCCGGGTTGCTACGCGCTGAGCCGCTGCCGCCCGCAGGAGCAGTGCCTGGACGGCTGCGCCGGGAAATTGGTCCGTGCCAACCACCGCCTGATGGGCGCCTACGTGGCCCTCATGCCCACCATCGTGCAGCGCCGCAACGCCCGCCCCGAGGACGGCGCAGAGCACTCAGCACCGCAGGGCCCGGCGGTGCCCACGGCCGCTGACACATCTCCTGCGGGCACATAGCAGAGCTGGGGGCACGGTGCACCTCCATGGCTGCGAGGACGCTGCAGGACAGCCCGGGCCCATCACGGCTGCTGGCAGCGTGGCAAGGCCCCGCCTGTGGCAGCGCTGTGGAGCAGCAGGTCTGCTCAGCACCGCGGCCGGGACTCGCAGCGCCATGTTCTGCTCTGTGTCTGTGCTGCCAGCGGGGTCTGCCCACCCTGGGGGCATCAGCCACGGGCAGCACTGCAGATACAAAGAAGGGAATCTGTAGCAGCTGCTGTTCTGGCCAGGAGCTCCCAGCTGGACTCTCCATTGCCACAGCTCTAGTGCTGGGCTCTACAGAACCGAGTCTCTTGTATTTGTAGGAGACCATTTCATGGGGCTAATAAAACACTTCTTGAGTGTCACGTTGTTAGGGTGTCGTGGAGGTATGTAGACATTGCTCCGCAAGTACCCCTCTGCGTGTTGCGTCCTGCTGGGCCAAGAGCACCTTCCTCTGAGCAAAGGGTTCACGTTGCTGCACTGCTCCTTCTGGGCACCCTTCCTTAGTCTGTGTCCAGGCTGCAGGCTATATGAGGTTGTGCCTCTGGAGCAGGGGCTGCCCACTGCAGCACAGCGGGGCCCAACCCATGGCCATGGATTGGCATTAGGGGTGGCAGAGCCCTCAGAGCTGCAGAGCAGCACTGGCTCCTGTGCCCCACATGTTGCTGTGAGGCTGAGCATGCACAGTTTGTAACGGGCGCTGCAGATCAGTGCTGCTGCCCATGCAGTGCGTACAGCACGGTGCAGACCTGAGTGGCACAGTCCTCCTGCTCCTGTGTGGCCTATGGGGCTGGTGCAGCACACGCAGGGAGCAGGGCTCTCCTGATGCTGGCCTCATTTCAGTGCTCTGCAGCAGCTGTGTTCCTGCAAGCACGTGCAGGGCTGGGACTCACAGGGTCCCAGGATGGCTGAGGCAGGAAGTTCATCTGTCCCTGTAGGTGTTATAGGTGCTAAGAGAAAGGCACACAGCGATCATTGCCAACAGTGAGGAATGTACTGAGCAAGCAATAAATGAGCAGAACAGCGCTGGGTGCCACGAGTCTCTGCTCCACCAGAGGTGCACAGCGGGGGCCTCCCGTCCCCTCTTTATTCTCTCTTATCTCTGCATTCATGTCTTATCTTCTTCTCTTCCTGGGCTGCGCCGGCTGTTGCCAGGGGGTCGTTCTCTGCCTCCTGGTGGTCGAGGTGATGAAGGCCGTAGTCTTCCTCAGCTCTGATCATGTGCACTCAAGAGGAGATCTCCACATATTTCTCACATTTTCTCAGAAGGTCACTGTTATCTGTTGTCCATTGTACAGGATGTGAGAACTAAGCACTGTGGCTCCAACTTGCACAAACTACAATAGTTTCCAGACAAAACATCCATCCGTGTGTTTCAGGACTTGTACAGAGTTCCCAGAAAAACACTGACATATCTATTTCGAGTCGGTTTGATTAACAAGTACAAAATTAACTTTTACCACACAGGGGTGCTCCTGTAGGGATGCTGGGAGCAGGGATTGCTCCTTCCAAGAACTGCTTTCTGTCCTCCATCGTGGCTCTGTGGCTGCAGCCCGGCCTTTCCCTGTGCTGTTGTTCTCAGCTGTGCAGAGTGCAGCTTCCCCCCACACCAACAACGTGGGGCTGCTGAGTTCACATGGCCCCTGGGTGCAGTGCAGCTGTGTAACTCCTCGCTGTGGAATCAACCCAGTAGGTGCAGAAAGAAGCAAGCAGGGGTCACAATAGAAAAACAGCCCTCCACAGGAGGAGAGAGGAGCAGCTTTATTCAGGTCCCCCGTAGTCCCACAGCTTCTGCCACCACTGCCTCTGTGCAGCTGCTGTTTGTGCACAGCTCCTGCCCTCCTCCTCACAGCGTTGGAGTCTGTGCAAAGCACGTGAGGAGCATGAGGACTTAAACACGCGTGGAGCTGAAATGCGTGCGTGTATTCAGCTGAAACCTACCCTGGGAGGCAACTGCATTCATGGAGAGCACTTACTGCATGTGCCAGGGTGCAAGAGCACAGCAGAGGTGAGCGGGGCAGTCTGATGCTGCTGTCATGGTGATCCTGTCCCTCTGCTCTGCGCTGTGAGACCTGACCTGCAGTACTGCACCCAGGCATGGAGTCCTCAGTACCAGAGAGATGTGGAGCTGCTGGGGAGCATCCAGAGGAGGCCACAAAAGTACTCCCAGGGATGGAACAGCTCCCTGCGAGGACAGGCTGAGAGCTGGGGCTGAGAGCTGGGAGAAGGGAAGGCTGCAAAGAGCTGAGAGCATCCTTCGGTACATAAAGGGCCATGGGAAAGGAGGGGACACACAGGGTCTGTGTGACAGGACAAGGGGTGATGATTTCAAGCTAAAAGAAGAGATTCAGACTGCATATAAGGAAGCAGCTTTTTACAGGAAGGGCGGTGAGACACTGGCACAGGTTGTCCAGAATGGTGGTGGTGCCCCATCCCTGCAGACAGCCAAGGTCAGGGTCGGGGCTGTGAGCACTGATGGAGCTGTGGGTGTCCCTGTGCACTGCAGGAGGGTTGGCTAAATTGCATATGCTCTCCAGCAAGTACAGGGGCAGTGCCGAGCAGGTGGGCTCCTGCTGCACCGCCGTCCTCTCACAGCACAGCCCAACTTCGGGATGTTTCTCCTCTCACAGGAGGTGGCCTCAGTCTGCAGGGAGCCAGGGCCACGCAGCGGGCTGTGTGCTGATAGCAGCCGTGTGGGAGGGCTGGGAGCAGCGTGTGAGCAGTGCCCGTGCTGCGGGCGCTCTGTGCACCCACGGCACCGCAGGTGTCCGGTGCTCATGGGTGGAGAGCTGACAAAACCAAGTTGGGAGCCATAGGCAGGCATGGATGTGAAGGAGCTGGGCTGCGCCAGCTCCACAGGATGGCGGTGCTCTGCTGCCCTCCAGGGGCCCTGGGTGTGCAGGCAGGGATGCTGACCAGCGGTGAGTTGGGGTCGTGGTGTCTGCTGGGGGCAGTGTTACTGTGCTCAGCCCCAGCTATGTGTGACCCTCCACGCGGTGAAAACTCTCAGCCCCAGCTATAGTGTGTGACCCTCCACACGGTGAAAACTTCTCCTTTGGGTCTAGCAGCAATTTCCCGTGTTCAGAGCAGCGAGTGATGGACAGGCACGCCCTGTGTGTGTCAGTGGAGAGCTGTGCCCTCCCACCCTGGCACATGGCACAGTGAAGCCTGACGTGGCACAGCACAGCACTGCACTGGCCGGGCCCCACCCGCAGGGCTGCTTCCTGGTGCTGGCTGAGGCCGCTGTGTCCCGGTGCCCACTCCTCAGGGTCTCTGCTGTCTGTGACTGCCAGCCCCCAGCCCGGCCCACGTCCCAGGGGCGGTCCATATCCAGCCCATACAGCACCAGTTCAGCTGACAGACACTGGGACTGGAAAAAGCATTGCCAGAATGCAGCTGTGTGCCATCTGCTGCGCTCAGTGCTGCTCTGCATCCCTCCCCCTGGACATGATGCAGTGCACTTCAGGCAGGCACAGTGCCTTTGTGTTCAATGGACTCTGCTGCTCTCTTTGCTCATTCATATTCACTTACGGATCTGATTTCTGAACCAGCACCAACTTTCAGTGCTGTACCTGCAGTGAGGTCCCACCCATATCTGCACCCAGCACGAAATCTGTTCTGCCCTCAGCCCGTGGTGATGAGCTCTACCTGCAGCCTTCAGTCCTCGTGCTGAGAGAACAGATATGGGACTCTTCCCCACCCTGTGGCTCTCGGGACCTCTTTGCTCCCCTCCCCCCGCTCAGATGTATCGATGCCGTGTGCCTCTGCCATCTCTGTTCCACTCCTCCACGGAGACCCTACTCCCTTTCCTGGGACGTACCCCGAGCTCTGCTCCTCCCCACGTCTGTGCCGGAGCCGCCGGCGTTACCGCTGGCGGGGTTGAGCTCAGAGCTGTCCCGTAAGCACCGACTGAAAGCCACAGCCCTCAGCTCTGCGTGCTGCCCTCCCCCCGCCGCTGTGCCGGGAGGTGCGCGGTGCGGTGCAGGAGCGGCGCGGGTGGGGGCAGCAGTGGGGTTTGTATGGCCCGCGTGGTTTGCCATGCGTGGAGCTGTGCCTGCAGCGTTGGGAGCACTGAACTGCAGCGTTTTGGTGTCTCTCATTATCGGTGCTCGGGTACAATTCACTGCTGCGCCGCTGCGGGTCTGTGTGCTTTCATTGATCCGTGCTCCGGTCGTGGTTATTCAAAGTGGATTCAAATTGGCTTCAGCTGTTTGCAGAGCATAACTACAGCTGCAACGTGAGCTGCAGTGAAACACAGACACCACCGGTAATGCACACCCTAACTGCAAAACACAGCTCTGCACCTTCTGCTGGGAGGGAAACCACAGCCCAAAGCAGCACCCCTACTGTGTGCCATCATCAGCCCACGTCTGCACGGATCCCAAGTACCCCCCGGGATGGAGGCAGCCTGACCCCATCCGTCCCCGTGCCCAACCACCTCCTCCACCAAGAAACTCCTCCTCGTGGTCGACCGAAGCACCCCCGGCACAGCCTGGGGCTGAGCACCACACGTGGAGATGGGCAGAGTACGTGTGGATGGGGGAATCAAAGCTCTGCTCTTTGTGGAGACTTCAGACAGGTGATGGGTTTCATGGTCTCCCCTGAACCTGAGCTGTGCCCTCTGTGTGCACTGACACAGCACTGCTCGAGGGGCTCATACCTCCTGGAGCTGCTGGGTGCTGTGCTGCAGTGGGTGCAGCGCAGTTTGGTCACGTCCCCTCCTCGTGCACCCGCAGAGCAGCGCTCGCTCCTGCGCTGGTGCTGCGGGAACGCGCTGAGCGCGCTCTGAGGACGGGGCTGAGGTTCCCCGACGGCCGCGCGCTGTGGGAGCCGCTCCGGGGCGGTGCAGCGCTCGGAGCCGGAGAGCACCCGCGGCTCTGAAGGGGAAACCCGCGCTGAGAACGCTCAGCACCGCGGGATGCGCGGTGCGGGTGGGGGGGGCGGGGGGGGGGCGCTTAAATGGGACCCAAATGGGAGCGCTCTGCGAGGGGCCTCACAAAGAGCGCACTGTGCAGCGATGGCTGTGCTGGGAGACCTCGTGGGGGAGCAGGCGCGGCACGGCGCGGCACGGCGCGGCACGGCGCGGCACGGCGCGGCACGGCACGGCACGGCACGGCACGGCACGGCGTGGCACGGCACGGCACGGCGCGGCACGGCACGGCACAGCCCACCAGGACACCTGTGTGGATGGGGGCTGACATAAAACAAATGTGTTTTTTCCTACTGCAGCAAACGTTTGGATGCTGCGGGTGGAGGGTGGAAGCAGTTGAGAAGGAAAACATAAAAATGAAGGAATGTAAACTCTCAGCATTTGACGTCAGCCTCCAGTTCTGGAGAGGACACAGCCAAGTTGGACGTGTTTGTTGATCGCAGTGATGGAGAGTTGGTTTAACTCATTCAGTGCTGCACAGAGTGCACCCCGGCTCTGTGCTGACCCCACCGAGCTGCAGCAGCAGCACTGGTAAAGGGATGTGGTCCTTGTGTTTGTCTGAGATTTAAGGAGCCATAAACACTGCAAGCAGCATTCTGGGCACGGCTTTTGGCTCCAGCACCACTCGCCTCTGTGTTTACTGATACTGCAGACTAATGCAGTAACAAAATATGGACTTAACAGACAGCTCTTCGACAAAGGACAGCACAGGGCCGTGTACTGCCCGCTGCCCTGCGGGTATATGAGCACCGGTGGCTTTCAACACCAGTGAGGAAAGAGGAAGCCCTGAACAGGAACCTGGGAGGGCGTAGACCTGGGGTAGCAATGGAAACTGAACCTGCTCCACCCCACGGGGGCACGGGAGAGCGTGGCAGTGTCTGTCACAGTGAGGTTATGTGGTGCTGTGAGCTAAAAAGCAAGGGGAGGTCAGAAACAAGAAACTGAAGGAGAATAGAGCAGCAGTTGCATTCCTCGGCCTGGGCAGAGGGCATGGCAGGACCATGCAGAGCAGCACTGTGCTGGGCTCCAGCAGCAGGAGCACTCCGGGCAGCACTGTGTTGCCAGGAGAGCAGCACAGGTCCATGCTGGCTCCAGCAGCAGGGCTGTGCTGCCAGGTGGCACTGCACACCGCTGTCCCTTTGGGCTCAGATGTCTCTTGGACCCATCCCCTTCTGCTCCCCAGGGTTAGGGACCGAGTTGAGCCACAGCAGAGGGTTTTCCCACCCCAGGAAGGGAGAGCACCGCAGTGCTGTACTTCCTCTTCAGCACAGGGTTGCCTGGGGTTTACCATCCATCGCAGCCCATGGACTGAGCTCTTACAGACACCAGAAACCATCCCTAGCGGAGCCGCACCGCGGCACAGCATCCCCCGCTCTGCCGCTGCAGCCCTCCCCGCACCGCTCCGCCTCCGGCAGAAATCGGCCACGGGTTGGGGCTGAGCACAGGGCTGGGGACACCGCCTGGGGGAGGTACGCGCAGCACAGCCCCTGCGCGGCACCGCTGCGACTCTGTGCTCTGCAGCACACAGCTCCGAGCACGGAGCATTTCAGCCTGAGCCGCATAGACTGGTTTCCATGTCCCCGCTCCAGGGCTCCCATGAGGTCCAACAAAACCATTTTCTCTCTTTTCCCCTTCCTACCAACACCTCCCGCTCCCCCCCAGTGCCGCTGCCCGCAGATCCCAGCAGCACACAGCGTGGAGGAAGCACACGGCCATTCCTCCCCTCCGGAATGGGGCCGAGAGGAGCGGTGGGGCAGCGGCCCAGAGCGGAGCCCAGCAGGATCCCACTGGCACAGCACGGGACACCGCGTTTCCTCGGCAGCTGCCCCACTGCAAGGCACGCCAGGGAACTCGGCGAGGGAGGGATGTCGGCTTTCTGCTGCTCAGAAAACAGAGCGGGTGCGAGGAGATAAAAGCAGGGGAGAGCACTGCTGCTGCTGCCCCCGCTGAGAGCAGCGCACCCCTCAATCCCACACTGCCCGCAGCTGCAGGGGCAGCACGCACTGCTGCTCCATCTCTGAGCACAGCTCCAACTGAGCCGCGTTGTGCAATGCAAGACACTGAGTTCAAAGAAGAGTCGGATCCTTAACAGCCCTCTGCAGCTCTTCCTCACTTGCCAAGAATCTGAAGTTTCACAATCGTAAAAGCTGAAAAAAAATCTCCCAAGTTTCTTCAGCCTGGAAACGCTCTCCTGTTACATTGACAGCTCCTGCAGCACTGTGCTGCTGCCGAGCCCCGGGCTGCAGCCCAAGGAGGGAGCCCAGAGCCAGCACCACCTGGAAATCAAACCACATTATTGAGGACGATGCCAGCACCCCCGGCTGAGCCCTGCCCTTACAAGCAGCTCTCCTCCTCCACGCGGCAGGAAATGCACTCTCCCTGGCAGAGCCATCATCCAAACCTACCATCCAAATCCAACCATCCAAACCTTTAGGGATCTGATTTAGTAGTTGGGTAGGGATAGTGATAGGAGGATGGTTGGACTAGATGATCTTGTAGGTCCTTTCCAACCTTATGAACCTATGAACCATCAACTCCAGCGGGTGCAGCATCACCACCTGCAGAGCTCCGGGGTGGGCAGTGCACAGAGCTTCCCACACGTGGATAATCAGGGTCTGCAGAAGAGCACTCCTAACCTCTTTCATTTTAAACAAAAAGGATTTGGAGCCACTGCAGAGGTCTATGACAAACTGTAAACCCCAGCGATGAGATGGGTTTTGCCCATACTGCCACCCTGGAGGAGCCCTGCTCCCGACTCAGCTCACGTTCAGGGAGCACAGATTCTTCTCTTGAACTCTGCTCCTTCAGCACTGACCCTCTGCAGCGGTCTCTGAACAGTTTGGATGGCAGCAGTGGTGATTTATGTTATTTGGGCAAAATCATTTACTCCCAAGGGTGAGCAGGGAGCTTTGTTCAGCTGTCACTGCCAAATCACCTTTGGCAATGAGCTGTACGAGGGCAGCGTGTGGCAGTGGCACAGCTCGTGCTCAGCAGCTCGCTCAGGGCTGCAGACCTTCTCAGCCAACTGCTCAGAGCAGCCGGAGCTCAGCAGCAGACACGCACTGCACTCTGGTGCTGATTGCTCAGGTCACTGAACCCGTGATCTGCCCTGTGGTTCCACATCTCACCCCATGCACGGCCCCGCTGCTTTCTTGTCTTTCTGCTGCTCCTTTCTGTCCTCCAGATCACTGATCTCACTCACCCAAGGTTTATAGCTCGATCCCTGCAGCAGGAGCTGCTCACCCCTCTTGCTCTGGATCTCACCACGAGGTCGCTTCCCACACCCGCAGTCTGCAAGGCTCCCAGCACAGAGAGCTCACTCCAGGGGATGCCAGCCACCACCGGAACAGCTCTTCCTGCCTGAGAGCACAAAAAAACCCCACACCGTGTGTGTGGAGCTGAGTGGAAGCCCACCGAGCACAGCATCACCTGCTGCTGGGGCTGCCCATGCCCACAGTGCCAGGCTGTAGCACTGCCATCATTCACAGAGCACTGCTGGAGGACCATGACCTTCCTTGGGTGCATTTTTAAGGCCACTTGCACCACAGACACTTCTGAATGAAGCATTTTGCCTGTGCCCTCACCATGCATTCCCAGGCAGTGCTACTGCTGATGTTAGCAGCAGGCTCTGCAGCCTGCAGGATGCTCCAGCCCCACTCTGCACCATCCACACAGCACTGCTGCACGAGGACCTGCTGACAGCCCACACCCTACAGGGCCCACGTGTCCCTGCTGGATGCGGTGGTGCTGCACCTTCAGCTGGGCTGTCCCTGCCCTTCTGCTCACGAGGTTAACTCCTACCAGAGGTCACATCACGGATGGAGACACAGCAGCACAGAGCCCGGCTCAGCCACGCCTGGACACCACGCTCCAGCTCCAGCCCGATTCCCAGCACCTCCCTGCCCCCTGCACGGCCATCTCCTCAGAACATGCACCCACGTGGAGAAGTCAGGAGATGTGTATTTGGGGAAAGGCCAGGCAAGGAAACAGGCACCTGCCTCACACGGACAGACCTTTGCAGCAGAGAGAGCAAACTCTTTGTCCACTGGAGGAGAGCAGGAGGTGGGGCCATTCTGGCACTACATCACCAGGTGTGCCCAAGGATGGGGTGACACTGGAGGTCCAGGTGTGTATGCAGCAGCCCCCAGCCCCGCTGCCCTCCTCCTGCAGGGCTCGCAGGATGTGCTGCTGGCAGCCATGAGCCACGCTGTGCACCCCCCTCTCCTGTGCTGCCATCACCCCTGGACTCCCACCATCCACGCTCACAGCGAGGGGCCAGCACTGGGACTGGGGCTGCAACAGAGGAGCAGACAGGAGACAGCTCCCACAAAGGACAACACAGGGACCCTACAGTCAGCTCGTGCTCCCTGGCTCTGTGCACCAAGCAGAGGACCCAGCTGCATGCAGCACTGCTCGGAGCAGAGGCAGCCATCTGCCCCAGCCCACCATCCCACTGCAAGGCTGCCTGCCTTGGTCACAGCTGTGCTGCAGCAGCAAGGTCCAAGGAAGCAGCTGGAAACGTGGCAGTCACCGTGCTGCTGCACGCAGCGTGGGAGCTGCAGCAAGACCTCCTGCACCACATCTGCCCTCTGCCTCCCAGCAACCCGCCCCGTGCAGGCCTGCTGTCAGCAGAGCTGGGTCAGCCCCAGCCCAGAGCTCCAGCACGTCTGTTCACACAGCAGCAGTCCCTCTCTGCAGCAGGGACCCATCCTGCCCGCTTCCTTCCTCCGGTCCAGAGCAGTGCTCAAAGAAAGCACCTCATCTGCTCCCAGCACTGCTCTGCCCTGTGCTAAGGCCACATCCCCCAGGACACAGCGAGGTGAGCAGCACACTGTGCAACGCAGCACTGCACAACCTCCCCAGCGCAGTCAGCCACAGAAGGTGAAGTCCACAGACTCTGTGCAGGGGGTGCTCCCCTGGCCAGGAGCACACGCCAGAGGAGAGGCAGCTCACCCCCCACCCCCCATCCTTGAACCCATGGTGGAGAGAGGAGCTCCTGGGAGGGCCCACGGAACAGCAGAGGGGAGAAGCAGGCTCCAGGTACAGAAATAAATTGATATATTAGTGTGTATAAAACATGCTGCTTCCTCTGTACAGTGCCCCAGCTGGGCGCAGCTCCCCACGGGGAGTTCACACATATATAAATAAGGCCCAGACAGCTGCAGACAGTATTTACAGACCGCGGGGAGCTAGCGCCTGCTCCGGGGCCAGCCCCACCAAGACCAGCTGCTACACCCAGCCCGCGGGATCCTCCCCCGGCCTGCATCGGCCGGCTTCACTTCAGGTCCACGTCAAAGTCCAGCACCAGCAGCTTGGTCTCCTCCGTCCCGTTGCGGCTGCCCACCGCACACACCAGCTTGGTGTTGGAGGCACGGATGCGCCACACCACACCCCCACTGCCCCCGCTCTCCAGTGCCACCAGGTTGCGCACGAACTCGCCCGTCTTGAGGTCCCAGAGCTTGACAGTACCATCATCCGAGCTGGTCACCACGAACTTGGAGCTGAACTGCAGGCAGGTCACAGCACTCTGGTGCTTGCTGGGCCCTAGGGGCAGAAGGGACCCGTGAGTCCTCCCGTGCTCCCACCCGAGCCCCAGGATCCCCCGCTGCTGGGCCCCGCTGCCTGGGCAGCCCTGCCCCCGCCGTGCCCGGTGCCCAGGAACGCCACCACCCCGCTCCAGCATCGCTCCCACCCACACTCACCCTGCAGTGTCTGCAGGCACTGGCCCGTCTTGATGTCCCAGATCTTAACTGTGGAGTCAGCGTTGCCGGACACAAGGATGTTGTCACGTAGCTCCATGCCACTCGTGAGGGACTGGTGCCCCATGAGGGTGTGTAAGCAGTTCCCGCTTTCTACATCCCACACTCGAATGGATGTGTCCAGAGAGCCACTCACGATGTGTGTCCCATCGAACTGTCAGAGAGACACGGGTCAGCAGGGCTGCAACAGGAGGTGCTTCCTCACAGAGCACACAATATCCTGAATTGAAGGGACCCACACAGTCATCACGGCAGTCTGCAGTGTGCTCCGGGGCACCCATGGCCCAGCAGGGTGCCTCAGCAGCACCTCGCCTCCAAGAAGCAGGCGTGGGTTGTGCGTCCCTTCAGTACACACGAGAAGGATTCAAGATGGAAGGGCAGAAAGCATCTTACACAGAACACAGGCTGAGGCTGCGTGCCCCTGCAGCACATGCATGCAGCACAGAGACGGCCTCTAAGGGTCTGAACAGGGAAGCTGGTGCCCCTGCAGTGGGCAGGGGAGGGGGCCGGGCTCTCACCTGCAGTGAGTAGACACGGTTCGTGTGTCCCTGCAGCGTGTGAGTGCAGCTCTCACTCTCAGGGTCCCACACTTTCACCGTGTAGTCGTACGCTCCGCTCACCACCTTGTGCCCGTCGTACTGCACGCAGCGCACCGCGGCCACGTGCCCCATCAGCACGTGCAGGCACTGCCCAGTCTCGATGTCCCAGAGGCGCAGAGTGGCATCCCGTGAGCCACTCACAACCCTGGCAGCAAAGCACTCTGTGTCAGCTCCAGACCTCCCCCAGCTCCGCTACACCCAGGCACGCCAGCTCCCCCAGGGGCAGCCCCAGCTCACCCCCCCCCCCCCCCCCCCCCCCAGGCTGCCTCTTTCCACACAGCACCCAGCCCAGGCCCAGAACACCTCTGCACTTTCACCTACCCCAGGTCCCACCCCACAGACTGGCACGGCCCCCACAGCTCCTCACCCCCACCTACCCCACATCCCATGCCCCAAGTACCTTCCACTCCCATACCTGTTCCCATGTAGGTGCATGCAGCGCACTGTGGACGTGTGCCCATACAACGTGTGCACGCATTCGCCTGTGTCCGCGTTCCACACTTTGAGTGTACGGTCCGTAGAGCCACTGATGACAATGCTGTCCCTCATCTGGGAGGACCACACACCCCCTGTGTGGCCAACTAGAGTCTGCACACACTGCAAAGAACAACGAGAGATGAGATTTTCATACAGGAAAGGGTGAACAACATTGCAAGAGGAGACAGCAAAGCACAGGACCTCCCCCAGGCAGAGGGCTGCTAAGGCTCTTCAGGTCAGAGAGCCATCTCCCTACAAACCCCAGTTCCCACCAGAGTTCACCCAGAATGACTGTCTGCTGCAGTAAAACCAGTTTGGGTATCTTGCCCTCATCAGGTCTTCAAAAGAGCAGAACACATTTGCTGACCACCAGTGAAAAAAAAAAATCACACAGCCAGCTCTTGCTCATTTTCACTGCACCAACACTGCCTGCCAGAGGAAGGCAGCTCTGCCCACGGCTCTGCCCACGGCTCCTGCAGTCACGGGATCTGTCAAAACCTCTCCCCGGCTGCACCTTGCCAGACAGGACAAACCCACCCAACCACTGAGATGCCTCTCCCGCCTCCACCCACCCCGCAGCAGGTCGGAGGAGCAGAGCAGCCCCGAGCTCAGGACAGCTGCTCACCTCCCCAGTGACTGCTGACCACACTTTGAGTGTGTTGTCATCTGAGCCGCTGACGATCCGGTTGCCGCAGAACTGCAGGCAGGTGATGACGTGGTCATCGTGTCCCTTCAGCACCTGAACAGAGAAGTGAGCAGGAGGGCGTGCAGTAAGAACAGACGGGTCCTTGAGATGATGGCCATCTCCCTGCAGCACAGCAGCTACAGAGGAGCCAAAGGAGACTCGTGGGGGCTGCTGCCGCGGGATGACGGGCTACGAGGGAATCCCAACACAAGGATCAATCCCTGTGACCATTAGGGGCACAAGCTTTGAACTCACAGCTGATGCTCCGTCCTAGACCTAAAATCAGTGGCCATGAGACTGAGCACATGTAAGACCGCAAGCCTCACCTTTCCTGGTGGGAGACAGTGCACCAACATCTCTGCATCCACTCCCACCTTCCTGAGCAGCAGTGTAGCTGCAGGCAGAGGAAGCAAGCAGTGACTGAGCCCCTCGCAGAGCAGGGCCCCATGCAGCACAAGGCAGAGCTGGCTGAGCACAGTGGGGACGGCTCAGCATGATGGCCACTGTCCCTTGGTGAGGGGACAGTGTAGGACAGGTGTTTTGCTGGCAGGACCCCACACAGCTCTGCTCACAGCAGGCACAGCATTGGGGTGCTAGGAGCTCAGCAAGGGCTGCCTGGTATGTCACTGCAGTACATACAGCTCTGTTGCTTCCTGGGTGCTGTGGGGGCACAGGAAAGGGCCTGGAACACTGGGGGTCCATAGAAAGTCCAGGGAGGGAAAGCAGAGAGGTGGGACTAGCCACAGGGTGACCGAGATCTTGCCCTCCTTGCTTTGGGGATGGAGGCTAGGGGCAGGAAGGGACTTCAGAGAAAGAGGTACAACCAACAGCAAAGTGTTATACAACACTATGGGAAGTACTGGAGACAAGGTCTGGCTGAGCCTCAGAAGGTTTGTATCACTCCCTGGATGCCAAGATTAGCTACAGCCTTGCAGCACACACTCAGAGAAGGGATGAAGAGATGAAAAACTCCTCTGGAATTAAGGGTAACCCTTTTTCCACTGGCAGAGCTGCAGCTCTGCACCATGCATTGCAGTGATCCCTGACACCAGCTGTGCTGTGGGTCTGCTCTCTGCAGACAGGGACAGGATTTGCATGAAGCTACAGAGGAAGTATTTAGATTTAAATACTTACAGGTGAATCCCTCTGACTTATGCCTCCTGAAGGGAAGCCAGACACCTAAATCTTATCCCAAAGCATTTTTCAAATGCTCAGTGCCGATCTCATCCTATTGGTCATGGGTATTTTTCTGCTGCTTCCTTCCTGGTACCAGCTTCCTACCCTCCAGGATCTGCTTAGCAAGCACTGCTGAAGGCACCCACCTTGGGGGCTTTAAGCTCGCCGCTGCGCCAGTTCATATCAATTCTGTGCTGCCGCATGAAGGCAAATTTCCAGGGGCTGTACATGAAGCCGGGGCTCAGCAGGCGCCGCTTACGCAGGTTCAAGGGCTCCTCAATGCCTGTGGGAAGAACAGCAGCCTGATGCAGGCCCCCCTGAAGCACACAGGGGGTTCACATCCCCACCCCAGGAGGAGCAAAGATGATGCGCAGCAGCGGCAGCTGTGAGCTACACCACTGCAGATGGCAGCCGCGGTGTGCCGCGTGATGGAGAGAGAGACCTTTACCTTCTTCACGGCATTTCTCTCTCCAAAGCAGGTTATCTTCAGCTAAGACCCTCCAGTAGCGGCAGGTCTGGGCAGCTCGGAGCAGGTCCCGAGGCTCCAGGAACGAGAGCACATAGAGTGCCAGCTGCAGGACCAGGGGCCGGGTCACAGAGGTCAGCAGGCTCCCACGGCTGGTGAGCAGCACACAGCAGAGGGGCCGGCCTGGCTCCTGCCTTGACTCACCTCCTTGGGCAGCAGTGAAATGAAGTCTCTCTGAAACTGGGGTTCAATGACTTGCATCATGTACTTGATTTGGGAGGGCTCGCAGCGATCGATGAGCTCATCCAGAGCCAGCAGCTTCTCTGGGCCGCTCCACCGCTGAGGACAGGGACATCAGTCACACTGCCTGCGTGCACGGCAGGCCCTCGCAGGCTCCCTGCAGCTGAGCAGTGCCTCCACCCAGCCCAGAGCCAGCTGTGGTACCAGCCAGCATGGCAGCATCTGGGCTGCAGGGGAGCACGGCTTCTGGAGCTGGCCAGGGCCCTGGCACAGAGAGGAGCGCTGAGATGGGGCTGGGAGCTCCACCAGTCACTACAGTCAGCCACGGGTGCTGTGTGGTGATGGGCAAAGCAACGCCACCTCGGGCAAAAGGCACAGTGCCCAGCAGGGAAAGAGATGGACCGTTTCTGTACTCCTTGAGCCAAGGGCCAAAACCTGCTGAAACTCCACCGCAGGACACGGGACCCCTCCCTGTAGCACATCTCACTAGACAGACTCCCCAGGCCTTGGGCCCCCTGCCCTGCAGACCCACAGCTCCTCGGCGCCCTCTGAGGACAGGATCCTACCTGGAAGGTGCGCAGCCAGTCCTGCAGCTCAGGCGGAGGAGCGACGGAGGGGATGCGGCGGCGCCGGGCCTGGGCAGCTTTAGCATTGCGCAGCTCCCCAAAGGTGGTGGTGGGGCTGGGCATGCAAGGACCCAGAGTCCTGGACCACACCCAGAGAGAGACCAAAGCGGGGGTGAGACGGCACAGCACTACTCAACCACACCACACAAACAGCTCCCAGAACACAAGTGCCCACATGACGTAACTCACGAGCCCCCCGCAGGGTAACCCCTTCTCCTCATCACTTCCACATGGACTACAGCCACACACGGCCCCTTTACACCGACCTGCTCCGTGTAATAACAGAACTGCAGACAGGCTGAGACTGGAGACACCTCCAGAGGTCACCTGGTCCACTCCTGCCACTCAGAGCTACCCACCCAGGACCACATCTAGGCAGCTTTTGGAGACCCCCAGGTGGGAGACCCCACCAACTCAGGAGGACTCCTGAATGAAGCCCAGCAGCTGTATGGGACTAGTGAAAGGAGGTCAGCTTGCCACGCAGAGCACTCGTCTTACCTGCTGTACTCGGAGCCCTTGCACAGCTTTTTACCAGGGGACAGTGCTCTGCCATCCAGGCCATTCTCTGACTTCCGCTTCATCTGCAAGACAACAGCAAGGTGAAACAGGGTGGGGCACAGCTGTGTGTGCACGTTCTGGGTCACAGACTTTCCTACCAAGAGCATCAGAAGAACAGACTCAGCCTAGCTTGTCTTCCAAGACCATGCTCGTGCTGAGGACCCGCAGGGGAAGCTGAAGGCCACCTGAACTCTGGGGCAGGCAGAGGAGTTAACCTCTGAGGGTGTTAACAGAACTGGGTCTTTCTTGAGGGGAATATCAGGCTTGTTACAGCAGACAAGGCACACGGGGACAAAAGCAGCAGCTGAAAAAATGCCTGCTGCACCTTCAGGCACAGCCCAGCAGAGCACAGGCAGTGCTGCAGCCAGGCCTGTAGCTCAGCACTCCGTGTTGTGCCTGTCAGCTGCAAGGAAAGCCGTGCAGGGACGTGCAGCAGGCCACACTCCATGGTTACATCACTGGGAATCAGCACTCTTCTAACGCCACACAAGTGGCACAGAATTAACAGTAAGCTACTGAGCATGGGCTACTCAGTGCAACGGACACAAGAAAGCAAGCAAGGGCTACTCCACCCCAGGCAGAAGCAGAGCTCCTTCCCCTCAGCACCTAGTGCAGGCACCATCCACAGCCCTGTGTGCAGGCTGGCCTCCGCCTGGCCCCACAGAACCCTGTCCCCCGAGGACAGCTCTGGCACCACCACAAAGGGATCCAGCACAGAGCAGGGCATGGCAGGGGGGTGCCCGGCAGTGCTTGGATACGCTGGGGCAGTGCCCCTAAAAGGCTGACGGTGTGCCCAGTCCAGCTGCCAGACCCAAGCTGCTCTGCAGCCCCATATTACACCCCAGAGGCTCCCAGGGCAGTGCCAGCCAATCACACCCATACCTGCAGTAGGACCTCAGCACACTGCTGCAGCTTGCAGGCCACTGGTACCAGAGCTGTAGCAAGCAGCAGGATTCAGAGCCACCAGCTGCAGTTAAACCACACGCAGTGCACTCGTGCCAGCTCCTGGGTGACAGCCCTCCCCCACGCAAACCTCTTTTCCCCATCACTTCCACAGGGACCACAGTCACACGCACAGTCCCTTCACCCCAGCCCACAGCACTGTTACCTTGGGACGCACGTGGCGGAGGAAGTTGCTGTCCTCTGTCCGCTGCAGATAGTCAATCCAGCGCTCGCCAATGGTGTAGTAGAAGTAGATGTTGCTGCCATCTTCCCCTTCCTCACTGCAGCAGCTCCCTTCCTCCTCTTCTGTCTCCTCCTCCTCCTCCTCTGGCTCCCTGCAGGCCGTGGAGTTGACTGGCTCCTGCTCCTCCTGCCCCTGGGAGCCATCTGCCTCCAGCCCTGACCCCAGGTTCCTCTTCCCAGCACACTCCAGCTCCCAGGATGCTGACACATCTTCCTCCTCAGCCACCACCTACAGGGCAAGGAGGTGCAGGGTCAGGTCTGCCAGCTGCAGGTGGTCCCTGGGGTCTCAGCAGCAGCACACGGGTCAAGGGGCAGCTGACTAGAACAGGGGCTCGAGAAGGGAGTGGTGAGCAGGGCAGAGATGAAGATATGAAGAGGGGAGCAGATGGCAAAACCAAGGTGCTCTCCGAGGTCACAGGCAACCACAGCCCAGCAAGGCGTGGACACAGGATGCTTCCCAGCCCAAAAGGAGGGCACAGCCACCACGCGACCCGATGACGTGGCCGAGCAGCACACGCAAAAACTGCAGGAGCAGCAAGGCACCAAACACCACTGAAGCCACCTGCACCAGCTCCAACGAGCACAGCCAGCCCCCTCCCACTGCAGCTGGGAGCAGCGTTCTGCATGACGGAGCACAGGGCAGAGCTGCTGCACACCAGGAGCGCCCTGCCCAGCTGGGAAGTCAGGCTGCACTGTCATCAGCCTTCACTGCAGCACGAGCACCACACCAAGGTCGTGGCCTTCCACAAACCCAACCCAGGGCTGAATCTCTGGAAGGATGTGCACTGCATCCCCCGTTACCACCTGCACCTCTTCTGCCCCCAAAAAGAAGCACCAAGATAAACATCACGCACAAAAAGGAAAAGCACAAGCATTCAGTAATCATTTAGAAGATTCAGAACAACATCCTTGTGTCATGGGAGGAGGAAGAACTGCCTTCTGATGCACCAAGAACAGACCTCAGTCAGCAAACCAGGGCTGCCTGCACCAGTCTTAGTCTCAACAGACAGCACAAGCAGATCACTGGGCCACAATGACCATTTTTAAATGAAGCTTAGGATATAGGAGGAATTGCAAAGGTGAGGAGAGAGTGCAAATCGTGACAAAAGTGAAGAAAGCAGAAGACTGAGGCTGTACAGAGCTGGAGGTCTGGCAATAGAGGGGCTGATCCCATTGGTGAAAGATGACAGGGACATGCTTTGCACCAGCTGACCAGGCTTCGAAAACACCATTTCAAATAACATTGATTTTACTCCTTGGAGTGTTACACTGGATTAATAAAAGCAATAGCATAAATTGCGTGGATGAGACGTACCCACAGAGGAGCAGGGAACAGCCTTCTGACCCAGAGCTGGCACAACAGCCTCAGAAGGGCTGTGCAGGGAGATGGGTCGGACCAGGTCTCAGAAGGTACCTGTCACTGGGAAACCTCACTGCCCACTGACAGGCCTCGTGCAGGCCCATGGTGGGGGGAGAACCACAACTCAGTATCTGTTTTACTCATAATAGGGAAGTAAACAATGCTTTTCTGATGATACTTTGAGACTGTCATCTCAGCAGGAAGCAAGGACACTCATCCAGGGATCTGAGTCACTCAGTATGCCAGGCTCCCTCAGACAGAACACCTTCCAGCACTCCCAGAGGCAACATTCCCCATCTGAAGACGAGGAGAGCTGGACCAACAAGGCACCAGGGGCTGCACATCCCAAAAGCAGTGACAAGAACCGAGGGAGACACCCAGCACAAGACAGAGGCTCAAAAATCCAAGCAGCTAAGCGGTGCAAGCAGGAAGGCAACACTACCTCTAAGCTGCTCTACACACCCGAGTTATGCAACATTCAATCCACGTTTTAAAAGAGAATGCTTCAAGCATTAAGGTATTGGTCAACCTTCTCCCAGAAATGGTTTGAAGGTGAAGTAAATACCTCATAGGAAGAGGAGAAAAGGAATGAGATGATGGATTGGTTACAGCACAGAAACATACCTGTGGAAGGAAAACCCCTGGTGCTTTAATAGGCACTGCAGCACTTCGTGCAATTAAGGACTGAGCTCATTCACATAAGGAAACACGGCCCTGGCTCCCCACACCACAGGCAGGTTGCCTACCACCCACAGATGGTGCCCAGAGCAGGCAGAGCCCACCCCAGCCCCACCTGGGTCCACCTCTCCAGGCCACGCTGAGCCCGGGTTTCTCAAGCACTTCCTGCAGTATTCAGAGCTGGAGCTCAGCGTGGGGTGTGGAGACTGCTGCTCGGACAGCATCAGGGTGTCCCAGGCCATCTTCCAGGAGACAAACACCTCCCAGCAGCCCCCCTGCCTCCAGGCAGCATGCCTGAGGGCTCGGCTGGGCGCAGCCTTCCTGCCTCCTGGGAGCTTCCTCAGCCCGCAGGGATCAGCGGCACACAATGTGCTTCCTGAAGTGCCCAGCACCAGGCAGGCAGCACACTGCCCACCCTTACACAGACAAGAACAAGAGGGCAAAGACCTTGGCAAGGGATGGACTCCAGCCTCTGCAGCTGCCAGCCTGGAGGAAGAACTTCTGTCCACACCCAGTTCTGGCCTCTTCCGATGAACAATTAGTGGAACTCAACAACTGTCTGCACGAGGCTGCCAACAGAGAGCTGCTCTGGGGCAGGGGAGGCAGTCATAAGCTACACATCCCCTGGAGTCAGAGCACCACTCCACAGAATCACAAAATCACCAAGGCTGGAAAAGACCTGTAAGGTCATCCAGTCCAACCATTCACCCATCACCAATAGCTCTCACTAAACCACGTCCCTCAACACAACGTCCAAATGTACCTTGAACACCTCCAGGGTTGGTGACTCCACCACCTCCCTGGGCAGCCTGACCACTCTTTCAGAGTAGCAGTATTTCCTAACATCCAGCCTGAATCTCCCCTGGTGCAGCTTGGAGCCATTCCCTCTAGTGCCATCACTAGCCACACGAGAAGAGGTCAACCTACGGGGACCACGGTGCAGATGCACCCAGCAGAGCAGCTCCAGCAAGGTGTGTGCTCAGGGACCACTGTGCACTCCACCAGGACACCAAAGAAGGGGACACAAAGTCCCTGCTGCTGGGACACTCCGCCGCTGCCTCAAAGGGCACTACAGACAGACCACTTGGCAGCTCAGCAGGGAGAAGCCCCCTTGTCACAGCAGCCAAAGCAGCTGGGTCCCCTGACCAGTGAATCCCCGTGTCTGTACCAGCCCCTTTCCAGCTCCTGCACTGCTGCAGGCAGGATCCCCTCCCCCTCACACAGGAAGGTCACTTTCTCTTCCTACCTGAGGCACAGGAGCTTTGCTGTCCCCCAGCAGAGCAGGGCTCACCCTGACAGCTTCCTCACTGCTTGGCCGCCTCCTGCAGGTCATCCGCTGGCTGTTGAGCTCCAAGATGCGGGTGGTGATGCCTTTGACGTGGAGAAGGTCATCGAGAGAGTTGAAGCCCTTCAGTTCCTGCAAGAGAAGTGAGACTGAACTCAGAGCTCAGACACCAGGGATCAGCTCCTAGCCAGAACCAGGCTTGCTGGCACCTTTGTCCTGCCACCTCCTGGCAGGTGATCCCAGACCTTTCTGTTTCACTCAGAGCCACAGCTCCCCTTCTACTTTGGGGCACAGGGGAAGGAGCAGGGATGCTACAATAGAGCAGTACCTCCGTATTTCACGTGCTTACTATCGCATCTGTTAGACGGACAAAATATCTTCTGCCCAAAGATGCTTCTCTCAGTGCTGCTGTTTCCACAAACTCTCCCTGTCCTGAGCAGCAGTGACAATATCACACGGACTCACAAGGAAAGGTAACAACTGTAGAGTTACAGAACTACTAAAGTTGGAAAAGATGCTAAGATCATCTAGTCCAACCATCACCCATCAGCACATCCCCCACTGCCTGGAAAGGACTAACAGAAAGTGCCTTCAGACCTCCCGGGGTGCACTTGGCACGTCACACAGTGGCACTGCCAGGCAGAGGAGGCTATGAGGGAAAGCACTGCATCTTGTCTCCGGGATGGCCCAGCTCCTGACAAACCAGGGCACCTTTCCAGCAACAAAAAGTCTCAACACAAACTTACTTTCCACGTGTGACTGTGAGCTCACTCACTGTGACCTCAGGCTGCTGCAGCACAGCTCTTTGTAGCAGGTGGAAACACAGCCCAAAAGCAAACGACAGCGGCTCAGAATGGGCAATCACATCCTGCAGCTCACTGGTCCATGACCAAAGTGCATTCACTGGCCAATCTCCAACAGCTGGGAACAGCCCCGACCTTCTGCCAGGTGCACACACAGCACCCAGCACCCTGCAGAAGTACTGCCCAGCCCTGCAGCACCACGGCTTCCAGGGATCACCACTGCAGCCTTCACTTCTGTCACACACCAAAGCTGAAGGCTCTAAAACTACCAGGGACAGGAGCAGGACCACAGCAGCTAATGCAGACATCAGGGCCAGGGCAAAGCCCCTGCTGTGCTGTTGTGTGTCATGTGTTCTGACACTGCTTTTCCTCTCTATCCCCAAAAAACAGCATTACCCCAAACTGCCATTCCAACGACAACTGTTGTTTCTACGAATGTGCCTTTGCCTATTCCCGTGCCCGCAGCTCTTCAGTTTGAAGGGCTGTTTCTCTTCCATCCCCGCGCTGTTTACACTCCCGCTGTATTTATAGCTGGTGATCCTGCATTCTCAGCTCTGCTCCAGGCCAAAAAAAGCCAGGCTCCTGCCTCCTCACCCCGTCTCTGCCTCCTCTGCTCGGACAGTCCCCGCAGCGATGCTGCGTTTCGCTGTGACCCCGCGGGCGCTGTCTGCACAACCACCACTCACGTTCCTGTGCCGAGCCCCGCGCTGACGCAGCCCGCGATCGCCGTCCGTTTCCCGCGGCCGTCACGCACACGGCCCACTCACTCCGTGCGTGACTGCCGCTCCCGCTCCGTCATTTCCCAGCGGCGGTCCCGCTTCCACCCCAGAGGCAGCGCCGCGGATTCCCAGCGCTCCGTCCCGGCCCTCCCCACCTCCCGGCCCCGAGCTCAGCCCCGACAGCTCAGCCCGGACCCGGGGCCGCCCCGACGGGAAGGGCCGAGGCGGAGCGCGGCGGAACCGTTCCCCGGAAGGGAGACCCGAGGTCCCCGCGCGCAGCGCAGCGGAACCGGGCCCGGCCCAGGACGGACTCCGAGGGTCCTTCTCCCCCCCCGCCCCGAGCCCTCCCGGCCTCAGGCAGCCCCGGGGCGGCCCCTCCAGGCGCGGCCGAGCCCGGGCCGCGTGGCGGACACCGCGTCCGGCCGAAGGCAGCGGCCGTGCCCGGCACCGGCGCCCCCTCCCCGGCCGCGGCCGCCGCCCCGCCCCGCTCCGCACCTCTCTCTTGCGCACGATGCCGCGGGCGCGGCGCCGCCCGATGCCGCTGAGCGCGCCCTCCAGCTCGGCCACACCGGCGCGGTTGATGTCGAGCTTCCCCCCGCCGGGACCCGGCCCCGGGCCCGGCCCCGACATCCCGGCAGCCGCCGCCGCCGCACAGGCCCGCTCCGACTGCGCAGGCGCGGCCCCGCCCGCCCCGCCCATGCGCGCCACCGACGCGGTGCGAGTGTACGGAAACGGCCGCTTTATTGCCAACTGCGCGTGCGCACGGAGAGCTCCGCGGCGCCGACCCCGCGCCCCGGCTCCGCCCCCCGCGCGGGAGCCCCGCCCCCTTCACCTCCCTCCCCGCCCCCCCCCTCCCCCCCGCTTCACCTTCCCCCCCCCCGCGTGGGTCGCGCCGGAGGTTCCCCCGTGGGCTCCGGCCCTCAGCGCCGCTTGTACAAGCACGGCAGCAGCCGCAGTCCCGCGCACGGCCGGCGTCGCGGCGGCCCCGCCTTGGTGAACTCCAGGAGGTAGAAGAAGGTGCTGGACAGGTCCTGAGGGCCGCGGCGTCAGCACAGCCCACCCCGCGCGTCCCGGCCCCGCGTCCCCCGCGCTCTCCCACCCCTCACCCCGGCCGCCCCCGCCCCATCCCGGCCCCGCAGCCCCGCCCTGCGGCATTCCGCACGCCCCAATCCTATAACCGCGGCCCCGGCTTCCCCAGGCCCGCATCCCGGCGGTGCTCCGCGTGTCCCGGTGCCATGGGTGCCCCCCTGCCCCGTGCCAGCCTCCCATCCCCTGCCCGCTCCGCCTTCCCCCCGGTGCCCCCAGGCCAATGCTGGATTTCCCATGGCATCGCTCTCCCGGATATGCCCTCAAAGACCGACAAAGACTCACCCTGTTAACGCTCTTGAAGCCCAGCTGAGCCATGGCATTCATAAAGACTCGGAGGTCCTCAAAGCGGCTGGCGACCTCAGCCACCATCAGGGTACCGCTGCGGGACAGCGCAGCGTTGAGGGGTGACCCCGTGGGCACCGCCCGGGGCTCCATCACTGCCTGCACCACCAGAGTTCACCCCTCCATCCCACACCATCAGCCCCCACGCAGCCCTGCCTACCCCTGCTTCAGCACGCGGTTGGCTTCCTCGAGGATCTCCTGCAGGTTGGTGCCCATCAGTGCCAAGCAGAAAACTGCAATGTCCACGGACTCGTCTGCCAATGGCACCTGCAGAGCACCAGCAGAGACCAAATGGGGCCGCCCCTCCTCTGGCACTCCCTCCACTCTCAGATTGAGCTGAGCACCTTTCTCAGAGAAGGGGCTGCAAACAGCAGCGCCCCACGTCCACAGCAAACAAGCATGGAATTGTCACTGATTTCCAACAGTGTTCTCCACCATCTTCTTCTGCTCCCCACTCGACACCCAGGCTGCACGCTGCTACCTGGCACGCAGACTCGAGCACGCAGCCACCCCACAGACCTTCAGGAACGACAGAGCCCCAGGGAAGCAGCAGCTGGGAGGGAGCCCTGGAGATCCTGGCAGTTCAACCCCTGCCAACGCAGGTTCTCTGGAGCTGGCTGTGCAGGGAAGCACGCGGGTGCGTTCGAACATCTCCAGAGGAGGAGACCCCAGCACCTCTCTGAGCAGCACGTGTCAGAGCAATGCTGCAATCTCAGTTCTTCCTCGCATTCACACAGAACTCCCTGGGTTACAGTTTTTTTACAGTCCCTGATCCCATTCCCGGGCACCGCTGAACACCCCATACAGGCGCACAACGTGGAGCACCGCGGTGTGGCCCACGCAGCCCTCCAAGGAGCACCCCAAGCTCCTCGGTGCACCACGGCCACAGCGCAGCCCCATACCTCGGCCATGTCGCAGACGGTGACACGCGGGGTGAGCGGCACCAGGTCGAAGCAGTGCACCTTATTCCGGACGCTGTCGGCGATCTTGCAGTCGCCGCACCCAAAATCTGCCACGATCAGCGAGGCCGACCTGCGGGGGCACACAGCTGCGGCCGCTGCCTCCCTCGCACCCCCCGGCTCCGCTGCCCGGTGCTCACCTCTGCCGCAGCCGCTGGATGATGCGGTCCACGGGGTTCTGGGGCCATCGCCCCACCTGCTGCGCGAAGCCGCGGTGGTAGATCTGGAACGCGTCGGGGTCGCTCTTGAACAGCTCTACGGCGTCGCGGCTGCTGCCCGTGTAGAGCCGCTCATTGATGTACCGGAACCGCGCGGCCAGCAGCCGCTCCTCCATGCGCGCCCGCAGCGCCGCCGACCGCCCCGCGGGGACCGCGTCCGGGGCGGAGGGCTCCGGGGCGGAGGGCTCCGGTGCCGCCGGTCCGGCGCAGCCATCTCCGCCCGCGTTCTTCTCCGCTTTCAGCTTCTGCTGCCGCCGTTTGTTCTTCTGTTTGTTCCGCCACTGCTTCCGAGTGAGACGCGGCGCCGCAGCCGACCCCGACGCCGCGGGCTCCGCGGGGACCCCCGGGGGCAGCTCAGCCTCGGTCCCCGCAAGGCGCGGAGCGGCGCCGCCGCCGCCCGGGGTCCGCTGTCCCTCTCGGGGTTCCTCCTCCTCCGCCGCCGCCGCCGTGCGGTCCCTCGCGGTCCGCGCGCGCTTCCCGGGCCGCTTCCGCTCCGGTTCTCCGTCAACCCCCGGAGCCGCCCCCGCCGCCTGCAGCCGCCGCAGAGTGGCCACGAGGCGCTGCCGCCGCTTCCGCTCCACCGCGGCGGGGACCTACGGGCAGCGGAGCGGCGTCACTCCCCCAACGAGGGCCGGCCCGCTCCGGTCCCCCCCGGTCCCCCCCTCCGTTTACCGGCGGCTGCTGGCCCTTGGCGTCGCCGCGAAGCTCCGGCACGGCCCGTGCCAGCGCGAGGCCGTCCGCGCCCTCGTTCCACTCCTCCTCCTCGAACATAACCTCGCCCGGGAGCGGGGATCGCTCCGAAGCGACCCCGCCACCGGCGCCCCCACGTGCACCGGCGGCCAGAGCGGCCGCGGCCGCGCGCGAGAAGAGCGCCCCCTGCAGAGCGGAGGGTGAACGGCACCGCTCGGCCCGCGCCGCCCGCAGCTCCTTCCGCCCCGCCCCGCCCCGCCCGGGTGGCCACGCCCCCCTCCCCGCGTTCCCGCCCGGGCACGCGCAGTTCCCGCGCGCAGCGCTCCGTCCCCCGGAGGCGCCTCAGCCTCGCGCGGAGCGGGGCGGCCGGCAGGGGGCGCTGGCGGCGGCGGCCGGGGCGGAGCCACGCACTGCCCCGCGCCCGCACAGCCACCGCCCTGCGCCGCCGGAGCCGGTAAGGGCGGCCGGGCCGGGCCGGGCCGTGCCGGGGCAGGGCCGGGCGGGCGGAGCTCCGGTCCGGGTCGGGCCGCGCAGAGCGCGGGGTGGCGGCGATGGGCGCGGAGACGAGCGGGGTCCGACGGCGGAGGAGGGGCGCGGGGTCTGCGCCGTGGGGAACGGGGACGGCGCGGCCGCGGGGTCCGTGTGCGGGGCGCGGGGGGACCCTGAGGCCGCGGCCCCTCGCTTGGGGGTCCCGCTGAGCGCAGCCCCGCGCGCTGCACTGCGGCCCTGCGACTGCGCGGCCGCTGCCGTCGGGGGCCGAGGAGCGGGACACTCGGGGCCGGGAGCGGAGGCCGAGGGGCCCTCGGAGCCGCGGGGCGGTGCGGAGTTTCCTCCGGTGCCGTTCCCCATCGCTCCCCCCGCGGGGACGCGGCTCCGAGCGCCGGGGCTGCCGATAACGCTGCGGGCGCCGGATCCGTTCCTGCGGACGGCCGCGGTCCCGGCGCTGCTGGAGGCGGTGCGGCCCCGGACCCCGCGCCCTCACGCAGCGCTCCCCGCAGCCACGGCCGCGATGGATGACATCTTCACGCAGTGCCGGGAGGGCAACGCCGTGGCCGTGCGCCTGTGGTTGGACAACACCGAGAATGACCTCAACCAGGGGTGAGCTGGGGGGGGGGGGGATGCTCGGTCCGCCCGGGGCGCGTTTCCGCTCCGTGTCCGTGGGAGGGGGTGGGATGCGGCTCCTCCCCGCCGGGAGGAAGTTACCGCATCGCTGAGGCATGAGAGCTGCACATCCTCCGTCCGCTTCCTCGGCCGCGGTGTCCGAAGGGGCTAAGCTAGGGGGGCCCCTCCCCACGGCGGCTGCGGTGCACGGTGACCTCATGTGCCCCCTGACCCGCGGGGCACCGCTGCCCGGCCCGCACCACCCCCAGCACTGCTCCCCAGCGGCTCTGAGCGCTGCCCATTGCCCCCGGGCAGAGCCGATGCCTCCTCCTGCCTACGGGGCATGAGCATGAGGCTCAGGGTGGGCACGGCTGCCTATCCCACGGCCTGAAAGTCCTCCCAACCCGCAGCAGCATCTGCTGAGTGCAGAAAAGGCTGCTCGTGGACCACATAATCCCACTCCTCCCACAGAGCTGTCCTGGGCTGGGGTGTACCTGTGGGAGTGGTATCGGTTGCTATGGGGCGTTTGGCTCCAGCCCTGTGCTCAGGACTGCGCTGTGTGCCATGGGGACTGTGCTGAGAGTGCAGGGTGGTCACCGGACGGCTGTGGTCCTGCTGGAGCTGGGGACAGTGGGGCTGCAGCGTCCCCATCCCCGCCTACTGGGCCCTAATCTCCTTTTAAGGCCTAGCTGCCGCCTCCTCCCTTACTTGGCCAGGCACGGCTGCGAGCAGACAGGGAGGGGGGGCTATGGGGCCCGGTCCTCACCAGCGTCCTACTGCTCCAGCCCTGAGGGAGGTGGGACGTGCTCAGGGCCCTCCCAGGGATGGGCAGAGCAGAGGCACCACTTGGGCTGTGTTCCTCACGTGCACCCTGCCCAGAGCAGTGTAGCCCTGGGGCTGTGTGGCTGCTGCCATAAGGGGCTGAGGAGTGGGACGTATCTCCCCACCACACTTGGGGCTGCAGTGTTCCTCAGGCCCAGCTGTGCCCTGCTCAGCCAGGCCAGGAGCGGAGGGCTGAGGGGCACACGGAGTCCCCTCCAGAGCTGTTCCCCACTGCTTCCCCTGAGACACAGCCCCGGGCACTGCCCAGCACAGCCCTCGCTGCTGTCCCCGCAGGGATGACCATGGCTTCAGCCCCCTGCACTGGGCCTGCCGCGAGGGCCGCTCCAACGTGGTGGACATGCTCATCATGCGGGGAGCACGCATCAATGTCATGAACCGCGGTGACGACACCCCGCTGCACCTGGCAGCCAGCCACGGCCACCGGGACATCGTGCAGAAGGTGCGGCCTCCCAGCCCCGGCCCTGCTGCTCCCCACCTCGTGCACTCTGCACCCACCTCTGGGTGCCCCCCCCCGGCCCCCGGCCCCTTCCCAGCAGCAGCCTCAGGGCACGGTGCAGTGGAAGGGACCCACTCTGGGTTCACCAGGACTGTCCTGCCTGCAGCTGATCCAGTTCAAAGCGGACATCAACGCGGTGAATGAGCACGGGAACACCCCTCTGCACTACGCCTGCTTCTGGGGACACGACACGGTGGCAGAGGTGAGCGCAGCACCTGCATACAAGTGAGAGCTGGGAGCACGGGAGGTGGCATGGGGCAGTGAGTGTACAGGGCGGGGCAGGCGGGAGGCTGGGTGTGTGGAAGGGGCCGAGGAAGGGGCAGCAGCTGTGGGTGCTCGCAATTCTCCCTCAGGACCTTGTGGGTAACGGGGCCTTGGTCAGCATTGCCAACAAGTACAGCGAGACACCCATCGACAAAGCCAAGACGCCGCTGCGGGAGATCCTGAAAGGTAGGGGGCTGCTGCCCACACCCAGCCCCTGCCTCTAGCTGCTGCAGCCCTGGTGCTCAGCACCACAGGCTCTGCTCTGCTGCCCAACTCCTCATCTGCCTCCAGAGCGTGCAGAGAAGCTGGGCCAGAACCTGACCAAGATCCCCTACAAGGACACCTTCTGGAAGGGCACAACCCGCACGCGGCCCCGTAAGGACAGAGGCTTCCCTGCAGAGCATGCTGCTTGCTGGGGGCACAAGTCTGTGTGGTAGGGTGGAATTTAGGGGTGAGGGTCAGCAGCTGGCATAGCACGTGGTTCGCTGGGGCGAGGGAGATTCCCCTAGTGCAGTGCCTTTGCATGCACTGTGCTGGTACTGCTCCTGCAGCCCCAGAACAGGAGGAGGGTCCCATGCAGTTCTCTCCTCTTCTTACAGGAAACGGGACCCTCAATAAACTTGCTGGAATAGACTTCAAGCAGCTGAGCTTGAGCCAAAAACTCAATGAGAACCAATCAGGAGAGGTATGGAGGCCGTTTCCTCGCTGGGACAGCAGAGCATGGCCCTCCCTCAGCCCCTGGCTGTACACAGAGCACAACGGGCACAGCTGCTCGAGGGGCATCCAAGCCCCAGCGTGGGGCCAGCTGCAGGCTCACACCTCATCGCGATCACTGCACACCACTGTGGGATCCATGGCCTCCCAGCCCTGCACAAGGGGCTGAGGGGTGCTCGGGGGCTGTGAGCCCCCCTCGCAGTGACCATATCCATCTGTCTCCCTTCAGCTGTGGAAAGGGCGCTGGCAAGGCAATGACATTGTCATCAAAATGCTGAAAATTCGGGACTGGACAACTCGGAAGAGCCGAGACTTCAACGAGGAGTACCCAAAGCTGCGGTGAGTGCCAGCATCCTCTCCCGAAGAGCCAAGGTCACTGAGGGTGGGTGTCCTCCCCGGAGTCGGGGCTGAGATAGGCAGGAGCCCACGTGGTGAGCAGAGGCCTCTGGGGGAAAGCAGCCACGAGAGGAGAGGGCAGGGAAGATGCAGGGCTGTGGGCAGCAGCTCTCTTCTCAGCACGGTCATTTCTCTTGCAGGATCTTCTCTCACCCCAATGTGCTGCCAGTGCTGGGTGCCTGCCAGTCCCCCCCAGCGCCCCACCCCATTGTCATCAGCCACTGGATGCCCTATGGCTCCCTCTACAACGTATTGCACGAGGGGACAAGTGAGTGCTAACAGAGATGACACAGCTGAGGCTGGGGCTGGTCCCAGGCTGCATCTCTGTACACCGGGGGCTGCAGCACGGAGCCCTCCAGCTGCAAGTCCAGGGCGGCCATGAGGAGCTGGGGCTGCAGCCCACGTACCCCCAGTCCGAGCACTGCCATCACTGTCCCCTTCCCACATGAGGCACTGATTCCTCAGTGACCCCCAGTGCCACCTCCCTCTGCAGACTTCGTGGTGGACCAGATGCAGGCGGTGAAATTCGCTTTTGACATTGCGCGGGGCATGGCCTTCCTGCACACGCTGGAGCCCCTCATCCCACGGCACCACCTCAACAGCCGCAGCATCATGGTGAGTACTGGTGCCCGTGCCCTGCAGCCTGGGCTCCCTGGGTGGCTGTGACCGCATCTTACTCCCCAGATTGACGAGGATATGACTGCACGGATCAGCATGGCCGACGTGAAGTTCTCCTTCCAGTGCCCTGGGAGGATGTACGCGCCTGCCTGGGTGGCACCAGAAGGTGAGGATGAGGCAGTCAGGCCCCTCCTGCTGCTTGCCCCCTTCCTCATCCCCTGCCCTTCTCAGCCCCTAAGCTGCACTGGGTTCCCTGCAGCCCTACAGAAGAAGCCAGAGGAAATTAACAGGCGCTCAGCGGACATGTGGAGCTTCGCGGTGCTGCTATGGGAGCTGGTGACCCGTGAGGTGCCATTTGCAGACCTGTCCAACATGGAGATAGGCATGAAGGTGAGGGGGGGAGGGGTCCAAACCAGGTCAGGCTGAGCACAGCTGGGCCAGTGGGGAGCACAAACAGGGCCTCGCAGAGAGCCCAGCAGCGCTCCTTCCCAAGTTCCCTCCGTAGGCAGGGCTGGGTCCGGATGGCTGACCCTGCTCTGCCCTGCCTCGCTACCAGGTGGCACTGGAAGGGCTCCGTCCAACCATCCCACCTGGCATCTCCCCACACATCTGCAAGCTGATGAAGATCTGCATGAACGAGGACCCAGCCAAGCGCCCGAAGTTTGACATGATCGTGCCCATTCTAGAGAAGATGCAGGACAAGTAGAGGGAGGTGCCTCCCCCACGTCTGACGCTGCCATGCTTCCTTCCCCACCGCCTCCAAGTGCCTTCTTTAACCCCAGAGCTATGGGGGAGCAGGGACTGCCCCTCACCCTGAGCCAGCCCATGGACACACGGTACAGATTGTGCTGCCTTCCCTGGAGCCACTCAGCAGGCCTCGGCTCTGTAGCACCGATCTATGGCAGCACCTCCACCCTCCCTGGCAGCTGTGGGCAGACTGAGCAGGACACCTGGATGCAGGCACTGAGCACGGTGGGGCTCTGCTGCCCCAAAGCCGCCTCGTGCTCCCAGGCCCGGGGCAGCTCGCCCACTTGGCGGTCTCATGTTAAGTGTCCAGTCCTGGTGCTCTTCCCTGCTAAGGACAGCAGGGCAGGGATTGCCTGTTAGTGCCCGGCACCACCCCAGCTTCGCGCTTCACTTTTTATCATTTCCATCCAGGCCTTGTGGAAAAGCCGCCAGCATCTGAAATAAATATTTGTTACGAGATCTGGCCCTCGGCCGAAGGCTGCGAACCTGCACAGGCTGTGCGAGGGGCAGTGCCAGCACGAGGCTGCCCCACAGAACACTGAGCCCTGGGGCAAGGCACGGCGGGGGGGTGGGGGGCTGGCAGCACACTGCTGAGGGTGCAGCACACAGAGCCTTCCTCTTAGGAAACAAGACATGTGCTATGGAGAAAAAAGCGAGGAGGACTGGGCACTTCTGTTTGTGTGACGCTTTCTCGTTCTCGGGGCAGGCAGACCCTCCGGGAGCAGAGCAGCAGCAGGTGCCCTGCTGAGCAGCCTCAGCCAGCGGCCATCGGCTGTGGGAGAGCACAACTCCCGTGGGCTGGCTGCAGCCGCTTCTCTGACAGCGGGCACGTGGGCAGGAGACGGGCTGTCTTTCCACCAAAAAAAAAACTACCCAGTGGTTTAATGGTGCAGAAGCAACCCTAAAAAAGTTCCCAGAAACAATCCCTCGGTCTTCACGTGAAGTAATGCGGCTTTTTCACATTGATGCCGTACTCTGCGAGCGCCGGCGTCAGGTCCTCCATGGTCAGCGTGTACTTCTTGTCCTGGGGGACGGGGGGCAGCTGGAGGCCACGGGGCACTCCCCCCGCAGCGCAGAGCCGTGTCTGCTCTCTGCCCTCAGCTGCGGGGCTCTCGGTGCTTTGGTTCCGCTGCCCCTGAACCGCGCGCAGATAACGGCTGCGGGAGCGCCCAGGAGCTGCTCCGTGTGCTTCCTCCCTTCATCTCCCTCCCTCCCAGCAGCAAAGCCCCCGCGGGTCAGCGCTGTCCTTCCCGGGGCGCAGCAGCAGGAGCCCCCGCGCGGCCCTCCCCTCACCTTGCTCTTGTTGCGGGAGCTCCCCGAGGCCGTTCCCTTCATCTTGCAGTGCTGCAGCGCATCGTTGGCGATATCGGAGATGAATTTTTGCGCGGCCAACGAGATCAGGCGGATGCTGCGGGCACAGAGGGGACGGCGTCGGCGGGGGCACCGCGCGGGGCCGGGGGATTTCGGCGGACCCCCCCCGGCCGCCCCTCCCACTCACATGCGCGGGTCGGAGGCCTCGAAGCCCGCTCTGTTCAGGTAATACCCCGTGACGGCGTCCGGGATCTGCGGGGAAGAGAGCAGCGCTCAGTGCCCGCCCGCCCGCGGCCCCCGCCCCGCGCCGCGCGTACCGTGGGGGTGTAGTCCTCCAGCTGCAGCAGGAAGTCCACGAGCGGCGTCCCCGACACCACGGGCTTCACCTCTCCGTTGGCGGCGCCGGGCGGGACGTACACTCCGTTGGACATCGCTCCTTCGGGCGGCGCCGCGGCCGAGACGGGCGCTGCGGGCAGAGACGCTCAGCGGCCCCTCCCCTCCCCATCACCTCCCCCCCCGCTCCGCCGCCCCCCCCCCCGCGCTCACCGGGTCCTCTCCCGGCGGCCGCTCCGCCCTCGGCTCCCCGCGCCGCTCCGCCCGCCGCACTCGGGGGCGCCCCGGGGACGCCGCTGCCGGCAGCGGCCGGGCTGGGCTTGTTGTCGGCGGTGGGCGCGGGGGCGGGGGCGGGCGGCGCGGGGGCGGCCGGGACCGCGGGCGCGGGGTCGGCCTCGGCGCTGCAGCTCATCGCCCACCGCCGCGCGACTCCGGACGCTTCTCCGACGCGCCTGCGCGCGGCGCGCCGCCCGATTGGCCCCGCGGCCCGGCCGGCCCCGCCTCCCGCCGCGCCCCATTGGCCGCCTCGCGGCCCCGCCCCCCTTCCCTCCCTCCCCCCGCCCCGGTCGGTATCGGCACAGTACGGCGGAGGCGCGGGGCCGCGGCCTTTATTGGCGTCACGGCGCCGTCAGCGCGCGCAGCAGCAGCGGGAAGTTGGGCGTCCCCCAGCCCGTCACCGGGTCCCACGCGGGGCCGGCGCAGAAGCCCTGGCCCTGCACCGTGCCGTCCAGGCAGGAGAGGTGGCAGCCCTGCGTCACCTGCGGGACAGCGACGGCGTGGGACCCCCGCACCCCTTGGTGCAAGGAGACCCCACCCCACCCCTCCCCCCCCGCTCACGTCGAAGAGCGCCGCGCCGTGGCCCCGCTCCCGCAGGCGGTACAGCGCGGGGTTGAGGAAGCCGAGCGGCGGCTGTCCCCGCTGCACGCGGCGGTCGTTGATGAGCGCCAGCATCCCCGCCACCACCGGCGTCGACGCCTGGGAGGGGGAAACGCCTCAGCACCGGGCGGAGCGCGGCCCCGCGCCCGAGCCCCGCGGCGCTCCGCTTACCGACGTGCCCGACACCCACGGCAGCGGGAGGCGGTTCGTCACCACCCAGTAGTTGTCCGACAGCGCGGCCACGTCGGGGTACGCGCGGCCGCTGCCGTTGTAGTAGGAGCTGGGGGGCAGCTTCGGGGCGGAGCGCAGGAAGCTCCGCACGGCGTCGGCCTGGGGACGCAGCCCGGCTCAGCCCGCGTCCCGCTCCGCACCGGGGAGCCCCGCCCGCCCCGCCCGCACCTGGTAGTCGGGCATGGGGAAGACGTTGCTGAAGCCGCCGCCGCTGATGTAATCCGTCACTTCTGCCGTCACCAGGAAAGGGTTCTTGAAGGCCGTGCCGCCGACGGTGGTCACGTAGGGGCTGAGGACGGGCAGATGCTGCAGCCCCGGGGCTCACTGCCCCTCACTGCATCCCCCCACCCCCGTTACCTGGAGGCCGGGAAGCTGGGCCGGAAGGTGTGGTTCCCCCCGGGCACCCTCCTGCACCCGGCACCGTCGTCACCTGCGGGCAGGGACGCGTGAGGCGGTACCCACGGTACCCACGCAGCACCGGACAGAGCAGCACTGCCAGCCCAGCAGCACACGCACCCGAAGCGAAGAGCACAGTGAGGCCGCGGGCAGCCGCCTTCATGAACTCCACGTTGACACGCTGCAGGTAGGCCTGGGACAGGCTGTCCTCGTCGTCCCCGTAGCTGACAGAGTGCACCCAGGGCACAGCCGACATGTTGCTGAGCAGCAGCAGCCAGGTCAGAAAGGGCTCCTGGCTCTCGTGCCGCCCTGCGGGCACAAAGGCGCCGTTTCAGGGGGGACAGGCATCGCTGTGCCCCCCAGCAGGGGAAGCCAGGGCTCTGCTTCCTGCCGCCTCTGCCTGAACAGTGCAGAGAGAGCAACTCAGATGGACACTGCCATGAGCTCCCAGCAGCAGAGCAGCATGGCACGAACGGCTCTGCCCACAGCTCTCATGGAAGGGCAGCACCCAGCACACCTCTACCTGCCAAGGCCCCTCCTGCCCCCTTCCCCGCTCTGTGCACTGTAGAGCACAGGGTCCCGGCCTCCCTGCTGCCTCTGTCCCCTTCCTGCACTGCAGGCAGCACAGAAGAGGAGGAAACCTACACACAGCTTTGTGCACCAGCAGACGTCACGCCAGGACAGAGCCAACAGCCCTGGTGCACTCGGCCTCTGTTCCTCTAACGTGGACAAACTGCATGGTTCCACAGCACCAACACATACTGGTGCAGACTGGTTTGCAGCCCGGTTCCCTCAGCTGCCCTTCATCCACCCCCTGGCATTCATGGGCAAGAGCTCAGCTCTCCACAGAGAGGCAGAGGAGTGAGGCAACACGACACAGCCAGGGCAGGGGGTGGAATGCTGCAGGGTGCTGAGGATGGTGCAAGTTCACGCATCCAAAACCAATAGATGACGTCTCCTCTAAGAGCCATCAGAGACCCACAGCAGCTCCAATGCTAGAAGCCCACATAATATGTCCCCAAAGGAGCCATAAAAGCACAGTCCCGTGGCCCCCATGAGGTGTCTGTGAGGCATCAGAGGAGGTACAGCTCGAGCTGCACACAGTCCAGCTGGTCTATCTCACACCCAGCAGAGAGCGAGTGCTTCCCCGAACTGTGGGCTGATGTCCTACTTGATCTAGCACTGACACATGTGGAAGCAGACAGGACAAAGTGGGCCCTGGCAGGGGATCAGTACCTGCATTGCTGAAGACCCACGTGGAGATGTTGGCGCCCGTGCTCATGATGTACTCCACATCCAGGCTGGCCTCCAGCCCAGCCCTGCCCTGGCGCTGGTGCCCAACCACACGGTCAACCTCGGTGCGATGGGCAAAGCTGCTGCCAAAGAGCTTCATGAACACAGCCAGGTCAGCCTGGTGGAAGTACTGCTCCAGGAACTGTGGGGACACAGAGGAACATAGAGTTCTTTCTCCCCACCTGAGAAGTTGGCTCAGTGTGCTCGTGAACAGTGGCTACAGCTCCCAGCAGCTGCTGAACCCTCCCAGAGCACCCTGTGACCATCAGAGCCGCAGTGAAGCAGTGCCCCAGCTCTGGGGTGCAAGCTGCTGTCCCCTCAGCTCCGGGAAGTACCTGGGCACAGGCCTGGCTGTTGTTGGGCAGCACTCCAATGTCTTCCTTCGTCATGTTGTATCGCTTCCGAATGACTGATGGCATCACACCCAGGTGGAAGGCTGCTTTCTGCCCATGGGACTCCGCTCCCTCCTTGGCCCAAGCCCTGCTGACCACACTCCTCTCCGCAGGGAACCGGTGCAGACCCCCCACTGCTCCACAAGCAAGGAGAAGGCCCGGAGAGGGTCCTGTGCTCTGCCAAGATGCAGTCCTCCTCCCCCTCCCCACCCTGGCTGGAAGTAGGGCACGAGGAGCACCCATAGCACACTGCACTCTGGTTCCTCATGGGCTGCCATTACCCCACTGCTGGGCAGCCATCACTGCCCAGCACACCGTGCTCTCCTTGTGCAAATGACTCTGGTGCCAGTTTCCTTATGGGAGGAGCTTTTACCCCTCAGAAGCAGTGGCACAGCCAGCACCGAGCACCCAGTGCCATCACTTGCCTCCTCGGGAGGCACGGGGCAGCAGGGACATGGCCAGAGAACCACTATGCTCTGTGCACTGTGGTAGCCCCATCCTGGCCAGGCAGTGCTCAGCCTCCCACCTGCACCTCTGAGCAGCCCCAGTGCCCCTGCACCATACCGAAGTCGATGTGCTCCGCCAGCTCCTCGGGAACGGCGTAGGGCTGCGGGGAGCGTATCACACTGCGCTGCCCCTTCACGTAGCGGTGGAACTCAGCCCCGGGCAGGAGACGCTCGGCCGTGCTGCAACACAGGGACGGCCTCACGCAGGGACAGCACGGCCCAACCCTGCCTGCAGCTGCGAGGAGCCAGGGACGAGCTTCTTCACAGAATGGCCCGGGTTGGAAGACTTAAGGGTCGTGAATCTGCAACCCCCCTGCCACAGGCAGGGCCACCAACCTCCCCATCTCATACTAGACCAGGCTGCCCAGGGCCCCATCCAATCTGGCACTGAACACATCCATGGACGGAGCATCCAGGACCCTCTCTGGGCAGCCCGTTCCAGCAGCTCACCACTTTCAAAGTAAAGAACTTCCTCCTGACATCCAACCTAAACCTTCCCTCCCTCAACTTAAAACCAGTTCCCCTTGTCCCGCAGTTATTTACGCTTTCAAAGAGTAGAGTCCCTTCCTACCTGCACAGCGTTTGCAAAGCAAAGAGTGCCCTCTATACCTGGGCTGAGCACCATGGAAGTCAACCGGAGCTCACCCCAGCCCTGCCCCAAGCCGTCCTGTGGGGACACTAGCTCCAAGAGGGCACAAGGCGGTGTGGGGCAGCCCAAGCACCTGTCTTATACATGCACCCAGCCCGATGTGCTCAGGGCCAGAGGGCCATGGCTCCCCCAGCACCGGGGCTGCACAGAGCAGCGGGCCACGGAGCTGCATCGCCCAGTGCTGGAGGCAAGCGGCTCTGGCCCTGTGGCTCTGGGCTCACCTCACCGGCATGCGGCACTCCAGGAAGTCGAGAGTGACGACGCTGCGGCAATCCTCGACGCCGTGGCCCCGCAGCCACTTGAGCACGGTCATGAGCGCGGCCGGGGAGGGCTGCACGAGGTCCCGCAGCTGCTCCAAGCTCAGGTATTTGCCTGCGGGCACACGGGGGGGGGGTGTCAGCGCACGGCCCGGAGCGCGGCGGGGCCGGCGGCGGCGGACGCGGTCGTTACCGTATTGCGGGGAGCGCGGCTCGGACACGGCGCGGACGAGGCGGGCGAGGCGAGCGGTGCCGCGCTGCCGGAGCGCCAGGGTCAGCTGCACGCCGTGCTCGGGGCTCACGCGGCCGGAGAGGGCCCAGCCGGGGGGAGGGCTGCGGGCGGACCGTGAGCGGGGGCAGCGCGGGGAGCACCGCACCGCCCGCGGCTCTCAGGACGGCACCTACCGGAACGGCTGGTCCCGCTCCAGCGCCCGACCCGCGGCGCAGCAGCTCCAGGCGGCCGCACACAGCGCCAGCACGGCGGGGAGCGCCCGGCACCTGCGGGGAACAGCGGTCAGCGGGGGGGGACACCGGGCCCCGCCGCAACAGCGCCCGACTGCCGCCCAAACACCCCCCCTCCCCCGGCCCCGTTACCCCCGCGCCATCCCGCCACAGCGCGCGGTCACGTGAGGAAGCGCATGAGTCTCGGTCACGTGAGCGGCCCCGGTCACGTGAAGCGCCCGCGGTCACGTGGCGGGTGGGCCCCGTCGCCGCTGCCCGCGTGGGTCGGTGCGCGGGGCGGGGTCCGCCCCTCCCCGGGTCGCCGCTGTTATGGCTCTGCGGGGCCCCGTGGGGCGGGCCGGCGTGGAGCTTGCCCCGCGGCGGGGCCCGGATGGGGCGGCCGAGGGATCCGTGCGAGGTTAACCCGGCGTGCACCCGGCAGGGGCGGGCAGCGTAGCGCTGCAGGGCCCCATCCAGCGGGACTGCGCCTGCCGGCACCTCGCTGCAGCGGGGGGAGCGGAAAATAAAGGCTGCCCGCGGGGTCTGCCCCTCGCTGCCCGCCCCGGCTGCAGGGCGCGTGTCCAGGCCGCTCTCCGCGGGGCCCCGGTGTCACCCCGAGCGACCGGACGGCGCCTCTGAGCACATCCAATGCTGCCCTTAGCACTGCTGCCACCGCCTGGGGCTGCCCGCGGGGACCCGGGGGGCTGCAGCGTTCTCACAGGGCCGTGGGAGGGGGCAGCAGGAGTCGTAGCCGTGCTGCCAAGCAGTTCATCTTGTCCTGTCCAGCTGGCACTGTCGCTGCAGCTGCTTGGCTCCCAGTACTGCTGAGCAGCAGCTCTCGGTTTCCTGGGCTTGTTCTCTCGGATGTTCCCACACTAGGAGCCGTCCTAATTAGTATCACAAAAGCAGGATCACGATACTTGTGGAGCTTGGGGTTGTGGAAAATTCAAGTACTTATTGCCACTGCTGAAGGAGGCTCAGGAAATGCCACCACGGAGTTTGTCACCCTGCCCGAGAGCCCTCGGGGACTTCCTCAGAGGCAGAGATGAGGTGAGGGTGCTGTGACCCCACCTGCCGCTTTGGCTTGGATCTATGAGCCCTTGTCCCAGCCACAAGTGCAGATGTGCTGCTTGCAGCCACTCCAGGAACTCCTCCTTCCTTTCCTGCTTTTGCAGAGCAGTGTCCAAGCCAGGAAGAGATGGACAATGGGAAAACCACCTGCCTGGGCCGGGCTGCCATCTCTCCCACGCCAGAGCCACAGTGTGTCTGTCCAGAGCAGCAGCTGCTGGGAAGAGGCAGAAGCACTCTCGTGCTTCAGAGCATCACGAGGCACCGCTGGAACAGTGGCTGCTAAGTCTGGGTCAGGAGGAGAGAAGGTCCGTGGCTGCAGTGGTCCCACCCTTCTGCCTCCTGCCCTCAGCCCTGCTGTGCACGCAGTGCTGTGCAGCCGAGGGTGGAGGTGCCACGCACCCACGCAGGCGATGCCTGATGCAGACCTTGGCTCTGCTCCCTTTGGGTGAAGCAAGGCAGCTAGGGGACCAAGTGGGGCTGAAGCACAGTCCTTCCTGTTCACAGAACAGCATTCAGCGTCTCACTGACACACGGAAATCCATCCGCATTCCTCAGCCCCCATTTGGCCTCCGAGGTGCTCCCCCTGCCTCCCAGAAAACCCCTCTCCTGTCCCGTAGGAATCCAATGCTTCGTACCCACTTTGTGCAGGACATCAGCACTCCTCCTTTGGGTGTTGCCCATAGCGTGAGTGTCTGTGCAGAGCCCTCGGGCATTTCTGGTGCCTGCAATTGGAAACACGTGTGGGGCCGCTCAGAGTTTCCATGCAAGCAGCACGGTGTGGTTTGCAGCAGCTGGAGCTGGTTGCCCGCTCAAAGTTGTGCTGTTGCACCCTGTGGGGGGGAAGAGCAGGGGACGGGCGGGACAGGAAGGGGCTGAGGGCGGTGGGTGCAGCTTTGAGGGGACGCGGGACCCATCACAGCGGGGAGGATCGAGGACCCCGCTGAGCCCCACCTCCCGTCCTTGTCCGTGGGAAGAGCTCTGCGCCGTGCTGCAGAAAGGCTCCTGAACCACGTGGGACCGCCGCCCACCTGGGCTGAAAGCGGCTGTCACCGCGTGGAGGGGTCTCCCGGGGGAGGTGGGTGCCCCCCGCATGCCTGGGGCACACAGGGAGGGGCAGGCAGCCCGCGATCCTCGCTCCCAGCCGTACCGCTCCTGGGTGCGCAGCATCATCCGCCCCGCACCTCCTATCCCGGTCCCGGCCCGCCCTTCCCGTCGCCCACGCGTGGCCCGGGGCTGCGCGGCCCCAGCCCACGGCTGCAGCTGCAGGGGACGGCCGATCCACGTTGGCCGAGGGCTGAGGCGCTGCCGAAGTGCTGCAGCCCACCCGGCCGCCCCCCGCGTGCAGCTCGGGGCAGGGCTGGAAGTGGGATGAGGTCTGCGGGAGATTATGGAGCTGTCTGGCCAGCAAAGATTAGGGTGTTCTGGCAGAGCTAATTACTCTAACGAGCATCTGCTCGCAGCGGACTGGGGTGGGAGAGCCCGAGCAGCCAGGGGAGCTGCCAGGATGTCCCAGGTGGGGCCGTGCCCGCCCCCAGCGTGCTGTAGGTGTTGTTCCCACGAGTGAAGCTGGTAAGGATTACCTGTGGTTGGGCAATGCTGGGGAACAGCCAGAGTCACCCACAGTGTCAGCCACAGCCCTGGCACCGCGTTCATAACGTGGGGGAGGTGGAGGTGCTGGGTTATGCGATTAAGGCAGCGCAGAGGAGCAGTGGCAGGCACGGGAACCCCCATGTCCCATACAGAGGGACGTCTGTGCCCAGCTCTGTTCAGGGCTGCGGCAGCGGGGATCGCTCCACAGCTGAAGGCACCCACCAAAACGGGTGCAGGAGTGCTGATAAACAGACAGAAGTACTGCCTAGGATGCAGGGCACACCCTGAGAGGCAGAATGTAGAGCGTTTTTGGGTCACGCAAGGCTTATTATGGGATGTCAGAAAAGAGAGGGAGCAATGCAGTCTGGAGAGGAAAAATAGCTTGAAAACAAGGGAAAGGGGATGAAAGCAGCTGTAAATGGACTGACGGTCAGCACACGTGTTTAGCTCTACCCTGCACTGGGCAGCAGCACAACCTGCCCTGTCTGCTTCTTACACCCTGCTGCAGCGTGTTTTCCTGGGGCTGTATTTTGTGCACGTGTCCGTGGAGGCTGTGTCAGCAGTTCCAGTTGGATCTCGTGTCCCAGGGCCCGTGGTGCGCACCTCTTAGCAGGGATGCAGGCTGTCAGTGCGTGTCCTTCCCGGCAGGCGCAGTGTGGGCGATGGGAGCTGAGCTGTGTGTTGCCTGGGGCTGAGCTGCAGCAGGGAGGGAGCAGGGCAGACCCAACTTGCTGCCAGGGAGCACAGGGTCTGGGGTCAGTTGAGGCCCCCTGAGGTCCCTGTGTGTGACTGTGTGGGAGAGCTGCAGATGAGAGTATTAAAACGCCATTTGGAGTGGGGCTGTGCCCCAAGGGTCTGTATGTTGGGTCCCAGCACCTGAGGGCAGCTGCTGGGCAGTGCGCTGCCTGAGTGGCTGCCAGAGAAACGCAGCTAGTGCATGAGCATCCCCTGGGACAGTTTGTTATCTAGAGGGGGCAGCCAGGTGAGTGCAGCACTGCCGGTGAGGGCTGAGCATCTGCAATGCCCTGTGTGCTCTGCTTCATGTGACTGCACACCTGTGCTGTGCTGGGGACAGGTGCAGCCTCACAGCTGCTCAGCCTGCTGAGCACGAGCACTAGAAACGGAGATAACGTTATGTGAGGTGTCAAAGGAGTCAGTGCTCGGTGCCTTTGAACAGACAGCCCAGAGCCAGGGGGCCTTGAGGAGGACATAGAACAAAATACTTTCTTACCCGGGCAGCTTGGTGAGAAAACTCAAGATCCATACACCCTCAGCTGAACGGCGTTCAATACTGCAAATCACACCCACGGGCAGAAGGCTCCAGCCCAGGTGAAGACCCCTCCCCTGAGCACATGTGATAGTGGAAGTACGGAGTCAGCATTGTTATAATTGCATGTAAATCAACGACCAACCACTCATTGCCAGGAGGATGGACTGGAAAAATTACCAACTCTGTGACTTTTGTGTATAAATAGTGCACAGATAGTTTTGTTTGGTGCGTTGGGTTTGTGGGAAACCACTGCACAGCCAGGCTTGGGCAATCCTGAAATAAACAAACAACGTCTGTTCTCACTGTATGATTACTGACCTTCTGCACACGGAGCAACAAGTCTGCTTTTGGACAACACAACCTGGGTGCACAGAGTGGTGCAGCCTCTCCTGCCCGGCCTGGCAGCCACTAAGAGGGAAAACCTGCAAGGTGCAGCCACTGAGAGGAAACGTGCACGGTGCAGCCACAAGGAGAGAGGTGCACAGTGTGGTGATGCATGCAGATGCAGGCATCTTGGAGAGGGCAGCAGCCAAGACTGCATGCGTGCAGCAATGCAGGGGCAGGTACAGCTGCAGCACACCTTGCTGGAGAAGCTGGGCATCCAGACCAGGCCCACGGTGTGTGTGCAGTGCCTCTGCATCCTCTGTTGTGCTCAAGTCTGGCATTGCTGCATGTCCTGTCTTGGTCAAGGCCAGGAGGCAGGCAGCTGGGCTGGGCAGCAGGACCCTGGAGCTGCCTGGCCCAGGACAGAAAGTGGTACTACGCATCCTTTCCCCCAGCAGTCCCAGCTCTGCCACACGAGCCCAGGGACAAGCCCACTGCAGCTGCTGGGTTCCCCAGCACTGCCTCCCATCCTCCAGCCCTGACAATGCTTCTCCCCAGCACCTGCAGGGCCGTGGTGCCAGCATGGCATGCACTCACAGCAGCGGTGGTGATGCTGATCAAGGAAACCTGACGGAGCTGTGGGTGTCCCTGATCACTGCAGGGGAGTTGGACTAGATGGCCCTTAAAGGTCCCTTCCAACTCTAAGGATTCTACGATTCTCTGATTCTGTGTGGAGTTCTGTACAAACAAGTGTGGTTTATTAAGGCATTTCTTTGAGAAGTTGGCACTTGGGTCCAGGCTGTGCTGGAGCAGCCCAGTGTGCGGGCCGACACGCAGCGCCCAATACATGCAGCTCAGCGAGACACGATACAAAAGTACAAAGTAGAAAACAGGAATCATAGTACAATGTGTAAAAATAAATAACTGGAGGCTTGGCTCCTGGCTGGGCTCAGCAGCACGTGGCTGTAACCCCCAGACCAGAGTGGGGCCGTGTGTCTGACCCTACCCTACACTGCATGCAGGAGTGACCCGTCCCAACATGCAGAGGGGAGTGTCTCAGGGCACCTCTGGGCCATCCCTGTGCCGAGCAAGGCAGAACACATCCTCCCCTCCAAAAGCCACCTCAGCACCCCATGGCCTCCCCAGTGCCGCCCTCTGTTGTGACCCAGGGCACTCCTGGGGCTGCCAGCACTGGGGACTTGTGGGCATCACAGGGACCCGGGGGCAGAGTGGTGCTGGGGTGTGAGGCTGTGCTGGGCCCTGCGGTGTGTGGAGATGGGGCTGCTGGTGCGGGTGGTTCTGAGTGGGATGCACAGAGACAGTGGGCAAAAGTGGTGCTTTGTGGCTGCTGTGATAAACACTTGGGGCTGGGGTGACCAATGAGGGTGCAGCCAATGGTGCACACAGGCTTTGCACTTGAGGCTATGGAGTGGATCTAGGAAAAGTATGATAGGAAGAAAATTCCAAAATACCAAAAGCAGCCCCAGATCCCCTTCTCAGACAGCTGGGAGTCCTCCCAGGCTGTGCATTTGGGGCTGCTGTGGCTCACGCGCCCGGCTCCTGACCCTCACTCTGCACCTGTAACTGCATGTGGGTCACAGCACCCCGAGCAGCCAGGGCTCCCAGGGCCATGCCATGTGCTGTGGGCCGAGGTGAGCGCTGCGCAGGGGCTGACACCAACTGTGAGTTGACACCAGCTGCAAGCAGTGCTGGCGTGAGGATGGGGACCAGCCCCAAGGGTGTGTGGCTCTTCCTATTCCCACAATGTGACATGAAGGAGCAGTGCAGCCAGCACAGGGGCCGGGGACTCCGGCAGCCACCCGTGTTGTGGAGGTGGCCCTGGTGTCCCAGCGCATCCTGGTGAGCACTGCAGGCTCCTGGGAAGCCCTGCTGCCCGCATCCCACACCGTATCAGGACGGCATGCTGGCTGTCACATCAGCCTCGGCCCACACGGCTCCCTGGGGTACTCCCACCCACGCTCCCCTGCAGCTGCAGGCTGGCCACCAGGCCAAGGGCACGCAGGGCGAGAGGAGGTCACAGAGCAGCCGTGCTGGGGCCTTTCCCAGGGCCTGGCCATCCTGGGGTCAGCTAATGCACCTCTGGCACTGCTGCTCCTGCCAGCTGCACTGCCAGCCTGGTACCTGGGCAGTGCCTGTGCCCGATGCCAGCCTGCAGCCCCAGAGGGCAGCCATACAGCCACACCCCAAGGCCCTCAGCCTTGGGAAGGTGAGCCCTTTCGAGGGGCAGATGCAGTGGTGGGAGGTGGAGGGGCCTGTGGGACGCCAACAGCTCTACTTTGCCCCCCACCAGCCAAGCAGATAAAGGGCACTGCTTTCTCCTCCCTGTCCAGTCAGGCCTGGCATGTTTCCTCTGACCAGCGAGCAGGGTCAGCCACCCTGCTTCCCACAGACCTGCAGGCTGCTGCAGTGCACCAGCTGAGCAGTGAGTCCCTGGCCCTGTGAGCTCCCATGGGATGGGGCCAGCGGGGACGGGCTAGCCCCTCACTGCATCTGGGCTGCCGCACGGCGAGCCCTCGGGCAGGTGGCCGGGGCAGAGCAGAGGCTGCAGGTGGCAGTGCCCTGGCCCAGCAGGGCAGGGAGCACCGCTCTGCTCCCAGCCCCTCTCAGAGCACAGAGTACCACGAAGCAGCAGCGTGCCAGGCACTGGTCTGGGACACTGTGAGCAGTACAAGGAACCATGCCTAGGGGTGCTGGCGCTGGGCTCAGCAGTCCACAGGGCATCAGAAGAAGCAGTGAATCTGCCAGACCACAGGGAGTGACAAGAGTCAGCATTCCCAAAGCACATGGGAACCCACAGCATGTGGGGCCCCGGGATGGGCAAGGTGCTGGGAAACCAAACCAGTACCGTGCCGAGCAGCCCTCGGCTTGGCCCCGCTCTTGGCCCTGTGTCCGCAGGGGAGGGCGGGGGAGTCCACGGGCCCAGGCCTAAATCCTGAGCTCGGCCTCCTCAGAGGGCTCCAGTGAGTGCTCGGCGCTGATGGCGGAGGCGGAGGGGCCCTGCGAGATGCCAAAGGGCGAGACCACAGGGGAGCGGGCGGCCAGCGGGGACAGCGAGGGGGAGAAACTGGGTGACATGGCGGAGGACGAGATGGAGCCCTCGTGGCTGATGGGCGAGCGGCGCAGCGTTGATGGGTGCGGGAAGGTCCTGCCCGCTGGCGGCTTGGGGGGCACGGACTTGGCACCCGGGTGGGCTACAGAGGTGATGAGGGGTGGGGGGTCGATGCGGGGCTTGGGCTCTGCCTTGGGCTTGGTCGGGAAGGGCTTGCGCAGGGAGCTCTCATCCTTGAGGCGGGCGATCTCCGTGAAGACGCTGGCCAGCGGCTGGAACTGGGGGCACCAGTTCAGCAGGTAATCCCAGTTGTAGCTGCCACGGAGCTCCTCGTCACTGGCCACGATGGCGGTGAGCGAGCCTTCCACAGAGGGCTTGCCATCCTCTGGGAAGGTGTAGTCCTGGGGCTGCGAGGAGACGCTGAGGCCGCAGCGCACACCGAGGAAGGCACTGCCTCCCCCATCCTCACGGTATAGCTGCGAGGTGGGCCCTGGCAGCAGCAGCCCAGAGCCCTTCTTGCTCTTGAACCACTGGGAGCTCTCCAGGGCGGCCGGCTCGCAGGAGATGTCGGAGAGCTGGTCCGCATCCTGCTGGATGCCGGAGTCGGGGCCGCGGGCTGAAATGTGCTCCTGCATGGATGCTGTGATGCTGGCCACGCGTGGGTACTCGTTGATCATCCGGATCTCGTCGTCCTCGGCCGCCTCAGCAGAGCCTCTGCCACTGGAGTGTGAGGGGTCCAGAGAGCCGCCCCGTGTGTAGGGCCCCGCGGGCTCCCCCCCGTACCCTGGCAGTGCTTGGTGGTAGATGTGTTCGCCCCCGGGGAGTGCGGGCTCCTCATGGCCCAGCTTCTGCAGAGAACTGCTCTGCACGTGGGCCAGTGGCCGGTCCCCCTCCGTCTTCTCGTGGCCTCGGCGGTGGCGGGAGCGGACCAGTGCCAGCACGATGGCCACGGCAGCCAGAACGACCACGACACCCAGCGAGGCGGCCACGGCCACCAGCAGCAGGTTGAGGTCCGGAGCCAGGCCGAAGGAGGTGTGCGTGACGTCGATGGTGACCTGTGCGGAGGCCGAACGGGATGCTGGCAGGGGGCTGCGTGCCTGCACCTCGAGGTTCATCTCACGGGGCTCCCTCTTGGTGCGCCCAGCCCCGGCCTGGGGCTGGCTGTCCACCCGCAGGTAGATGGTGCCTGTGGTTTGGTTGATGGCAAAGTACGGCGAGGGCTTGGCCAGGTTGTACAGCACAACACCGTCAGCTCCCTCGTCCTCATCTGTTGCCAGGACCCGCCCAATGCTCTGCCCTTTGTGGGCACCCTCAGGGACCTCAAAGCTGAAGGAGGGGCTCAGGAAGATGGGATCGTACTCGTCCTCCCCGGTCACCAGCACCCGCACGGTCACTGTAGCAGAGGCGTTGCCGGCATCTGTGGCCCTGACGAGGAGCTGGAAGGCTTTGGCTCGCTCATAGTCGAAGGTGAGCCGGGAACGCAGCTCCCCAGAGCTGCTGTTGATGGCGAAGGCGTCCCGGCCCTCTGCCATGCCAGGCCCCCCCACCGGCTGCTCCAGTACTGCATACTGCAGCTCCCCGAATACCCCGGTGTCTGTGTCGATGGCACGCAGGGTGGTGACAAGTGTGCCTGGAGGCAGGTTCTCCCGCATGCTGGCACTAAGCACCTCCACCGGGAAGTACGGCTTGTTGTCGTTGACGTCCTTCACCTCAATGGCTACAGGCACCAGAGCGAAGTGCCCACCCGGCACATCCATGGCCTGCACCACAAGGGCATGCAGGGCCTGGGTCTCCCGGTCCAGGGGCCGTGCCAGGCACAGGGCACCTGTGCTCTCATGGATCTGGAAGAGCCCGTGCTGGTCACCCGAGCTGATGGTGTAGTGAACGTGGCCACGGGGCCCTGAGTCGGCGTCGTGGGCAGTCACACGGAGCAGCTCTGTGCCAGGCGGTGTGCTCTCGCTCACTGCTGTGCGGTACTCAGCTCGGGTGAACACAGGTGGGTTATCGTTCACATCCTGCACAGTGATGAGCACAGGCACTGTGGTGCTGCGCTGCGGCAGGCCCCGGTCCAGGGCGGCCACGGTGAGATTGTAGGCCGGGATGGCCTCAAAATCCAAGGGCTCCACAAGCACCAATGCACCCTGTGTGCGGAGCTGTCCCCCTGCCCAGGCCACCCGGCTCTCCACCTGGAAGGCGTTGCCACCGTTGCCACTGACAATGGTGTAGTCGAAGCCAGCGTTCTCTCGGGAGAGGTCGGCATCACCTGCATCTAGTGTCAGCACAGTGGTTCCTGGTCGCAGGTCCTCAGGGACGCTGGCATTGTACTGTGGCACCTGGAAGATGGGGCTGTGGTCATTCACATCAAGCACCTGAAGCTGAACCGTGGCCCAGGAGGAGAGGCTGGGGGAGCCATGGTCACGGGCCTCCACCACCAGTTCCAGGGTGGGCTGGCTGGCATCAAATTCCACTGGTCGGATGGTGAACAGGGTCCCTGTGAGGGCACAAAGACAGAGTCAGCATGGGGGGCCAGCAGAGTGCTGGGCAGGGTGTTAGGGTTACTGGCTGGAGGGACAGGCATGCGGGATGCTGCGGTGGTGGGGTGTGATGGCCACACCCCCACGTCTGCCTCCCTGCCCACTCCAGGCCTGGTGAGGGCTGAGCACGAGGGCCCCTTCCTCTGCAGGAGCTGCTGGAGCAGCCCACAGTGTGAGCCCCCCATAGCAGCCAGCAGCAGCCAGCCCCACGCACCATTGCTGGGGTCAATTGCAATGTCAAGACTGGGCACGGCCAGGTGGAAGGTGATGTCCCCGTTGCTGCCTGAGTCCATGTCAGTGGCGCTCATGGTGAGAAGGATGCTCCCTGCAGGTGTGTGTTCCGGCAACGTCACCTGGAAGAGGAGGAAGCTCTGGTCAGCACCGGGTCTTCATGTGGGTACTGTCCCCATTCTCCTGGAGCTGGTCAGCAGGGCTGGGACAAAGCCTGGAGCTGGCTAGGGCAGCCACAGCCAGCATAACCCAGTTCACTGCCAGCTAAGGCCTTCCCCATCTCTGCTCCAAGGCCATGGGTGTCACCTGTAGGCACCTGGCCCACATGCATAGCACACAGCCTTGTCTGGGTGGCATCTGAGCTACTAAAGCACTCAGTTATTGATCTTTTTCTCTGCTGAACCCAGTGCAGCGTGCTTGGTTTCAGCCTTCTGGCCTAACTGCAGTGACAGCAGGAGGGGTGCTGGGACGTGGACGAGGCCCAGAAGGGCAGGGATCAGGAAAGGCTCAAATCCATCCTCAAGGTGATCTCTGTGCCTCATAAGGCCAAGAGAGCCAGGCAGCGCACAGCGGCAGCAGCACAGCTCGTGCAGGTCAAGTACACATGGTACACACGTGCTCATGAGTGCGGGCAGTACCTGGTAGAAGGCCTGGCTGAAGGCTGGTGCGTTGTCATTCATGTCCTCCACGATGACAGTGAGGTTGGCCTCGGTCTCGTGGCGGGTGTCAGAGGCACGCAGTGTCACGGTGTAGTGGCTGCGCTGCTCGTAGTCCAGTGGCCCCGTGAGAGCAATGCGTCCCCCGTACCGCAGCACACTGAATGTACCCACAGCATCACCATCCAGCACGAGGGAGTAGGAGAGTGCGGGGCCCGAGTCCACGTCGTTCCCTGTCAGCTGGGCTATCTGGGTGCCAAGCAGCATGTCTGTGGAGAGGCGAGGTGTGAGCCAGCATCCCCATCCCCTCAGAGGCACTGGCTCACTTGGGGGGAAACTCGAGCACTGGGGACAGCAGGAAGGTGCTGATAGGTGCAGGTCCTGAGAGTCAGGCAGGGGGACAGGGCACAAATGCACAGGGCAGAAAGCTGGCAGGGAAGGGGTGTGCAACCAGAGTCCTCCTGGTTTGGGGCTAGGGAGGACCTGAGTTCAGCTGGTTCCCTCAAGGCACACAGTTGCACAACCCCCTGGAACCAGGATGTCACAGATGGGGCAGTGCTGAAGGGCTCAGTGAAGCTCAGACACAGCACAAGCCAGCCCTTGGCAAGGGAACAGGGACAGGGCTGCTGGGGGCTTCCCTCCCACCCACAGGTGTCCAGCACAGCTCAGCTCCTGCTATTAGCAGTGCACTACCTCAGGGCTGAGAGGCACTTACTTTCTGGGACCCGCACCTCCCAGGGAAATGGAATGGTGGGGCTGTTGTCATTGATGTCCATCACCACTACTGTCAGCGTAGCAGAGCCTACAAGAGGGGGTGTCCCTCTGTCCATCGCTGTTACCACCAAACTGCAGGAAAGCACAAGGGCACAGCACCAGGTTCACATCCGCACGTCAGGAGCAGTGTGTGCACACAGCATCTGCAACACGAGGACACTGCACGTGTGCACAGGTTGGCATGTGTGCATGTAGTAAAACTGTGCACAGAACCTGGAGTGTACGGGGCAATGGATGTGTGCAGAACATCTGGAGTGGGCAATGGATGTGCACCCATCAAGAGCGTAGGATGCACATCTGGGTGTGCGTTTGGAGGGCAGTGGGTTTTTGTCCAGCACCTAGAGCATGTGAGCAGGCCGTGAGTGTGGGCACACGTGTCTGCAGCACCGGGCAGGCCGTGCACTAATGCACACACATGGCACGTACATGAGCACAGCTGGGGGCTTTTGCAAGGGGAGGGCAGTGGATGCACCCATAGTGTTTTCAGTCTGAGAAAGGGGCAGGAGTTTCGGATGTGTATGGGAGAAGATCTGAGCAGAGCAAGAGGGGGGAGCAGGGCCCAGGTGTCAGCATATCTGGGAGCTAGGGAACAGATGGAGCCTCGGTTTGAGCGGAGCAGTGATGAGTACGTGAATGCAATGAATACCTTCCATGCCTCAGAAAAGGGGATGGAGACGTGGAGCAGTGCAGCATGGATATGGAAAAGGGAATGAGGCTGGGGAAGGGTGGTAGAAATTGTTCCTTGTATCTGGGCCATGCTTGTGTATAGAGGTAGGGGAGGATGGAAACCTGTCTTACACAGTTGTGGTTAGACTGACTGGAGGAATAAAGAACCTGTGTATGTGGTGAGGGATCCAGAGGACTTGGACTGAAAGTAGGGGGGCTTAGAAGAGGGCTGAGGCCAATGCATAGCTCCTGGGGGACACGTGGTAGGGCACGAGGGTCAGTGTGTGGGCGTGGGCAGAAACTGAACTAACCTGGATTAAACAGACAGGAAAGGGAAATGGTTGCAACTACTGAAGAGTCTGCTCAGATTTGCACAGGCCAGGCTGAATGGAGCTCAGGCTCACCTCACAGCCAACTGTCATGCCCTCATTTGCTACTCAGGTTACTACTTAGTCCAGGTTCCTTCTGTTTGGCAACAGTTTGGTGTGGCACCAAATAGCCAAGTATCCTCTGCAACCCTGGGGATGCTGCTCCTATGTCCCTTTCTTATCTGTTGGTCTGGCTCTACTCACCGGGTCTGGGACCAGATCTCCCTGTCCAGGATGGCAGCAGTGGTGATCGCACCGGTCTGAGGATCGATGTGGTACAAGCCTGTCATTGGCAGGGACTGGTTGATGGCATAAGTCACCTGCCCATTCATTCCCTGATCCAGATCATCTGCTAGGACCTGCAAAGCAACGGGAGAGATTCAGCAGTGCAGTCCGGAGCCCTGTAAACAATGGCTCTCCAAAGCTAGACACACAGATCCACAGGTGCCAGCCTCAGACCCATGGCACAGCCCCACCTCTGCCTCCTGGCAGAGACAGCCAGGGGAACAGACGTCCCTGTTTTTGCCCCAGTGCTACCTGGATGACCGGGGAGTCATAGCTCTGGGACTCCCAGATGAATGCCACATAGTTCTGCAGCTGGAAGCGTGGCAAGTTGTCATTCACATCTTGCAGGTTGAGGTTTATGGCCATAAAGCTGAAGGAAGCAGTTGTCTCTGCCTGGACCACAAGGCGCAGCCGGGGGCTGGCCTCAAAATCCAGGCTGCTGGAGTCCTGAACTGAGATGGCACCTGGAGAGACAGCAGGGTGGGGGGAGAAGGGGCAAGTCAGCACCCCCAGCCCTCACCTTCTCTTTTGTTCCCTCTTGCTTAGTCCATCCCTCTGTCAATCTGTCCATTCTCGAACAGAAGAAGCACACTGAGTTTCCTTCAAACCAAAAGCCTTCCCACAAACCACAGTGCTCTGCTGACAAATTCCATGCAATGCTCAGGGCAGACACCTTACATTGACATTAAAGCATGCAATAGTCTTCCCAGCAGGGACATCCTCTGGTAGAGAATCACAGAATCCTTAGAGTTGGAAGGGACCTCTGAAGATCATGTATCCAACCCCCCCACAGTGCACAGGGACAGCACAGCTCCATCAGGCTGCCCAGGGCCTGATCCAGCCTCACCTTGAAAGTCTCCAGGGATTGGGCATCCACCACATCTCTGGGGAACCTGTTCAGCCTCACCACCCTCACTGTAGAAGATTTTTTCCTTATATCCAACCTAAATCTGCCCTCCCTGAGCTTGAAACAGCCAGTATGTTAAGTCCTTGAGGCTAAAGTCAACTATCTGCACTGTTTCTCTAGACCGAATCCATACAAAGAGACTGAAGGGCTGAGAACAGTTCCCCTGCAAGGAAGGGGCCTGAAGACACACACCCACATGAGGGTGGGCTCCGGCAATGACATATTGCTGTCCCACCCAGGAAGATCACGGGGCTCCTAAATGATCTACTGAAGTAGGCCTAGGTAATTAGTTGCTTGGGCAATCAGCAATAACGTGAAGTTCAACAAAGGACAATGACAGGTTGTGCACCTGGGATGGAGCACTGCTGGACACACAGGCAGCACAGCAGCGCTGCAGGAAGGAGCCTGGGGGTGCTGCTGACAGCAGGCTCAGTGTGAGCCAGCCGTGTGCCCGGGCAGCCAAGAGGGCAAACTGTATTCTGGGATGCATTAAGCAACGCACAGCCAGATGGTCAACAAAAGTGATTCTCTGCTATACTGGTGTGGCCTCACCTTGACTACTATGTGCAGTTCTGGACTGCACAATATAAAAGTATGCCAAGTTACATGAGGGCATCCAGATGAGGGCAACAAAGCCAATAAGTACTGGGAGGCGAAGGGAGAGGCTGAGGACACTGGTTTAAGGAGTGACCTCACTGCTCTCTGTAACTTCCCGAGGAGGGCAAGTGCACAGAGAGGTGCTGGACTCCTTCCTGCTAACACGGATGGCAGAGTGCATGGGAGCAGCACAGAGCCAGGCATGGGGAGGGTCAGGATGGGCATTAGGAACAATCTCTTTATCACGAGGCTGGTCAGACACTGAATCAGGCTTCATGCAGAGGTGGTCGATGCCACATGCCTGTCGGTGTTCAGGAGGCAGTGGATAATGCCTCAGTAATAAGCCCTAACTTTTATTTATCCCTGAGGTGGTCAGGGAGTTGGATTCAATGGTCTTTGTAGTTCCCTTCTGTTCTGTTCTGTGCTATGCTATGCTGTTCTATACTAATGACTGGCAGCATTCCCAGCGATGCATCCAAACATAACGAGGAGGAACTGGCTCATTGCTGCAGCAGAGCTTAAAGCCAAAGGCACAGTGTGCCACTGCTGGCAGTCAGCGTGGGGCTGGGGAGCCACACTGAGCTGCCCTGTGCCTGCTCCATCCTCACAGTGCTCTGGGTCCTGCATAGTCACAGCGTGCAGCCTCCTGCCCAAGGAGAAAGCAGAGATGTGTTTCCCAGACAGACAGATGAGACTTGAGGAGGGAAAAATCCCGTGTTCTGAACATTTTGCTGGAGGAAATGTTTCCTCACTGAGATGAAGTCATTCTGCCACAGTAACTGAGGCACAGCCAGGGCATGTCCAGGATGTCTGGGGAACTGCTGGCAGACATAACCCAAGCAGAGACAAGCAGGGATGTGACAGGATGGGGATCACAGGGACGCGGCAGGGGGTGTTCTGTGACACCACAGAGCTGGGACTCTTCAGCTTGGAGGAGACTGAGGGGTGACCTCATTCATATTTATAAATATGTGAAGGGGAGTGTCAGGAAGATAGAGCCAGGATGTTGTCAGTGACATCCAATGAAAGCACAAGGGGCAACGGGTGCAAGCTGGAACGTAGCAGGTTCCATATAAATGAGAACAAAACTTCTTCACAGCAAGGGTAATAGAACACTGAACAGACTGCCCAGGGAGGTTATGGGGTCTCCTCCTCTGAAGACATCCACAACCCACCTAGACGTGATCCTGTGTGACCTAATCTGTGTTCATGCACCGGCCGGAGGACTGGACGAGATGATCTCTCGAGGTCCCTTCCAATCCCTGACATTCTGTGACTGCTGGCCTATGAACCAGGACTTTCCCAAGGTGCCACACCCCCAGCCCCTCTTGCACTTCATCAACACAGCAGCACCAGTGCAGCTCCACTTCTCACTTCTGAGTGCAGCATCGGGCAGGCAGACTGCTATGGCAGCAGCCCCTGGGACCGAGCTCACACAGCGGACCAGCCCTGGGTGCAGCTGCTCTCCACAAAGACTGGTGTGAATCGGAGTGCATTTCCTGCATCTGTCTCTTTGGTTTCTGGGTTTCAAGAACTGCACAGTGCCAGCTCCCGAGCTCTGTTTGGGAGTTGGACTCAATAATCTCTAGAAGCCCCTTCCAAGCCCTGCAGTTCTGTGATCCTGTGAGCTGGGCTGACTCTAGGTGCTGGCACGCAGTGTCGCAGTCAGATTGTGCACGCAGGGAGGTGGAACCCAGCACCCTGGGCAGGCAGGGTGCAGGCAGGGTGCAGGCAGGGTGCAGGCAGGGTGCAGGCAGGCCAGGGGGCAGCTCAATGTGGTGTGGCTACAGCAGCAAGTCTGCAGCTGTAGCTCAGCTTCCTCAGGGCTGGAGTTACACACACTGATGTGACTGCTCTTATGAGGTGCTGTGACCTGGTCTGGTCTCTCACACATGCTTCCAGTGTCCAGTGGCACTTCACAGCAGCAGCACAGGGTGGTGAGCGGCTTGCAGTGACAGCAAGGTGACTATACTGTGGCTGAAGGGACACATGATGACACAGACAGTGTGGCTGGCAGTCATTAATAAGGGTGCAAATGGTCAGCATGCCATGCCATACTGCGAGTGGCTCACAGGGAGCTGGACAGTGGCCACGGGCACAAGCACTATGGCCAGAGTGGTCTGAAATCCTGTTCCAACCCCAAACATCCAGCAGGCCACAAGAAAATTGCATTTGCACAAGAAACTTCAGCCTGACCTCTGTGCTCTGTAGACTTTCTCATATGCCAGCCTCTTCTAAACTGCAGGGCAAGCAAGGTCCCCACTCACCACAGACTCAGCTAGGACTTCCCTGATGGTAGGGCAGCCCTTCAAAGGCTGCCCTTTGAAGCGTGTGGTGCAACCAACACTAGCAGGGGCACATCCAGATTATCTTTTGACAATGGTCATGGCCTCTGCTAACTCCTGAGCAGGGCTTGTGAATTTCAGAGGAAAAGTCCAATCAGCAGGAACTGTACTAGCATCCTCTGGACACTAATGGGATGGTGTCTAGACATGAATACTGACACTATTAAATTTACTAGTACAGAGGTATAAGCTGCATTCCTGTGCCTTTGGAGCACTCTGAGTGCTGCGATAGCTGAGCAGGCACTGTCAGAGCACAGCCAACCCTCCCTTGCTGCTTCCATGGGTGGTTCCGGTGCTGTACCTGAACTGGGCTGGATAAGGAAAGCATTCTTCTCGTTGCCACTGATAATGCTGTATGTGATGCGTCCAGAAGAGCCCCCCGTGTGCATAGCCTGGATGCTTGCAACAGCAGTGCCTGGAAGGAAAGGAAGCAGTGTTGAATGGGCAGGAGAGTCAGGGCACGTGGAGGGTCAGGGTGGTTTGTAGGTAACACATGCTATACTACAGGAACACAGTCCTGCCTGACACTGCTGTCAAATTATGTGAGAACCAATGATAAACTCTGGGGGCATTTCTGTGGCCCTTCTGTAGCCTTGGTGTGAACGCTGCAGACACTCCAGCAGCAGCTGGGCACCTGTGACTGCCGACAGCAATCAGAACATCTTGAGGCAAAAGCTCCCAGGATTATCACCCCCAGCACTCAGGGCACCAGTCAGGCCCTGCCATCCCTTGGGTCGACCCAAAGCACAACACAAATTCCCAGGACTCTGCAGTGCTCCCTGGTCTGGATTCCAGCCTCTGGAACGATTCCAGCTTGGCACCCACCTCCCTCCCCATCCCATCCCACTCCCTCTCAGCTGATGCCGAGCGCTCTGCCCAGCGGATACCTGGGGGAGCATTTTCTGGCAGGATCACTTCATTGGTGCTCCGGGGAAAGCGCAGCCCCCGGTAGGGCTCTTCCTGCAAATGGATCACCACTACACCGGTAGAGGAAAGCGCTGGTTGGCCCAGGTCTGTGGCCAGGATGAAGAGTGTCCGCTGGCGCTGGCTGAGCGAGCTCAGGGGCTGCAGCAGCTGGATGTCCCCTGTGTAGGAGTTGATGGAGAAGGCTGAGCTCGGGGTGGCGAGGCGATACAGAATGGAGGCGTTGGCACCTGCATCCCTGTCCTCTGCCCTCATGGTGGCCACAACTTGCTTGAGTGGTGTGTGGCGAGACAAGTTGACGGTGAGTGGGCTGTGCAGGAATGCGGGAGCGTGGTCATTGACGTCCCGCACCGTGACCGTGACACGCACAGCTGCGCTTTTGGGCTCCCATGGTGCTGAGTCCACAGCCTTGGCCACAAAGCTGTAACTTGGCTGCCGTTCCCGGTCCAGCTCCTGGGCACTTCGGATGCGTCCGCTCTGCGGCTCTACCTGGAACATGCCCAGGGACTCATTGCCCAGGTAGTAGGTGACCTGCCCATTGGTGCCCTCATCGGGGTCCTCGGCTTCCAGCTGCAGCACCAGGGATCCAACAGGCAAGTCTTCAGGCACCTCCACCACATAGCTGGCCTGAGCAAAACCAGGAGCATTGTCGTTTAAGTCCAGCACCCGCACATTCACTGACATGGTTGCACTGCGTGGTGGGCTGCCGTGGTCTTGAACCACTACTGTGAGGCTGTAGAAAGCAACTTGCTCTCGGTCAAGGGCACGTGCAGTGGAGAGGACACCAGAGACAGGGTCTAGGATAAAATCCTGCTCGGGGTCTCCATCTAGAAAAAAGGGACAATAGCAAGACAGCATGAACGTAACTTTAAGTTGGCACAGAGAGAGGCCTGGACTATGCTGCCTGGAGAGCACAGCACAGTCCATCCCAGTGCAGTCTGCCAGGGAGGGTAAGGTGAGCTGGTGTCTAAGGCCCCAGCGTGTGTGTGAGTGCATGTGTTGTGCCAGAACAGGCTCCACCAGCTCACAGGCCAGTGCCATGCTGCAATGAGACAGGGCATAACAGCAAAGACTCAGCAATCTGTAAATTCCACGGGCCAGAGCAAGCAAGAGAGGCAAGGAACTAGTCTGAACCTGGGGAAACAGAGTGTGAGTAAGGCAGCCTGTGCACATCGTGGAGTGCTCTTTACTAGAGCAGAGGAATTAGGGTTGTGAGAAGGGAGCAGCTACTCATGATCTGGGGCAGAAGAGGAATGATGTAGAACAGGAATTGCCACAGGTGATGCTTTCCAGAGCTCTTGGCAACCCACAGTGAGCAGCCATTACCCTCCTCCAAGAACAAAGCCATAGAGCTGCCCGTGTCCCCGTGCTCTCACCTGCCACACGGTACTCCAAGCGCCCGTTGTCATCTCCATCGGGGTCGGTGGCACGCAGGGTGTAGAGTGCCACACGGCTCTGGTTCTCAGGTACCTCCACAGAGCAGGACTCACTCTCCAGGTGTGGTGCGTGGTCATTTTCATCCCTGACTGTTATCCGCACAGTTGCCTTGGAGAGGTTGGGGGGCAGGCCGCCATCCCGGGCATAGACTGCAGGTACACAGCAAGAGTGCTGCAGAGGACCCTGCAGATTGGGAGCTACTACCAATGCCATCACATGCAGCTGTCTGCAGTCACAGGGCAGCCAAGAACAGGAGCACTGTCGTTTCTGTATGTTCAAGTCATCCAACAACTCTGTGTGCCCCAGGACACCCATTACTTTCCACGTCCCACCTTCCTTGCAATGCTGCTCAATCCCAGCAGTGCAGAATGTGCATCTGCCTGCGCCATGCTCTCCAGCTCCCCCTCCCCAGTGCCTGCTGCTCCCTCTCATGCACCAGCACAGCCATACCCATCAGGATGTGCTGCTCCTGCTCCTCACGGTCCAAGGGACGTGTGGTGACAATGAGACCGGTCTGTGGGTGGATGGAGAACGGCCCCCCAGAGAGACCTCCATAGGTCACCTGTCCGTTGGCACCTGCAGGAGGAGAATGTTTGAAGGTAACCCCGTAGCAACACCAAGAACCTCTCACTTGGCTCACAGCCCTGTACTCCCTTCCTCCCAGGGGTCACACTGTGCAAGGGGATGATCTCACGCCCTGGCAAGTAAAGGTTTGGGGAGAGATGTGTGGCAGAGGGAACATGTTCAGTTTGTGGAAGATAGCACAAAGAACCTCCAAAGAACGAAGGGCATGGACTTGGGAAGCAGAGGGAATTGCAGTCACTGTTCTCGTTCTGAGCTTCTCCCCGGGTCTGTCCCATCCCTCACTGCCAGGCCAGGTGACAGTCCCTCCCTCCACGGTCAAACATGTTCTCCAAACCAGGCAGGAGGGAGCGCAGCCTGTCCTGTGTGCTGTGCCTCCAGAAGGTCCCCGACTGAACCCTGCATCCTCACCCAGGTCCCGGTCTGTGGCCAGCACCTGCAGAACAGGGCTGCCAGCAGGCAGGTTCTCCGTGACATGCGCCTCGTACTCAGGCTTCTCAAAGGTGGGAGCTTCATCGTTGACATCCAGCACCAGTATGGAGAGCAGCTGTGTGGCCGAGCGGCGTGGGAAGCCATGGTCAGTAGCCACCACAGTCAAGTTGTGTTGCACCACCTCCTCACGGTTCAGAGCCCGCACAACAGAGAGCGCTCCTGCAGACACGGAGAGAGGGGTGAGTTGGGACCACACACCTTTGAGACCAACCACTCCCAGCACGGGGCTGCTGCAAGTCTGCAGGCATGGAGGGGAGCCCGACACAGCCAGCTTTCAAGACAGCAGGGTCACCCTGCACGTCCTTTGTACCTCCAAGAGACCTGAGCTCTCCAGCCCATACTCTCCTGGGCACCGTGCAACGCTCCCCCACGTACCTGCACCCTCCCCAGGCCCCACGCTCCTGGCGTCACCCCGCATCCTCCCAGGCCCTCACCAGTGCTGGGGTTAAGGTGGAAGCGGCCGTCGCTGTTGCCTGCCCGCAGCGAGTAGCTCACTCGCCCGTTCTCTCCCAGATCGTTGTCCTGGGCCACCACGTGCAGAGCCACAAACCCCGTCGGACGGTCCTCCACGACGCTGACAGCGGCAGGTGACAGGAACACAGGGGCATTGTCATTCACGTCAGTCACGAACACTCGGGCCGTCACAGCGGCCGACCGCCGCTGGCTGACGTTGCGGGCCTGGTCCGTGGCCTCCACCACCAGGAGGAAGGAGGCCGCGGCCTCACGGTCGAGGCTGTGGCGCAGGGTCAGCAGCCCCGAGCGGCTGTCGAGCTGGAACGGGGCGCCCGGGGGCTCCTGGCGCAGCATGGCATAGCGCACCTGACTGTTCGGGCCCACCCCGTCCCCATCCACAGCCTGGAAGGTGAAGACAGACGAGCCGGCCTGCGTGTTCTCGGGCACCACAATGGTGATGGGGTCTTCAGGGAAGGTGGGCGCCTGGTCATTGCAGTCCTGCACGTGGATCTGTACCAGCAGCAGCCGGCTGGACGGGTAGCCGTGCTGCATGTCCTCAGCGCTCACCTGCAGCGTGTGCCGTGCTCCGGTCTCATAATCCAGCTCCTGGGCAGCGTAGATCTCCCCTGTCACACTGTCAACAACGAAAGTGCCATCCCCACCACCTCCTACCACCGTGTAGGTCAGCTGTCCTCGTGCAGGGGCATCGGGAGGTGCCACCGAGCCGATCACAGACCCCGGCCTGACCCCCTCCAGAGGCTGCAGCGTCAGCACGGTAGCATCGGGCCTGGGCAGCACGCGGGAGGACGGCAGCACCTGTGAGGAGAGGCAGCAGTCAGGGGTGCGCTCTGGGGGGACACCGGGGAGCCCGTGGAGAGGGGACGTGCAGACTGCAGGTTTAGGGAGGTCAGGTCACAGGTCACAAGGCCGAACAGATGAACAACAACCTGAAAAATACATGGAGAATGAGCACAGGCTTGACAGGGTGAAAGACAAGCTTCATCTGGAGAGCTAGGGCAGGTAAGGACAGAGCTGCTGACTGAGCAGAGAAGGTTCTGGAGGATCGATGTATATAATTATCTGAAGAGAGAGCGCATGGCTCTTTTCTGTGGCACCCAGTGAGAAGACAGGAAGCACCGGGCACAAATGGGAGCACAGCAGATTTCATCAGGAAGTCCTTCAGTACGGGGTGGGTAACAGCACTGGCACAGGCTGCCGAGAGAGGTGGTGGGGTCTCCATCCATGGAGATCTTCGAAAATCACCACGATGTGGTTCTGAGCAAGCAGCTCTGGGTGGCCATGCAGCAGGGAGTGGACCAGACAGACACGGAGGTGCCTACAGCCTCAGCCATGCTGTGATGCTGAGGATGGGTTAGAAACTGTAATGGAAACGGATGCCAGCAAGAACAGTTCTGTAAAACAGAAGCAAGAGTGGGCAAGAAGAGAAATAACACTCAATCACATGAGAGGTACAGAGAAGACAACTTAGTATGATCCAAAGATACATAAATACTACTATTACTCTAATTTAAGATACTGATATTAATTCAGGGATGAAAGTGAAAAGCAATAGTGTCTTCTGATGGGAAAATGTCTCGAAAAACTCAGTGCACTCATGTCAAAGAGCTGGGGAAAAAGAGAATCCAGCAGAACTATCAGCCTAGACGAGCATCAGAGCTAGTGACTGTCGAGCAAACAGCTCCAGCACGGGAATGCAAACAAGCACTTTGGCTTGGTCTCGTTACTTTGAAGGCCACAGGAGAACTTTAAAGACAAAAACAGCTACAGACATGGCATAAAAAGCACATGTTTTTAAAATGTGACGCAGAATGGCTAAAGGCAGATGTGCCAATCTAACAGCACTTCTCTCCTCAAGCACAAAGGAAATACGGCAGGTCTAATTTAATAAAATAATAAAAGAAAGCTGTGTACGTGATGGGCTCGCTGACAGTGTTACAGGGTGCTGCCTGCACAGAGGAGCAGCAGAACATCAAATGAGAACATCAAGTGGTGAGGGGAACTGCAACGACACGACAGGATGTGAAATGGCATACCATGAAAGTGCACTGACTGGAGGGAAACTGCAGTCTGCTGTAAAATTAAGCTCATTACTAACAGAGCTTACGACAGAGAAAGGACTTGGCTATGTGAGCCAACACGCCAGACAGTAAGCACCACAGTTAGGCAGACGTGAAGAAAACCCCACATGTCAGGAGAACTGTTCTCTAAAATGCCAGGAAGAATTAATGTCTTCAGGAAGGAAACTTCTAAGATCTCCACTGCAACAGCATATCAAGGACAGGGCTGGCTGTCCAAGACCGGAGAAGACAAGCGTTTACCACTAATGCTGATGTTGATGACTTTGTGAATGAGGATATGCAGTGGCAGCCAGACCCATCCTTTCCCATCCCAGGTTTTCCACACAGATGGTGGAGCTGGAGCAACAGTTCAGCAAAGGCAGTGGCTGCTCTGGGATGAAGGTGGTGGAGAGTAAGGATGGTAGCGAGGAAAGCTGCCAAGCAGCTACATGGTGTCCTCCAAGAGGTGAGCAAGGGGTGGATGGTGCAGGGATGAGAGCAGTTGGGGTGCTGGATACCTGGATACGAACGATGGCTGAGGTACTGCAGGGCACCATGCCCCGATCACTGGCTGTCACAGTGAAGATGTACTCAGCACGATCGGATCGGCGCAGCACCGTGGCAGTCCGCAGCTCTCCAGTGGCCATGTGCAGTGTGAAACGCTCTGCCCAGGCTCCTGTGGAGAGAAGGTGAAATGCTGCAGGGAGAGGAGGGATGGTAGGGGCACGTGGAGATGGGGGAGAGAACATGCTGTGGCAGAGCATCCATCTGCCTCTGCGGGTCACAGCTGCGCGGCAGGGAGCAGCACCAGACAGCCAGGTTGGCAGCTCATACCTATTAGTGAGTAGGTGATGGTCCCATTCTCACCCTCATCGGGGTCCTTGGCTTGCAGGGAGGCAACAAGAAGTCCTGATGGTTTCTCTTCCAGCACCTGCAGCACAGCCAGGGAGCAGCTGAGCAACACCCTTCACACCACCCCCAAGACCCAGCACAGCACCTTCCTACACCCATCATGCACCTCACCCAGGGCACGGCCCCCCAGCCAAGACCCACAGGCTGTGCCAGAGGCTGGATGACATGGGGAAGTCTGAGGCCAAGCAGGTGAGGGAGGTCCTGCCCCACCAGCTGACCTGTGATGCCACACGGCTTAGTGCAGCTCAACAGCCTTGGTGCACACTGCAAAGGTGAACTACCTGGAGATGCAGGGACACTGCTCATGTTACACCCAAAGCCACTGCAGGGAGGAAAATCCCCCCTTCCCCAGAAGAGCCCTTCAGAAGGAAATGTTTGAGCACTAACTGGACCTGTTTCCTCAGCTCCCATCAGCCACTACAGGGCGGTTCGTGATCCCTGGAAATGCAGCAGGCAGTTCCTTCCTGCATCTGCACACTCTTAGGGATTTTCCCTTCTCTCCTTTGCTCTTAGGTTAGCACTGCTGTCTGCAGGCACTTAAGACCACCATTTTGTGTCGGTGCACCATGTGCTCAGCTAACCCCACACTCCGGGCTTCCTGAGAGAAGCCACACGGAGCAGCATGGAAACTCCTTTCCTGGGCAGTTATCGAAATGGACACGTCCCTGTTACCATCCCTCCCCATCCATCAGCATTTGGGGTACCCTCAACGCCCCACACCTGCTGGCAGCCTGTTCCTTCCCTGGCACAGACACCTTGCACCTCCCCACACCCCACCAGAAGGAGTTCCACTCAGCACAGACTGCAGTCTCTTCCCCACCAGTACAACACTGTCACAGACCAAATGCTCGTCCTGCAGCACAGATCATGCTCGCAGACCCAGCTCTCCGACCTCTGAGTGGTACCACTTCAACACACGCATGGATGCAAAAGACAAGCACAATCCATGCAAGAATCCAAGGGAAGAGGCTGCAGGCCCTCGGGGGGAAGCATGTGTTAACGCTGCTGCACAAGCTGTTGGCACAATGCTGGTGGTGCTGGGGGGGGGGGGGGGGGCAGAGGAGCTGGACTTGTTTATCCAGGCCAAGCAGTGATGTGACTGCACTCTGTAAACACTGGGGAAAGGGGAGGGAAATTCCAAGGAGAGAGAAGAGCTCTCTAAGCAAAAACACAATATTGGCAGAAGAACAAATGAGTATAAAGTGGTCAGAAATTAGTTTAGGCTGGAAATTAAGAGATGGTTTCTAACTACTAGATCAAGGAATCTGGAACAGCATTTTACAGCAGTGATGGAGGCAGAGGACCTTCTAAATATAGCTCAGCTGTTTATGAGAAGGACTATCTGTGTGGACACCTCTCAGCAGAGCTAGGCTTGAGAGGACCCCCCCATGCCCTCCTCTGTAACAGGCTGGGGCACAGCTCGCTCCCCGTTCCTAGTTGCCTTCAACTGAGATACCAAAGGCTCCCATGCTGTGCACAGAGTCGCACTGCTCGTCCACCAGGAATCAAACTCCATTTGAGGAAGGCAGTGACTCAGCGGGGGAGTTAAACAAGCATCATCCACGCAGGCTCCATTAGAAATGCCATCTCAGATGCTCAAACAGAGGAATAAACAATAGAAGTTGTACTGCCTCTGCAGAAACCTACGCTTTAGCACAGTTAGCACGAGGCAGGCTCATCCAGGCCAGATGCCCCCTCTCCACGAAGGCTGCTGCAAATACCAGCCTGGTCCACAGCTCAGAGAACCAGCTCGGTGAGCAGCAGCACCCCGGCCGTGGCAGTGGGGTATATATGGAGAAGATGTGGGAATTAGGGTACGTATGGAACAATCCTCCTGTGAAAGCCTTCCAGCTTCCAGCAGTCTGTGGCTAAGTCACTTCCTGAGCCACACATCATATTTTTGTCCAACAGATTTTGATGGATTTTTTTTCTTTCCATGAATTCATCTAATTTTGAACCCATGCAACTTTTGGCAATGATTTCACATTTTAATTATGTTCTGCATGAAAAAGTACTGTCGTTGTTTATTTTAAACCTGCTGCCCGGTCATTGCCTACAGAGCTGCCTAGGTTTCGTGTTGTGAAAAGAGGAACCTCTACTTTCCATACAACTTTCTCTGTGCCACTCATTGCACACCTCTATACGTGTTCCCACAGTCTCCAACATGCCAAAGAATGCTGAAGTATTTTCTATCTGCATGGAAACCATTATCTACCAGAGATCACATTAACACTCTTTTCTCAGGCTTTTTTTAGCACTACCATTAATTTAGTGGAACGGAGGCAGAGCAGAGGGCACGTGCAGAGTTTGAGATGAGGACAGCGAGGTTTTATTTCCATCTCTGCTCCTTTTCTGATGAAACTCTGCATTTCTGACTGCTGCTAAGACCTGAGCTGACACTTTCAAAAAGCACTTACAGTGCTGCCTCAGTTTTCTCCCTAAGTTCAGCACCCAGTTGGGAGCCCAGCACTGTGCAGTGAAATATATATTGCTTTTTGCTGTGTGTATTAACGCTTTCCAGTCAGCGACAGTGAATGTCATCTTCCATCTTCTTTCCTAACGGAACACTAAAAGAAGATACTTCTGCTGTTCTTCGCCAGGAGACCTCACCTTCATCGCTACGAATAAACCCGTAACACCAGCCAACAACCATCCATCCTGCAGGCTACAAGAAAATGCTGAACAGCAAGGACCAGCCCTGGGCACTCCCCAGTGACACTGCTGTGACCACAGGTATTTACCTCTCTCTGATCTCCCTCCTTTTCCTGGTGACCATCCCTGGCAGGATCAGTTACAGAAGACACAGGATTTGATTCTGCCATCCCTGTGTGAACCCCTCCTGCACCTGACACGTTACCCATGTGCCTGAGGAACAAATGTCACAGACCCACAGGGGGAGAGGCCAATCCAGATCACACTTAAAGCAAGGTGTTGGTACAGAAACCTCCCTCTGCTTTGCTTGATGAACACCAATATGACAAGTTCTCTGAGCACGCCATCGATACATCACCATTGTGCCTATCGTTAAGGTTTTCCTTTTCCCTCCAAGCCTGTCTTATACACCTCAATCACACTTAAGCAACCACTTTCTGTGCTTCACCCTTCTCTTTCAGTGTTTCCTCCCAGGAGAGCTCAAAATCTAAGTGTACAGATAAGAATTTGTTTCAAACTCTCATCACATTTACATGTCCTCCCAATTCTAAGCCCATCTCAGCCATGCTCTGTCTCCTTAAGGACGCATATGCTTTTGTGGTACCTCTGCAAGAAAAGAGACCTCCCACGCTCTAAAACACTGAGCATATCATGGTCCTGGGATATGATGTGACTCAATGCTGGGACTCACTGTAGTGCACATGTATGCTGCAGGAGCCCCAGAACAGAACGCTCAGCAGACTGCAGGCAGTGAGTGCTAGCAGTGCCATCACCACGGTGTTTTAAACCCAGCACTGAGCAAGTGGCTTTCAGCAGGCAGCCTGCTGAGCTTCAAGGTGCAGTTCAAGTGCAGCCTTCCAGCTGCAGACGCTTCCCACTCCATAGAGAGATGAGAGCAGGACTTCCATCATCCTGTTCCGCTGCTGTGTCCTGGCCACACACCACTTCAGAGGGGCCGAGCAGAGCAGTGCTGGGGGACAGGGCCTGCTCCTTTCCCCTTCCCTTCAGCAGCACAGACATAACTCAGAGCAGAGCTCTCAGCCCTGGGTGACCTTGGCCACCGTGCCACACCAAGAGGGAAAGCTGGGGTAGGGACCTCGGCAACCTGAAGAGAACCTCCTTGACCTCCCAGAAACCAAAGTGGCTGCAGTGATGGTTCTGAAACCCAGAACAAAAACAAACCCCATGCCACCCTGTCCGTCAGTGTTCTACTCTTGGCTCCATCAGTTCAGGTTTAGGGCTCCCCCTGACTTCCCCTCTTTGCAGGCAGGTGTGAACCCAGACCTTCTGCCTGCTGTTGGGTCCTGTTTTCCCTAGAGCCCTTTGCAGGCCTCACCCACCCTGTGCACAAGGTTTGTATTTCCCAAGGGCATGGCTTGTCTTATCACATCCTCCCTGAGATTAGCCAGACTGCCCTAACTGTTGCGTGCAAGCAACCTGTGGCTTCTCATCTCCCACCATGAGACTCTGCTCTGCCCACACCCTTTCCCCTGCCTGCTCCCAGACCACAGCCCAGCCCACCAGCTCCTCAGCCTGCTCCACCTACTTGCACGGGCAGCTCCTGGCCACCAGCAACATGAAGAAAAGCAGGAGCATTGTCGTTCTCGTCCAGCACAGTGACGTAGATGGTTCCTGTGGCACTGCGTGGCGGTGCTCCCCCATCCTGCACAATCACCAGCAGCTGGTAGCTGGACTGCAGCTCCCGATCCAGGCTGTGCTTGGTGCTGAGCTCTCCTGCGTGGGAGAAGTGGGGACACAGCTCAGCCCTTCTTTAGACAAGGGCTTGTGCTCGAGTGTGTGAGGGTGAGCCCAGCACCACAGGGGTAGGAAAATGAATCATTGTGGTGGCACTGGCGTGGTCTGCATCATTTCTGACATGCCCTCAGCTTTCACCTCAGTCAGCCTAGGAATCCAGAGGACTCTCACCTGTCTGTGTGTGGATGAGGAAGCTGGAGTCGTGCTGGAGCAGGCGGTAGGTGAGACGGCTGTTCTGCCCAGCATCCCGGTCACTTGCCATCACCCTCCCTACACTGCTGCCAGGAGCCTGGTTCTCAGGAACAGTGAAGAAGTATCGCTCCTCACTCAGCCGGGGGCTGTTGTCGTTCTCGTCAGTGATGCTGATCCGTACGGTGCTGGTTCCTGTTTTCCGGGCCTCCCCCCCTGAGCCACTGCCTCCTGCTGATGCCAGCACTGTGAGAACATACAGGTCTCGTGTCTCCCGGTCCAGGGCACTTTTGACATACAGCCAACCGCTCTCAGACATGATGCCAAAGCTGGCAGCATCCCCATCTGCACGCAAGTGGTAAGTCAGGGTCACAGCTTCTGCATCACGGGCCAGGGCCCGCACCTGCAGGAAGCGAGTGGAGACGGGCACGCCTTCCCGCACCTCCACGCGGTAGGTGAGAGTGTCAAAGATGGGCCCGTTGTCATGCTCAGCTTGCACGTGCACCAGGAGTGTGAAGGTGGAGCTGAGCTGGGGCACGCCGCCGTCTCGGGCCACAATGGCCAACCTGTAGGCTGCACTGGCTTCGTACTGCAGCACCCCGACCAGCCGCACTGCCCCCGAGGAGCGCTCAACGCTGAAGGTGCCATCGCCCCCTGACACCAGCTCAAAATTCACCTGACCGTTGGCACCACTGTCCCGGTCCTCAGCCTGCAAAGTGTACACTGCAGTCCCGGGCTCAGTGGCCTCTGGCAGCAGAATGGAGTCAGAGGGAGATGGGAACACCGGCGCATTGTCATTCACGTCTGACACAGAGATCTTCACGCGGGTGTTGCTATAGGCCGGGGGGGAACCACTTCGGGCCTGGACATCCAGAATGAGGACTGCCTGGGATTCGTGATCCAGAGGCAAGCTGGTGTGCAGCTGTCCAGAGTCAGAGTCAATGGAAAAGTAGCCATGAGGATCCCCCGAGGAGATGGAATAAAAGATGTCATCAGTATGACCTGCAGGCAAGGCAACAAAGACAGGAATTATTTGTGAACCTGGCCTTCAGCCCACGACAGGGAGCACAGGAGTTGGACAGGGCTGACTGGGGCAGAATCTGCGCTGGATGTGTCCAGCAGCCATGTGCACGTGTGTGCATGGGCACAAGTGTGTGTACATGCACGAACATGTGTGGGAGCATGCACTGGAGCTGAGTGACATGGAGTGTACGCTCACGTGTGTGTGTTTCTGCGTGTGCATGGAGCTCCCAGGATGGTGTCACTCCCTGAGGAGATGTAGTGTCGCTACTTTGAGACAATGCAGGGACTGTGAAAGCAGCTGCACAGGAAAGGGCCAAGCCCATACCTGGAGGATTTTGGGCACGGACAGCCCCCACGCTGGTGCCCTGCAGCGTGTCCTCCGGCACCGTGAAGAAGTACTGAGCTTGCTCAAAGACAGGGGGTGAGACCGTGCCCTCCACGATGCTGATGTTCACTCGGGCATTCGGCTGTGCCTGCAGGCCCCCTCCGTCTTCTGCAGAGATCACCAGCTGCACGAGGGTGTTGGCTTTACCGCTCAGGGACCACGAGAGAGAGATGACACCTAGGGAAGAGAGCAGTTCAGAGTGCACTGTGCCCACTCCCCCCACCCTCCCCCCGTCAGCACCAATGGAACAAAAAGACCAAAAGGAGCAGCAAACAATGTGTATCACGGGGCAACTTGCTGTGGAAGAATTGGAATAAAGACGACAAATCTTCCTGGGGAAGGCTCCCCATGTTCTTCCTTCTCAATCTCAAGGAGGGGGAGGGATGGAGTAGGATTTCAGAGGTGTGACACAGGATGACAGCCAGGGAACAGTGTGGACAGGTTGGAGCTGTGCTGTGAGGAGACTCGTGGAAGAAATACAGAGCTGAATGACCCCCCCACATAGGCCCTACAAAGGAGGCTGCCCTGTGTTACAGTGGCCAACAGGCCTGTTTCATCCCAAACACATTCTGGCAATCTGGGGACTAGTGTGGGGGGACCTGATGCCTGTAGTGAGCACAAGGTGCCATCCTGTCCTTCTCAGAGCCCCTAGCATCACACAACCATGCACCCACTTCTCCAGGCAGAAACCGTTCTGGCTTTGGTGGCCAAAGAAGGCAAGCACTGAAAAGTCAGTGAGAAAGGTTAGACTAATAGAGAGATATAAGGGAGGAGAGTTAACTGAGCAGGGGAGAGAAGGGAATTGGGCAGGGAAAAGAAACTAAGCAAGATACAGCTTGATGGGACAAAGCAAGCACTGTGCAGGAGGAAAGGCACAGTGATTTTGGGATGACAGTGAAGGAAAGAAGAGAGCAAGGAGCAGAATAAGGAGTCAGAAAGTGGCACTGAGAAGGGGCAGCCAGAGGATCAGGAAACTGGAACAGAGAAGACATGGCCAGGAGAGGAACAGACGCATTCTGGTAGCATCCGGCACAGCTGAAACAGCCAAGCAGTAACCTTCAGGCTAGTCTTCACATCGCACTGCTCTGCTCGATGCTGCCTGTGGCTGGCCATGAGTTCACTCTCACCTGTGTCCTTGTTGAGGGAGAAGAGAGGGGGGGAGTTCCCCAGCACGATGCGATAGGTCACTTTCCCATGTATCCCCTCGTCCTTGTCGTGGGCAGTAACACGCAGCACAGCTGTGCCTGGCATGCTCTGTGTGCTGATGCTGGCAGCATACTCCAGTGGGTAGAACACCGGCCGATTGTCATTTATGTCCTCCAGGAAAACCTTCACATACACCATGGAGTTCAAGCCACCCTGGGGAAGGACCATAGAATCATAGAATGGCTTGGACTGGAGGGGTTCAAAGGATCAGCAGGTTGCAATCCCCCTGCTGAAGGCAGGGTTGCCAACTGCTAGATCAAGTACTAGACCAGGTTGCCCAGGGCTCCATCCAACCTGGCCTTTAACATCTCCAGGGATAGAGAATCCACAACCTCTTGGGGCAACCTGTTCTAGCACCTCACCACCTGCTCAGTGATCAGAGATGGGGCAAAGAGCAGGGCGAGAACAATTGTATCCTCTGTATGTTGCTAAGACAGCAGCAGTGCATACCCACAGCCTTTGCAGCACTCACCCCATCGACAGCGGTGATGGTGAAATCATAGGCAGATGTGCCCTCGTCACGGTCCAGAGGCTGCACAGTGCACAGATGCCCCGTGTGTTTGTCGATGCTGAACTGCGTTGGGACCACACTACCAATGCCAGAACCAAGAGAGTAGGAAAGGGACCCAAACAAGCCGCTGTCTGCATCGGTGGCTGTCACCTGAGTGGGGGAAGGCATTACATGAGCAAGGCAGCACCCCTGAGACCACCCGCCTGAGCAGATGGACCCAGCCCACCCCCACCACCTCCACAACCACCTCCACAACCCCCTGTTGCCCTCCATTCCATGGCCCACAACCACTGCACAGCTCTCAAAGCTGGCCACAGTGAAGCAGGCTGACCGTTGTGCCTCAGCCCTGCCATTCTTGTGCCAGACAAGATGACTTCCACTGCACCACTCCCTGGAGGACCCATGGGTACCTGGAGCAACGTGCAGGCAGCAGGGCACGCAGGGGTCAGCCTATGCTGGCATGTCCCTGAAAGAAGACACAGGGCTGGGAAGCACAGGTTGTCAGACTCACAAGAGCTGCACCGTGCCTGGTGTCCACAGTGCTGCCACAAGTGTCTGCACACCAGGGGTGGTTTGTTCCAGGTGTAACCTCCGCTCTTGCACCCCCGGGGCAACATCCATGACCCAGATCCACTGACTTTCCTTAGCAAAAGAAAAGGTTGTATGGGAGGGGTGCAGAAAAGCACACATGCCAAAGATCTAGCAGCCAAGCATCCCCACTGCACCCAGCCTGAGCAGCCAGCCAGGGACAACCCATGCTTTTGCAGCTGCTAGACTTGGCCTTCTGCTCGTTCCCTTCTGCAAGGACGCTTAAGACAAGCTGGGAAGGAAACCCTCCTCCCCCATGTTCCAGGCTCCGTCCTGCCCTCAGAGCTCTGCGCCCTGGCTCTGGCAACCAGGCCACCCCAACCTGTGGCACAGGATTCACAGCAGCAGCTACAGACACAGCAGGGGAATTAAAACAGCTCCTGCCTGCAAGGTCCCACTCTGCCTTGGATTCCTTGCAGCTCAGGCTAGCAGAAAACAGCTCCTTCCCCCTGACCGCAGCATCACTGCCCATGGCTCGTCCACCAGCTGGGAGCTCTGAGTGGAGAACAAAGCTGGAGCACGGAGCCAGGAGGGAGGCAGCTGGGCCAGGCCCGGGTGAAGTGGAGTTCAGGCCTCGTCAGCCACAGCTCCTCCCAGCAGCAGCGCTGGGGCCTCGGCTCCCGTGAGCAAGAAGCACAGGAACGTTGCACACGCGCCAAGGAAAGGGCCCAGCTGGGGGCTGCAAACAGCTCCTTCCTACGGGCAGGGCCCCCAACCTGAGCCGCTACCAGATCCTTGGAGATGGAGAACAACCGGAGCGCACAGAGGCTGCCGGGCCAGGGAAGACAAAATGAAGCAGGCAGAGGAAACGTGTGCCCTTCTTGTCCCTGGGAGTAGAAGCAGCACCTGGGGGAGCCCCTCACCCTCTGGCCCAGCACCCACAGCCCCTGGGAGGGGAGTCAGCACCTGCAGCACCCACACCACTCCTGCCTTGAGGACTAGGCTCCTCTTCAAGGGAGAGGGGAGAAGCTGAGAGCACACTGACCATGAACGCCGTGCTCCTCGCAGACGGAATGGATTTGCTCCTCAGCCCTACAGCAGTGCTGGAAGAGGCACCAGGGAACAGGATTCCTCCTCCCTGCTCCAGCTGCAGAGCGCTCAGAGCCTCAGGTGCCATGACAGCAGCCTGTCCAGAGCACACTCTGAGCCACCAGCCCCACTGCCTCCCTCTTCATTCAGCTTTCTCCCTCTCTCCTGTCCCAGCCCCCCCTGATGCAACAGCAGCAGCACTGGCTTAGAGATGCTTGGAGATCCCAGTCCAAGGAAGCTGGAGGTGTTCGAGGCCAAGCTTGATGGGTTTCTGGGCAGTCTGATCTAGTGGTTGGCAGCCCTGCCCATGGTGGGGGGCTTGGAACTAGGATGATCTTTGAGGCCCTCCCAACCCAAGGCATACTGTGATGATTCTACCATGAAGACCATGAAGGTCTGACACAGGGGTTTCAGAGCAAGGCTTGGCTGTCTGCAGGGGGTCATGGGGCAGGCTGGGCTGAAGCCACTGTGTGCATACAGTCACTATGTGCAGCAGAGGCTGAGAATCTGGCTTGCAAGGTCACGGCGAAGTGCAGCATGAGTCCGGATGGGATAACTATAATCACAGAATCACAGAACTGCAGAGGTTGGAAGGGGACTCCAGAGATCATGGAGTCCATCCCCCTGCCAAAGCAGCTCCAGCCCAGGGTGCACAGCTCGGCGTCCAGGAGGTCCTGAACGTCCCCAGAGAAGGAGACCCCACCACCTCTGTGTGCAGCTCCAGTGCTCCATCACTGCACTGCAAAGAAGAGCCTGTGCCATTCAGATCAGAATCCATCTAGAGATCTAAACATCAAGCTGATGGGAGGGAGCAAGAAGAGGGTGTTAAGTCAGAGACCTAGCAGTAGGGACAGATAGCAGCAGCTGGAGTTGCTCATCTCAGAGTACAAATCTGACCTCTCACACTGCTGAAACATTTGAGTTACCTGTACTCTGGCTTCATGCTGAATATCATTACGGGAGAACTGCCCTGTACCACTGCCCTCCAGCTGTGTGCCATGATAGGGTTTAACTGCTAGCATTCACAGCCACTGCAGATGGAAACACACCTGAAATGGTTAAGCTGCTATGATGGCTGGGATAGGCACCGTGTGGCAAATGAGTCACATCTTCCCTTCAAAATGAACTGCTTATTACTCCCAAAGTACTTTAAAATGCACATCAACTGCTTTGAAATACTGTACAATGAGAAGCTCTACAGCACAGTACAGTGTTTCCTGTAGGCTCCTCTAGCCAAGGGTGCTGGTATTTCCAGAGCAGCCCTACCTTCCCTATACTCTGACAATCTCTGTCCTAAGACAGATCCACAAAGAAAGTTATCTGAACTCCAGCTTTCTGCCACAGGAGCTGGGTGGGTTTGTGGGAACAGGAGAGAAAGAGACGTGCTCTCACTACTACACAGCACAATACTATCTCCCTGGATGCTCTCTGGTACCTGGAGCCATCTCCCTGAAAGAGTGCCTCATAGCAGCCTGGCATCAGAGGCAAACCTGGCTGTAGAGCAAGGCATGCTCAGAGGCATTCCCCATTCATGTGTGCCTGGCATTCTGCCTCACCACTGTGCTGTGCTGCCTCAGGAAGCAGTGACTGCCTGTGAACAGGGCTTGAGCACCAGCCCTGTCTGCAGACAGTGTCCAAGAGCAGTCGTACCATTGCTCGTATCACCTCCCTCACCCTGCTGGTCACACTTCTCTTGATGCAGCCCAGGATACAGTTGGCTTTCTGGGCTGCAAGCACACACTGCCGGCTCACACTGAATCTTTCATCCACCGACACTCCCAAATCCTACTCCTCAGGGCTGCTCTCAAGTTACTCTCTGCTCAGCCTGTATTTGTGCTTGGGATTACCCCGACCTATAGGTGCACAACAAGGACAAAATTTTTAACTAAGAGAGAGGAGATTTAGATTAGATATGAGGTGGAAATTCTTTCCCCAGGAGGGCAGTGAGGCCCTGGTACTGCCACCCAAAGAAGTTGTGGACGCCCTATCCCTGGAGGTGTTCGAGGCCAACGATGGTTCAGCTGGGCAGCGTCATCTGGTGGCTGGCACAGCACAGGAGTTGGATCTAGTTGATTTTAAGGTCCCTTTCAACTGAAGCCATTCTTTGATTCTATGATCACCATCGAGAACGAACTCAGCAGATCACCTCCCCTTGTTGGCTCCTCTTGCTTTTAGAAAGTTAGCAACATACTCAAGGAACCTCTCCTGAACTGCTTGTGCCATGCTGGGTTGTTCCTCCAGCAGATACTCAGGTGGTTGAAGTCCCTCATGAGGATCAGGCCCTGCAAAGGTGAGGCTGCTCCTACCTGTCTTTAGAGGGTCTCATCTGCTTGTTTTTCCTAGCTAGGTGATCTGTAGCAGATGCTCACTACAACACCACCTTTCCCAGTCCCCCCTTTCATCTTAACCCAAAAACTCTCAGTTGGCTCTTCGTCCACCCTTAGGCACAGCTCCATGCACTCTATCAGCACTTTCACATGAAGGCTACTGACCTTTTCTCACATTTTCAGCCTGTCCTGCCTAAAGAGTCTGTATCCCTCCACTGCAACACCAAGTCACAGGAGCCATCCCAACACATCTCCATACCAACAATGCAGTAGTCCTGCCACTGTACACACATCGAACTCATCATGTTTTTTCCCCATGCTGAGTGCTCTCAAAGAGAGCTTTCCAGCTTGCAGCTTTCCTGCTTCAGCCTGTGGAACCCCGCTCTTCAAGGATAATCCTTTGCTGAGGAGGTAACAGCATCACAAATGCATCTTGCTATTGTGCATGCAAAGTGCTCCTGACAGCAATCAGCTCCTTCCTCTTGAAGAAAGAGGGAGACTCATCTCTAGCGCAGCATCAAGCCAGGGTGCTCCCATTTGTCTTCAGGCCTTGTTAAGAAGTGCTTGGCTGCAAGCATGGTGTTTCTCTGGAATCTGCTGCAGTTGTGCACTGCACACACAGCATTATGTCTGCTACATTCCCTGTATGCCTTGTTCCCTTGTTCTGCCTACAGCATGCTAGTAGGACAGCCCAGCCTTCAGACAGCCCGCTCAGTCCAGGGGGCACCAGCAGCCCCCAGCACTGCTAGCCATGGTCAGGTCCAATCCGTAACAGGCTGTTACACTCTCCTGTGTCCTGCAGCATACCTCACCCCTATTCACCTCGTGTCCCACACTGCTCCTCCATGTCCTAGGCCCCCATACAGGTGGCCCCCCTGACTGGTACCCTTCTGTTGTCGCCCCACAGCAGTATCTCCTTCAGCTCCCTGTATTGTCAGCTTCCTCCACCATCTCTTATCCAGACATAAAGTAATGCCCCAAAGATCTTCGGGGTTGCACAGAGCTCGCACCTGAGCAGGTGTTGGAGAGCACAGCATGGGCTTGAGACACTCCCAGCACTCCTCATGTCTGCTACCTCCCTTACAGGAGAGCCCACAAGAAGAGCAACGTGACTCTTACCTTAATCTGGTAAACATTTACAAACATCTAAAGGGAGGTGGGAGGTAAATGGATGAGGTCAGGCTCTTCTCAGGGGTGTGCAGCAAAAGGACAAAGACTAATGGCTAAAACTTGTACAAAGGAAGTTCTGTATTAACTCGCAGAACACTTTTACATACAGTAAGGGTGACAGAGCACTGGAAGAGGTTAGAGGTTGTGGAGTCTCCTTCTATGGAGGAATGCCAGACCTATCTGGATGCCCACCTGTGCGACCCCTTGTAGAGTACCAGCTTTGCCAGACACTTGGACTCATCTTCCAACCCCTGCGATTCCATGGCCCCAACCTACTGAGGTATGCTGACAGCACCCTGGATCAGGGCCAGCCAGAGATGGTTGCTTTCCAACAGAGCAACAGAAATGCACCTTGCTCTGGAATTCCTTCATTCTGGGTACTGTGATGTTGAACTGTGTAAGTTAAGAATCCAATTACCCACGTTTACAGTGAAAAATCCACCACAGGACTTAACACACAAGGACACTGATGACAGCCCAGTACGTCCCTGGGCTCGAAGCTGGGACGGCATGCCAAGGAGGCAGCAGAACCTGAGGGAAGCCTCCAGACCACAGAGTCCAGCTCTCACAGAGAACTTCAGTTTCCCAAGCCAACAAGGGGCGACACACAGCTGGATCCGCTGTTCACCGATGAGGAAGAATTGACCAAGGATGTGATGATCTAGTGACCACGAAAGAGTAGTGTTCAGGACACCAAAGGGAGCAAGGAAGGAGAGAACCGGGATACAGACAAAGGACTTGAAGCAAGACCTCAGCTTCTACAGGGACCTGGTAGGTGTAAGGGATCCCATGCACAGAAGCTCTAAAGGCTGGAGAAACTCAAGAAAGCTGGTAAGCCTCCAGGACAGCATCCTCCGAGCACAAGAGCACTCCATCCCAGTGTTTGTGAACACAAGGAGACACATCAGGAGACTGCCTTGGCTATGCAGAGACCTTGGGGCAAAGCTGCAGAAAGGCAGCATATGGGAGGTGGACACAGAGGCAAGCTACAAAAAAAGGATTATAAACATTGCCCAGGAATGTAGTGGTGGTGTCAGGAAAGTCAAAGTTCAAGTGGGGTTGAGACTCACAAAGAAAACTGAGCAGGATAAGAGCTTCTACCACTGCGGTGGTACTGAGAGGCTGAGTAAAGCTTACTGCTGAACAGAGTGGGTGACTTAGTGACAGCAGACACAGATAAGACTGACACTGCGCTTCCTTTACCTCAGCCTCCACCAGAAAGGTCCTCCAAGCTTAATGAAGTGGTTTGGAGAGCTACTAGAAAGACACTAGAATCGAGTCAACATTTTTTAAGTGGACTCAACCAATACGAACCCATGGAGCGCACCCAATGGGCTGCAGCCAAGTGTGATCATAGAAATGGACTTTCAGAACTGCTCTTTCAAATGTGGTAGAGGTGAGGGGAGATCCCTGACAACTGGAGAAAGCACACCTCCTTCAAAAAAAGACCAAAAGGATTAGTGAGGGGGCTAACTTTTAACAGTGCGAAAAAAATCATAGGGAAAATCCTCTCAGAGTGTATGTTTGTCCACATGAGACTGAGAGAGCAACAGCCAGCACAGACTAAGACAAAATCACACCGAGTAGACTGCTTGCTACGATCCAGGGCTCAGATCTGCAGGGAAGGGAGAGCAGGGGATGACAACGGCCTTGCCTTGAATGAGGATCAGGATCGGGGCACCGTGTCCCGCAGCCCTCGCACCCAATGCGGGATGTTACGGCTCAGGGACGGACAGCTGGGTGAGCAGCAATGGGGGGAGGGGGGTGGGCTGGGGACAGCGGCTCAGAGCTGTGCACTGCATGGAGGTGAGTGGCAGCGGAGCACCACGGGGCTCTGCCGTGGGCCCTCTGCCGCTGAGCGTGTGCTCTGTGCGCTCAGGGCACTGCCAGGAGCGAGGGACGGGATCCGAACCCCGTCCGGACACCGCTGCTGCTTTGGGGAAACACAAGCACGGGAAAAACCTCGGCACGCCGTCCCAGGTTCAGGGAGGGCCCTGGGGACGGAGTTCAGGAGCCAGAGCTACCTGAGCACCAGGAAGCACTGCTGCTCCGTGAGGTCAGAGCACGTCCGCGTGCCGCCCAGAGCCTGCAGAGTTTCCCTCCGTGGAGATCTCCCAAAGCTGAGCTCCTGTGGGGATCAGCAGCAGGCACAGATTCCCAGCAGGTTTTCCCAACGGAACCTACATAACCCAGACACATAAGAACGCCCAGTGCCACCAGCACGGATTTTGCTTATTAGATCTCACACAGCCTCCACCCAGCAGCGTCACACAGCAGAATGTTCACACTCCCATGCTCGTTGTTAAAACCCGTAAACACTTGCAGGGTAAACCTCATGTGCTGTGCTGCCTTGGCTTCACCTGGCACCCTGCAATTAGCCTGGACCATCTCTAGCACCTGCTGAAGTCCTCTTTGTGTAGAATTCTGCCTCAGGTGTTTTCACAGTCCAGCATTCCAGGGGGCAGTTTTTCATAGCAGTGTTTCCCCTCCTGGGTTCTGCAAGGATAAAGCCCCCTTACGCTGGCACGTGCTGAGGGCTCCAAGGGGGTGTGCAGCCAAATAGAATAAAAACTCTCTCGAGGAGGGAGAAAGAAGCAGCAACTCCTTTCCCAAGGGCCATAAGAAATCCAATGTATTTGGCTTGGAACAGGTTTACGTTAATCTAAAGATGCAGCACTGGCAGCTTTGCCTATGCATGCCACCAGACCCTGGGGGATTAGTCACTGTCAGACCCAGGCACACCTCTGCCTACAGACAGCACAAGATGGATGCTCTTTAAAGGAAGATGAGACAGGACTTATGTGTAATACAGACAGTACCCTCACTGACAGGCACAGTGCCACACAGACCAAAAATAACAGGCAGAGCCAGGTGCTGCTAACAGGTCCACTGACAGCCCTGGGCAAAGGAAGCGAAGAACCAGGCCCAGGCTCCTTTGACAGAGCAAAGTCAAGGACAAACACAGATAAAGCCAGAAACAGAACAGAGGTTAAGGCTAACAAACACATCCAAGGGGATCCATCCCAGTTGATAAGCTGCCTAAAATGTGGGTGTGGGGTCTATTTAAGAGGCGGGATTAGGAACAGGGCTGAAGATGAATACACTAACTTAACTGTAGCCAGGCTGTGGCTCCAGGCCTGATCCTAACGGAGCCCCTGGAGCCACAGGCAGATGGTGTGGGCTGGGGGTCCCAGGTGAAGCTAATCAGGGCGATTAAAGCCAATTAGTGCTCTCAGGGCCCCATCATTCTCCACCATCTGCCTCTTAGGAAGGTCTTGGTTTGTGCTATGCAATGTCAGTCTCACGTTGCTCTGTAGCATGTACTGCCTAGCCAAGATTGTGCAGCCAAGCTGTAGAAGAGCAATGGTCAGAAGGATTATATTCCCTTCATTAATTGATTACTCAGTCCTGGTTCATACTTGAATTCTGAAAGCATGGGCTGGCAGCTCTAAGGTTATTTGGAAATGCATTTTGTGTTGGTTTTGGTTTTGGTTGGTTTGGTAGTTTTGTTTTGTTTCTTCCCTTTCTGTTTCCTCCATCAGACAAGGGAAATAATACAGTACAATACAAGGCCACTCTCAACAACGCGCCGTGCTGCTGTGCACGCAGCACAGACCGAAAGCCGGACCATAAGGAAAAAGCGATGGAAGGGAATTAACACTTTGCTTCCCGAACAACTGAAGCAAGAGGTGGAGAAAGCAGGGGGAACTGAATGAGGGTGTGGTGTGCCCCTCTGCTGCGATGGACCAGCCTGAACCAGGAGTATCACAGTGCTGCTGAAGGAAGCAGCAGCCTAGAGATTCACCGGGGCCTCGCACAAACAGCATCCTTGAGGGAAAGGCTGCGCTTCGCTGACTCCTTCAGAGTCAAAATGTTCACTATTGGCAGTTGTTAACCAGTGCTGCAGCCATGCTCCAAAGCAGGACAGGAGAGAGAGGACAGACACTCAAATGCTGATAGAGCCTGAGAGGGCAGTAAGCCCTTACAGACAACCCAGCAGGATGGTTAGTGTGTTTGACAGCCCCTCCGTGTCTACTGCGTGTATGTGTGTGACAACTGTAAGAAGGATGAGCATGTTCCTAAACCTGTATGCACACTGAACTGTGAATACTTACTTAAGTGATTGGCCAGATACTGTATAATAAGATCTAGGAATATCACAACAGTCTTGTGAATACTGGTATGTAAAACGCATGTCAGTAGGAGAAATGTGCTAACCGAAAAGCACCAAAAAAAGCAAAATGTTAAAATACATAACATTAAAATAGCTATAATTCGGCACAACTACCATCTTTGTGCCAGGAGGGAAACCGAGGAAGAGAAAGGGTGAAAGGCAGAGGGAAAAAATTAGGATGGCAAAAGTAAAAAGAACTGCATGGTTTGGTGGTAGCATACATGTGCACCTCTCCTTTGAGGAAAGGCTTGTTTGACTTGGAGAAGGCTCTGGGGAGACCTCACTGTGGCCTTCCAGGACCTGAAGGGAGCATAACAACTGGAGGGGGAACGACTGTTTACCTGGGTTGATAGTGACAGGACAAGAGGAATGGTTTTAAACTAAGACAGGGGAGATTGAGGTTGGATGTGAGGAGGAAGCTTTTCACTCAGAGGTTGGTGATGCACTGGAACAGGTTGCCCAGGGAGGCTGTGGATGCCCCATCCCTGGAGGGGCTCAGGGCAGGGCTGGCTGTGGCTCTGGGCAGCCTGCTCTGGTGGAGCCCATGGCAGGGGGTTAAAACTCAATGATCTTTGAGGTCCTTTTCAACCCAGGGCATTCTGTGATTCTGTCATTCTATAAGTATATCGGTGAGATATGCCAGTGTCATCATTGCCTTAAAATGTCAGGTAAAGAAAAGGAACTGGGAGAAAGAGACAAATATAAAATGTACTATTTATTTCCTCGGATGAATGCAATTGAAATAGCATGTGCCCCTGGAGACCCAGAAACATGTTAAGGAACCCAGGGAAGAAACCTGACACTGTGCATTCAAGACTTTTCTTTGATAGAGACTGCTATCAGTGTGGGGCTCATGAAGTACAACTGGGGCATTTTCCAATGAAATCATGAACTGACCACCACAAATACATGAAAGCTTGCTGCCTGCACTCAGCTCTCAGATGGACTGGAACCTGGCCAGGGATCTCAACGACGATATGAAAGACTGCTCCCTGATTCAGGGACCTGATAACACAGAATTAGATGGAAAAGGGCAAGGTACCAAATCCCTTCTTTGCCTCAGTCTTCACCTACAAGTGGATATCATCTTCCTAGACTTCAGGAAGGCTCTTGACACTGTCCCCATAAGATGCTCACATACAAGCTGCTGAAGTATGGACTGAATAAGCGGACAGTGGCAGTGAGGAGGAATGAAAAAAGGCATAATGGCAGAATGGAGAGTAATGACCAGCAATGCAAAGTCTGATCAGAGGCCAGAACGAGCACCCCAGGGGTCAATATTGAGCCCAGTCCTGTGTCACATCTCCATCACTGATCTGCATGATGGGCAGCGTACCCTCATCAAGGCTGCAGGTGACACAGTGCTGAGAGGAGTGGCACATATGCCACTGGCTTCCAGGGGGACTGTGACAAGCTGCAGAAACGGGCTGACAGGCCTCCTGGAGTGGAACAAGGAGCAGTACAAAGTCCTGCCCCTGGGGAGGAGCAGCCCCAGGCATCAGGACGCACTGGGACCACCCATCTGGAAAGCAGCTGCACGGGAAAGGAGCTGGGAGTGCTGGTGGACACGTTGGACATGAACCAGCAGTGTGCCCTCACTGCTGAGATGGGTCTCGCCGCTCTGGGCTGCGTCAGGCACAGCACTGCCTGTAGGTCAAGGAAAGGGATCCTCTGCCTCTGTTCAGCTCTGGCGGGGCCTCACCCGGAGCTCCGGGTTCAGTGCTGGGCCGCCCGGTACCGGGGAGACATGCGCGTCCTGGAAAGACTGCAGCAAAGGATCAATAGATGCTGAAGGGAACGGAGCATCTCTGCTGTAAGGAGAAGCTGAGAGAGTAGGACCTGACCAGACTAGAGAAGAGAAGGTGCGTGGAGGACACCACGAATGCCTATACATATCCAAGTTGTCAGTGCAGAGTTGTCAGAGCCAGGCTCTTTTCTGTGGTGCCCAGTCTCAAGATAAGAGGCAATGGACACGAAGTGGAACACAGGAAACACTTCTTTACTGTGCAGGTGACTGAGTACTAGCACAGGTTGCCCACAGGCATTGTGGAGCTGGGCAGCCCCAGCACAGGTCACTTCCAAACGAAACCTTTTTGTGATTTTGTGATCTGCATCCAACCGCTCTCCTGAGCCTCCCAGCCCTCCATCCTTCTGTGAGAGCTGCTCTGCTCCACCAGCACTGCACACAGCCAGCAGCATCTGCTGCCTGACCCTTCATTCCTGCAGTTTGCCGTGACATTCTGCATGTGGACCCCGTGGCCGCTGGACAGGCACAAGTGGGCAGAAGGGCACCTCAAGGGACTGCTGTGGCTGAAGCAGCAGCAGTGAAGGGCAGAGAGCAGCAAGACATTGCAGGGTTAAGGAAAAAGAAAGCGCAGCACCAATCTCAGGGAGCTACGATAGCTCTGAGGGAAGGAGTGCCTCACCCCACTACTTAGAGAACCGCGGGACAAAGATGGGCACTGAAGAATTTAGGCCTCATTTCACCTACCTCCTCCTAGTCCTCTGGCAAGATGGGATAGAAAGGAGTCAGCATACTACAAAGCTCTTGTGATTCCCTCAGAGGAGAAGGATAGAGGAGTCACACACTGGAGTCCTCAGTTGCACAACTTTGAGTAAAGGCTTCTCCCTCCATCTGATCCATCTGCAGGGCAATACCAGGGCCCCTTGCCCTTCCAGCCTTATTGCTCACCCATGTGCCCCCCCTACACAGTCAGCAGTGCATGAAAGGGATGGAGTCCTTCTCAGCAGCCATTCTCTGGCTATCCTCCCCATCTCCAGTAAGCACTGTCAGCAAGCAGGGAGCTCATCTGGAGCCCTGCCCTGGCTGGATCTCTGCTACGCACATGTTACGCTGTGGCTTTGGCAAACATCTGGCTCTGGGCTCCCGCCCCTCAGAGTGACGGCTCTTGGTGGGAGAGAAGGGGAGGCTGGCGCCAGTGTGGTCAACGATCCCACGCACGGCTCCCATTGCTTGAGTGTGTGCCAGGCATCCTGCCCTCCCCAGCCCTGGCACAGATGCTGACCAGCTAAAAGCAGCCAGGGAGCGGCCACGGCTGCTATTTCAGGAGCAGCCTCTGGCTCCAGGGCTGTGTCTCAGCCTCCAGCATGCTCAGGCCTCAGAGGAATGAACAGGGTCAGGGTTCGGCCCCAGTGATTGCCGAGCACGCGTGGCAGAGGCGAGGGTCAGACCCTGAGGCTGCAGGATGCACCGCATCCGGGGGGACTCCTGCACAGCCGCAGGCACTGCACCCTGCACTGCTGGCTGCCACAGCCACGGGGCACGGCGGGGCTCTGCCGGCAGCCCCGCAGCCGCAGTCCAGGCATGGGAAGACACAGGGCTGCTGCAGCCACACGAAGTATGGAGAACGGGGGAGAAACTGCTCTGAGATGGGGCGAAGCCCTCGGTTTTGAGGGGGGAAGGCAGTTCAATGACAGACACTAGCAGGGAGATAAATCCCAATGGAGAGCAAGGCTGGCCACGCTCCACAGGAACCTGAGGGTGAGAACAACCTTTCTGTGAGTCCCAGTGCCGCAGAGAGCAGGGACAAAGTAAGGAGCAGGACAAGGAGAAGCAGGGCTCACACAAGCATCCGGGTGTCCTCCCTGTTGGAGGAGCAGAGATAAAATGGGAGCTGCAGCAGAGAGCTAAAGGGCACTGGGAACTGCAGCAGAACAGAAGAGCTTGGGCGCTGAGCAGGGGAGAAGCTAGGACTCTGCAGGAGAAGTCTCAAGAGGATTCAAGCAGGGCAGCAGCAATGCAGGGGAGGATGTGAGAGGGTCTGGCCACAACCTACTGGGGGACACTGATGCCAAGAAGGACTTCAAAGTGGGGTGATGGGCTGGGATTTGGCTGCACAGAGCTCAGGCAGTGAGAGTTGGCAGAGCGTGTCTACACAGCAGGACAGGACACAGTCAGGCAAGATGTATGAGTAAGACTGGAGCTTGGTGCATCAACAGCAGAAAGGGATGGGGAGCAGAAGAGGCTGGGGTGCCACAGGGCCATGCCCATGAGGGAGAGCAGTGCCAGTGAGAACTGCCATGGGGGCAAAAACAGCAAGGGTCCCCTGGGGGCAGACATCAGCAGCTGGCAGCAATCAAGGGGTGTGGAGAGAACAGGAGGGAGCAGATTCTGAGGGAAGGGGAGGGGGAGCATGCTGTGGGGCTGGGGCTCTAAGCGGGGAGGAGCAGGGCTGGGCACTTTGGGGGGCAGAGTGCACAGGTGTGGGGCTGCGGGTGGCGTGGAGGAGGAAGGGGAGTTCTAGGGGACCTGGGGCCAAAGCGGAGATGAGGGAAGAGGGGCAGCTGTGAGGGGGCTGGGGATCAGTGCAGAGGAAGGAGGGATCTGTGGAGGGGGTTGGGGGAGGAGCAGAGCATGGGGGGAGAGGAGCACGAGGGGCTGGGGCCTCTCGGCTGCAGTGGAAAAGCTGCTGCAGCTCCAGGGGAAATGCTACTTGAATTAATCATGGCGCTGGCTGCTGTGCCAAGCCCAGGAGGAGGCTGCTGGCAGCGCAAGGAAATAACTTTCACAGGAATTTGGAACAAATGCAGCTCTTCTGGCGGTAACAACAGCACTCACCTCCCCCAAAACCTCCCTATGTACCAGCATCTCCCCCGTGTCCCCTGTCCCTCTGCACCCCCAGACTCATGCACGTGATGGTCCCTTTCCTAGAAGCACGATGCATTCCCTCCCCTCACGCTGATCCCTAGCAAGCTCACAAGCATCTCCTCATTTTGTCTTGGAAAGCTTGTCTTCCTATTTCAGAGGAGGATAAGGCCTGTTCTGTGTTGTGCAAAAATCTGAAAATAGGTTAATGCTAAAGCTCTTGTCCCAAGAAAACGAATGCATATAGCAGCGTCCTCCCTCCACTCTCCTTGGCAGCACAGCCAGCGACCATTAGTCCTCCTGCCGTTCCAGTCCCCATGCTTGGCTGCTCCCTATATTGTCTCACCAATGTTCCTCCTCAGTGCCATAATCGATGCTTCAGGACTGTCCCTCAAGACTGTATTGCCATAGCCTGCTTTAGCCTGTAGTGCTTTGTGCAGGCCACGCCACGGAGTGCACAGCCCCAGAGGCTGTCCAAGTGCTGTGCACACAGCACTGCCCCAAGGGATCACAGCATTGAACTCAAAGTTCATCAGACTCGTCCTCAAAGTTGTCAGAAAAGGATACACACCACGTATGCTGTCGGTCAGCTTTTGATTGCTGATGTTCCTCTTCCCTAATAATTCTGCGTGTGGGTGCAAATGAAATATGTAAACCCTGGTTCCAAAATCATTAATACTGCATCTATACAAGAGACAATAATCTACCATCTAATCTCATGCACATTTCAGTCAAATCAACCACTGCTCACAACATGGGGTTTACACAACTCCTTCTGCTTTATGCAGGCTGCCAGAGGACAGACAATACTTGATTCAGCTTAGAGAGTTAGAAAGCCCCAGAAAGAAAATATCTGACCATGCATGCAGCTTGTTGGTATAATGTCAATCCAACAGAATGTTTAAAACAAATATAAGCCAGCAGAGTGAATTTATACCAGAACAAAGCTCCACATCATGTAAACACAGCACTTGAATATGGTCTGATGAGCCCTAAAGCATCTATGACAACCTCCTGAAGTTCAAAAAGGCCAAGTGCATCTGCATCTGTGTTGAGGCAATCTCAAGCACAACTAATGGCTGAGTGGAGAATGGCTCGATAGCAGCTCTGAGGAGAAGAATTTGGGAGTGCCAGTGGATGAAAGACTCAACGTGAGCTGGCAGTGTGCGATTGCAGCCCAGAGAACCAACCGTATCATGGGCTGCATCAAGAGAAGTGTGGCCAGCAGCTCGAGTGAGGTGATTCTGCCCCTCTACTCCACTCCTGTGAGACCCCACCTGGAGCACTGCATCCCATTCCGGAGCCCCCAGCACAAGAAGGACATGGAGCTGTTGGAGCGGGTCCAGAGGAGGGCCACGAAGATGACCAGAGGCTGGAGCACCTCCCCTACAAGGACAGGCTGAGAGAGCTGGGGCTTGTCAGCCTGGAGAGCAGAAAGCTCTGGGGGGACCTAGTAGCGGCCTGCCAGTGCCTAAAGGGGTCCTACAGGAAAGCTGGGGAAGAACTTTTGTAAGGGCAGTTAGTGAAAGGACGAAGGGAAATGATTTTAAACTGGATGAGAGTAGATTTTGACTAGATTTCAGGAAGAAATTCTTTCCTGTGAGGATGGTGAGACCCTGGCACAGGTTGCCCAGAGAGGCCGTGGATGCCCCCTCCTTGGAAGCACTCAGGGCCAGGCTGGACGTGGCTGCGAGCAACCTGGGCTAGAGGGAGGTGTCCCTGCCTGCGGCAGGGGGTTGGAACTAGGTGATCTTAAGGGCTCCTTCCAACCTAAACTGTTCTATAATTCTATGATCTGTATTACCAACTCAGAGGGAAACAGAGACAACCAATTAGTGACTATCCCCTGCTCTATTGTTCGATGGTGTTGTGTTCATTGGTTACTTGGGCTCCTTCTCTGCTTGTTTTTCTCTCATCTCAGATTTGAGCTGTGGTTTGCTATTTCCTTTTCTTAGGCTCATGCACGGTCTGCTACTATAGGACTTCACAATAAACATAAGTAATTAATAAATGTATTGAGATTCGTTTTCTTTCGCAGGTGCTCAGGCCAGCAACCTGCTCTGCTCAGCCCTGTTTGTACATCAAACACAAAGAACAACCTGGCAGAGAGGATGGGGTATGGCTGGGATGCAGGAGATCTGCAGCTGGTACCCTGGTCAGTTACAAGACTCCCCACTTCCCTACCATTCTGTCCCACCCACAGAGAGCAGATGTCACTGTCCAAAAATAGACCTGGTCCTCCCATGGTTACTCGCTTAGAAGGTGTGATGGAGAACAAAACCCTTGGCAGCTGCCTGTGTCCTGCAGGTCACATCATCAGGGGCTGCCTGTAGCCTGGGTTCTCGTTACCATTGCGAGGGTGTGGACCCTAAGGCAAGATGAGCCAGGATGCCTGGAAGTCACAGAGAGATGTCAAGCAGGGGGAACAGAGGATCTGTGGGGCTGCACAGCTGATGTAGTGACCCTGTGGAGCGTGGCAGCAGCTGCTGGCTGCTGTGGACCCCGAAGAGCCCATGGGAGCCCTCCAGTTCCAGGCGGGGGTGTCCGGGCTGCTCAGCTCAGCTCAGACCGTGGCTCCCTGCCCTGGCTCTGCCAGCTCCCCAGCCTGGCCTGCTCCTGCTGCGGCCTGGTGCTGAGCCGGCAGCCTGGCCAGCCTCCTTTCCCATCCTCTCACATTTCCCGGCTCAGAGGAAGCAGCAGCAGATGTGTGCGCTGTTTGCTTTATGCCGAGGCCACGAGGGAGTTACCTGTGCTCAGCCCAGATGCGCTGTTTCCAAATGAAACACGAGGGCCAAGCCAAGACCATCGAAACCTGTCCAAACCCTCAGCCACTGCCGGCTGCTGGACGAGCACCTCCCCCTGTGCTGCTGGGCCAGGCTGGCTTCTTCGCCGCGCTGACTCTCACTGCGGCGCAGCCCTGCGGCCCAGCCAGCATCTCCACGGCATCCCCACGGTCTCGCACCTTCCCAGCTCCTCCTGACTTCCCCCCTGTCCTGCCTGTCCACACACCTGCAGCCAGAAGCCCAGCCCTCGTGGCCAGCTGTATTTCCACAATGCCTTCCTGCCCTGCAGTGAGCAGCACCGAGCAGGATGGCACTGAGAACGAGAGGGGCCTCCACTGGAGCTGCAGCAGCAGAGTTGTCCCCACGAGCACCTGAGGCCTCTGCATTCTTCAGAGCAACACCACTCTGCCCTGTCCCAGAGCCCATTGCCATCTTTGGCCCCGTCACGGCATCTGCCCCAGCATGGCTCTGGCCCCACCTCTCCCACACAGACCGACCCTGTGCTGCCCTGACAGATGCTGCAGGGTCATGCTGATGGCACAGCTGAGCCCCCAGGAGAGCTAACAGGAGCAGACTGATGCAGCATGTGCTTCTCAGCTCAAATCCCACAGATGCTGCTTCCAAGGCAGTATAACAATACCAGTTATGCATAATTAAGAGTACTGTCCATAACCAGAGGGAAAGTGAAGTTACCAGCCTGGCCACAAGCAGCTTCCTAGATCCCTGACCTTGCTCCTGAGCACCATTGCTGGTACGCCGGCCTGACGAGGACAGCTCCACACTTGTGCAAGCAATGCCTGTCAGAGTAGGCCACAATGTGAGCTGAGATCAACACAGCACTTTGCACAAAGGAATTCCTTGAGATCTGCCTACATCAATGACATCACCCAGTACTTGCATGCAGAAAATGCGTAGCGATGCTCTGCCCCACTTCCTGCTCACGGTGAGGGAAGAGCTCTGTTCTAGCATTCCTACTACCATTAGCGCCTATCAAAGCCATGAAGTCTGCACCAAACATCCTTTAGTGGCACATCTCTCTTCCCCAACCTCTCACAACCTTGGCTGTGCCCTCCCCAAGCCCAGCTCCTGACAGCTGTACCTACCTGTAGGAAGCAGGTACCAACAGCGGTGTTCTCCTTCAGGGACACGTTGTAGAAATTACTCCTGAACACTGGCTCATTGTCATTGACATCCTGCAGGGCCACAAGCACCACAGCTGAAGAAGAGAGGGGCGGGGTTCCCCTGTCCGTGGCCAGCACTGTCAGCTGAGGCTGAGGATCCTTCTCGTAATCCAGTGGGGCAGCAGTGGTGATGATACCTGTGGCAGGGTCAATGGCAAACCAGCTGGAATGGGTGTCGTGGCTATGCATGATACTGTACTGCACCTCCCCGTTGGGACCCTGGTCTTTGTCTCGTGCGGTCACTTGCAGAACAAAGCTGCCCGGGTACACAACCTCAGGGATGCTCTGTTTGTACTCCTGCTGATCAAAGAGTGGAGGGTTGTCATTGATATCTATCACCTGCAGCACAAAGGTTGATTCTGCCCGGAGTGGAGGTGTTCCTGAATCAGTAGCTGTCACTCGCAAATCATAGGAGTCTCTTTCTTCCCGATCCAGGAGCTGGTCCACACAGATAAGGTAGATGATATTGTCCTTTGTAGTGAGGGCAAACTTGCCATCCCCGCCCTCCAGAGTGACATTGACATTGGAGTACTCGCCATAATCTGGGTCAGAAACAGAGATGCGTGCCACATACTGCCCGGGCTGGGCTCCCTCAGAGATCTGAGGGGAGCCATCTTCACTCAGGAAGATGATAGTCATGGTAGGTTGGTTGTCATTGTAGTCACGCACGTGAATAGTAACAAAGGCTGTGGTGACCTCAGGATGGACAGCCTTATCCCGTGCCTGTACCACCAGCTCGTGCACCTTCCTGACTTCGTAGTCCAGGCCCTTGTTGAGTTTGATGACTCCAGTTCGGGAGTCGATGGTGAAGTACTGGTCGGGGTCGCTCTGCCGCCGGTTGATCTCATAAATCACATCCCCATTGTCTCCTTCATCTGCGTCAGATGCGAAGACCTGCAGGATGCTGCTGCCAGGTTTCAGATTCTCTGATATGAGAGTATGATAGCGGCTCTGGTTGAAGGTAGGAGCATTGTCATTGACGTCCTGGATGGACACGTCCAACGTCATCTGGCTGCTCCTCGGAGGAGAGCCCCCGTCGTAGGCTTCCAGCACCAGGGAGTATGACGAACGGTTCTCCCGATCCAAGACGTTGCTGACAACCAGGTCTAAATACAGGACGCCATTGGGTCCTCGCCGTGTTTCCAGACGGAAAGCCTGCCCCGCATTGTCACCCTTAATCACATAGCCTTGGGTATTGAGCAGGCCACTGTCAGCATCAAAGGCTGGATCCAAGGGAAATCTGCTGCCAACGGGTGTGTGCTCTGGGATCTGGAAAGTGCTGTGTTGCTTGGGGAAGGCTGGAGCATGGTCATTGATGTCATTAACTTGGATATTCACTTCTACCGTGATGCCCTCTGGGGTAACAGCTATGAAGCTGTAATGGTCCCGGGTTTCTCGGTCAAGGACACGGGCTGTTTTGATGATGCCCCTGTTCTCATCTATCCACAAATCAGTGGCAACTCCACTGCCCTCCTGTGCTGATATGAAGTACATGTAGGCACTGGTGCCAGGGGGCAGGCCAGCACTAATGTCCCCAATGATAGTGCCAGCTGGCTGCTCCTCATCTATTTGTAGATCCAGGGTGCCCAGGACAGCAGAGCCCTTCTCTGCTCTCAGGCCCCCAAGAATTAGCAGCTCCAACAGAAGCATGGCCGACCCTTTCATCTGCTCCATTACTAGTGACTTGCAGAGCAGAAGGTTGCTTGATCTTCTTTGCAGTGCACTTTAATCCTGCAAGGAATGCAGACCAGAGGAGGCTGGTTAAGAGGGAGCAGCAAATGAAGGACAGAATAAGAACGTGGGGAGTGAAAGCCTGCCAGGTACCTTCTGCTTGATTGCTCTGTATCACTTATCCTTCACGAGTCGAAAATTTGCTAGAGCAAAGGGTGCTCAGAATGAAGGCACAGGTCAGCGTCTAACGTCACCAGGCAGAGCAAACCCAGCCATGCACTGATGTTACCAGCTGGTACTCTCTCACATAGGTTTTTTTTCCTATAAAGCCAAGCATTCTTCCCAACTAGCAGCCTTCCTGGCAACACTGGAGCCAGCTGGTTCCTGTGCCTTTAACAGCTGAACGCTTCCTGCAAAGCTGAGAAACAGTGTCTGCGAGACCACAGAGATTTTTGGACAAGGAGCAGCCTAGCACCTCTCTATCCTGAAAAATATGGTCTTGAAACTGGGAGCAATCCCAATAAGTGACCCTGTCGAACCCCCCTTCCCCAGTAGCTTGCTTTTCATGACCACAGGGATTTAGGTTCAAAAAAAACGTGAAGTGCAAATCGGGTGTCCCTGGTGGGGTGCAGCAGAACTGGAATGGGCTTACATCCAGAGAACAATAAATCAGAACGGCTCCATTGCAAAGGACATACCCACAGCTGGGAATGCCCAGGATAAAACCCGGTCCTCCTATGGCAGACAGGGCCCATTGTTTAGCCAGGAACAGAGATCTGTGGATGCCCCAAGTTGGTACCATGGAGGGTGGTGGTGGTGCAGTAGGAACGCAGCAATTCCCTCTGAACTGCCAGCTGCCCTGGCTCCTTCCCCGTCCCACACTCTTCACTGCTCACTCTCCTCCTTTGTCTCCTTCTCGCTGCTCCTTGTTCGTTCTGGCTCCTTCACTCCATTTCCCCCTGCTGTAGCTTCATTTCACTGCAGCAGTGGGGGAGGGACGAGGGAGGAGCAGCTCCCTGCAGCAACACCACCGCTGGACACCAGGACATATTCACGGTACCCAAAGGCTGCGGGCCCCCCAGGGCTCTGCCCACCCCCCCTGCGAGGAGCCGGAGCACCTCAGCAGTCAGAGTGCTCGTGAGGAACACCAGCCCCAGTGCTGCTTTCAGCCCCCGGTAAACGAGGCTTAGTGGTCTGCAGGGATGGCGGCAGCATGAGCTCACACTTGGACTCTCTTGAAAGCATTTGCTGCTGGTCCCATAACCACACTCAGGAGCAGCTCATGTCAGACGTAGGACGGCAGGAACCTCCCTGTCTTGGGGGACAGAGGTGGCTTGTACTGCCTGGTTGGGGACTGCAAGTGGCAGCCTTCAGCCCGCAGAGCTCGACAGCAGCGCTCACCCTATCTGAGAGATGCAGTGCGATTATTCATTGGCCTTCTTTCCCTCCTCAGGACAACAGTTTAGGTTGATTTTTTTCTTGCAGGGATTCTGGGTTGGTAACAGAAAGAGAAGTCCAAAAAAGTGTTTCCTGCGTATAAAAGAATGAGTGTTTACCTCAGCGGGCTGTAAGAACTAGAAACCTATGCGTACCCCTCTGTGTTCTGTTCTTGCCCCTTTTAAACGTGAGTCCCCGTTCTCTCCCAGGAGCAGAAGTCCGAAGAAGTCACGCTTCCTTGCGGGCTGCCAGCTGACGAGCTGCTCCAATTCAGGGGTCCTAGACAAGCCCATTGCTCTTTCTCTTGGGAGTTAATGAAACTCCCCCAGCTGAAGGCTTAATTACATGCATCTAGAATTGGGAGAACGGGGTCCAAATTTGCTTCTGTGATGCAACTGCCCCATCCTAACTGTAACCCAGCTGCTCAGGTCACAGGAAGGTCGTGGCCAGAGTTCAAGGCCCTGGCAGGTGGGTAAATGAAAACTAAAAAGGAGGGTACAAAAAGAGTGATGCAATGAAGTGATCTCAGTGGCTGAAGATGGGATAAAGCCAAAATGTCTTGGGTAGTGTCTGCCACAGATATGGGGAAGAGAACCTACCCTGGTTTTACTATTGATGTGACTCTTGGAAAGCAGAAGGGAGTGCAGCAAGGCTTTGTGAACTGCTGCTGTGGGAACAGGGAAACTGGAAACGTAAACGGGGAGCGGGAAGAGCAGCTGAGAGCACTGGGGCAACTGAGTAACAGAAAGTCAGGTTTCCGGGGTGACAAAATGCGTGTAAACTTCTCCCCTTCCCTCCTTCCTGCATGCGTGTTCAGAGCTCAGCTCCCTGTTGGGAAAGAGATGTGGCTGCCAGACTGCTAAGTCCAGTATGGGCAGCAGGACGTCCATGGCACTAGCAGCCCTTCATTGCTATGGGACTTGCGGGCTTGGGACAGCAAAGAAGACAGCAGCAACCTCGGTGGATGCAGAGTCACCAAATCCGACCAGCTGCTTCCAATTAGCAGATAGCTCAGCGCGAGGGGCTGACTGGTCCAGGCCCAGCCTGTGTAATGTGAGCCAGACTGCCCTGCTCCCGCTCTGTCCCTCCCACTATCGGGCACTGAGTTTCCTAGTAACAAATGGCAGCGAGAGCCTCTGAAGAAAGCGGGTAGCAGCACAGTCTGTCCGGAGGGGAGGCTGAGGTCCGCAGCCAGAGTAGGGGGGCTGGAAGGAAGGGTGCTGCAATATGCAGAGGCATTTCCAGGCCTGGGGCTGATACGCCAAGGCATCAGGAGGTGAGACTACACTCAGGAGATAAGCCATGTTTACAAAAAAAACCCGTAAGGAATTACAGAAGGACCAATGCGTGAATCCCTGCCTGCATGCCTGCCAGTGGCACTGCATCTCATGTCAGCCATGGGGAGGGAAAACAGGCCCACCCCAGCACTAGCAGGAGCTAGAAAGACGGCACCCACCCTGCATGCCACAAACAGATGTCAGAGTGCTTGCTGTGCCAAAGCTCCATCAAAGCTTCACATGCTGCTGATGCCATACCCAGAGCTTCGCATGAGGGGCCGTGACTCATGCACTGATGTTTTTAAGACTCCAGATCAGGAAGGATGTAGAATCCCATTTCACCTTTGCTGAGCACCACTCGCGGTGCTGAATACGCTCTTCTGTACTACATTCATGCAGGTCTCTCAGGACTTCCAGATTTTCTGCCCTAAAAGCCAAGCACAGTCCAGCCCTGCTTGGACTGCAGCCCTAATCTAGAAACTCTCTTTCAACCTCTACTGTCTGTTATGACCTACAGTCGTCTCCACGCCTCCCGGCCCTACCTCCTTACACCTGGATCTGCAACACAAGCATCTCTATCGCTCACTCCCAACAGTGGCCACACAGCCTTATCTCCTTCTAATACTAAACCCAAGCAGTGACCAGCAGTGGTAGCCATTCTCTAAGGATGCAGTCAAGCTCCACCTCATCCCCGTGGATTCAATTTCTGTGCCACACTAGGACTTCCTTCAGGCTATCCTGTCTCTGAAAACACGATCCCTACAAAGGAAGCTCTAATAAAAGCTCCTCACACACCAGCCAGTTCCCACAGTCTCGGCCCACGACATCTCCGACCGCCTGGGCCCCGGCCGTACTGCACGCCCACCGCAGAGGTGGCCCGGGGCCTCGCGGCTCTCTGCCCGTCGGGCTGCCCGGTCCCCGGCACTCCCCGGCTGTCGGGGCTCTCCATCTCTCGGGGCTCCTGGGCCGCCTCCCCCAGCGGCTGCCGGGGCTCTCTGCCCCTCGGAGCCGCCCATCCACCGGGTGTCCGCGCCTCCCGGTGCCCGCGTACAGCCCCGTCCCGGGGCGCTCCCGGGACGCCCCGCACGGCGCGGTCTCCGTTCCAGAACAACGCCCGCCCCTGCCCCCGCTCCGCTCGGGCCCGCAGCCCCCGCCCGGCGCCTCCGCCTCGACCGCCGAGCGCCCGCCCCACGGCTCTGCCCCACGGCTCTGCCCCACGGCTCTGTCCCCGGCGCCGCTCCCGCGCCCGCCCCGTCCCGCTCTCCCGCTGCCGGCGTTGGCCCCGCTGCCGTCGCGCAGCGGGCGAGGCTGAAGCAGCCGCGGATCCGCGGTGCTGCGCCGCCGCGGGCGCACTCCTCCCCCCCCCACCCCCCCAACCATTGTCTGCGCGGCGGAGGCAGAACAAAGCGCCCGGTTCGGTCCGGCCCGGCGCGCGCTGACGCGGACGTGCGGCACATCGGGCGAAGGCGGGGAGGCAGCGGGAGCGGATCGGTCCGGCGCCGGCACTTACACCTCGCGTCCCGCGCTGGCAGAGCTCGCATCCCGCACGATCCGGTCCCGGAGAGGCGTCCCGCAGCCGCACCGGTCCCCCGGTGCTCCGGTACCGCCGACCGCTCCGGTACCTTCAGTGCGTCCCGGTGCCCTACGGTGTCGTGCCCCCAGCCCGTCCTCGCGCTGCTCCGGCCTCCCGGTGCCGCGGCCGCCCCGCGCGGAGCTCGGCTGCAGGCGGCGGGGTCGGCTCGGCGCGGCGGCTCCTGCTGAAACCCGACCCAGCGCCGCCCTCAGCCCCTGTCCCCCCCCGCCGCCCCCATCCCCGCCCCGCCACCCGAGCGCGCCGGCGGAGCGCGGCCCCGGGCCGGGGTCCGTGGAGGTGGGTCGGCGCGGTGGGGCGCGGGACGCGGGGCGCGAAGGGGCCGCGGAGCGGAGGCGAGGAGGGGGTCCGCGCGGAGCGGGGGGAGAGGCTGCGGCTGGGAGGGATAAAGAGGGATGGGTTGGAAGCGACGGGCGCCGGGAGCTCGGGGAAGTGAGAAGAGGTAGGAAAGAGCGAGGGGCGAGGACGGAGGAGGGATGGGACGGGGAGAGGAGAGGGCTGGGCAAAAAGAGATGGAAGGAGACGGTAGCTGGTATTGGAGGGATGTGGGGACACGGTCACGCAGGCACAGCCCGTTTTCTAGTCTACCGCAGTTCCTTCCTTAAACGCAAGCACAGTGCACGTGTTTCTGTAACCTGAACACGTTGTGTTGAGGCTTCTAATGCCCGGGAAGGACAACAGTCGTCCGTAGTGCCCGCCACTCAAGTGACTGGGGCCCCACCAGCCTATCCTGAGGGTAAATGCTGGACAGGAGTGGGCGAGTGTCCAGGCTGCGCCATGAGTGGCTGGCTCCCTTGACTTGAAGTGTCCACCTACACTTGTTTTCTCTGCTGCAGACTGGCCAGGTCTCAGCAGGGCTGGCGCGTCTGCTGGGAGCCGCTCTGCCTCGGGACACTAATCACTAGTAGGCATTCTTTTATTTCTCCGTAGAGGAACAGACACTGTGTTGTGACACTCCATTGCTATACAGTACTGTGCTGTAAAGGGCACTGTTCACTCTACATCATCAGGAAGATGTCTTCGTTATTCCATCGGTGAGAATCGATGTTTCCTAAATAGCATGAAGGCTGAGATGGACTCAGAAATAAAAGGTAACTGCATTACTTTTACTGATGTAAAGGTACTCTAAAAATAAAGGCCTTTTGACCACGAACATCTCAGAATTCTCCTGACGTCGCCAAGCAGTGTCATATTCCGTCTCTTTCCTTTTACATCTTCTTCTGTAAGGTTGCAGGAAAGCAGGAGGAAGCTTAGGAGAGGCAGCAGGGATGGGTTCCTATCACCTTCAGTGTAGGGAGCAACTTAGTCTCCGTTCTGGAAAGGAGACAGATGAGAGGGACGTGAAAGAAGAGTGGAATCATGAGTGCTCTGTGCAGAGCTAGCTCAGCTCTGTGGGGCTGATTTTGATCATATACTGCTTCTTCCAATATCAAAGAAGCATGAAATGTGTCTAACAGATGATCAGAAGAAAGAAGGTGATACTTCCCAGGAGGGCCCATGGACCTGGGGAGCTCTCTGCCATACGATGCTATGGATGCTCCGGGGGTGCCTGGATTAGTTCACAGAAGGGAAATGCTTTGAGGGCTCCTGAGCAGGAAAAACCACCTCCCCATCATCAGCTCTGTGAGTTACAAAGAGTTGGGTCTGAGAGTGCAGTGAGGTGAAATGTAGCACGTTTCTCCTATTTCTCCACACCTTCCTGTGCGTCTGTTGGAAGCTGCTGTTGGAGACAGGTCTGGAGCTAGGAGGAGTCTTGAGCTGACTCCCAGTGGGAGTCATTTCTGTCCTTCAGCTGTTCCAAGCGTGGCAGAATCACTCCAGCCTCGATTTAGCCATCACGTGTTTACTTCTCTTTATTGTTGTCTACAGTTGGTTTTTTTTGTTTGTTTTCTGCATTCATCACATTTATGTAGGGCTGATGGTACCTTTAGGAGCATGTTGATGTTACTGCAAAGCTGGCGTCTATTATATATGAAAAGAAGTGGTTTTGGAGAGATTCTTGGTGACTGGAAATAAGCTAACATTACACTCCCTTTTAAGAAAGGCATGGAGGAAATCAGGGAACCATCAGTGTGTCAGTGTTATCTCTGTACATGCACAACTCAAGGACCATATCATCTTGGAATCCATTTCTGAACACGTGGAGAGCAAGGAAGCAATCAGGAACAGTAGATTTATAAAGCACAACTCATGCTAGACCAGCCTGATTGCCCTCAATGACAGAACTGTATGGCTGGGAGGGACCTCCAGAGATCATGGAGTCCATCCCCCTGCCAAAGCAGCTCCAGCCCAGGGTGCACAGCTCCGTGTCCACGAGGTCCTGAACGTCTGCAGAGAAGGAGACCCCACCACCTCTGTGTGCAGCTCCAGTGCTCCAGGTCATCAGATGTTGAGCAAGACTGGACCCAGTACTGACCCCTGGGGAACACTGCGAGTTACAGGACTCCAGGCAGACACTCCCTGAGCTCTGATCAGGCTCTCAGGTCTCTGATCAGGCAGACATTCCCTGACAGTCAACCAGTTCTCAATCCATGAGTAGGCTTAGGGGCTTTCTAAGGGCATACTACTGCTATCCGAAGATCAGATAAAAACACTGAACCCAAATGCTTCTTCATAGTGGCAATAGAATAAGAAAAAATACCATAACTACAGCTTGAGAGATCCAGTGAACTTTAGGAAAAATTTCTCCATCAGGAGAGTGGTACAACTGTCGGGTAAATAACTCCCAAGGATGGTACTCCACAAAGAGATAGTATAGGGGATGGTATATTTTAAATAGTTCTATACTAACAGTATACAAATAATACAAAAGAGAAGATGGCTCACCTTTATGATGACAAGGCTCACAGGGAACTCCACGCAGGAGGGATCTCCAAGAAGAGATCCTTCCCCGGTGGTGGTCAGCCCTTAAATGGGGTTTGGGAGAGGTGGAGCCAGGCTCCACCCCTTCCACTCACACAGGTATATCACCTTCACCTGTGGCCCCATGGCTGACTCTGTGCTCACCTCAGGTGACCAATCAGTGGTTCAGGCCGTGATTCAACAGTTCCCATACATACAACACTACTCACATAGGCTGAGTTTCCACCTTGCAAGGTTTCTATGCAGATCTGACCCTGTGTTAATGATATTCCTGATTCAAATGAGTGGTTGGACTGTGGGCAGATGGACATAGGATGGGATAAATCTACTATGAATCTACAAGTTTCATTCCATTGCTAGTATTCCTAACCTTAGTAGCACCTTTTCTTTTATAATATATTGGTCACTGTTTATATTACAAGGCCTCTTTGTTTCACTGTTCAACCTTATCAGTATAACTTCTTTTTTCTTTTCTTTCTGTCTGAGATCTTCACTGAAAAAATGTTAAATAGATGAGTTCCAAAACTGCAACTGGAAAAGACAGTGCATTCCCTCAAGCCTACAGTTTCTGATTTACTAATAATCCCTGGTGGTTTTTTTAGGTTGTTGTCTAATGTGCTATCTGACAAACCTGCTGCATTTTATCACATGCCATTTATTGTCATGTTTTCAGAAATCTGTTGAAACCCATTCTAAAAGTGCAACCTAGGGGCTGGTGCAATATGGCACACAGGAGTTGGTGGTTACTTAAGCACAGCTGGAAGGCAGCACAGCAAACGTGCTCTGCATTCATTGTGTTTCCCTAGCTCTACAGAGAAATAGATGGGATACCACACTACCTCCCACGCTGCTGTTCTGCCACCACAGTGACCTTGATTCAGAATTGACTTTGTATGTCCCCACTCTCTTCAACAGCAGGTGGGGAGCGGGCTGGCAGCATAGCACCTTCCTGCTAGATGGCATTTTGCTTCTGAACTGGATAGGAGCAAGCTGGCCAATAGCCCAGGACTGACTAAATTGCTCAGAGGCTTCCACTCTCACATGTTGAAGGCTGGCTCAGAAATTCCAAACAGGAAATCTTTCTAGGATGTGCTTAGGCTCTGATTCCCGGATGCTCGCAGCAAGCAAAGGCTTCCTACATTCAGCATGGAAGTTAAAAATAAAAGAAGTCAGGCACCTGCTAGGGGCATACATGGCTAGGAGGTGTAGTGGGTGGAGTTCAAGAGGACAGCTCCCTCCAAGACTGATGTAAGCAGGTTTGGTTGACATCACAAGAGAAGACTTTGAACTCTTCAAGTAAAAGCCCTGGAAAGAAGAGGGGCCCAAGAAAGCTGGTTGATATTCAAGGACCATCTCCTCCAAGCCTAGAAGCAGTGCATCCTGAGAAAAAGGAAGGCAGGCAAGAATGACAGGAGACCTCCGTGGATCAATGTGGAGCTCCTGGACTTACTTAAGCTCAGAAAGAAAGTCTATAGGGAGTGGAAGTAGGAACAGGTTACCTGGGAGGGCTACAAAGAAGTTGTTTGAGCAGCTGGAGGTCAGGTTAGGAAAGTTAAAGCCAGGAGATAATTAAATATAGCCAGGGACATAAAGGGAAACAAGAAAAAGTTCTGTGGGTATATCAGCAATAAAAGGAATGTCAGGGAAGTTGTGGGCCCACTCTGGAAGGAAACTGGAGACCTGGTCAGGAGTGATACAGAGTTAAGATGAGGTGCTCAACAACTTCACCAGCAAGGGCTCTAGCCACACCACCCAAGTTCCAGAAAGCATTGGTAAGAACTTGGAGAAGGTAGATCTGCCTGCTGTAAGTGAATGTCAGGTTCAAGAATATCCAAAGAACTCGAAGGTGCAGAAGTCCCTGGGGCCCAATGAGATCCATCCAATGGTTTTGAGGGACCTGGCAGATGAAGATGCTGAGCTGCTATGTGTCATATTTGAAAGGTCGTGGCAGTCTGGTGAAGTGCCCACTGATTAGAAAAGGGGAAACATAACCCACATTTTCAAGAAGGGAAAAAAAGAAGATCCAGGGAACTACATGTGAGTCTCACCTGTGTGCCTGGCAAGGTCATGGAGCAGATCTTCCTGAAGGCCCTACTAAGGCACACGGAAAACAAAGACAAGGTGATTGGTGGTAACCAACATCACTTCACAAGGACATGTCCTGCCTGACCAACTTGGTGACCTTTTATGACAGCATCAGTGGATAAAGGAAGAGCAACTGACATCATCTACCTGGACTTGTGCAAAGCATTTGACAATGTCCCACGTGACATCCTGGGCGCCAAATTAGAGAAAAATGGATTTCGTGGATGGACCACTCACTGGATTAGCAATTGGCTGGATGGATGCTCTGAGAGAGTTGAGGCAAACAGCTCAATGTCCAAGTGGAGACAGGTGATGAGTGGCATTCCTCAGGGATCAGTGTTGGGACTGGTGTCATTTAATATCTTTATAGGTGACATGGACAGGAGGATTGAGTGTACCCTCACCAAGTTTGCAGATGACACCACGCTGAGTAGTGCAGCTGGCATGATAGAGGGAAGGGATGCTATCCAAAGGGACCTGGACAGGCTTGAGAGGTGGGCCCATGCCAACCTCATGAAGTATAGCAAGGCCAAGTGCAAGGTCTTACATCTGCTCTGAGGCAATCTCAAGCACGGTTACAGGTTGGGCAGAGAATGGCTTGAGAGCAGCCCTTAGTAGAAGGATTTGGCAGTGTCAGTGGATGAAAGACTCAACACGAGCTGGCATTGTGTGCTTTCAGCCCAGAGGGCCAACTGTATCCTGGGTTGCATCAAGAGAAGTGTGACTAGCAGCTTGAAGGAGGTGATTCTGCCCCTCTACTCTGCTCTCATGAGACCCCACCTGGAGCACTGTGTCCAGTTCCAGAGCCCCCAGCACAAGAAGGACGTGGAGCTGCCCAGCTCTCCAGTCTGTCCAGGTCTTGCTGAATGGCAGCACAGCCTTCAGGTGTGTCAGCCACTCCTCCCAGCTTTGTATCATCAGCACACTTGCTGAGGGTGGACACTATCCCCTCATCAGTGTTGTTGATGAAGATACTGGACAAGCCTGGACCCAGCACCAACCTCTGGGGAACACCACTAATCAAAGGTCTCCAGCTGGACTCTGTGCCAGCTGACCACCATCCTCTGAGCTTGGCCAGTTGGCCAGTTCTCAACCCACCTTACAGTACACTCTTCTATCCCACACTCAGCTTCGTTATCAGGATGTCATAGGCAACAGACTCAAAGGACTTGCTGAAAATACATATCAGTTCTTTAGGTTATAGGACAGCTGGATAGATTGTTTCATAAATTATTACTAATCCAGAGGCATGCATGTAAGGATGCTTTAAGGCAAACTACTTTTTGGTTACATCTTGATCATTTGGACTGGAAAGTCAAATGCAGCTCAATATAATGCTGCCAAAACACACTGGAATACCACTGACCAGTGAGACAGAGAGGCTTTGGTTACTTGAAACAATAACAAACAAACAAAAAAAGGTCAACTTATTAATATTTCCAATGTCTGTTCAATTTATTTGATAAATGTATATGTAGATATAACACCTCTTTAAGGTGTTGGACCTAGATCTTTATGACACACACATAAAAGCACGATTCAACACTATATTCATGTTCCATATTATATCAAGTGATTAACTGCAGATGAGAAATCCTCCTCCAGCAGTTTTTCTAATGAGGTCTTGCACAGATCTCTCTGTAGTCCAATGCTGTTCAGTATGTTGACTAATAATCCACAAGGAAGTATCAACTGCCTAAGCAGAAGCACATGGAACAGTAGGAAAGTTATTTTACTGCAGTTTTAGTACTACGTTTAGTGTTCAATATTTATAAATACTGTAGAAAACTTAAAGTGGGCAGAGTCAGGAGTCAGGATCCAGAGAACAATTTTCAACATGGGTAGCTTTAGAGAGATAAGAAAATGTAATGAGTTCTAGGGATCTGTAGGAGCACGTGCTGCTTGCTCCATTTAAACGCTCCTGAAGTGGAGCTTGAATTCTGTCAAACCATGGAATGATTTTTATGATGAGAAAAGGGAATGAGAAAATGATGAGAGAGAAACCATCTAGCACATTTTAGTCTGTGAGCCAAGACAGAACTGAAATCAACATTTCCAGAGAGGGAAGTTGACTGAGCCGAGCCCTGTGCTACTGACTGCTCTACTTCCTGTCCTGGCTTCTTCTGTTCTGGAATCTCTTCATCCACGTTTCTGCAGCGGGGTGACCTCATTTGGCAGCAGCCTCTGTGAGCTTACACTGACTAAAGCAACGCGCCTCATTCTCATAGGTGCCTCTTAGAAAGTTGCTCAGTAAGACCTGAACTTCCTCCCCAGTAGCAAACAAGTCTCCTTCTGTTCCACTGAAAATCAGCTGGGAGGAAGTGAGATGGGGAGGTGGTTTCCGAAATCCTGTGGATTGTGATTACAGACGTACACTCAAAATCCATGAGATGGGGGTGGGGAGCACACGACCTGCATGGGCAATCCAAATTATTTTGGTGTGAGCTGAACATGTGCCTTTGATAACACTGTTCAAAGGCTTATACAAGCGTGACAGCAAAGGGCTTGCTGTTGCTTTGAAAAAGGAAGAAAACAGTTTGAGGGATATCCCTTTCCAAATAATAAGGCTTTTGCTTTGGAGGAGCTGGTGCTTTCTATATATAGTGAGGTGATTATTTCAGAATGGAAAATGTTTGTTCAGGAAGGAAAGGCTCTGAGATCAGCAGAGTCAAGTCTCACCCACAGGCTGTTGACTCCACTGGACTCTTCTGCTAGCAGCAAAGAACTGCGAGGAAGACTCTGGAAGGACAAATTGGCTGCCCAGGAATCACCCACATATATCTGAGCTCTTGATCAAGACCCTGGGTTCTGATGTGACTCAGGGGGGCAGCAAGAAGTAAGATCTGATGCTTCTTTTAGTAAAAAGAAAACTGAAGAGTGTCAAACATCCATTTTTAGTTTGGTAAGTGAATGTTATCATCCACGACCGATACACAGCGGCTATGCACTAAATATACCTTCCACAAGTGGACACAGGAAGCTGCGTTTCCTAATCTAGACAGGATGACATACAAACACACATTTCTGCAACACACATTTCTTCACACACGCCCATTCGTGTACGCACGAACTGGTGTGATGCTGCTCCATCTAGTGGAAATGTGTGTACGATACAGTCTTAATCTCATTAAGAATATTGCCTTTTTTGTATTGTAGCATTATGAGTCTTACATGCAAAGCAAGAAAACTATGTGCATCACTTATCATGTTTAAATTTTTTTTAAAGTGGGCAAAAAATCATAAGCTTGGATTTCAGACTGGATGTTAGGAAATACTTCTCTGAAAGAGTGGTCAGGCTCTGGAATGGGCTGCCAGGGAAGAGGTGGAGTCACTGACCCTGGAGATGTTCAAGGAACGTTTGGAAATTGTGTTGAGGGACCTGGTTTGGTGAGAACTGTTGGTGCTAGGTGGACGGTTGGACTGGATGATCCTGTAGGTCATTTCCAACCTTGGTGATTCTATGATTTTCCTGGGTTGCATCAAGAGAAGTGTGGCCAGCAGCTCGAGTGAGGTGATTCTGCCCCTCTACTCCACTCCTGTGAGACCCCACCTGGAGCACTGCGTCCCGTTCCGGAGCCCCCAGCACAAGAAGGACATGGAGCTGTTGGAGCGGGTCCAGAGGAGGGCCACGAAGATGACCAGAGGGCTGGAGCACCTCCCCTACAAGGACAGGCTGAGAGAGCTGGGGCTTGTCAGCCTGGAGAGCAGAAAGCTCTGGGGGGACCTAGTAGCGGCCTGCCAGTGCCTGAAGGGGTCCTACAGGAAAGCTGGGGAAGAACTTTTGTAAGGGCAGTTAGTGACAGGACGAAGGGAAATGATTTTAAACTGGATGAGAGTAGATTTAGACTAGATATCAGGAAGAAATTCTTTCCTGGGAGGATGGTGAGACTCTGGCACAGGTTGCCCAGAGAGGCCGTGGATGCCCCCTCCTTGGAAGCACTCAAGGCCAGGCTGGACGTGGCTGCGAGCAACCTGGGCTAGAGGGAGGTGTCCCTGCCTGTGGCAGGGGGTTGGAACTAGGTGATCTTAAGGGCTCCTTCCAACCTAAGCCATTCTACCATTCTATCTGCTAAGATGAATTTGATGTGACAAAGACGTCCAGCTTAATGTTGGATGCATTAAAAAGAGCGTGGCCAGCAGGTTGAGGGAAGCGATCCTCCCCCTCTGCTCTGCCCTGGTGAGGCCTCACCTGGAGCACTGCGTCCAGTTCTGGGCTCCCAAGTACAAAAAAGACAGGAATCATCTAGAGAGAGTCCAATCCTATCTGTATGCATACCTGCGTGATCTACTGTTGGAAACCTGCCTTAGCGGGGGGGTTGGACTCAATGGTCTCTTGAGCCCCCTTCCAACCCTTGCAATTCTGTGATTCTGGGATGTCCAGGTGACATTTAAAGATCTTTAAGGGAGACTACAAATTGTCAGATCATTCCACAAAGGTTGGCAGTGCAGATTTGTGAGCTCTCTACTGGGACTTTTGTTTTTAGCATATCTGTGCTCAGGCTGCAAAACAGAGTAAGCAGTAAGGCAGTATTTGTGGCTGATCCTAAGTGTTCAGAGAGGCGTGGATCAGAGGCTGCTGACAGAGAACAGATTGGCCTGAGGAGACTGAGCTACTTCACGATAAAAGTGGCAGATAAAATTCAGTAGAGAGAAGTCTAAAGTGGAGCCTAAGGGAAAACAATCCCTGATTCACATGTCAAATTATGGCACCTGAGATGATTACCATAGAGAATGAGAGCTTCAGCCTAAAAGAATCTTGTGAAAATGTCAGCTTAGTACTTGGCAGTCAAAAGAGCATATGAAGTATTAAGAATAATTAGGGTTATTTGGTTCATATTCTTCAATCCTTCAGCAACTCTCCTGACAAAATTAACACTACAGCAGGATGTAGATTTCCAGTAATTTCTTCCATCTTGATGCATCCAAAGATATCTTTAGCTCTGTTTGCTGCAGCACTGTTTTTTAGCGTGTCTACAACCTCTATAAAGCACTTCAGCCTTATTTTTCTGGGCAGACACATAATCATGAGAATACTTTGCAGTTTACCATTTAATTTTTTATTACTTTTCTGTTCACACTTCTGCTTGTATTAGTATCAACTGCAATCTGTATCAGAGGTGACTTTTTATTTACGTTCAAATCACCAGAAATATTGAAGGAACACTTTAAGCTTCAAATATTCCTTCTGACAACTGTTCCCTCTGAGACATCTTACTATATGAACATATGTTTAAACAGATGCAGTAGTTTTATTAAATAAAAATGGCATGGAGTATAACAGAGCATGTTATAATTTGAACTAGGTTACTGTTTTGTGTAGAGGAACTGACACGCTTCGAGTACAGGCCTACCCTTACTGTAGTTGACTTTAGTCAAGTTCAGGGTCTCAGCCCCCAACACAAGAAAGATGTGGAGCTGCTGGAGCATGTTCAGGGAAGCCCGTGAAGATGCTGAGGGGGCTGGAGCACCTCTCCTATGGAGACAGGCTGAGGGGGCTGTGCTTGTTCACCCTGAAGAAGAGAACACTCAGGGGAGAGCTCATTCTGTCCTTCCAGTACTATAAGGAGCTTTGAATGAGGATGGAGACTGACTTTTTACGCCATCTGATAGTGATAGAATCATAAAGTCATAGAATCATTAAAGTTGGAAAAGACCTCTAAGATCATCTAAGTACTACACCTACCCTTCCCTCAAACACCTCCAGGGATGGTGACCCCACCACCTCCCTCGTCAGCCTGTTCCAACGCCTGACCACTTCTTTCTGAGAAGAAATTCTTCCTAATATCCAACCTGAACCTCTCCTGGTGCAACTTGAGGCCATTTCTTCTTGTCCTGGTGTCAGCTGGTGGATTTAATTCCAGCCCAGAAAGTGGTGGTGAACGGAGTTAAAGCCGTTGCTTTACCCACCCTGTCCAAGCCATGGGCTGCCAGCTTCTCCAGGAAAACACTGTGTGAGACAGTGTAAAAAGCTTTGCTGAAGACTAGGCAGGCTACATTAACAGCCCTTCCCTCATCCACAAGGCAGGTCTCTTGGTTATCAAAGGAGATGAGGTTGCTCAGGCAGGACCTGCCTTTCCAATCTCATTTCTTTCTATGACTAGGAGCACAAAGGAGGACAGTTTTAAACTAAAAGAAGGCAGATTTAGATTAGATGCTAGGGGGAACTTTTTCACTCAGTAGGTGGTGAGATGCTGGAACAGGCTGCACAGAGAGGTTGTGGATATCTCATCCCTGGAGATGTTCAAGGCTAGGTTGGATGGAACCCTGGGTAACTTGATCCAGAGCCTGATTTAGTGGTTGGCAACTCTGCCCATGACAGAAGAGTTGGAACTAGATGATCATTAAGGTCTCTTCCAAATATCCAAAGATATCAATATCTTCCAAAGATATTCTATGATTCTATGATATGAAGTAAATGTCCACTACTTAACCTTGCTTCAATCACTATTCGTCATCATGTTCCACTGTACTCTGAAGCTCAATGTAGTTAAGCAGTCTGGTCCCAAAAATGCATTCCATTTAAAAACAAATGCCCTGTTCCTGGATCAAGGATTTCTGTGTTACAGTTCCACTGTGGATAGCTGATGGAAAAAATAAAAAGGAAAAACGTAAGCAGTGGAAGCAGGGATGGGTTGCCTGGAAAGAATATAGGGATGCTGTCTGGATATGCAGGGATAGGATCAGGAAAGCCAAGGTGAACATGGAATTAAAACTTGGTGAGGGATGTGAAAAACAACAAGGGTTTCTTTAGATACACTGGGCAGAACAGACAGGCAAAGGAGAGTGCACCCCTCCTGATAAATGAAAAGGGAGAGCTGGTCTCCTCAGACATGGAGAAGGTTGAGTGCTTAACAAGTTCTTAGCCTCTGTCTTCATGGCCATTCAGGCTTCCCACATCTCTCATGTCCCTGAACTTCTGAGCAGGGGTGGGATGAGCAAAATCCCTGCCAGTGTAAGAGCAGAGCTGAGTATGTGCAAGTCTATGGAGCTGGACAGTATGAACCGTAGTGTTCTAAGGTGCTGGCTGGTGTAGTTGCCAAGCCTCACTCCATCGTATTTGAAAAGTCATGGCTGTCAGGTGAAGTCCCTGGTGACTGGAAAAAGGAAAGCATCATTCCCATTTTTAAGAAAGGGAAAAAAAGGAAGACACGGGAAACTACAGGCTGGTGAGCCTCACCTATGTGTCTGGGAAGATCATGGAACAGATCCTCCTGGAAGCTATGTTAAGGCACATGCAAGATGAGGAGGTGATCTGAGAGCCAACTCAGCTTCACCAATGACAGATCATGCCTGACCAATCTGGTAGCCTTCTAAGATGAAATGATGGCACCAGCAGACAAAGGAAGGGCAACTAATGTGGTCCACCTGGAATAGTGCAAGGCTTTTGACATGTTCCCACACCACATCCTTATCTGAAAATTGGAGAGAGCTGGATTATTAGATGGATAAAGAATTGGTTGGTCGTAGCCAGACAGTTTCTGTCAATGGATCTATGTCTAGGAGGAAGCCAATCACAAGTGGTGCCCCCCAGTGCTCTTCGACATCTTTATCAATGACATAGACAGTGGGACTGAGTGCACCTTCAGCAAGTTTGCTATGACACCAAGCTGAGTGGTAGGTCTTGGGGGATGTGGTGGACAAAAAGCCAGACACGAGCCAGTGGTGTATGCATGCAGTCCAGAAGGCCAACAGCATCCTCTGCTGTGTCAACACAGGGGTGGCAAGGAGGGAGAGGAAGGTGATTGTCCCTCTCTACTCTACCTTGGAGTTCTGCATTTAGGCCTTGGGCTTCCTTCCTTCCTACTTCTCTCCCTCCTTTGCTCCCTCCCTTCATTGATTCTTCCCTCCCTCATTAAGACAAACATTTTCCATGTGCTTGCAAAATTCCCTGCTACCTGGAGGGGCAATGAGGAGAAGTGTGCTGCTGGACCTTGTTCTTACTAACAAAGGGCTGTTTGGGAATCTGAAGGTTGGGGGCAGCTTGAGATGCAGTGATCATGAGATGGTGGAGTTCAGGATCTTATGTGGAAGAAGCAAAGCAGTAATCAGGATTGCCAACTCTGACCTCTTCAAGGACATACTTGGAGATATCCCATGGGCTAGGGCGTTGGAAAGCAAGGAGGCCTGAGGGAGATGGTTAGCACGTAAACACCACTTCTTCCAAGCTCAAGATTGGTGCACAGCTAAGAGTAAGGAACTGAGGAAAAAAGGCTCACATGGTGAGCAAGAAGCACATGGATAAATCCAAAGGCAAGAAGAAAATCTATGAAATGTGTAAAAAGGGTCTGTCCAGTTAGGAGGAATACAATAATGCTGTTAGGGCCTGTAGGGATGCAATGAGGCCAAGGCCCACTTGCAATTAAATCTGGGAAAGGAAGTGAAGGATAACAAGCAAGGTGTCTTCAAGTACGTGAGTAGTAAAAGGAAGACTAAGGAAAATGTGTCTGCTATTCAGTGAAGTAGATGTCCTGGCAACAAGGGACACTAGGAAGGTGAAGATACAGAATGCCTTCTTTGCTTCTATCTTTATCAGACTGCCCCCTCAGGAATCTCAGACCCTGGAGATAAGAGAGAGAGTCTGGGGAATTTAAGACTTCCCATTGGTTGAGGAAGATATGATTAGAGAGTGTCTAGACAAAATCAACTCACACATATCCTGATGGGATGCATCCACATGTGCTGAGGGAGCAGGCAGAAGTGATTGCTGAGCCACTCTCTTATCATCTTTCAGAGGTCTTGGAGAACAGGAGAGGTGCCTGAAGACTGGAGGATAGTCAGTGTCACACTAGACTTCAAAAAAGGCAAGGAGGATCTGGGAAACCACAGGCCAGTCAGCCTCACTTCTGTCCCTGGAAAGGTGATGGAACAGCTTGTGCTGGATGCCATCTCCAGACAATTGGAAGAAAAGAGTAGATGTGGGGAGAGCAGTAGATGTTGTGTATCTTGACTTCAGCAAGGCATGTAACACCATCCCCAACAACATCCTTCTAATGAAACCTAGGAAGTGGACAGTGAGATGCATTGAGCACTGGCTGACTGGCAGAGCTTGGAGGGTTCACATCAGAGGTGCACAGTCTGGCTGGAGTCCTGTAACGAGTGCAGCTCCCAAGGGGTCAGTACTGGGTCTGTCTTGTTCAACATCTTCATCAATGACCTGATGAAGAGATAGAGTCCCCTCTCAGCATGCTTACTGATGGTACAAAGCTGAGAGGAGTGGCTGACAGCACAGAAAGCTGTGCTGCCATTCAACAAGATGTGGACAGACTGCAGAACAGAGCAGAGAGGAACCTCGTGAGGTTTAACAAGAGGAAGTGTAGAGTCTTGTGCCTGGGGAGGAATAACCACACGCATCAGTACAGGTTAGGGGATGACCTGCTGGAGAGAAACACTGAAGAGAAAGACCAAGGTATCCTGGTGGACAACAGGTTGGCCATGAGCCAGATGTGTGTCCCTCTGGCGAAGAAAGCCATTGAGTCCTGGGATGCATTAAAAAGAGTGTGGATAGCAAGTTGAAGGAGATGATCATTCCCCTGTACTCTGTCCTAGTGAGACCACACCTGGAATACTGTGTCCAGTTCTGGGCTCCCCAGTTCCAAAAAGACAAGGATCATCTAGAGAGAGTCCAATGGAAAGCCACAAAGGTGATGAGAATCTGTAGCATCCCCATTATGAGGAAAGACTGAGAGACTTCGGACTCTTCACTGTGGAGAAAAGAAGGCTGAGAGGTGATCTCATAGCTGATTGTAAGTATCTGAAGTGTGAGAATCAAGTTGATAGGGGTGGACACTTTTCAGTGGTGAGCAGCAAGAGAACAAGGGGCAACAGGCAGAAACTAGAACACAGGGAGCTCCACACTAACACACAGATGAACTTCTTCACTGTGAGAGTGACAGAGCACTGGCACAGGTTGCCCAAAGATGTCGTAAAGTCTCCTTCTCTGGAGATATTCAAGATCCATCTGAATGCCTTCCTTTGTGACCTATCTTAGGCAACCTGCTTTAGCAGGCAGGTTGGACTCAATGATCTCTAGAAGTGCCCCCCAAACCCCTCCAATTCTGATTCTGTTATATAGCAGTAGTCCACGCTATACATTAGTCCTTAGGATGGGTTAGAAGGACAAGACTAGAGTGCCATTTGTCATAGTATAATGTCACCTCAGTTGAGTTGAGAGATGGGAGAAAGGTGAGAAAAGTCTGTTGTGCTTCATCTTCCATTTCTAATTGGTGTTTTGTTCACTCTACTGCTCCAAGCCCAAGAAAAGGAGCCCTTTCCTCCTGGGAGCAGGTCTGTACTGGATCTTACTAAGAACTGGTCTCATCCTCCAAGAAAGATTCCCTTCGAGTGAGAACATTCTTGCAGCCTCTGGACCGGGACTGCACTGTTCATCAACTCTTGCAATTGTACTGCAGCCTGGCTTCCCTGAAATGAGAGATAATTAAAACCTTCCCTGGTACTGCTTTCTCCACTCAGAATAGAAAGTGCCTCTCTCTCCATTATGAAAACCATTCCCAGCCCAGAAGAAAGGCCAGAAGTTTCTGGTAAGTAGAGATCTCACCACAAGAAAGCAGGGCCAGCATAATTTATGTTGCTTCCTCCTTGCCTTCTATGTGTGGGGCCCCAGTGTGATGACATCCTGGCTCAGATGCTATAAACAAGGCCATATTAATGGATCATAAACTCCTTGGAAGCTGGCTAGATGTCTGTATTAGGTTATGAGTTCCTGGAAGCAGAGGTAATAGCAAAGGTGAATCTGAGTATGGAAAGCTGAAGAAATGGGGGGTTAAGACACTGGAGAGGAGCTTTTCCTTTGCTACTCCCATTCATCTTAGTCTCTTAGAAAGAAGTTGGTGAACGTGATTCTGATTTTAGCATCACATGGATGAGAAGATGTAATTTGGGGAAAGCAGCACCATGTGCAAATACACCAATGTAGTACTGCTGCTCCTTGAAACATCAGGCAATGTAAGAAACAGTCACCTATGAGAGGAACACAGAAAGCATAATGCATCTAGGACTGTGAGAAATTATGCTTAGAGTCCAAATCCAGATTGGAATTCGTTTTCTGAAAGCCCTTTTGTAGATTCATTCTGGATAACTTTACAACCATATTAAAACTGAAGAGAATGTTTGCATTCATTCTCTGATTATAGGGGACACCTCGAACCAGAACTCCTTACTACTTACAATCAGAATGGGGTTAAGTGCTTATCCTGGTACGCTGCCATTAGGCCAGTAATCATTATACTAATGAAATATACATATGTAGCACCAATCCTTTTTTTTGTATACAATATCACCCTTTTTATACCCTCTTCAAAATAGATTTTAGTCTAACTATGTAATAAAACTGAGAACTCATATTTATTGGTCATCTAATGTAATCAATAAATCCTTTAATTTCTGCTTTCCAGGACACAGCCACTAGTCAGCAAACATGAACAGCTCCATGGGACTCCCATAGAAACAACCTTACTGGACGACAATTATCCACTGTTGTATACAGCAACAGATTTTAAACCAAAAGTTTGAATTACTGCTCAGTGTTCATGCAGCTCTTCAAGCACTACTGACAAATGCTTTATAAGAATCCCTTATCTGTCTCTGAGGTGCCCAAATCCTTTCCTTCACACAGTCTCTACCTTGAAGATATAAAATTTGATCTTTTCACCGCTCTACTGATGGAGAATTGAGACACACATTTGAGTAAGAAACAGTTTAACAGTCCAATTTTTGAAGGTCTTTAAGTCACTGAAGAAACTATGAAACAGACCACATTTAATTTTTCCATTTGGAGAGAAGCACGGGGCAGAGTCCTTCTATCTAGAGTACAGAGGGAGCTTGGAGCTGCGTAAGTCTGTAGATTAAAGTGGCTAGAGGAACAGAATCCCCATAATCAGGACCTTAAAGAAAGGCAGAAAGGTTACTTTTGAAATTTCCCTAATTGTAAGTTACAGAATCCAATACTACTCATTTGTCTTTGAAAAACCCAACACTAGACAATAAATGAGTTTCAGCTGTTTAGAGGGAGAAAGCAAACTGATAAGGTGTGATAAGGTCTTCAAATAACACCAACCTAAGTGGAATGCAGCATAAAATGACATAATTAGTGTATCAGAGTATCATGGGTGCTTTGCCACAATCCATGCTTATTTGTAAAAATGTCAAGTGAATCAGGGAACGTAAATGGAACGTATGTGTTTGGTATTATATACATAATAATAATGTATTACTTAAAATGAGGAAAGCAGCAGGTAGTACAGGAACTCTGCTTCCCACCGAGAAGATGAAAGCCAGAGTAAGGGTCAGTGTCATTGATTTGAAGTAAAAACGCATCCTCCTGTCAGGACAGGACTTCATCAATGGCATTTTTCAGACAGCTCAGGTGTTTTTAAAGAAAGATGTGACTACAGCTCTGCCTGAGATCAAGCTTTTGTCTTTCAACATAGAACTGATGATATAACTTAAAAAAGTTGTAATCTATAAGCAAGGAGATTTTGAAAGACCACAGCACTGCAAGGAGTAAAACAGGAAAGCAAACCTCATAATATGACATCATATCTCCACTGGTAAACACTTATTATTGTCTTTCTCAGAAATGTACAGTGCTTGTATAGTTAGTGACAATCATCACTCCCTCTCAGAGTGCAACAACAACCCTTCCACCATTCTGCCTAGGCCTGATCCTGTATTAAGTGTCCAACAATTTAATAAAACACACCACTTCCATTCTATAAATATCAGCATGTAAGTATTTCTCCATCATCCAAGATCTCTGCAAAACAAAACCAGAAGGAAAACAAAACCCCGTCTCAACATTATTTTCCCTCACATCTCCTCAGCCTGTTCTTTCCACCTTCCTCGATTCATAAATCTAAACCCACTACAATGCTGCTGCAAATATTCTTTCTCCAATTTGGTATTTTAGCTATATAAAATAGCTAAAGCTATTTTATATATAGACAATTATATATTATATATATATATTATATATATATTATATATATATATAATATATATATTATATATATTATATATATTAATATTAATATATTATATATATATTATATATAATATATATTATATATATATTTATATATAGACAATTATATATTATATATATAAACAAAGCACCCATGATACTCTGATACACCTTCTCTCTACTGCACAGTTTCTGTAAGGCAACAAAGCTCACCACATTTTTACCTTTTAAAATCCCTTGAAACTCTTTCCTGTCCTTTTGTTACAAACTACAGGGTAACTATCGACTTCTTCTCTTCCATCACTGATGCCATTAATATCTGTTGGTATCTTCTAAACTTCTTTCTGTCACTGTTTTTGCAAAAGAGAAGAAAAGATTGCACTGAGCATTGAAGAGATGCTGGAACAGGTTGCCCAGAGGTTGCCTCCTTCTTGGAGGCATTCAAGGCCAGGCTGGATGGGGATTTGACAACCTGGTCTTGTGGAAGGTATTCCTGTTATCTTAAAGGTCTCTTTAAACCCAAACCATTCTCTGATTCCTTGACATGGATTATTTTGGATTACAATATATTGGATCATTGCTTTTTGAGGTTCTTAAAAACGACTAGGAGTTGATCCCTCTGACTGCAACATGTTTTGTTAATCACTGCCTTTGATGACATAACTGTCTTTTGTAAAGTATTTAAGATATACATTCAAGAGTTGCATGTGTGTAGAGGACTTAGAAGTTATCTTGCTTACCTCTAAATTTTGCCATATTGGCCTTAGCTGGACAAAGCCTTGCCTTGTCACTGAGGCCTCTGTGGTATAATATTATAACAGGATCGAGATCTGAGATTCATACTAGATTAGCAGATGAGGCCAGCCCTCCCCTCTTGCAGTATTTGTGACCAACAAGACACATATAGGTAATGAAAGAAACAAGTATCAGTATCATTAATGTACAGTCCTACTGCTCAGCACAGCACAGATGTGTAACCTGTGTACCATTCCTAGAGCTTCTAACCAGATGCAAGCTGATACAGCAACTGTGATGCAACGGATAACCTGCAGCATGCATCCAAGTGATTAGAACAGCAAAACAGATATGGGAAAATGCTTAGCTGTTCCACCCATGTAAGGGCCCCGACATCTTTGGCCCACCTTGAATTGTAGCCAGACCCTGACAATGGATACAGTGCACCTTTCTCTGGGAGGAGACCACCACTCACTGGAACTTTTCCCTCAGGGATGCTGATGTCCCACACCTTCCATGCCAAGCAGCCTGGCTTCTCTCTATGGAGCACTCCCTGTTTCTCATCAGGGGTACTCTGACATCATCTCTGAGGTCAGGAAGCAAGGGCCACGCCTGCCTCTTGCCTGCTCCTAAACAAAAGACTATAGATAGCTGTGGCAGCAAATGCTTCTCATTATGTACTCCTCTCCCCTCAGACCTCCTGCCCAGTTGGGGGTGGGAGCAGCATGGGGCCCTGAGATGCCTGTGCTGCTCTGCTGTGTGTTTTCTGTTATGTGGGGTAAGGAGTGCATTCCTCACAGGCTTTGAATGTCTGCAAAGCCCCAGAGGAATCCTCAGAGGAGTGGGAGGAGAGATCAGGCAGGGAAAAGTTACCCGTGCACATCAGGATAAGGCATCCCTCCCCGGCATCAGCCTGCAAAGATGTCCAAACCTGATGAAAAAGCAACTGCTATGGCAGCACACCCTCTCGGTAGTGCATTTAAAAGCCTTACACTTCCCACCAACACAGCTCGTTAGCTAGGCTTAAACTTGGCAAAGCACAGGTCAAGCAGTGATAAATCTGTCTGCTTGTGCACTTTTAGTCAGTGCAAGATATGTAAAATAACCACTTTAGGTTAAGACTGATTGTGAACCAAGAACAGATGGACATAAAGTGGTTATTATTACATGCAACAGGAATTCGGGAGACCTCTAGCTATTACAGTAACCAGGCTCTAAAACATCTTTTCAAAGTAAGAAAGGCATAGGAGCAAAAATTCCAAAGCTTGATAAAATTATGACTGATTACAGGGTTTCATACCTATGGCAGCTAGGGCTTGGACATGGGGGCCCAAGAATGACTACATACCACATTCTTTTCCTTCATCACAGAAATCCAATATAGAGCCTCTCCTCACGGAGTATGCATGCAGTGCCTTGTACCAAGGACAGCAAACTAACCTTCCAGTCCCACTCTCAGCATTGTGAGTCTGATGCCAAGTTCATGTTTCAGAGCTTGCACAGAAGACTGGTATGGATATAGAAACATAGGACTGGAAAAAAACTTCCTGGGACAGCTGTTTGCAGAGTTCAGTGGTCACTCCCCAACTTGCTGCCAAGCATTTTTTTCCATCATCATTCCCAGGATGCTTGTAGAATTGGGAACACTGCAGGACCTGAAGTATCACCAGGATGGGCTAGCACTCTCTGCAAGTCGTAGCTGCAATTAAATCAAAACATCATCTCCAAAGTGTAGAGATGTGATGAACAACAAAATAACGAACAGCTAGTAAAAAAGAACCCTAGAGGGAAGTCTTGACCCATGGAGAAAGTGCATTCATCCAGAATATAAACAGAAACATGGGAACTACTGGACTGCATCCTGCACTATGATCACAGAAGCCAGGATGAGCTACTTCAAATACGCTGGGAATAGCCTAAAGGGCAGCACTACGAGTACACCTCTGAATTAAAAATGCATTTGGTTACTGACAAAGAGCCAGCAGTAGGTTGAGGACTGAGCTGCACGGGTCCCAGCTAGAAATATGCGTACTGACCGCTCCCTGTAGAAGTGACGTTGTGATTCTAACTCATTCGATGCACAATATACTACTGCGTGGACCACAAGATATGCAGACACTGGGCAGAGATGCAGACATCGTCCTGGTGACACCTCGTTATGGTCAGGCTAGCACAGCTCTTCTTACAACTCCCAGCGCAAACCCTACACAGCAATAGCGAACAGCCACCTCCCGCGCCATGGGCGCTCCCGCGGCCCTGCTTGATCCTCGTGCAGCCCGCGAGCACTCATGAAGCGGTGTCCCAGCACAGGCAGCTCCCGCGTCCGTTCTGCTCTCCGACCCGCGCCCTCCAGCAGCTCCGCAGCTCCGCTGGGGACCTCAGCACCGCACAGAGCTCCGCGCTGCGCTCCCACGTCCCCGCACCGCCGGGGACCTCCGCGTCCTCCGGAGCGCTCCACGCGCGGCGCGGCGCGGCGCACGGCGGCTTCGGGCAGCTCCGCTCGGAGCACCGCACTCCGCTGACGACGCTCCTCCCGCGCCCCTCCGCTTACCGCCAAGAGGCGGCCACGGCCGCGCGCCTTCGGCCCTCCCTCGCCACAGGGCTCAGGTACGGGAGCGCGCTCCCGGATCCGCCGAGCGCCGCGGCAGCAGCGAGGGGAGCGGGACGGCCCCGCCGGAGCCCCGGGGACGGGGACGCCGCGGGTCGGGCGCTCCGCGCGGCTCTCCCCGCGGAGGGGCGGGCCGGGCCGGGACGCGGCGGCCGTCAGGGGGCGCTCTCCGCTCTCCGCTCGCAGCGCCGCGCGTCACTGCGCGACACCCACAGATAACGGCGCCGCGCGCTTTCCGGCGCGGGCAGCATGGGCCGAGGGCGGCCGGGCGCCGCGCGGAACGCTGCCGTGAGTGGGCACCGTCTGCGGCGCGTCTGCTCACGGGGGCCCGGTCGGGCTGTGGGGGCGGTGGGGAGAGGCGGACCAGGGCGGGAGAGACCGGGCCGCGCCGGCGGGAGCTGCGCGTCCCGCCGTCCGTCGGGTCCGGCCGCGCTCGCGGGCTCGGTTTGCTCGGCGGCGTCACGCGGTGTTCGTGTCCCGGCAGGTGCGGGGCACCGGCGGCAGCAGCGCCGTCAGCAAGTGCTCGGCCGCGGAGCGGGGCTACTTCCGCGACCGGTTCCTGCGGCTCCTGCTGGGGCGGCCGCGGCGGAGGGCGCCGCTCGTTCACCGGTGAGGAGCGGCCTCGGGGCGGGATGGGGTCCGTTCGGAGCGGCGGCGTCCGGCTGAGTGCGGGTCTCCGCCGTGTGTCGGCGGGACGCGAGCGTCGGTGCTTTCCGTGTGTACGCGCGATGAACTTGAATGAATATGAGAGTTCTGGTGGTGAAAACGGCTACAAATTGCCGAAGGGGGTTCATTTAGATAAAATAAGCATCGGAAGCTTGCAGGCCTGTGAAGACCAATGTTGCTTCTCAGGCCTGAAAGCGGATCCTGTGTTGAGGTGCCTCATGGCATTGGTGTGTCACACCGAGTTCATGCTAAGAGTTACACGTTGCAGTTGTTGACACTGTCATCCTGAATTCTTGGGATTCTTAGAAACGTATCTGAGAGGCACGGGGATGGTGATGGAGTTGGTAGGAAGCGGTACGGCTGACAGAACGTGGTGGGACTCACTGAAAGAGCACCAAGGAAAACGAGCCCCCGTCCCAAGCAGACTGCGCGGATGTGGACGCTTTCCAGGAACTTGTTTTTCTTGTTTTCCTTCACACAGGAAAAAATAATAAAACCAACACAAAGAGATTCCTTTAGGTTTTCGTTTTTGCTCCCGGTTACTGCTCTTGCACACACAACCATTTGTTTTGTTATACCCAATAGGTGCTTCTTTAGCACGTCACCTTGTGCATAAAGGAGTTAATTTCATATTGTCACGCCATCTGATTTGGGGCAGGAAGTGAGATGTTGGCCACCTCCTTGCACAGAAGCATTCTAAGTGCCAGAGTCATCCTTTTTCATCCACTGAATATTTACGTTTGTAAACTGGTATGGTTAGGGTATTTCCACGCTCTCTCAGTTATCTATAGACTTAATGGTTAGGCACTTACTAAATACAGTGTCTAGGTATGACAAAACCTTCAGATGTCTCCAAATGTGAGTGTATAAATGTGATTATTGGGTAGAACCTGACAGAGCAAAGGGTTTTTTTGAAATGGACAGTGTCACTGTTGGAGAAATAGGGTTTCTGGACAGCGTTACTGTTGAATTTCATTCCACAGAGGTTATTATGTCCGTGCCCGTGCTGTAGATCACTGTGTTCAAGATTTCTTGCTGAAGACCCAGAGTCATCCTAGGACGCAGGTACGTTGTCTGGCTGTGCTAGGAGTTCCTGCTGTATTTGTGTATGAAACATTTTTAGCACCTTGGCAGTCTTGGCTTGTTAGTGCATCTGTGGTGATCTTTTCCCAGACAGTGCAGAGAATCTAACTGGCAGTACTGGTTCTGCTTTTGCCACTCTGACAGAAATATGTGGGAGGGGATAATACTTGCATAAGTTTTTCAGCCTCTTTTGGGGGGTTGCCTGATTTTGTTACTCTGCAGATTGTGTGCTTGAATGTTCTTTGCAGGTACAAGCTCAGGATGCTGCTGGAGTTGAGCGTAACTTTTTTCCTGACAATTTCTCTGTAGATCCTGTCTTTAGGTGCTGGCTTTGACTCCTTATACTTCCGTTTGAAAGACATGGGTCTTCTACATCACACTGTGGTATATGAGGTGGATTTCCCTGACGTGGTGTGCCAAAAAGCTGCTCTGATCAGAAGAACAGAAGAGTTGTCAGCACTGGTGGAAGATGCTGGAGCAGAAGGAATAGGTATGATATTTGTGGAACATGTTCTGGATGCTGCATGTAGGAAAAAGTAAACAAAGTTTCAGTCTTTATACAGTAAGGTGTATTGGAGGAACTAGGATTTTGTACATGAAGTTCATGTTTATTTCTGGAAAAAAAAATTTGGAGCCATTTGTAAGCATTGGAAACATCAAGGTGCATAACTGCCAGAAAGTTTTTGTGGAGCAGATTATATCAAACAAAACCCAGTTCCTTTTTGTGACAACTTGTTAAGTACTGTGTCTAGCTTTGCACTTATCAGTATGAGGACAGTGGCACGCTGCAGAGTGCTTTGGTAGGTCAGGAGAGTGACAAAGGGATGAAGCACATAATGTAGGTGGTAAAGCTGTGAGAACTGGCTTTCCTCAACCTTAAGAGAAGGGTGAGCAGGTGGGGTGCAGTCTTACTGCAGTCTTTAAATACCCAATGGAAAATTACAGAGAAGGTGGAACCAGTACAGTAGATCTTACCTGTTACAGGTGACCTTTGAAGGCTTCTTTCCTCCTAAATGATTCTGTGAATTATGGGCTTTATGGGTAAGGGAAAAGCTAATATTTTTAGGTGCCTATCTTGACTGTAATAAAATATTAGTTATTGTGTTACTTGACTTTTTTTTAATCTCCAGGGCAGGGGAAAAATGAGCCTTGTGAAACTACTGTAGAATATAAGCACAGCTGAAAGGCTTGCTTTGCCAATTCAGTACTGAGTGGCAGTTCATTTGCAGAGTGGAGGGATGTAAGGTATGGGGTTCGATAGATATTTCTCCATCCAATCCTCTTCAAGGTTTACATTAATGTTCTAGTTGATAGGCTGTGGAAGGTGGAAATGTCATAATGCATCAGGAAATGGAGCAAGTTGCAATGTGGTAGATGGAATTAGGGTTTTGACAAAGTACAGGAGTATCTTGTAATATGTGGGATGAAATACAACAGGGACATATTCAAGTTGCTTCATTTTGACTGTAATTGTTAGTTTAAATACAAGTGGAGAATAACCACAGAGTTAGACAGAAGTTGTGGCCTCCCATGAGCAACTGAACGTAGCTTAGTGTCTAGCTCTTCCGTTAGCTGGTTTGGTTTCCTCTTGAGTCTGTCCACCTTTTGTATATCTACACCATCCTGTGGAAAAGAATTATGTCCATACCAATAACCTTCCAAGTACTTGAAGTGAAAGGTAGTTGTCAGAGGAGATGAGAATATCCTGTTCTCTGTGTCCTGAAGAAGTGATGATGTAGGCAAGTTAGGCGTTAGAAGAAGATACCAGGGAACACCAGGATGGGCTCTGATGCAGGCCTTTCAGTTTTTGGTGATGGATGCCTTTGAGAAGTGTGTAGATTAACAGATCTCAGGATGGTTGTTGGATTGCACTGGCGTAGAGGCACAGAGCTGCTGACATCTAAAGTTACTTTACTACCTGGTTATTTACAGTCTGATCTTGGCAGAAAAGAGTGAACCAGCATGTAATTGATGATAGTCACAAGAAGTATCCCTGTATAGTGCTTGCAAATCATAAGCTGGGACCTATTTCTGAGGGCAGTGCTCTGTAAGACTAGGCCTAGTGTTTGCAGAAAGTTAGCATGCCCTGGTTCAGACCCAGTGCCATGTTGCAGAATAAATCTTTTTTTGAGATTAAAAAAACCACAACCCAACCCCCCCCCAAACCCACAACCAAACTTGATGATAGTGTTGTAGTTGTGCAAGAAACTATTTTGTCAAAGGAATGGTATTTTCTTAGCTTAAATTGAAATGTCTGTAAATGAGAGGAGTGCTATTGTTGAAGTGTGATAAAGTTTTGTTTGTACAGTAACTATAACTGCTGGAAATCAGTAGTTGAAATTTGTACTAGGAGTAATAGAATTCTGAGTTTATTGGGTCTTTTACTGATGCTTCTGGATGCCATCCTTTTATAGTTCATTCAGTTAACGGGATTTTCTTGTTTATTTCACAGAGAAATTGAGTTGGGTGTGGTCTTGTGAATGATTGCTGGTGGTACTGATTTTCCTGGTTTTCCTTTTTGGTCTCAGTACTGCATAAGCAGTGTAGTGATTTAGTATTGTTTTTGTCCCACAGGAGTCGCTACTGCCTTTTCTGGAAAGGATTATAGATTATTGGGAGTGGATTTATCAGAGCTGCCAAAGCTGAGTATAGCTCTAGAGGAAGCAGGACTGGACAGTGAAGTCCCCACCCTTATCATAGCAGAGGTGGTGCTCACCTACATGGAAAACAGCAGGTCAGTTGAGCTATCCTTTGTTAGCTAGGTTGTAAAATGAGAAGCAGAGACTTGGTTGTAAGTCATGGGAGACTCTCTGTGGTAACTAGAGCCTCATGAATCCTGCAGAAGTTGGGAACAGCTCCTTACATTGTAGCTATGGTGGTGTAGCTGATTGCCCTGACATCAAAACAAGAGGCAGTGTGCACAACTGGAACATCAAAACAAGAGGCAGTGTGCACAACTGGAACATGGAACTTCTGTCTGAAAGTGCTTCTTTACTGTGAAGGTGATGGAGCACTGGCACAGCTTGCACTGCCCTGCTGGGGAGGCTCCTCCTTGGAGGTCTTTAAAAGCAGTTTGGCCATGGTCCTGAGTAGGCAGCTTGGGGTGGTTCTGCTGGAGTAGGAGGTTGGACCAGATGACTTGCAGAGGTTTCTCCTGTCTCATCTATACTGTGAACCTAAAAGGGAGGTTAAAAAAAGGAACCTTAAATAATGTGGGTTTTTTTTTTTTTTTTTTATATTTTAATTTTGGGGTCTCCCCTCCCTGACTCTCTGTATGAATGGAGGAGGCTTTTGCAGATTCCCAGTACAGGTTTCTCTTCTGTATATTATCTGTCAGGATGCCTTAATAACATGCTTTATGGTGTTGCATCTGTCCTGTAATAAGTGGTCCCACAACTATTTAATTATTCTTATGTACATCTGTCTGACAGCTCAGATGCCTTGATTCAGTGGGCAGCAGAGCATTTCTCTCACGTGTGCTTTCTGCTCTATGAGCAGATGCACCCAGAGGACCCCTTTGGACGTGTCATGCAGCAGCATTTTAGTCAGCTGAACTCTGCACTTCGTTCTTTGTCTCAGTACCCTGACTGTGAAGCACAGCGGAAGCGTTTTTCTGAAAAAGTAAGTACCTGCAGCCCTAAGAGCCATGTGAAAGCTGGAGAAGAGTGTAGCTTTAAATAATTTTACAAGTCATCAACAGGACTGGCTGGGTTGAAGCAGAAAGGGCCAAGGCAGAGAGCTGCTGCCTGCTCTGGTAATGTGGTTAGTCATTTGAAGGCCCCTCACCAACAAGCAGCCTGTTTTCTGGTATGGGATTAAGGCTGTGTATGTGTTCCTCTTAGGCTTTTAATGTTAGATATTCTTTAGAAATATCTAAAATATTTAGAATTATCTGTCCTCATCCGAATTTGAGCTGCTGTTGCTGTTACAGCTAGCCAGTTTTTAAGATTTGTGCAGATGCTTCGTTTAGGGTCTTTGTTTGCTTGTGGGAAGTGAGTCTTCTCCTCCATGAGTAGTAATTTTTAGGGATTTCTATTTTAGGGCTGGACTGAGTGCAGTGTCATGGATATGAATGAGTTTTACACCTGTTGTATTCCAGAAGATGAGCAACGAAGAGTTCAGGCTCTGGAGCCTTTTGATGAATATGAGGTAATCCTTTTCCACACGGGGAGAAAACTCTTCTGTGTTGGAGAAGATTGTTGTTCTTTTCTCAGTGAGAGCTGTCTTAGGGAGACAGACGATCTTAGCATTACAAAGAAGGCAGTATTACAGAGGATAGTGCTGTCGTTTTCGAGTGCTCAATCTGCAATTCTTTCAATGAAAAATATCATTGAGGATTACTTGAATGCATTAAAAACATGCCCGGTGTGAGGTTCCTGACCTGCAAATGTCTGGGAGCATTTCTGGAGGGAGCCTATGCTGCTCTTGTGTTTCCCTAGGCTGGTAGTGTTTTGTCATTGTTGAATATGGTTTATTAGCTATATTCAAGAGACACCTTGTTCTGTTTTTTATGTAGCCATTCTTAAAACAATGACTGAATTTTAGCAATGATTATATTCTGTGCCATTTTTTAATGTTAACTGCTGGCAAATTTGCAACTGTCAGAAATCTGGGAGAGAAGATAAATCAGGGACAGTGAATAACTTTGAGGTAAGCATTGTGTGAGTTAATTACTAGATGTTTCTTATTCTGCCTTGCTGTTCTCTATTTATAATTCTAGAAATGTAATAGTCTGCAGTATGAAAACAGTTTGATATGGTTGTGTTTATTTTGCCGCCATGCATCGGGGACAAAATGGCTAACTGAAATTCTGGAAGATTTGCATAGTGGTGTAGCAGTGTTTACAGTAATTACTGTAGCTGAAGGAAATTTCTCTTGAAGTGAGTATTGAAGTAGACTTGATACTGTTTTGTTACAAAGGCAGACGACAAGTCCATGTTGGAAAATGTGCGTAGGAGTAAAATAATTGGTATCAGAGAGCTCAATAATTGGCTTTTCAGGTAAAGACAGGGTGAGATCTAGGTCGTACTGGAAACAAGCTTAACAGAATTGGATTAGAAACACAAAATATGTACTTACTGCTGAGGGTGACTAATTTTTAGAGTAGTTTTTGTAGAGACAAATAGTGAACTCTTAAGTTTTCATCTTTACATTATTTTTTTACACCATTTTTCAAAAGTCTCATCTTTACCCAAGATGAAATTTGGATTCATGATGTTAATGTTGTTATTCCTTTGCACTTTAAAATTCTTGTTTATGCCACCTTGTCCTACAGTTGGGTGAATATAGTCAGTTCCCTGGCAGTGAACACACTCAATTCCTTTCTGTCCACAGAAGCCAGGGTGAACTCTAGTATTGCTACTGACTCCTTGTACAGGACTCAGCTTGTGCTTTTTTTGCCTCTGAGTGATTCCACAGTGAAACTGGAAATCATATTTAGGTATTGTCAAATAGCAGAGGCCAGGCCATACCTTTTAAACATTTATGATTTCTTTAGGGTTGCTTATATTTCATGACCATTGAGAAATCTTAATCCCTCTGGTATACTGCCTTCAGTCTTTTTTATGGTCACACCTGGGAAGCATAAAGGGAAGCTGGTTCCAAGGAACATCATTCATCATGCAACTCACAGTAGAGCTGTGGAACTCATTGCTACAGAATGTTATGGATGAAGGAAGTTTATGTGAGTTTAAAGTGCATCTGGATGGTTCTTGAATGAGAAATCCACCAAGAGTTGTTTGATAAAGCAGAAAATCCCAGGGCTGTGAATTTTTCAGGGTTAGAAGGGGAAAAGGTGTTACTGTACAGTCTTGGTCTTTCTCAGATTCAATTTTAGACTTCTTATTTTGGCTGTTGCTGGAAATGCTGTTAAGCAGGTTTGATCTATGACTTGTTTGCTCTGGCCATTCGTTACTACATTTTGGTGTGAGATTTAAAGAGCACATACTTGTTTCTGTTACTTTCTTTTGGCTTGCTACAGGAATGGCATCTGAAATGTTCTCATTACTTTGTCTTGACTGCATCAAAGGAGATGGAACCTTCCTGGACTCCATTGTTACCCAACATGACAGGTACATACTGACTAGTTTTTGTACTATTCTTTATCTCACACAGGTGCCTCTGATAGATTTTAGGAAGCAGTGAAAACCCTGAAGGAACACACGAGATGGTAATATCCAGTTGGCTTTCTCCGTTCTCACTCACTAAGGACTGCTCATTCCCAAGTCCTTAGTGAAGCCAGAACTGTATCCTCACTGATGGTTCTGAGCAATTTCATTCTATCAACTTATTGAAACTTCTAACAGCTCTTCCTTCTGTTTGTGGATCACTGCAATGCCAGGCTACCTTGGTCCTTTCCCTGTTTTTGGGCTCCTTCAGACTCTCTTCAGTTTGTTCCCACTAATCTCCATATATGGCTCTCTGAGCCATTCTGTTCTTTTAGGGTTGATTATTATGTTTTACGTACTGCACTATCAAAGCAGTCCAGCAGAGAACTCAGGATCACGTCATGCCATTTGTTCCTTGCTTCCTTATCCCTCAAGGGTGGAATTGTATATGCTGCATTTCTATTTCTGAAATGTTTTCTTTAGGTTGGTTTTGTTTTTGTTTTGTTTTGTTTTTTAATGGGAGAGAAGTGGTACAGCTGGGGAGTAGCCAAGACCAAGGCTGTGTTTCCATGATAAAAAAAGACTTGGAATCAGTAGCAGCCCAAGAAATTGCTACGTTTGTCTGCTTATTTCCTTAGGAGTAGAGGGAGTGGTAAGCAGAATCTGAAAGTTGGTAAGGGGTAGTTTAAACTGGTACAGATGGATTTCTAGGGCACGTCAGATTGTCAGTTGGCTGCATCAACTTGCTTTGCAATTTTTAAATTATTTTTAGAGCAAAATAGGTTTGCTTAATGTGTAAGCATTGGTTCTGGTTTGTTTGAAATGTATGTTGTTTTGTCCTCTTTGGCTTACAGTTCCTCATCATCGTGGCCCTCTCAGGTTGGCTGGGAGTATCAGTGCATTGGCATGTGCAGTTCAGTCTGAAGTTTCTGGCTTGAGACGTTATGGTCACCACTCTGCTCTTATAAAACCCAATGTGATTCTGACCACTGGAGGCTTTGGGGAGGAGAATGGACATCACTGTCGTATGAGAAATGTTCATGTTCTTATTAAGTGTGCAGGCTACTGGAAAGCCAGATGTGTGAAAAAGGAAAAACCTGATAGAAGATGGGGTGAGTGTTGCAAGTGGGGTACTGATGGCAAGTACAAGGGAGATGTGTTTGTGCTAGCAGTGAACTGTCTAGCAGAAGGTGATGTCACAGCAGATTACACTGATAGTCAAAGAGATGTGATGGTCCTGAATTTCATAGGAGAAAGAATAGTGTGAACTATGGTATCTTCTATTTCTACAGATGAGCGATTGCACCATACTGTGTCATGTCTCTCAGACAGCCTCGCCCTGGTGGTAGGAGGACGAACATCGCCATCAAATGCAGCTTTGGGAATGTTGTGGCTAAGGTTCCCCAAAGTCTGTGGTGGCTCAGACCCGAGTGATGTTACCATGGAGCCTGTAAGTCTGCAGCCTGCTGCTGAATCAGCTGCTTCACGTTGGAGACACAGCACAACTGAAGTAATATTCAAAGGTAAAAAGTCTGAAAGAGTGAAAATGCCTGGGGGGGGTGTGGAGATGCATTCTGATATTTCTGTATGGACTGGTCTTGTAGCCAGTTCTTCCCGTGGCCTTGCCCTAGGGAGAACACAGAAAAACATGCACACTCCAGTTCCTGCCTTTTTGCTGTTCCCACTGTTGACTTTCTCTATGTGCTGTACTGTTTCTCCCTCCTCTAGAGAAATTACTAGTGGATAGAGAGGCTGTGAATGAGAGGTGATGTAACTAGACTTGGATTCTTCTAACTGGAGGAGAGCTGAAGGGGCAGACTGTGAATAAAAAAACCAAACATTTAAGCAGCATGCTCTGAAGGAAAAACAAACAAACAAAAAAACAGAACAGGAAGGAGCACCAGATGAATCTGCTGAACAATTTCAAGTAAAACTAAAAATCTTTCCCATAAAGTACTGCAGTTATCCCGTGAAGCTGCTTGTTGCAATATGCTGTGTACCCAAAGTTAACCTCAACTTAAGAAGCAGAGTGGGTAGATTGACGGAACAAAAATGTTTTCAGGGCTTCTAAATTCAAAGACAAAACATCTGAGTGACTTAAATACCTGCTTTTGGCTACTAATGAAGATGGAGTGTAGAACTAGGTGGTCTGAGCTGTTGCTGTACTTGCTTCAACTATTACTTAATGAGTACTCTCTGAGGTAGAAAACAAAACGCTCTCCTTGAAGCTCTTACTTCTTGTAGTATGATCATTTCTTATTTCATATGCCACATTATCTCCAGTGGTTGAGCAGAAGTGAAACCTAGGGATGTAATATGTTCTTGAAGACTAATTCTTTGAGATCATATATGACTAATGTGTTTCATGTTTGATCTCCCCAGAAAGAAGATATAGAACTTCCTCTCCAAAGGGTAATGTTTTAGCATTGTGGAGCAGGATACCTAGCTCTTTTTCCAGAAGTGTCGCAGAAAAAAAATGATGTATTTCTTGTAGCAGTTGGTGACTGTTCATTAGTTCTGAGGTCTGGAATCAGGATCAGCAGTGACGTGCTGCAGGCTTATCTAGTAAAAGATATTCACTGGAAGGGGCAAAAACTTTATCAAGTTATTATATTATTAGCAAGCCAGTGGTGAGGTTTGACAGCAAAACTGAGGAGGTGAAAGTTGTCCTTAAGCTGTTTAATCAGTAGGGGTTACTGCAGGGGAGCACCATAGGGATTACACAGTAGTAATTTAGTCCGTAGCATACTTTGAGTTTGTGAGGCAATGTTTAATTAAGACCATAATGCAATTCAGAGTTCAACTTTCTGGGCTAAATTTTATATAGAAAAGTAAATGCTAAACGGATGAATAGCATGTTACAAATAGTAAACTATTTTTCATCTCTGTTAGACTGTAGTGCATCATTTTTGCCATGATTGTGCTTTGTAGAATAGAAAGTCAACGTTCTGTTACGTGCACAGTCCGTTATGCGGATGTGACTCACATCCTTGATGTCTATCCAGAGCACTTCTACCTTTTGTACTCCTTTTTGAGGCTTGTTCAGGTTAACTCGTACACATTTAAATTGTCCTCTGTTTCTCTTTTTGTGTGAATAAATACATATTCTTGTTTCATGAAGCTTCACCTCTATTACTACTTTGGTTAAATCTGTCACTGTGTTGCTATGATTTGTGTTCTTTGGGTTTTCTAGCTTCATTAGTTCTGTGGGTATCATCTTTCAATCGCCCAAATTTTCAATTCCTAATGCTATTAAGTATGTTTTAAACAACATGTTTTTTCTTCTAGTTTTGTGACTCTGGTGTGTGAATAACATTCAGGCTTTGAACAGTCAGTGCATGAAATAAGTGGATGGTGGGAGTCTTCTGAATGATCACCAGCCTAAGGAGTACATTATCATCTAAGGGAAAATATTTGCAGTCCTCTCATCCATGTGCCTTGTAAAACAAGGACAGAAAGACTAGATACAAGACTAACGTTTGTATCTCTGAAACAGTTTATTGCATTTTGCTAAAGTTTGGAAATATGAAATGTTCATCGAGTTGCAGAACACTTTCTTATAAAACTGCATGACTCTGTCTCTGATCAGCTTTCCTTATATGCAGATAGACATTTTTGCTTTTGCGACGTACCACATTCTAACTTCTCTTTCTACCTGGTTGTATTTTTCTGTAGGAGAGAGGTACCTGTTTATGTATGGAGGCCGCTCTGCTGTGCAGCCAGTGCTCGGGGATTGGTGTTTCCTGCACGTTCCAGAAATTTCCTGCGCTATGGTAAGAACTCAGGGAGATCTTGTGGAATAGAAATTGCTGCTGTATTGAAAGCTCAACTAAACAGGCAGTGCTGTTGCACTCCACGCTGTTCAGTGTTGAGCTAACTTCTAAACTCTTTGCTATTCAGTGGATTACAGTCTTCAAAGAATAGTTGTAAGGGAGGGCATCTGGAGGTCATCTAGTCCAGTCCCCTTAAAGACACTGGCACAAGTTGCTCAGCTTATTGTCCAGTTGGGTTATGATTATATCCAAGGATGGAGACTCCACAACCTCTTAGGGCAGCTTGTTCCAATGGCTGACCACCCTCGTAATAGAATGCAAGGATTTTTTAATGTTTAAGTGGATTTTTAAAATTATTTTATTTCAGTTTGTGGCCGTTTTCTCATGCTTTGTCTTGAATGCAATTGAGAACATTCTTTCTTCAGCCTCATTCATCTCTCATTATGCATTTATGCATATTGATAAGATTTCCCCTTGAATATTCTTCTCTTTATGAGGTTAAGCAGTAGAAGCTCCTGTCCTGTAATTATCTTCGTGGCACTTTACTGCACTCACTGCATTCGCTGGTTCCCCTGTACTGGAGAATGCAGAACTAGCTATAGCACTCCATATGTTGGACTTGATGATCTTAAATGTCTTTTTCCAACCTGACTCTGATGCCTGGAATTGTTCCTCTTCATAGGTTCATAGGTTCATGCTCAGGACTTCTTGTTTCCCATTGTTGAGCTTGATCAGCTTCAGCTCTTCCCATTTTTCCAGCCAGTTGTGGTCTCTGGCAGCACAACCAGCTGATAGGTTAGACATGCCTTTGTGGTTTTTATCATTTATTGTACCCTGATTGTTCAGGGTATCCCTGAAGTGCATGGGAGTAATATGTCAGTGTGTACATGTCCTCCCTCTGTAGACCGACAGGCACATGCACATTTGTAGTTCCCTCATGTATCAGTATATTTCCTGTGTACAGCTGGTACCCTGGCCAGATCCTGAGCCCTCTTGCTTGCTCTGAGCCTCCTGCTTGCCATCTAGTCTGGCTTGAAATTTGCTAGCAAACAGTTCTGCACACACTATTTCACAGGCACCTTGCATTCATGGATCCTGTGAATACCAGTGCATGTCCAGTACCTGTGTCTGTCTAAGACCCTGGACCAAATGCTGGAGGTAGGAAGCTGGTTAGTCCAGCTGGCTGGACTAGCTCCGAGTTTTCTGGTGAATTAAGGATGCACATCCCACACACATGAGGTGTGAAGGAAGAAAAACACAATGGTCCCCTTTCCAGCAACTGTTGTCTGGGCACAAGAGCCCTGTGACCGTAGTTTTTTTCCAGCAGCTGATTAGTGACTGGAGACTTGGTTTATTGCATTCAACTGATATTTTTTTAATCTAGATTTTTTTTTTAAGATTAACTGAGTTTAAAAACAGTGAATAACACAATTATAGGGTGAGAGATTGATAATAGCAAGAAATCTCAAGCTGAAAGTGTAAGAAATGTGATGCTGTTGGGGAAGACCTAAACTAGGTGTTCAGATGTATAACCAGAAATGTTATCTGGAAGACATGAACTGTCCCTTCCATACTGCTCAGCACTTTTAACCTCAGCAGGACCTGTGTGTACAACCCAAAGCTGATTCATGAGGAAAAAAATGGGTACGGGATGCAATACAGCTCTAAAGAGGTACACAATGAGGATGAGCTGAACTTGGGATTAACAGGAAGGACTGAAGAACTTGGAACTGCTGTGTAGGTGGAAGATTCAGGACAGTAGTAATTTTCAAATATGTAAAATAGAGCAGCAGAGGGCAGAATATTCTGTGTTTATGTTGGATAATCTATAGGAAGTACAGCTTTAACTGGACACTGAGAAAAGCTTTTAATTGTGAAGGCAGTGAAGTGCTGCAATGGACAGCCTGAAGATGTAAGAAACGTTTGAATGGAGATGTAAGAAAGTCAGTACAGACTTTCAGAAACGACTAGATGACTCTTGCCAGATGCTAATACATACAGTTACATTTGCCTCAGGAGAGAAGGGTAGACATGAAGGTCCCTGAAATTTTTTTCCAGTTTGTTTACTATGATACTCTTTTAGTGTTGCTTGCCCCAAGAGTTTTCTGTCTGCATGTTTGTCCTGCAGCTCAGTGTTTTCTCTTGCTTCATGCTCTGAGTCACTAATCACCAGCTTTGCTGGTGAGCACGTTAACCCAAGTTTTTGTAAACTTGTGATTCTCAGGTGTATGTCTTGAGCAGAGAGGAGCATGCGAGAAAATAATGTTACCTCTAATAATACTGTACAGAACTAAAACCCTACAAAGACTGAGCAACATTAAATATACTTAGAGACAGAGAAATACTGAAAATACTGTAGGTGGAAACACTTGTTATATCATAACCACAGGAAATGCAATAGGAATAAAGGCAAACTTCAGGCTTGGACTTATGCTGTCGTAGATTCCTGTTGTGGGTCCCGTTCCAGAAGGCCGCCACTCTCACAGTGCCTGTAGTTGGAAAGGAGGAGTGCTGATTGCTGGAGGCTTGGGAGCATCTGAGCAGCCCTTAGGTTCAGTTTTCCTTCTGAGGGAGACTGAACATGGCTTTCGGTGGCAGACTGTAGAGACACGCCCTCCTCTCATCCCAAGGTAAGCAAAAGGTATTTAACAGTGAATTCTTGGCCTTCCTCTGGCTCTCCTTCCTTACTAATGCAATCCAATTTAATTTTAAACTCACAGGTATTCACATACTGCACATGTACATGATGAAAAACTTCTGCTTGTTGGTGGAGTATGGTTTCACTCGCTCTGTGTGCCAGGCATCACTGTCATTGACTTAGTGACTGGTCTGTGCTTGGACTACACAATTAATGCAGTAAGTACTGGAATGTTTCTTTCGGGGTAAGCAGTGTTGTGTGAAAGAAGGTGGTAGCTTCAGGGTCACTCCCAGAAACGGAATAGAGAATGCAAAGGAGTCAAATTTATGAGTAGAATAAGCATGTCTCTGTTAGCAGTAGTGTCTAATTTCAAAATGCTTTACTTAGCCTAGAGATCATGGTAGTCTTAAGGGAGGGAGAGCCAGTGTATCAGAGACAGAAGGGGGCATAGCTGTTCTGTTTCAGATGGGGAACAGAACTGAGATGTGTGCAAGTGTAGTGGTTTCAAGATGTCAGTCTTTATGGACATTTGTGGTATAATTTCACTAAAAACTTAACGGTGGAAATTGCTTTGTGCTGTAGTTGCTGCCTAAAGTATGAGAAAACAGCATGGAAATACTGGAAACTCTGCTTATATGTAAGAAAACTTTTTGCTGTAAGAGTGATTGAACAGTGGAGGAGGTTGATTGTGATGAGGTGATTCAGAACCTGCCTGGATGAGGTCCTGAGCAACCTGCTGTAGTTGAGCCTTCTTTGAGCTGGGGTGGTTGGACTGAGTGGTACCCAGAGGTCCCTTCCAATCTTGACTCCATGATTCTGATCTGTTAATCACTGAAAAACAATCATAGAAGTGGTGTGTCAAAGTCTGGGCAAAACTTGCCTAAATGCAAACCTGTCTGTGTGAGTAACCCTCATCTGATAATCACAGAACCATAGAATTGCTCAGGTTGGAAAAGACCTTCAAGATCATCGATCCAAATGTAACCAAACCATGCTGCCCTAACTCTGACAGCCCACCACTACGCCATGTCCCTGAGCACCACACCCATTCAGGGATGGTGTCTCCTCTGCCTTCCTGGGGAGCCTATTCCAGTGCTTAACAGCTCTTTCTGTAAAGGTTTTCTCAATGTCCAACCTGAACCTCCCCTGGTGCAACCTGAGGCCGTGTCCCCTCGTCCTGTCACTGTCACCAGTGAGCAGAGCCCAACCCTGCTCTCACTGCCAGCTCCTTTCAGGTATTTGAAGAGAGCAGTGAGGTCTCCCCTCACCTCCTCTTCCCCACACAGAACAGCCCCAGTTCCTTCAGTTGCTCCTCATAGGGGACATTCTCCAGGCCTTTCCCAACCTTGCTGCCCTTCTTTGGACCTGCTCCAGCACCTCCATGTCCTTTGATAATAATGTCTGGAGAAAGTTTCTCTTGCTTGAAGAGCTTTTATTTATCTTTTACACACATTTCCTGATATACTAAGAAGAGGATCCACTTGTATAGAATGGAATCACTGGAATTTGTGACTACAGTGTGTAATTTCATAATATATATGCACACCTTATATGTTACACACTTTTCAGCATTTTCCTGAAAATAAGAAGCATAAAGCATGCTTAAGTGTAGTTTTGTGTTTTCTTATTCTCTACAGTAGAAGGTAGAAGGGAATCAGTATCCTTTAAATAAAATAGCCTACCCTTGTTCGATAGCAAGGAGTATAGTAATGAAGTTTTATCTAAAATAATGTAACTTTAAAGAGGTTATTGAGTGAGTAGATGCAGATTGATGGTAGCTGCCTTTGTTTATTATTTTTTTTGCCTTGACTTAGCACAGCACTGGTAGGTACTAAAGCCTGAAGTATTATACCAGTAGGTGTATCGTATCCCAGTGTGGAATGGTCTCAAGTTTTGAAAGACTGGAAACGTCAGTGACGTTGTGTGCAGTGTGTGGTGTCCACCACGACTCCCAGGTCCTTTTCTGCACAGCTGCTTTCCAGATGTGTGGTCCCAGCACATCCTGGTGCCTGGGGCTGCCCAGGACTTCGCATTTCTCCTTGGCTCTGGGAGGCTCTTGTCAGCCCGTTTCTGCAGCTTGTAACAGTCCCAGATGCCAGCATGACAGTGGTGTATGTGCCACTCCTCCCAGTGTTGTGTCCCCTGCAGCCTTGCTGGGGAGATGCTGCCCATCATCCAGCTCAGTAATGGAGATGTCAGTGGATGGACCCAGCTGTGATCCCTCCAAGTTGCTTTATGCTATGGAGCACCACACATGGGGCTGTGCAAGCTTCCATTTCATGGTAAGGACTTTAAATTCCTCTTCTTTTTCAGGAACATTTGGAGTGGCCTTTAATGCTACATAATCATAGTAGTGTTTTTCTGCCAGATGAGAAGGAGTTGTTGCTAATTGGTGGTGGTGGGAACTGCTTCTCCTTTGGGACACACTTGAATCCAAATCCTGTCTCGCTGAACCTCGGCAGCATTCTAACCAGCCACTAACTGGGACCAAACAGGACTGAACTGCCCTGCAGCCCTGTGGTGTGACATCTGTTCATTTGCAAATCCAAGAGCAACAAAATGTTACAATGGCTTTTGTGTCACGAATGCACTTGTAAAGGTGGGATGTAGAGGGGGGATGATGAAGTCAAGGGGTTGCATACCTCATCTGTCTTTTATTTTTTTTTTTTTAAGTCCTTTTTTGTGTTGTTGTAAATGATGTTTCCCAGAATGAGCTTTGTGGAGATAGCAATGGCCCTTAGAGGTTAAGTAAGAAACACTGCTGTGTTCAAAAGTGATCTAAGTTTGCACAGTACTGACTTGGAGGTAAAGTGAAGACACTGTGTCAAGAAGCCCTTGGAAATATGCAGCCAAACATAATTAAATGTGAAACAGAATGTGTCGTAGGTCATACTTGAATGTTTCTAAAGGCCCTTGTAAGGGTGCATGGAAGGGGAGTGTCTGCTCCTTTAAGGATATCTGGTCAAGGACCATTTTACAGTGTGACCAGGGATAATGAGGGGAGACATGAACAGGAACACACAGAGATGCAGACCTGACCAGCAAATGATAAGCAAGGCAGTAATGGGAAGCAAAACTGGTCAGTCACACTTATTGATGAGGGGATGTAAGAGTGTGAGAATATTTATTCCAGCAAGGTTATCTATGATTAGGAACTTTGTCAAGTGGGAAACTGAAGGGAAAAAGGGGAAGGCAGAAACCAAAATAAATGAAGACATAGGTCTGACAAAACATGAAGACAGTGGCAGGAAGCAACTCTTTGATAATCTGGATCAGTGTGGGACTCGGTAGAACCTGCAAACCCTTGGTGAGATGCATAAAGAAAAGGGGGAGCAGGGAAGAACGGAGTGAAGATAGTGGAAAATCAAACTTATGAAAGTTGTGTGTAAAATAGAGTTGGTCAGGGCTTGTCTGGCATCTGTTGACCATAGTCTGTCCCATCTTCTTATAATTTCTTATTAAATCTTAACTCACTCTGCATATTCACACTGCCTCATTTGTTTGTATTGCTGCAAGGACTGGTGAGACCTGTGTATGGTAGCAAAAATTTGGTGCCAGCTCTGGAGGCAGAGACAGTATTTTACTTCCAGCCACAGAGGTGATGATCTCCAGAGGACTCTTTCAATTTTAGCTGTTCTGTGTAAGGGCCTGCAATCTGCCTCGAGATATTGAGTAGAGAAAATGTGCTGCTATTTCAGGGACCCGAGCAGGGGTGCTGACTGGACAGAGATTGTGTCAGTGCTTGAATGTGTGCTTATGCAGCTGGAGCACTGTGTGTGTGCCTGCACTGATGACCTTCTGTCTCTACAAGTCATTGGGGAGGAAAAGGACTTGACTGTGTGTTTGTTGTGCATGATTCCTGTGTATAGGTGCCGGTGAAGGCAGCACCTTGTCTGTGGCAGTCTGTTTGAGTGTCTCTGGGATGCATGCTTAGTTTTATATCTGGTTGAATCTGCAAATGGGAGAGTGGCAGCTGTGTCCTGAAGCCTGGGCAAAGATCCAGGGTCCCCAGACCCCAGGCTAAGACCCAGTGGCTGGTCAGGAGTGGTCCCAGGCCATAGCATCTGGTGGAGGCAGTTGTACTCTTTACTTCCCTTAGCAGTCTTGATATGACAAACCATGTTTTTTCTTGCCAGCAGCTCAACTCCAATCTGCAGCCCTTGCTTGTTACTTGGGAGGACAACAGTACGCTGTATGGCAACTGCGGAGTTACAGCCTGAACCACTGATAGAGCACCTGCAGAAAAGACCTGGTCAGCCCTGGAAGCACAGGTGAAGGCAGTTCACCTTTGTGACCGGAAGGGGTGGAGCCTCAGTGCACCCCTTTTGAACCTCATTTAAGTGCTGACTGCCACTGAGGAAGGATCTCTTGTTGGAGATCCCTCCTTTGTGGAGTTTCTCCTGTGAGCCTCAATCCTCAGAGACAGCCAAGCGTACCGTTTGCTTCTTTCTTTGTAATACCTTCTTGCTCTGTTGATCCTGTTGCCATTACGTATGCCAGTAAGATGGGATGGGCCTGGTGGCTTTGCTCCCTCCCTCCAACAAAGACAAAAGGCATACAAGAAAGCCTCTTGGGCAGGTCCAGGCTGTCCCTCCTCTTGCCAGCAACCGAGAAGCAATCCCCTGCGGCTGTGCAGAGCTCTTCTTCCTCCCCAGAAAAGGCCAAGGTACACAGCAGTAGTACTCCCTGGCTTACTCGTACCAACTTAGTAAAGGACAGGAGCAGTGACAGGGATAAAGCTGATGTTTCAGCAGAAAAAGGGAGCTCCATGCAGCTGGTGCCTGGAGCACAGCATCTGCTTCTCCCCACTGCCAACAGGACAGGAGAGCATCAGACCCACCCCAAGGAGCTGCATGGGGGCTACAGCAGGCTACAGAGCTTCCTGGATGGCAAAGGCCAAGGGCTGTGATACACAGCAGTGATGGGTTTGTGCTGACCAGACTGCCAGAGGGATGAAAGCTACTGGGGCTGTGGGAGTGGGTGCGGGGCAATAGCTCTCCACTGTTTACATGGAGTCCATCGGGCTGTGTTTCCCTCTCAGAGGAAGAGATGCTGCCTCTCACCCTCCTTACATTGTGCCCATGCTCTGTAGCCAGAGGAGCAACAGGCCAAAAAAAGCTGCACACAGGGCCATCACCCAGGCCAACCAGCTGGGTCCACAGCCGTAGTGACAGGGGTGAAGGGTTCCTTTATCCAAGCTGCTTTTCCTTTTTCCTCTCCTCCTCTTCTCTTCTGCATCACTCTAGCCTTGTGGCTCCACAACTGGCCTTCCTTTCTTCACCAGCTCAGCTACAGCAACAGAGTGAGACCCAAGAAGCACCAGCTCCTGAAGAGCAGAGGGAAACAGGGCCTGCAGGGACATCCCCACACTATTTCCAGGTGCCCCTACCAAGGGCAGTTTTCCATTCTCTTGTCCTCTGCTTTATTGCTGATGTGATTTTTCCCTTCCCTTTCTCAAGGATATGATCTGATACTTCTTCAGCCTTCCTGCAGGGACAGTGAGTCTGCATTTCTGTTGAACTGCTGTGACCTAGAGTGCACTGGGGTTCTTGGAGGCATTTATGGCACTGTGGGAAGTGTCTAGGGTCCCCTGCAGCACCCTAGGGGACTCAGTAATCCCGTGTGCCCTAGAAAGCCTATATTTCACAATTTGGCTGCCAGGGTGGCTGCAGGGTGTGCTCAAGTCCAGTGACTGTCCTTGGAAGCCTATAGGGTACCCTAGTAAATACTGAGGAGCTGTCAGAGTACTCTGAGGTTCCCCAGAATACACTGAGAGCATTTTGGAGGCCTCTAAAGCAAGCTAGAACAGACAGAGGAGTATGCTGGCACGCCCCAGAGCACACTGAGTGCGTCCTGGGAGGCCTCTAGGACACTGGGAAGCAGCTAGGGCACCCCAGAGCACACCTCAACCCTTGCAATTTCGCCCCGGACTGAAGTGCTAACTCCATCCTAACTTCTTGCAATTTCACCCCAAACTCCAGTCCCGAATCCCAATTGAGGGTGCTGGCACCCCGTTATCCCTCTGCTTGCAGCTCTCTCCTCCTCGCCCGCGCAATGGGAACGGCGTCGGGGGAAGCCAGTGCCGTCCGGGGCAGCAGCCGCAGCCGCCTGGGGACGGCCTGCGTGCCCCGAGCTCCCGGCGCAGCCGCGTGGTGGATGTCCATCCACGCTCAGGTTCCTGGGAGTGGACCGGTTCGGCTCACAGCTGCCCCAGGGCGCCCCGCGCCATCCAATTTGCTCCTTGCCGTTGTGGACTGAGAGGCATCCCGGTTCCCCGTAGCCCTTCCCCACCCGCCGGCCATTTAAAAGCGCTCTCAAGCAGCAGTGGATCCCACGCAGCTCGGAGATTCGTGTGGTACTCGCGTGGAACGGCCCCCGCACCGCAGCATCCCGGGGCCGGCACAGAGCAGCTCTGGCGTCAGCCAAGCAGCACGCTGCCTGTTTGCCCAGGAGCTGCTGAACGGACTTTTCCACCCGCCACGTCCCGTCCCGTCCAGCCGAGCTCCTTCCCGTGGCGGTGTCACGTCTGCTCCGGGTACCTCTCCGTGTTTTCCAGGTAAGCAGCCACGCGCGCCAAGCGGCGCCATCCTGCTCGCGTGGGCAGCGCCCGCAGTACCGCCTGGGACCGCCGGAGGGCAGCAGAGCGGCAGCGCGCTCGGTGGCGGAGCCGAGGGGCGGCCCCGGTGACGTCGGTCCTGCGGGTGACGCGAAGCTCGGAGCTGATGTCGCGCTGATTGGAAGCGGCACTGCCCTACAAATTCCGCTAGAAGCGGTGCTACCCTGCGTGTGCTGGGCAGGCTCTTTGGTATTGTGTTGCTTTTTCAGGCGGCAGCGGAGAAACGTGTCGTTCCTGGGCAGAACAAGAACTGCAGGGAGGGTTTTGTGTCCCAGAAACGGCACGGACGCTGATTTTCCTGGATTGTCCTGGAACCCAGCCTTGCTGCCTGACTTACTGTTTGTTGCTGCAGGAGGTAAGAGCAAGATGTAGACTCAAATAGGCACTCCTGCTGTAGCGCGGTGTGCTCTTTTTTCACCTGGGCTCTCTCCTGTGCTCCGTGACATCCTTCTGGATCGGCACAGAAACACATTGTGTGTGGGGGTCAAGTGCATGGGAGAGGCAGTTCCCTTGGTGGGGTCTGAGTGCTGGGGACAGAGCCAGAACCCTAATAAACTGAAGGCTGCCCACGCTTGCAAAAGACTGCACGGGATCACTGGGGTTCTGTGAGGTCTACATATGGGTTCTGTGTTGTTTGCATGGGTTTCTGAAATTTTGCACAGGTTTGCTTAAGTTCACGCTGTTCCTCACATCTTCACTTTGGTTCACTGAAGTCTGCACAGTTTTGCTGGTCTTCACTGCCTACGGCTTTTCCTCCTTTACTCTGTCCCTGGCAGTTTGCAGGTGGGGTCTCAATTTCTGATTCATCCGGTGCTCACTGCAGTGTTGCTACCACTTTCCCCCACCTTCCCAGGGGATGTCCCTTCAATTAAAATATCACCCATACAGGGATACTGCAGTGTCTGAGGCACTGAATCAGATGTGGATGATCCAAATTATCAATTACAGGTTCTAACATCCCTTATATACATTCACAAGTTTGCTCTTTTAACTTTCCTACCCACCTTCACATGTCAACAAAGTACTCCCCAAAACAGTCCTTAACTGTGCACGCAGGCGTCTATCCAATCAAGCTCATGAGTCGTTCCAAGCCACACACTCTTCCTCCAGTTGGAGTCTGCCATCACACAGCTTACTTGAACTCGTTTTCCCTTTCTTCTAGAGTGTCCTTGGTTAAGGTTAACTTAGTTATCCTTGGACAAGAATTAGCTCCTGAATGATCACTGTATTGTAGGTGAATGTAAATGCTGGTTTTGGATCATGTTCACAGGAAACAAACAATACGTTAATTTTTCTGGAACATTGATATTTATTGTTCAGAAAGTTCCTTTTTGGTGGAAAACTTGGATATTCATTTACTTCTTTTTCTGAACAGTATATTCATATTTCCTATGCTTGTCCACGCAGGAAATGCTGCTGAAAAGCTGAGTTTCACTATGTCAGTCAAGTGGTTACCCTTTAGTGAGATTGTTCTACGGGGAATACCAAAAAGAGAGTCAGTAAACAAAGTGATGTTGAGCTGGCAAGTCAGTGGATAACAGATAGTATTTGTCACTATGAGTGCTAACAGTTGATAGCAGTTGGATGGTTTTCTGAGCAAGCCATAAAAAGGAAAAGGTGTTAGAGAGGATAGAATACAAGGAGAAAACTATTCATTGATGGATGATTTTTTTCATTCACTTTGCAAAACTTATGAGATATTTTACATTATTTTTTTTTATTTCTGTGCTTGAGAATGAATGCGTTTTCACTTTTTTTCTTTGCCTTTGAATACAGCAAAATTCCTTAATCGTGCACACATCTTTCAGTAAAAATACCTCCGTTGCAGGGATAAATACATATTTCTTATAAAATTTAGAAGTAATTTTCTCACTTTACCTGTTGTTAAATTAAAATACTGACATTAGAAGTTTTGTCCCTGGCCTGCTGTTATTACTTAGACCAAATCATATATATTTGGAAATGAGGAGGAGTCAGCATTGATTTTCTAAAAGCACTTTTCTCACTGAAGTGCAGAAAGATTTTGAAAATTGAATTGTCCGTGGTTCTTGCATTCTGTTCATACTGATGAACGTAACGTGATTCTGTGAGCTGAATGCAGGATTCTACGGCCAAATACGTTCACTAAAAGCATGTGCTGAAGCAAAGGTTGTACTGACAGGCTAGGTATTTTGTACCAGAAAGGAATTTGATTTGCTGAGTGCTCTTCAGTGTTTCATCTTCCTGTGCCTCCAAAGTTCACTCCGTGGAATAGAAATCTGAAATTAAGAGCTCAAGTGAGCATCACATAGAATCTGTCAAGACTGATTTTTCTTCTTTGAACGCTGTTTAATGATATTTATAAGCAAGTTGCTTCTTCCCTTAGTGTTTACAGATGTTTGGTGACAAGAGAAAATTATTTTCCGTGTCCATAAGGTCAAGATGTCCCTGTCATGCAGTAGCCCAGCACCAAAGCTTTTACCTGCATAAATGCAACCAAAATAATCTTAAAAATATCATATATCTGTGCTGATTTCAAAAAATTTGTCGAAGCCAGTACAGCAGATGTAGCAATAAAATTTAGAATGTGCTGCGGATATCAGGGTCCGAGTGGATTGCTCTCGGGCGGGGAGCACGACAGGACTCAATACACGAGTGATCAGGCTTCAGTTTATTACCCCGACAGCCTTATTCTTATAGTGTTCAAGACAGGGGCGTACAGAGAATAGCACACAATCATTGGCTGAGAGCCTCAGAGAAAGACAACTTCAAGCAGTTCCCAACAATTAACAGCAGTGAGAAACCATCCTGAGGGAGGTAACTCTTGTTATCATCCTAATCCTAAGAAACCCAAACAGGAATGTGTCGGCAGCGGGTGTGAAAGGCAGTGCTGGCAGGGCGTCCCCTGTGCAAAGTGCACTTTTCCTCTCCCACTCGCCACAGACCATCTCCTGCTTTTACTTTTCTCAAGGGTCACACAGTGTAGTTTCCTTTGAGCACTGTATCAGCGTGGCCAGTGCATAACACAGAGCCCAAAGGGAACACCTGCTAGCTAAACGGAATAGACTACCAAGGGCAGTACTCTAAAAATACCTATAGTTACAATTATCAGCAGTCCTGTGAGGCCCTCTTTGCTGAAGGCAGGCTGAGCAACATGATCACAGAAGTTTCCCATAGACATCTTGGCAACTTGGGCTGCTCAGCTGAAGCAGTTCATGTCCGCTTTGAGTTGTCTGTCACTTGGCCCAGGAGCATCATGACCTCCTATCAACATTTAATACTTTTCCATGAGCATATAGTCTGTGCTGCAGTGCAAACTGTGCTCATACATATCACCGTGACCTCTCTGCTCCTGCAGCCATTCCCCAACAAGAATGTATCTAACATGTAAAGTCATTTATAACCTGGACTTTTGTTGTGGTTTTGTGGTTTTGATGCCGGTATTCCACATCAGAGCATCATGCAGCAGTTAAGGAGTTAATGCTGTCGGGAGCAGCAGAGGGTTGGAGCTCCACACTGGACATCAGGCCGCTCTCTCTCAGCACCTGTGCTTCCCCTGCAGTTCCTCCCTACCCTAAGCTCTCAGTTTTGGTTTGAAAACTTTGTCTCTCTCCATTGTTCGATTTTATTAGATTTAATAAAGTTACTGTTCCTTCTCAAATCGTGCCGCTGTTTGTTTTTGTAGACCCATCTCTTCCCTCCGTTCCTCCCCTCCCCCCCCACTCTGTGCAGTTTCTTTTCTCACTCTCTCCCTGCTCTGTTTTCCCTTGTGCCACTGTCATGGGTGACACCGTGACAACTTTTTAAGGCTCTTTATGTAATAAATCTGCACTAATAATGGTCAAAATTTTATTTAACTGCATTGAAAGAGTTAAATGTCAGGTTCTTGAAGCTGTGAAGTACTGTAAGAACTGGATGCTGAAATCTGCATCCTTCTGGGTGGGCATGGTCAACCTCCTCTTCCATTTGCCGTGTTACACTTCTGCACTGACACACCATTTCATCCAGCCACATTGCCTGCGTGCACTGTGTTTAAGGGACTCATCTCCTTATGTTTAAGGGAGAATTCTGACGGATACTCAGCTGCTCTAAAATCTGTTTCCTTAATCAAGGTTGTTTTAGAATTGGTTTGACACCCTACCTCCCACCTAATGCAGAAAATATATTTTTGGTTCATTTCAGTTTATCTTAGTTCACATATCTATCTTTTTAAAAAGCACTGAGCAGTCTAGTTTTCAGTGTGGGAAAATAGAGTGTAGGTCAAGACCAGTGATAAATTTCATTTTCTCTATAGGTTGGTAACTTTTTAATTAAATATTGCAAAGATGTTAATTATACTATACGAACTATACTGTTTTTCATACTATAGCTCCTGAATGATTTCTGCATTTTGAATTACTATTAAAACAATAGAATTTAAATAATTAAGTTAAACTTCTTTTTTTTTCCCCAGGAGCAACATCATTGTTATGCAGTAAAATATTAGGAAGAACAGAGTTGCTTCATAGCACCTTCATGTGAAGGAAACTTAACACACAAATGCAACTATGTTCCATGAAGAAACTGTTTATCAGAAGAAACTTGGTTTTGGTTGTTGTAGGATAACTTTTTATGTTGGTGCTAAATCTAATAAGAAATATCTTAGCATAATACCATCAATTACCAAAACAATTGTGTCAGATGAAAATTCAACAAATGTATAAGCATAATGCTTATTTTTGCTGCCTTTTTTTAAGCTCTGAACTTTGTACCTGTGTCACAGGTAACTCCATGTGAACTGTGCTGAAAGTTTCCAGCTAACTAGATGGGAATTTAGATCAGAGCACTGATTAATAACTGTCACTTTATGCAGGCTGTTACCAGATTTTTATTCAAGCTAGAGATCCCTCTTACCAAAATGGTTTCTACTAAATCATGTATTTCCTGGTCAACAGCAATGCTAGAATAGCTCCTGTGCTAGCCTTCCTCCCCTTGTTCCTTTCTGCCAACTACTGAACCATACCATTCTGTTTGGATTTGACAAGATACAGCTCCATCTTCTGGTTGTCTTTGTAGTCTTGGTCTGTCCAGGTAAGCTCTCTTGGGGCATTCTGAAAAGTGAATTCCTAATTTAGAGCTAATTGTGAGTAAATGTGTTTTAAATTGTAACTATACAGAAAATAATTTTAAAAAATCCTACAATAATGCCCTTTCTCCTGAAAGCAGTATCTTGATCTCTCATCTGAAGCACCATTCGGCCCTGGGGCAGCGGCGATGATCTGAAGCCCTGAATCTGAGTGCATGAGGCTGATTGTGATCTGTGCTCTACACCGTCGTCTACATCAGATCCCAAAGGTGCACAGAGACTGGGTCTGTGCTCTGACCATCCCTGGCTACTCCATGGTGCTGAGTGTCTGCCAAGGAGGAGTAATCCAAGTCTGGAACGTGGAGAACTTCACCCCACTTGGGGAGATCAAGGGGCACAGCAACCCCATTGACACCATCTGCACCAACACCAAGCACATCTTCACTACCTCCACGTGAGCCTCAGACTGGGATACATCTCCTGTGCTACCGAGACCCCATCATTTCTGGGAGCTCAGCCCAAGGACGGGGAGTTTTGTGCTTGACCCAACAGTGTGGATGAGATCTGTCTCATCCCATCTTCCTGCACTGACAGATCCCAGGAAGCGGTGGCCCCGTGAGACACCATCAGCTCCACCTTCCCTCCTGCTGCAATATCTCAGTGGTTTTCCCGTTACCCTAGCCCTAACACTGCATGTGACATGACTCACCCTGAGCTTCTCTGCTGTGCCATCGCACCACTTCCAGCCCAACTCACTGCATGGCCCTGCAGCCATCTCTGAATCCTGACTGCATGCTCTGCTGACCCTCTGCTCTTCCCCGTGTGCCCACTTTGCTCTGCAGTGGGGTCATGAAGGGCTTCTCACCCTCAGCTACGGGTGTAGATGGGTGAGGATGGAGATGGTTGTGTCTGGAGCAGTGCGAGGATGGGGTTGGGCACTGGTGCACATCCTCCATGACTGTGCACCTGAAGGACAATCCTACAGAGAACCATCTTGCAAAATAAAATAAAATATAAAAGAAACTGGAGATGTGGTCTTCTGCTGTTTTGGAGTGGGAAATGTGCAGGCGTCTGTGATATGTAGCACACCCTTTGGCCAGATATCTATGATTGCATAGCTATATCAGGCACCAAAGTGGGGGTCCTGATCTGCCACAGGGACATGAAGAATGGCGCGTTGACCACAGTATCAGGAGGCAATGTCCTGTCTGCCTAGCATCCCCACTATGTGCTCATCCTGGCAGTACCTTACTTTAACTGATATCTCTCCACCCTCAACAGCTTTTCCTTGTGAAACAACAGCGTGGACTGCTCACAGAGTCCTGCTGAGTGCCTTCTGGCTCTACTGCACTACACGAGTGATCAATGACTGACCTATCAACTTCTACAAAAAGAATGATTTCTAAGGTTCTTTTCCAGCCATGTTCACAATTGATCACATGGTAATTGATTCACCCATCACTCTTCTTGTGGCCTAGAACCTGGACAGATAACAGTAAGCTTTCAAATTGAAAGTTATTCACAAGTATTTCTATCAGTGCTTCAAATGCAGAAATCTTGGTATTGTCAGTTTGCATGTCTCCGTAGACATTCTCCTAAGTTGAACAAAGTCTAACTTAGGCAAGTGACAAGTGAGGTGAATTGGAAGGATCATGTCAGGGATTTACAGTGGGTCCTTTTCTCTTTAACCTCTTCATTGGCTTCCTGGGAAATGGGCTACAGTGTACCCTCAACAAGTTGCTGATGACACAGAAGTCGGAGAAGTGTGTTCTGCCACAAAGACCTAAACAGGGAGGAGAAACTTCAGGAAGGGACACAAATAGAAATGTAAGTCTTGTCCATAGTAATCAAGAGTCCTCTGCACCGTTACAGGTTGGCATTTGACTGGGAAGTGAGAAGGACCATGGGGTCCTGCTGGGCAACAAGCAGGCCAGGAGCAGCTTGTGTCAAGGATGGCCAGCAGCCTCGTGACCTGTGTTAGGAAGAGAACTGCCAACAGCTCAAAGGAGAGCTCAGTGCACTGTGCACTGCACAGGTAACACCAGTTCTGCAGTCAGGCATCCAGTGCTGAGCTCCCTAGAAGAGAAACATGAGCTTAGTGCAGCAAGTCCAGCAATGGGTCGTGGTTATAACTGAGGACTGGAGCATCCTTCACACAAAGAAGGGCTGAGAGTGCTGGGACAGTTTGTCTTGGAGAAGAGATTGGTCTTAGGGTGTTCTTGTCAATGTGCATAAGGATTTGAAAGGAGGGTGGGATGAGGGAGTGTCATGGATTATGTTTTTTTTTATTGTTATTACACATCGCAACATCATGTGAGGCACTGGGGGCTGAAGAGTTAATGCTCCAGTTCTGTGGACTTCTGAATTTCCAGGTACATGGCTCTCAGAAGAGAACTACATACCCCAAAGGACTTTGCATTCCCATTTTCCACCCAGAGGGAAAGATAAAACTGCATGAAAGACCTGAGACTTCCTCTTTTGGTGTTTATCTAAGCAGTGGAGGTTCCCTAGCCATCTCACCTTCAGCTTTAGCGTGAGGCCTTTGGTTTTCGGGAATTCTCTCATTTTATTTGATTTATTAGCTTCAATTCCAGTTATATTGTACTGTATTGTTTTGTATCCTGTTATCTTATTTAGTGAATTAGCTTTCCTCCTCAGATCATTACTGCTGTTTTTAGGCCCATCTCCTTACCCTCTCCCTTTTCCCCCTTCTCTTTACCCATGGTGTGGGTCCTTGGTTCCCCACATTATTAGTCGTGGAATCAGGCTGAACCAATCCACAAACCATTGGCAGATATCAAGAAAAAAATTTTCACTAATAGTCAGGCTTTGGAAGAAACCACCAAGGAAGTGGTCATGGCACCAAGATTGCTAAAGTTCAAGAAGAATTCAGACAACAACCTCAGTCATATGGTCTGTTTTTTGGGTGGTTGTATGGAACCAGAAGTTGGATTCAGTTATCCTTGTGGGTCCTTTCCTTTGAGGGATATTCTAGGATTCTACGATAGTGGATATGAGCATGGTGATGTTGGAGTCACTGTGCTGTCTCAGTGGACAGGAACTTAGTGACACCAGAACCATGGTGGTGTCTCGGTGGGGTGGACAGCAGTGGTGTCAGAATTACCAAGTTGTTGCAGTGGTCAATATTACAGTGATACCAGAGTCACTGTGCTGTAAAGGAGAGACAAGCAATGACGATGCATCAGTACAGATTAGGCGCTGATCTGCTGGAAGAGAGCTCTGCTCATGAGTTAGCACCAAACATGGCATCCCCAGAGCCAAAATATCTCAGTGAGGAACTGGTGCCTTCACCTTGGGCCTGAGAGATCTGAAGTTCAGAGTTTCATTGTGATTGACTACTTGTTCAGACTGAGCTCTTCTCACATCCCATATCCTGTGATGAGACGCATTGCCCATTTGAGACTTGGGCCTCATGGAATCCTCGCACCCCACGTAGAGCCTGGGAGCTGCTCTCCCCTTGTCTTTCATTCGATATACAAACCTCCATCCCACTGCCTCAGGAAGGGCCATGAGCTGGCATGAGGGACATAATCTCCCTTCCAAGGGTCTGGGGATCAGGGCTTGGCCTTTCTGCTTCATAAGACAAAGGGGTGTTTTCTGAGCATCAAAGCTACCATCACAGTCCCTTTGTCAACCAGTAATCATGGCTTGCAAATTTTCTGCTGTAACAAGTCCCAGGGTAGGCTGTGTTGTTAATGGCCCTCAGTGGGGGCCCATTATTACTCCAAGAACTTCTGACATCTCCTTGATCTCTTTGTGCAAACTTCTCTCTGCACTGGAGGTTGATGGACTCAGCAGCAAATTTCCACAGGGGCCCATTACAATCTAAAGAACCCTTGTGTGCCCCGTGCCTTCCTGTAATCTTCTTCAGGTGTTCAGAACTTGCACAACAAACTGGAGAGATGTCTGGAGAGAGTCTAAAGATAAAGAGACTCATGAGCATTTAATAGGTCTTCTTATTTATTCAATTACAGTTTGGCTTAAAAAAGAAGCTGAAGCGGCAGTTTGCAATGGATGCTGATCCAGGATGTCCTCAAATGAGTTCTGTTCTGACACTGCGTGGGCAAACATCCTCCTCAATTTCCCTACCCCATTTCTACTTGTGTTTGGCCCCGTTAAAATTGCATCACTTTTCCTCATATCACTCTGATATCAAATTCAATGTATGAATGCAGAATGTTATAGAGGAAAAGGACCTGGGGGTGTTGGTTGATGCTCGGCTCAACATGAGCCGGCAGTGTGCCCAGGTGGCCAAGAAGGCCAACAGCATCCTGGCCTGTATTAGAAATAGTGCAGCCAGCAGGAGCAGGGAGGTGATCATCCCCCTGTACTCAGCTCTGGTACGGCCGCACCTCGAGTACTGTGTTCAGTTTTGGGCCCCTCACTACAAGAAGGACATTGAGGCCCTGGAGCGTGTTCAGAGAAGGGCAACAAAACTGGGGAGGGGTCTGGAGCACAAGTCTTATGAGGAGCGGCTGAGGGAGCTGGGATTGTTTAGTCTGGAGAAGAGGAGGCTCAGAGGAGACCCTATTGCACTCTCCCACTTCCTGAAGGGGGGTTGTGGTGAGGAGGGGGTGGGCCTCTTCTCCCTGATAAATAATGACAGGACGAGAGGGAATGGCCACAAGTTGCGCCGGGGAAGATTTAGATTAGACCTGAGGAAACATTTTGTCTCTGAAAGAGTGGTCAGGCACTGGGATGGCCTGCCTAGGGAGGTGGGTGAGGCACCATCCCTAGCGCTGTTCAAGAAGCGTTTAGATGAGGTGCTAAGGGATTTGATTTAGTAGTTTAGTGGGTAGGCATGGTGATAGGAGGATGGTTGGACTAGATGATCTTGTAGGTCCTTTCCAACCTAATGTATCTATGAATCTATGAATCAAAGGGAAGAGAAAGGTCTATGAAATGTGGAAAAAAGGTGTAACCACTCGGGAAGAGCATAAGAAAAACCACCATTCAGAACCGAATGCCTTGGAGCTCACAGGCCTGTGAGCAAGACGTTTGCTGAGCTGACAGTGAGCGCTCGTCTGCCTCCTCTGTCCCGCTGCGGCCGTCTGCAGCCTCACAGCAGACGCACGAGGGCCTGGGCAGTATGGTTGCTCTCGGGCCCACTTCCAAAGCTCTCTGGGTAAGCAGGCGCCCACATCCCTCCCGCTGCGGGACTTTGGTCTGGACTTAAGCCATTCCAGGCCCGGAACCAGCCCCGCCTGGGCGGGGCAACATGTCACAGCGGGGCCCTTTGTAAACCAATCCTGTGACACCCAGGGATAGCTGGCACCGACACTCCGCAGTGTCCGGCAGGACAGCAAGGAGACAGGGCAGGAGTGTGTGGGTCTGGCGAGGAGCCCCCAAGCGCAGCCCATGTTGTTTCCCTCTACCCCTGGCAGCCCCGCGGCTGCTCCTTCCCAGCTTCCGAAGTCCTCATCCTGCAGGATGGAGACGAGACGCCCAAGCCACCCCAGGGTGGCCTGGGAGGAGAGTGTGGCTCCCCAGGGGAGAACACCTCCATTGGAACCCTACAGCATGACCGAGGTGCAGCTGCTGCATTCCGGTGAGCGAGGGTCCACAGCATGGCGGGCAGGGCTGGGGCAGCGAGAGCCCCCTGCTCGACACCAGGGCCCCTTGTCCTGACAGCCACGGGCACACTGTGCCAGGGGAGCGGGCACAGGGCTACAGAGGGCACAGCTCCTTCCTCAGCTCGCGCCTGCCTTCGGCCCCTCATCAGTGCTGCTCACTCTCCTCCTTGGTTAGATGCTGACTGCCTGCCTCCCCACAGAGAAGAGGACAGTGAAGAGGTGGAGAAGAACGAGAAAGCCATAAATGCAATAGAACAATTCCTCAGGAGTCCAGGAGAGGTAACATCTCAGCTGTGCCTGCATCTCCACACAGTCCCTCCGGCTCCGCCTTCAGGCTACAGGAGGGCTGCTGGCTGCACAGAGCTGCTGCCCTCCAGGCATGCCGCGCTGCTGCGCGCCCTGCAGTGCACTGGGCCTGCAGGACACGGCTCTCCCAGCTCATGCTCCCTCCCTCTATAGAGGCTCTGTTACCAGAACTTTTAGGCCAGGGTGGCCATTGCCCTCTCCCTCTTCATGAAAAGGAAACTGTGTGCTTTGTGCAGGCAAGACAAATACGGACCCTGCTGCCAGACATCCTGGAGACCCTGCAATTTGCCAATGAGGAGATCACTCTTAAGGCGCTAAATATCTTCAGAAACCTGGTGAATGGCGTGGGGAAGACGGAGTCACATGCCATTGCTCTGGATCTGGCTAACCGACTCCTGCATCTTTTTAACCATGTAAGTCTGCCGTGGGAGGCTGAGCTCTGCAGATGGGTGCTTGGCACTCCGAGGCACAGGCACCACGTGCTGGAAAGCTGTGGATGCACTGATGTGCATGAATTCACAGCACCTTCATGCAGAATGTGACTCCAAAGCGTCTCCCTTTGCATCGGCCACACCTACTCTCGTGCTCCCCATGGGCAGCAAGAGTGTGTTGCCCAAGTCCTCCTGCTCTCTTCCATCAGATGTCAAGTGAAATAAGAGAGTGTTCCATCCTCCTCTTCAGAGATGTGATAGAGGCTGTGGCATGGTGGCAAAAGGGAAAAATGAAGAAGAGAGTGCTCAGGAGCCTGATCCCTCTGCTCTTTCGGAAGAAAGATGAGACCTTGAGTGTTGCACAGGTATGAATTTCAGACCTGTCCAGTGTGCGGGCAAGGGTGTGCTGAGCTCAGGGATGGTCTGGGAACTGAGGGCGAGGGCAGCAAGCATTCCAGCACTTGGGATCTGTGTCTGTGGTGCCATCTCCCTGTATCTGTTGCTCTGTAGGCCGCTAGGAAAGCCTTCATCGCTTGTGCAAAGTTCCTGAAGTGGAACGAGTTGAAGCGCCAGGCCCAGGTGAACAATGATCTAAGGATCATGGAGTGCTTGGTAAAGGACTAGATGATCTTGTAGGTCCTTTTCAACCTAATGTATCTATGAATCTATGACAACTCTGCAGCCCCTGCCCCTTTTTTGGGGAAGGAGATGTTGGCGGGGCTGGAGTGGGGAGGGCACATCTGCAGCTGGGAAGGTTCTGCAAGCCCCATGCCTTTGTGTTCTTCTCCAGGTGCACCAGGACAGAATGAGTGCGAATGAATACCTGCTGCAGAGTTTGACATACCTGCAGGATTCCCACACTTCTGTGAAACAAGAGGCTGTATTTTTCATTGGTGAGCCCAACCCCTGGGTCCCTCTTTGGGCCCTGCCCTGGCAGCAAGGCACAATGCTGCAGCCCCCAGATACACCCTACCCGCACCAGTAGCCCCGATGGGTGACTCACTTAAGTTCCCCCTCAGGCACAGTCCCTGCCTGGGTGTGCAGGAGTGGAAGCAGCTGGGCTGGCTGGGCTGCAGCCTGTGCTCCTGGGATCGTGTTGGGGAGCGGCGATCTGATGGGATCTCTTTACCTAGGGGTGTTTTTGTTTCACTACTGGGACCAAAGTGACCAAGAGCAGAATAAGATCTACAATGGTGAGTGAGGAGAGTGCTGGGGCTGGGGGCAGAGGATAGAGCCCAAGCAGTGTGCATCCCTGCCTTACCCTGCTCCGAGGAATTGCTGCAGGGGCAGAGGAACATTCTTGGGGCAGATGGAGCAATCCTGTGCTGTGGCTTCTAGCTGATCCCTTTGACTTACATGCTCCTCCTGGCCTTGAAAAGCAATGGGTGGGGCTGGTGTGCTGTGGAGGTGGTGCTGCTGGTAGGTCTCCGCAGGTTGGTGGATTTCATGTGTGCTCTGTTTCCTTCTGTGGCAGCCCTCTATCCTTTGGAACAAGACGCCGATGTGATAGTCCGCACTCTGGCAACTAAAACAATACTAAGACATCAAACAATATTGACACGGAGATGGCGAAGGCAGCGGGCAAAATCAGCATGGGGGAGGCTTGCCAAACTGTGCTGCTGGACCTGCAAAGCCAGCAAAAATGCCTCTGACTGAGGAAAACTTGAATTACAAAGCTGTTCCACCCTTGGTGTCCTCCTTTGCTGAGCTTTCAAAAGAAAGAACGAAGACAAGCAAAGACCTGTACTGAACTCTGTGAGAACTGTGAGAAAAGAACTGATATCGCCATCCATCTGGAGTCATTTCTGTGGGACCTCATTTAAAAAGATTGCTCCCGTAGCACTGAACTTCTTTACAAAGATCTACTGGAGACGACTTTCCTGTAGTCATTAACAATTAGTTGCTTCTTTACAAATACCTATGTATAAAATATTTAATAAAAAAAATTAAAATAAGCTCTTTGGGTTTCTTGTTTACCTTTTCATAATAGTCTGAAGTAAATGGCATTAGTAGAAATTAATCTGGACCCAATAAATGTTGCTTCCATTCCAGATCCTGTTCTTTTGGCTCTATTGTACTTCATTTTCTTCTTTCTTTCTCCGTAGTGATGGGGAGTAACTCTAGCAGTAAGGAGAGTAATAGATTTAAGTGCAACGTGTTCACTCCACAGGAAAAACCCACTCAAATGCTCATGTACGAGTATCATCTTCATCAGATTTCTATAGGTGCAACTCTCCTTCACTGAGAATATGCTGCCTTTAATCAAGCATCCTTTTCATTTACAGTCTTCTTCTCCATTTCAAAATGAGCACTTGGGACAGACATCTATACGTCTTCCTGTCTCTCACAGACCTGCAGCTTACACATGCTACCAATCTAAAAGCACGTTTCATTTGATCTGCTGCTATGGAGCAACATTCATTCTATCAATGGAAAGCCACAGTGTAGGAACACAGTAGAAGTGCAGTACGACTGCTACTGAGGCAGCTGGACTGAACGACTAATACAAAACAGAATACGAGGCACCCAATGTTTTTAGGACACGGGAACAATAAGTTCTAAGGACAGTAAAGACAGATAATGAATACTATTTCTTCACACCATTTACTGTGCACGGTCATTTCAGAACCATGCTGGAACAACTGTACTTTCTTCAATGTTTTCCATCATTATGCCTCTCCAGCTCTGTAAGCTGCACCTCAAACTTTTGAATGTCTACTTGATGCTTCGTAGTAACTTTCCATTTAAATGAGAAACAGATATGACATATTTGTATTTATTATACCAAGTTGAGTTCTCTGGAAGGGTAATATCCACCTCCTGCAAATAGAGAAATTTTCTTTGACAGAAAAGAAATATGTTAGTACATACTATACTATGCCTTCTTCACATCTGTCTTCAATAGACAGAACAGTTGTCCACATGGTACTTGCCCTGACCTGGAAGTCCGGGACGGAGAGCATAATACACCCCATGTGATCCAAGCAGAGACGATCAGAGATCCACTCCTCCATCTGAACTGCCACAACTCCATGGGACCAGATGGGATCCACCCAAGGGTGCTGAGGGAGCTGTCAGAGGTGATTGCCGAGCCACTTTCTGCCATCTGTCAGCATTCCTGGTTATCTGGAGAGGTCTCACAAGATTGGAGGCTTGCCGATGTGACTCCCATCTACAAGAAAGGCCATAAGGAAGACCCGGGGAACTACAGGCCTGTCAGCCTGACCTCGGTATCAGGGAAAGTTATGGAGCAGATGATCTTGAGGGAGATCACACAGCACATGCATGGCAATAAAGGGATCAGACCCAGCCAGCACGGGGTCACCAGGGGCAGGTCGTGCTTGTCCAACCTCATCTCCTTCTATGACTGGGTGACCAGACAGGTAGATGAGGGAAAGGCTGTCGATGTAGTCTACCTGGACTTCAGCAAGGCCTTTGACACGGTCTCCCACAGCATTCTCCCAAGGAAACTGGCAGCCCGTGGTGTGGACAGGTTCACTCTTCTCTGGGTGGAGAACTGGCTGGAGGGCCGTGCCCAGAGGGTAGTGGTTAATGGAGTTAAGTCCAGCTGGCATCCTGTTACGAGTGGTGTCCCCCAAGGGTCGGTATTGGGGCCCATCTTGTTTAATATCTTTATTGATGACCTAGACGAGGGAATTGAGTGTATCCTCAGTAAGTTTGCAGATGACACCAAGCTGGGAGGCCCCAGCACTGAGGAGCTCCCTGGTGTCTTTTGTGGGGGTCCCAGGAACCTCACCACGGCCACTGTTCTGTCAGACGAGGAGCTGCAGGAGGAGCTGGCGCAGGCAGCGGCAGCGGGCCCCTCCACCCAGGGCAGTCACCGCTCCCGTGGGGGCCCCCAGACTGCCCCAGAGAGGAAGGCCAGCAGCAGCCCCCAGGGCTCGGCCCTGCCCCGAAAGAGGCGGCCCCAATAGTGGCAGTGGGCTGGCACCCCACTGCCGGGCAGACAATGGCTCAGGTGGACTGGGAGGAGAACATTGACTTCTCAGTCTGCTTCTGAGAGAAGAAAAAAATAAAAACAAAATAAAGTCTTTTGTAGTGACAAGGCAGTTAGGGTTGCTGTCCCTACCCATTCTGGTTTTTCCCTTTTCTGGTCCGAGGGAAGGCTATAGAACCCTACTTTATTTCCACAGTCAGAAACCAGCCAGTCATGACAATGCTAATAAAACAAGTCTGACAACGCTAATAAAACTTAAAAATTAGCATTTTGCAATTGCCAAGAAAAAAAAAAAAGAATAACAAAAACATCAAGGAGAGATGGAGTCCAATATAAACCATTCTAAAATATCGTTATAAGAATATTTTGGAAGATATAAATCCCCAATTTTTATTGCAAATAAATCTCCATCTGTACATATACTGTCCCTGCTGAAGCATTTCAAAGGGCTCGTCTGCCTGAGAAGTTCCCCTGCTGCCCCCAGAGGCACTTCAGCCGTCCTTCCACTTCATTGCAGCCACCGGCAAAAGTCACTCCCACTTCCTTATAAAAGCAGCACTTTCACCGACAGTCAGCTCTCTAGCAACCATTACACACAGCACATAGTTTAACAGATTTAATAAGGCACTGATTATATACAATTTCAGAAGACATCCAAGTATAATATTGATATGGGGTGGATCACAGGGCTGCAAAGTTGCGGAGACATTCTGTAATCCATTGGCGTTTAACATTACAGCTCGCCAGCCGACAGGATCTCTGTCAAGTACATAATTTAATTAATTAATTAATTAATTAATTAAAGGGCTACCCGCAGCTTCATAAAGAGCTGGACCAAGGGCCTGCAACAACTGCAAAGAGATGACGAACTCCATCAGGTTCTTACTACTCTCCAATACACCACCACTGGCGGTCACGTGGTAATTACAGGGATCTTGCTACAGCACACTGGGCAATCTTCCAGGCCTATATCTCCACTGCATTCAGAGCCACTGCAGCTTATCAGACTGACTATTAACTTGGTCCTTGCTACAAATGTTTCTACACCTTTTCTCAGGTCTTGGAAGCCATATTATTTCATATTTCAGGTGTTTAATAAATACAGCAGTAAGACATACTGACAAAATTGTTGCTCCTCCTATAGCCCCTTGTTGAGGAGCCACGCTCAGTTTGAACAGTGCCCCGTCTGGGCAAAATGTGAGAAGACATTTGTCCTAGAAGTGCCAGCACACCAATAACTATACTGGCTACAGCATCTGCATTCAAGGCAGGATCTGAGAGCTAGAGGAGTCACTTCCCAGCTCGCATCAAGAAGTATTTGTGCACTGGCTGTCCAATGATTAAAATAGGGAAAACCGGAAGGCACTTGTTGCCTTGGCATCCTCAGGAGGGCAAAGAGATGGGACACTGCAAGGCTGATGGCCCAGAAACACCAGGGAGGTGGTTCCCTTTCCTCTGTTCCAGCTCATCGGCACTTCTGGCATCAAGTGCAGTAACATCCTTCTCTGAAGCCAAAAAATTATCTGTGTTTTTGCACTTTAGTTTGATTTCATACAAAAGAACGTGCAAAAGTCCCCAGTAATGGCTGCTGAGCCCCCGGAGCTAAAACAGAGTAAGAGCTTTCAGGCTGTTTATTGTTCTGTCCTACCCCAAAACATGTCTACCTTTTGCTAACAGTGGTAATTTATCATGTTTAGAGAGGCATTTCCAGTTTAGTGGATTATTATGCCATGTAAGATCCAAGCGCTATTTGCTATGGTCTCAGAAAGTATCTCTGAAAGCATTTCTGTTTGGTTCGTTTTTGACCTATCAGAAATCCTAAATTCTCCATATTTGCATTGTATAACGTTGTCAGAGGAAAAGAGATGGAATCTTTGTGTACAAAACAACGACATGTATATGTATTTACTAATGAAATTACATACAACAACTGTTAATGCACAAATACAGCTGAATGTCTATACCTGCAGCTTCTCTTCCCCTGTTCCTGGTTTTCAGCTCTGGTACACACAACCTTGGGCACTTGTGAGCTGCTTCTAAAAGGAGCCATGGACGATCTTCTCAGAAAAGCAAAATATGTCAGATTTCAACTGGGACCCACAACTCTTCAGAAAAAGGATGAAAGCCATTGCTCTACATTAATAATGGGGAGCTGGGCCCAGGTATTCAGAGTTCACATCAAACATTACTATTTCTAATTATCTTATTTCTCCTATAAATGTACCAAGAGCCTGTAGTTCTGGGCACTGCTCTTCTGGAGACATATGGGTTTAGACTTTAAGCAGTTGTTGAACAAAGTTAATCTCACTCTGAAGCAAGACTCTTCCATATCAGAAATCCTTCACATGTTTGTTATTATGCGAGTCCTCCAAAATATTTTCTAGCAGAAATACTTGGCACAAGAAAAGCAGTCCTAACGTAGTTATTCAGATTAAAAAAAAAAAAACAAACAAACAAGACCAAGAGGCTAGTGATGCATCATATCCCAGAATATAACGCAAGACTCAGACAAACCAGTAGTGGGAGGACCATTTGTAGTTATCGACTTGGCTGTCAGCGTGAAAACCTCAAGAGGGCTGTAAGTGTAGGGTTGGCTGCCTTTGGTTTTTTATATTTGCTGGTTCAGCTATGACAATCAAGGGATGTTGTTGTTCAGTTTGACTAAGCAGACTAACTCTACTGATTTCATTTCTCCAGTTTTGTTTGCCTTATCTCAATCCATTTGGCTGATAACTAGGTATGGCAAGAAGCAATGGCATTTTCTTCGACAGTTTTCTTCTCCAAATACAAACTCGTTCATCTTCAACACCACTGAAACCAGACACGCGTACTCAAAAGAATACTCCAGCTACAAATCCTTGGCATGCCATGCAAAGCCAGCACTTGGCCCACAGACTGGCACGCTAGTGTCAGTTGCTAAATGCATGGCCAAACAAGTCAATGCTTGATTTTTCTTTCTTCACTCTTTTTAAAGTGTCCACTAAAGGACAAAAGACACCATGCTTTCCTTCAGCCCCGTTGTAGGTCGCATATTGAATTTACCTACAGTTCTTGGTTGCTTCATATCAAAAACAGATTCTCTTTGTTATTCACCTCCCTCCAGGAAATCCTGCCCTTGATTTTAGTGCTGTTTTCAGAGGAAACAGGTTCAGGTTCAAGAAACTGTGGGCTAGATTTGTTTATTTATTTTAAAAGAAGTCTAAGGCTATTTTGAAAGTTCATACACAGCCAGGAGTGACATAACCTTTCTAATGCATGCTCCTAACAATAAGCAGTAGGAATTTCAAAGCACACTCAGAACTGGCTTTATTTTTTGGGTGTTTTTTCTGTCTTGTTTTGTTTTTGTTTTTTGCTTCAATTCACTCTAACAGGAACTGGATTTGACAATTGAGCAAGAGGTTAAAGGAAATCCAGGTAGCCTTCTCTAGCTCGGGACTTGAGGCAACATAAGGCACAAGTCTCTTCCCCCTGCTTCCTGGTTTATGACCAGCACTGCCTGGACTTCTCAGGCAGCATCCTGATCACAGCAGACAGATACAGTCAGGCCTACAGAAGTCAGATTCTCTGTCTCAGCCCTCCTGCTCTCCCAAGGCTCTCTCGCCTTCCTACACAGTATGAAAAAACAATAATAACAAGGTTCTGTTTTGATAGAGACAAAGTGGTTGTTCAAATAGTTCTGCTAATTTCACAAAGATGTGTGATTATGTTTCACATATGGCTCTGTGCCTTTTAATAACAGAAATTGAACACACATTTCAAGACACAAGTTTTGTTGATAGGCTGCCAACAGACCAGAGTAACTGTTTGCCTTTTGGTTTTAATTACTCTAAAGACAGCCCAGGGATCATTTACCCAGAGCTAATCAGTTTATGGGCTCTTTAGGAAGCAAGATAAGCCCACAGATGTGACAGCAAGCAGTGTGGGGGTCAGAGCTACCACAAGGACCTATGCCCAGGAGGATGAGAAGTGGAAGGGAAGGGATACGCTGCAGCCTCAGGCCTCAGCAATTATCACATGGCTGTCAGGACAGCTCTGCTCTGTGTAAACACCTCTGTTTTCTCCAGAGGGGACTCTGATCTTGAGAGCACCGTCCACAGGCACTGAAGTTATTCCTGGATGATAACACCAAAAGGTGGGCAGGAATCTGGCCCCTTCAACGCCCGCTGCGTTACGTGATGCCCAGTATTATCTCTTTAAGAGTGCTACTGGCTACACATTCTAGCCAATGAGAAATATTTTGGGGATTAAACATAACCAAGTTATTGTATAAACTCCAGAAACATCTTGAAGGTAAAAGATGATTTTATCCAGAACATCAAGATTATGGAGGGAGATCACTGGAAGCCCTAAAAGGTAGAAGCCAAGACCGTCTTAGGTTTCAGAGGTAACTGCAGATCTTAAGCACCCAAAAATGCAACAGGTTGACTCCCCTGCACTTGGAGAGGGTCGGAGGCCTGTAGCTCCACAGACACTTACACAGCCACCCCTCCAGGTGGGGCACAAGGAGAACTAGATCTTCCTGCAGCTCAAGCAAACCTTGAGGAAGAAAGAGTCAGGCCTGCCACATCTGAAGTTTCTCCTTCTTTCAAGAGACCCTATCAATTTTGCAGAGGTTTTCAGCCCATTATCACATTACAGGTAGACAGTTGTCATAAAGCATTAGACCTAAGCGAGGCTGACAGCATAACTGCAGGCTTGCTCCAGGCTCGGCAGTCTGTGCAGCACCTGCAGGCACAGGACCAGAGCAAGCTCCATCAAGAGACAGGTTGGCGTAATCTGCGGCGAATCACTTTGAATTGCTGCCTTTAATTGACAGGGCACTCAAGACCTGGTCTGCAATATAGACAAAAACCTCAAAGTACGTATGTGCACACACACTCCTGCCAGGAACTTGCTTGCCCTCAGATGAGCAATTGTTAGAGACCCAGATTTTTTTTTTGTTTAATAGAGTTATGTGTTTTGCTCTGCTCATCATCATCACAGGAATAAGCAAGAGCAATGTTTCTCTACAGAACTGATGTCAATAAGCAGGTGTCAAACTTCCTTGGTCAGGTAATGAGGATTTATTTTATTTTTGCTGCCCCCCACATCACCTCTTAAGCAAGTTCTCACCTCCTTGTGTCCCAAGGTAAGGTGCAAGCTGCACGCCTCTGTTGGCTTCAAGGTTTTTTGTTTGATTAATGCCAAGATTTAAAAGAACTTTTAAGCCCAACCTCTTACTTATGCTATGCCAGAAGAAACTGAAACCGAAAGTGCTTAAACGCCTAGGCTGTGTGCTGCCAACGTAGCCTGTGGAGAGTCCAGAAGACAAAGGAAATGCAGGCCTTAGAGGCCTGTTAGCATTCTCATGGTTTTAATTAAAATTTCCAAAAAAGATTGCTGAAAAGATTAAGGGGCAACATTGAGAGCATGCTTCAGGGAGCATTTGCTGTTGAGCTGACTCCTTTTTCTGCCACAGATGCAGTTGTTTGCTTCTTGGTGAGAGGCCAGCTGAGAGAAAAACCATGAAGTGATCATGTGGCTGAAGTCGTTTCCATGACCAGACAAACCCTCCTTTTTATTGTTAGAGTCTGCAGGGCCCAGACTCCAGTACCTGACCAGACCAACAGCTGCAATCGTAGAGCCACAGCACCTAGCTAGGGCTGCCCGCCGCAGCTGAGCCAGCTCTGCCTTCCTCAGCAGCCCAGGGCAGCAGCCCGACCCCTTCAGCACCTGTCGAGCTCCACGTGTTCATTTCAAGGGCTGACTTGTAAGAGGGACCACCAGCAATAAATGTCAGAATCGGTTCAGGACTTGGTTTAAAGGCATTTAGATAGAAGAATAATTGCACAGGGATGTGGTTTACTCTGGAGAAATAAAGGCTGTGTTTAAATGTCTGAAATTCCTAGTGACTGATAATTGCAACCTCAATAGAATGCACAAATAATGTCATTAAAGCATTTCCAATCAAAAGGTATTATTTTTGGTTTAAAACAGATGCAGTAGTCAGTATTTAGAAGGAAGACGTCTGGGCAGGCTCACCTCTGTTTCAAGGGAAGAGAAAAACTACTGGAACAGTAGTTTCCATCGCGCACCTGGACTCATTTCACGACCACCTCATCCAAATATCATGTGACCAAGCCTGTGCCAACACCAACACAGCCCAGCGTGTTGAGCTCCTGCCCATATGTACTGCAGAAATTGAAGGATTTCTTCACTGGGGTGCAGGAGCTCCTGCAGACTGCGCTTGGAAAGAAGGCCTAAACAGTCGCATGGAGCACAGCAGGATGCAGCGCACAACCCTTTTCTGTCAGGGTAATGCCTCATGGCAGCACCAGTGCCAAAGCTCTCCTCTGTCCTGTTTTCGTCTTCTGTCCTATATGCCCATAAACATTGAATTTTACTGAGTTATACAAATAAAGGTTTTCATTTTCACAGCAATCCGTGTCTCTGCTCAGTTCAATCTCCCGTGCCGGGCAAAGACTTCCATACCTGGCACGTGCAAAATGAGGCTGTGTGCAGACTGCAGGCCAGCACCGGGAGAGAGCGGCCCACGAGGGCTGAAACCATGTACAGTCAGTGTGTGCTGATGTAGCGACTGTGTTTGTTGGTGTGCAGTCATTGGGCACTGCTGTGCAGTCAGAGTGTCGGTGTGCACTCAGTGTGTGCTGGTGTGCAAGCAGTGTGTCAGCGTGCAAATCAGTGCATCAGTGTACAGCCAGGGGGTGTTGGTGTGTGCTCAGTGTGCATCAGTGTGCAGATTGCTTGTGTCAGCAAGCTTCGGTTCGGAGAGCAGAAAGAGAGAGCGCCTCTGAACCGAGGGGATAAGGAAGTTCTGCTGCATCTGTGTGAATCACAGAACCATAGAAACACCAAGGTTAGGAAAGATTTCAAACTCATCCAGTCCAAACCTCCTCCTGGCACCAATATTTCCCACGTCCCTCAGTGCAACGCTGAAATGGATCTGGAACATCCCCTCCCTTGGCAGCCTGACTGGGGATCCAGGTTCCAGTACCCAATTACTCTTTTGGAGAATGTTTCCTTATATCCATCCTGAACCTCCCCTGGCACAACCCGAGGCCGTTCCCTCCCATCCCATCATTAGTTCCATGGGAGCAGAGGCCAACCCCCGCTGGGTCTCAGCCCAGAGATGCAGCCTGACCAGACCCCTCTGTAGGGCCTTTATGCACATTGACATCTCCTTCCAGCTCGGTGTCATCTGCAAACATGCTGAGGGTGCACTCGATGCCCTCATCCAGTTCATCAATAAAGACAGTGAACAGGAAAAGATAAAAAAGTTATCCTGTAAAAGATAAGGACTGTTGGAGGAAGGAAGCGACCCTGGAGGACCATCCCGGTTCTAGGAGGAGCTGGTTGGCGTGGAAGACCGCCAAGGGGTCTGTATCTGTTGGGTGGTCATTGGCAGTGGATAGGAGAATGATTTTGGGAACACACTGAATATGCGTTACATGAAAAAATACAATCATTCTTTACGAATGACTGACTGGGGGAGCGGTTTGGGAGAGTTATCCCAGCGCTACCCCAGCGCTGCCAGTAACAGTACCTGCTTAATGGTCAGACAACTTTTGATGTTAAGTCTCTGTTGAGTGCCCCTCCAGAAAGGTCACTCCACTGGTTAAATTCAGACGGCAAGGACTATCAATTGGTACAATATTTGAAGGCAATTGCTAGAACTGTCCAAGATAGAGCTACCTGAAGTGAGGTTGTAGTGAGCTGAGGTCGGCCTCTTCTCTCGTGTGGCTAGTGATAGGACCAGAGGGAATGGCTTCAAGCTGTGCCAGAGGAGATTCAGGCTGGATGTTAGGAAATACTACTACTCTGAAAGAGTGGTCAGGCACTGGAATAGGCTGCCCAGGGAGGTGGTGGAGTCACTGACCCAGGAGGTGTTCAAGGTATGCTTGGACTTTGTGTTGAGGGACACTGTCATGGTTTTGAGATTGAGAGCTAATGCTCTTGGTCTAGTAGTGGTTAGGAGCTGGCGCTCTCACTGCTGCAGCCCGGGTTCGATTCCCGGTCAGGTATACCCAGCACGCAGCTAGAGCATTAACTCTTCAACTCCCAACACACCACATGATGTCATGATGTGGAATATCAACAACACAACAAAAACCACAAAACCGTGACAGACATGGATTAGTGAGAGCTATTGGTGATGGGTGAATAGTTGGACTGGATGACCTTAAAGGTCTTTTCCAACCTTGTTGATTCTGTGATTCTATGATATACACCTGGTGGTGCCAAATCCATACACTTTAATAACCCAGTTAAAGAATGAGGAGGTGGGGTTTACCAATCTGGATTTGAAGGCTGCCTTTCTCTGCCCGGTTTTGCCAAAAGTTAAAACCCCAGTATGGGGAGAAAAGACTCGGTTAACCTGGACAGTGTTACCGAGGGTCATGAGAACAGCCCAGTGATGTTTGAGAACCAGTCAGCGTGGGAGCTCGAGACTTGGGATCCTCCATCCCAAGGTGGAACTGTACTGCAGTACATGGATGCCACAGGAACAAAAGAGGACTGTGTAAATTGGACTGTGAGTCTGCTGAATTTTCTTGGATTAAATGATGATCAAGTTTCTCAACAGAAAGCGCAACTGATCAAAGAGGACTTGGAACAGAACAGGAGGAAGTAATTTGCTGAACACCCAGAACACCAACGCGGAGCTCCCTCTGATCCAGCAGTGTGACTGCTTGGAGACCATCTATGCCAGTCAGCCAGACCTAAAGGAGGAACCATTGGATGGTGCTGAGGATTCCTGGACTCATCGACGGAAGCAGTTTTAGGAGACCTAGAAACCATAAGACAAGATATGCATTACAAGGCAGGGGACTATTCAACTAATCCAGAGGATTGAGTGTATGTTAAGAATTCCTCTGGTGACTCGTTAGAAGAAAAGTGGGGTGGACCCTATCAAATCCTGCTCTCCACTTATACAGTGATCAAGATCAAGGAAGCACCTTTGTGGGTACGCTACTCGTGGATCAAGAAGGCTCCAGGCACTCAGTGGACTTCTGCCATCAAAGAAGTGCCTTGACACTTTTGATAAGATAAAAAAATAAAACTAAATGTTTGTATATTCTGGATAACTTTAACTTTGGTTTTAGCTTAGCAAGAGGATATGTATGTGCAAATGGCTCAGAAAAATAGCACAAGGTTTTAGTCTTTCAGATTGGTATGTACTGTCAAGCCTCAGGGGGAAAGAGACACTAGGACATGTAATCCTGAGTAGAAATTGGGTGGAGAATGCATGAACTGGGACAGGAAGGAGGTTGAACTGTACCTATGGACAAGATATGGAAAAAACCTTAGGCCCTAGGTTCATCCTACAGGGATGAGAGAAGGGTAATATATCACAGGAACCAATCACATTCTAGTCAAGAGGTAGGGATTTTAAGTACGACTTCAAGGAACACAGTACAGGGAGTTTGTTTTACCATAGCAAAGGCGTCACAAAGTGCAGACTGGGACCAGGAAAATGGAGGTTATGCAGACATAGTAGGGCAAGAAGAGAATTTTTGAATACAGTGTTACCGTATGGTGCTGCTGGAAAGGTCTGGCAAATAAAGCACCAAGTGCAGTTGCTGCTTGCAACTCAATGGGGGAAGTCTGTGAAGATAAGGAGACAGATTTGCTGGCAACATAATGTAATCTCTTTAACATCTGGAAATTTACTTTTAGCTTTAATCCTATGACCACTGGAGATGTCACTTACTTTGGAATTTCAGTCCATATCTTTGGAATGTGATGAATATGAATGTGTTATGCCTTTAAATGTGTAGTTGTTTCTCTCCTCAGTGTGCACATTTGGCGGAGGGATCCCCCATGCATCCAGCACTGTAATAAAGGGAACACCTGCTTGACATATTTCATTGGTGTGTCAGGTTACTTTGTCAGATTTCTCGGCATCAACTTATGGTTTTGTTCATTTTTAAATAGAAAGCTTTCTGGGATATGTATATATGCACACACTATTTTCTTTTTTCTGATCAGGATGAGACATAAGTTCATAAGTTCATAAGTTCATAAGGTTGGAAAGGACCTATAAGATCATCTAGTCCAACCATCCTCCTATCACTATCTCTACCCAACTACTAAACTAAGTCCTTTAGCACCTCATCTAAACGCTTCTTGAACAGCGCTAGGGATGGTGCCTCAACCACCTCCCTAGGCAGGCCATTCCAGTGCCTGACCACTCTTTCAGAAAAGAAATGCTTCCTGAGGTCTAATCTAAATCTTCCCTGGCGCAACTTGTGGTAACATGATAGTAGTGGGCTTCTCATAGGCATGCTTGATCGCAAACTTCCTGAGGTCCTTCTGCCCTTAGGCACACCATGCACTCCTGGAGCACACCCCAAGTTTGCAGATTTGCTCTATGGCATGACAGCACTTAAACTGATGAGCCTAATTGTAATGTAGCATGGGAGTTCAGACGTGAAGACTTTATAGTTGAGAGTGTTGTGTGGTGAGAAAAGCCCAAATACCAGAAATTAAAGGTATAAAAAAGCACCGACACTTAGCTAAGTGCAGTATACCCAACCTGTGGCCAAAGGAATGCTTTGAGTTGGGAAAGACCTCAAAGGTACAGGCACGATGCCCTGTAGACAGGGACACCTCTCACAAGACCAGGAGAAGGAGCTGTGTGACACTGATGCATCAATATTTGTGGAACCACATAAAGCTATTAGAGAGTGTCTGAAGGAGGGCTACAAAGATGGAGAAGGATCCGGAGGGGAAGATGCCAGAGGAGGCTGAGCAGCTCTTCACAGGGCGTGGTGGGGCAGTGCTGAGCTCTGCTCTCTGTGACAGCAACAGGGCTCGTGCTCTCAGATCTATGATCTGATTTTTGGCTGGTCATGTGTAGAGCCAGGAGCCCAACAAGGTGGTCATTATGAGTCCCTTCCAACTCAGGATATTCTCTGATTCTCTGATTGAATAAACATTACCAATCATATTCCACAACATATACAAATTTAAAAAATAACAAAAAAAGGGTTTCCTCCCTCAGACTTTACCTTAATAAGATATATCACTCAAAGGAGTGAGTGAGAAGGATGTTTTGCACACGTAAACACACAATTTAAATTTGCTTTTGCACTTTTTCTTTTGCAATTTATTGTGAAAAGTATTAAAGAACATTTCTCAGTTATATGCGATAAGGAACAATCATTACTCCATCAAAGCTATTAAGTCCACAAAACCAGGCAGACACTTCAGACAGAGCCCATGGGTGGGATGCTCATGTCCCAGCCCTGAACCACTTGACCAGAACTGGGGTGAGATTTGCCTAGTCCAACCTCTTAAAAAGTGGCCCATGGGACACGTATGGGAGTCACAGCAGTTGGAGCATATTGAGGTTCATAGGTTCATAGGTTCATAGGTTCATAGGTTCATAAGGTTGGAAAGGACCTACAAGATCATCTAGTCCAACCATCCTCCTATCACTATCCCTACCCAACTACTAAATCCAATCCCTTAGCACCTCATCTAAGCGCTTCTTGAACAGCGCTAGGGATGGTGCCTCACCCACCTCCCTAGGCAGGCCATCCCAGTGCCTGACCACTCTTTCAGAGAAAAAATGCTTCCTCAGGTCTAATCTAAATCTTCCCCGGCGCAACTTGTGGCCATTCCCTCTCGTCCTGTCGTTATTGATCAGGGAGAAGAGGCCCACCCCCTCCTCACCACAACCCCCCTTCAGGAAGTGGGAGGTAAAAGTTATAATTATGTTGAGCATTATTTAGTATTTGTCACTGAATTTCAATTTTTCTTTAATATAAATCTATGAAGACATTTTTGAATATAAAATCAGGGCTATAGTAAGATATTTGAAAAAAACAGTAACTTCACAGAAAAATATGTGGGTAATTTTTAAGAAAACTTTAAAGAAGGAAACATGCAGAACTGTATTTCATAGAAACCAGTGGAATTTTAATATTAAAATATAATTCATAAATCTTATAAAATCATGTCCGAGATACTGATTGTAGGTTTTCCTTGCTGGTTTCCATTACAAAATTATGACTGGGTGGAAATTGGCCTGTTTTCTAAAGTTTGCATTTCTTCAGGATGAAACAACATCCATCACTTATTTGCCCATTACAGTGTACAGTACCAAACGCCATCAAACAAGTAAATGAACAGGGATGCAACAGAAGAGCTGCACGTTCAGTATGTAGCGGAACAGGTAATGGCATGACCCTAGCCAAATGTACTCATCAATCCCACCCAACTCAATAAGGAAGCGTGTCAGTCAGCCCCTAACTGCTCTGCAGGCGAACCAAAGCACACTGCCCGCCTCTCCGCCTCTCCTATTGGCCAGCCGTTCCTTCAGCCCCTCCTCTCATTGGTTGCCGCTGTTGCCTGTCATATTCACGCCCACGCCCTGGTCTTCTTTCCTGGGGAGCTCTGCCCCCATGATTGGCCACATGCTCATGCCCTCCCCCTAGTCTGAGCAGAATCAATTGGCTGCTGTTGCTGTCACTCAAGGCCCGGGAGGAGTGACGATTGGCTCTCCATTGGACAAGAGGGCTCAGCGGCCTGCTCTGCGCATGCTCAGAATGGGTTGTGGTGCCCGGGCAGCCATGCTGAGTGAGGGCAATGGCCGCGTGACGTCACGTGAGCTGAGGAGGCAGTCGCGCGGTGCTCGGGATGGGGTGACATAGGTCCTTGCCGGGCTGCCGTGCTGGGGGGGGCCCGTGGGGCTCAGGGGGCACGCGCTGTTCTGTGGGGTGCTCCTCTGAGACTCGGGAGACGGCTCCGAAGGGAGAAGCAGGAATGCATTTCACACACAGGTGGCCCTCGTGCTGTGTCACGAGGATCAGAGCGGACCCCTTTGCTTTCTGAACTCCTCAGAGCAAAGAGCTGGACAAAATTGGTGTTACTGAATTTAAAGGCGGATCAAAAATCAGTGTGACAGGGAAGAAATACACAGCTGGATAGATGAATGAGTCAGATGGATACTCATTGTAGGCTTTAGGAGAAAAATATCAGGACGTGGCTGTTTTTGTTTAGGTCATATAGGGCAGAGAGTCCATCTGGCACAACAAAACGCAGATCTTGCTGTCTCTGGGCTTGAAAGTAACTTTCAGTGCACTCAGGATTGTACCAGCCCCTTACAGCTGTGTCTTGCTTGGGTTTTATACCCTCCTATTACTTCTGTGTGAATATGGAGTTTGCATAGCTGGCCCGTTGCTTTTCCCTGTTTGGAGAAGAGCAGCCAGGGTTACCCGTGAAGTCCTTCAGATGCTCACTTGGATGGAAATGCATCATGTAAGGTACAGGACTTGACAGTGCTGTTCCTCTGCAGGGTCTGTGTAGAGCTGGGATGGGCATCTCCTGCTGCTCCACTGGAAAGGGCTGTACCAAAAAGGCTGAGCTGAATGCTGTTTCCATTACTTTGACAACTTAGAAGAAGGTAAAACTGGTGTAATTTGCATTTGTGCTCATAAAACCTTTTTGGTATGTTAAAGGTTTCCTGTGTTTAAAGAAAAACCTATTAAAAAGGCATGTTGGTGATACGAATAATACGTCCTAATGTCTCATACCGACATCCAGCACCTCTGAGGTTTTTAGCTGTGATTTCACTCTGATTTCATGGCAGCAGGGATGTGGAGGTAGCACACTAGATGCACTTTGTCAAGAGAAACATTGTCTGCATCCACAATTTTCCTAACATCTAATTTAAAGTGCATCTTGAATTTTTGGGAAGAGAATTTCTCAGCAACTGTGAGATGCTGGAAGCATGCGATCACGTGGTGCTGGTCCATCTTATGCTCCATCAGTCCTGGTTAGACCAGCACCAGATGCTGCACATGATCTTATAGCAACTCTGGAACACTGCAGCATTATTTGTTTCCTTCTGGCGACTCATAGGCTCACAGGGAGTAATATAAGTGTTTCATAGGTACCAAGTTGGGAAGATCTGCTCTCCAGTGTAAGATACAGGCCGTATTCCTGTCTTGGGTCAACACTTCAGCTTGTACAGGGGTAGAAGCTGAATTTCAGTTTATGTAATGCTTCAGTTAATGTACAGCTTCATTTCCGTTTATGGGTTTAACTAGGAACCAAACTGCAGTGCTGAAGAAAGGAGCATGCTTGGTGCAGCAAAACCTTCTTCTGACGTGGAGAAATCCACTAGTTCTGTGCAGTGTTCTACCAGACATAGGCTAAACTAGGGCAAGCACCTGGAGGAGAGCATTTCACATGCTGATATTCACGTTCTGACTATACAGGTATGATGTTATTTAGCAGGCTCAAACTTAGTTTTATAGTTAGCAATGACAAGATCAAATCATAGCTGTTGTCATACTGACACCGTGGTGTAGCTATTACCTTCCCAGTGTCCTCTGTTCACTATTTTACTGACAGTGCCAGTAACAAGCTTGTGGCAAAGGATGTGTATGTTAAGTGCTAGGCAGACTTTTAAAGAAAGCAAGAGCTTGAATTCTCCATTGTTTAGATGTATTTCTTCAAACAGTTCTGATCTCCTTGAGCTGTTATGGTGATGCAGAAAACAAAAGCAGCCCATGCTTTTGTGGGGTAATTAAATGCATGCATCCCAAGAAGAGACCTGTCATTTTTTAAACCATTTTTTAAAATGCTGTCAGATGCCATTTTAGGTAGATGGAGTAAAACACCTCAGAGTTGTTTATAGCTTTTTCTATCGGAAGCTTTCAGTATTAAAGTTTCTTTATGGGTCATGCATTTAAGTACATTATGTTCAAAGCAAGCAGTAAGTAGAGTGCTGCAGTCATGACAAAAACTTCTAAATCTGCATTTAAGGAAAAAGTCCTCTTTAGGTTTTCTCTTTGTTTGCTCTAATGGTGAAAGAAGGGGAATTGCATCTTTACTGTCTCCAAATATTTCATGTATTTACTGTATTTCAGTCGTGAGAACACTGAAAACCAGAAGCGATGCAAAAGCTGCAGAATGAGGCCTCGAAGAAAATGTGAGAAGAAAAACAGTGCATGTTGGCACATCCTCAAATGCTCCTTCAATCTCTGTAAAAAAGGAAATATCTGATATCATTTTTGATAACGCTTAGAACTTGGCTTGGTGTCATTGGCTTCTGATTTGTGTGTGCCATATTAAGGTGTTGTACTGAAGATGTGTTCCCCTTTAATTTTTCTGTGTGCTTGCCTACCTTCGCTCTTTTGTGCCAACTTTTTGTCTTAGTACTGCAGAAGCAGTGTTGCAAAAAATGGATGACATGGAGAAGATATGTAGACGTCATATAATGGTCTTGGAAGACTTTGGGATGTTCAACAATGCAGAAGTAAATACTCATTTATTTTACCATTTTTTGCATAAGTTGAATATTTCACATAGTGAAGTTATTGAGTAGTAAGAATTGGACTGAAATCATTTTCTTCAGAAGAACTGACCGCAGGTCAAGAATAACACACAATGTCAAAATATAGTGCAGTTTTGGTCTCTGGTCAGAACTTGTTGTCCTCTCAATATAGAGGATATCTGCAGAACAACTAAGAGTGGAAGAAGTATCTTCTGCAGAAGACTTGAGATAACAGTGAGTATGTGTCTTGTGCTGCAGTTTCTGAACGGGCTTACTACTTTGGAATGAATTTAAAAGTCCATTCAAAACAATACCCAGTTAAACAAGCACTTGTTTCAGGACTTGAGTTTTCCCTCCAAGTCTTATGAAAAGTTCTGGCTGGGAGCTGCAGACACAAAGAGGTTACTCGATGCTTTCCATCTCATTTGTACAATGCAGCTGTTTATCCTTCCTTCCTCAGTCTTTCTCATTCTGTTCAAGAGCACATTGAAGAGAAAGCAGTGTATGGCTTTCTGTGTTTCTTTTCAGGAACTTGGGGCCCTTCAAATTCAAAACTGTTAGAACTGTATGCAGTAACCGTATGTATTGTCAGTTTTTCTCTATTAAATTACAGTCTTCTGTTGTGCCTTATGAATTATAAGCACATACGTTTTAAATGTCTTAACAGTCTGCCTTTGGGTTTTTGGTTTAAATCTGGATTCCATTTTCGTTTTCTTTCCTTCAGTGATGGTGGTTGAAGTGGGAGGGGACCGTATGAGGTCCCCTGTTCTAGAACCCCTCCCAAGGTGGAGCGCCTAGCACCGGTTCCTATGAGACGGAGTCGGTTCTGTCCACAGCAGCTGGTACAACGTCTCTCACTTGCTGGTGTCAGCTGGTTTTGAACGAGTATTCTCCTCAATTCTGCCACACTGGTAGGTGATGAACTAGTTATTGTGATTAACTAATACACTCGGTTTGTGTGTTAGTTGTTTCTGGGCAAGCGTTTAACCTCTACAAGTATGCAGGAACTTAGTGCAGGAATTCTTGTTACGAATTGTGAGTGCTGTATTCATGATCCTCTCCTCCTGTGCATTAATTTGTTTGTGTCTATGTAGCGCTCTGATTGATATTACTGTGTAGGAGACAGGCATGTGTATGGGAGATATACTGGTGCTCAGCCAGCCTGGTGGCCTTCTATGATGTCACTACTGGCTGGGTGGATGGGGAGGAGGAGAGCAGTGGATGTATTCTGCCTTGATTTCAGCAAGGCGTTTGACACTGTCTCTCACAGCATCCTTCTAACAAAGCTGAGGAGCTGTGGAATAGATGAGTGGATGGTGAGGTGGGTTTGAGAACTGTCTGACTGGCAGAGCTCAGAGGGCTGTGATCAGCAGCACAGAGTCCAGTTGGAGGCCTGCACTTAGCAGTGTTCCTCAGGGATCGGTGCTGAGTCCAGTCCTGTTCAACATCTTCATCAATGACCTTGATGAGGGGATTGAGTCCACCCTCAGCAAGTTTGCTGATGATACAAAGCTGGGAGGAATGGCTGACATGCCGTAAGGCTGTACTGCTGTTCAGAGACCTGGACAGGATGGAGAGTTGTGCAGAAAGGAACCAGATGACAGGTTGGCCATGAGCCAGCAGTGTGCCCTGGTGGCCAGGAAGGCCAATGGGATCCTGGGCTGCATTAAAAAGAACATGGCCAGCAGGTCGAGGGAGATGATCCTCCTCCTCTACTCTGCCCTGATGGGGCCTCACCTGGGGTATTGTGTTCAATTCTGAGCCCCCAAGTACAAAAAAGACAGGAATCTCCTGGAGGGAGTCCAGCTAAGGGCTACAAAAGCAATAAAGGGCATGGAATACCTTTCTTATGAGGAAAGGCTGAGAGAGCTGGGGCTGTTCAGCCTTGAGAAAAGAAGATTCAGAGGGCATGTGATCTATGTCTATTAATACCTAAGGAGAGGAAGGTGAAGGGTCGAGGCTGGGCTCTTCTCAGCAGTGTGCCTCAAGAGGATGAGGGGAAATGGCCACAAACCAAAGCATAGGAAGTTCTGCACAAACGTGTGTGGGAATTTCTTCCCAGTGCAGTGATGGAGCACTGGCACAGCTGCACAGAGAGGTGGTGGGGTCTCCTCCTCTGGAGATATTCAAGTCCTGCCTGGACGCCTACCTGTGCAACCTGGGCTACGGAGATGCTTTGGCAGGGGGTTGGACTCCATGATGTCTGGAGGTCCCTTCCAACCCCCTACAATTCTGTGATTTTATGCACTTCTGTGACTGATCTTTCTTGTTGCTTTTTATGAGGAAACTTTTGATATGTATTCCCGTGGAGAGAAAGAAATTCAAAGAAGTGGTGACTCTGACAATCAACAGGAGCTTGAAGGTTAGTTCTGTTTTTAACTTTACTATGTTCTGGGCAAAAGCCTCGTTTTCATGGTTTTGAGCAGCACAGAAAGGATTTTCAGCAAGTAAAGCAGGCTGCCAGATGTGTGTGAGAAGCTCCTCCCAAGTGCAAAGATCAGCTGGGCAGAGCTTGGCATTATCCATTTTTGTTTTTAACAGGTAGTCTATGGCAGCTGCTTTTGGGGCCTGTAATTAGGAGCTGTCCTGTTGGTACTTGGGGGAATAAGGTGAATGAGATGAAGTCACCAAAGACCACATTAACTTGTAAATTGTGGGAAAAGTTGAAGGTTTTAAGAAGCAAGTTGGCTTTGATGAAGGCAGTTAAGTTAGATGATCTTTGTGGGAACTTTCTGGATTAAAAAGAGTGCAGACAGAGACCAAGAAAAGCTCTGCCACTTCCCATCACAAAGTCAGAGGAGTATGGAGATGGGCAGTGGCAGGGGAAACCCAAATGAAGGATTCCAGGTGAATGCTGACTGGGCCTGGGCGCAGCTATAACTTAGGAGCTAGACGGCTAATGCTTATCCTTACCACTCCAGCATATTAAGGCTATTTCTGTGAAACACTTGCTCAAAATGACAAGTAATGACTTTCTGAACTAGCTGTTTTCATGGGAGCTGCATCTTAGCTAAGCACGATGACAGAATCCTGTTATTAAATAGTGAGGCTGATGACAAGTCTCCCAGCAGTTTCCGAGAGGGTGGAACGCTGTCCATAACGTATGCTTATCTGCTTGGGTTAGTAATTTCTGAAATGTGCACTGCATAAATTTGTCTTAAGTTTTTCAGATGTGCTCTATTATTTAGGTGATGGTAATAGTAAGACCCACAGGCACCTGTGCAGTGCATTTTAGTTTTAGGATCATTTGCAACAACATGTAATAATTTACTGTTGTGTTCCGGTATTACAGGGTCATCAGAAGAAAGTGATGGCAAAGAAGCTGATGGTGAAAGTAATCAGAAGCATTACTACCTCCGACAGAGGAAAACTGCTGTGCCCTACCAAGCTCCACTGGAAGGTAGGTTATATGTACAGTTTCTCTTAAGAATCTATTTCTTGCACATTAGTGAGATTATTTTTAATGTAAATCTGGTTGTACATAGTTCCATTTAATACTGTACCTTCTTTCTTCAAGTAAATTCCACTGGTGTTGTCAGATGCATGTGTCCTGTGCACATTGTATTTCTCTGTCAAGGCATGCTTGCTGATCTTTTCCGTTTGCTGCATTTGTAACGCTACCTGCTACAGCGTGATTTCAGAATTTCCACTTTTTACTCCTGGTGCTTTTTTGATTTGCAGTTTAGATTTGATATTACCACTTTTACATCAATGTGCTCTTCTTTTCGTCAGTTTACAGAGCAGATTTTCCTCTTTCCATCTCAGAACTTTCTGATTTCAAGTTAGGGAAATAGAGAAAAGAAAACTCCAAAAAGACCTATGCTTCATTGAAATAATAGTAATTATAGAATCCTCAGAGTTGGAAGGGACCTTTAAAGGTCAGCTAGTCCAGCTCTCCTGCAGTGAACAGAGATGTGCACAACTAGATCAGGTTGCACGGAGCCTGCTCCAGCCTCACCTTGAAAGCCTCCAGGGATGGGGCATTCACCCATCTCAGGCCAACCTGCTCTGGTGCCTCACCACCCTCACTGTAATTAAGAAGGCTTGCTCTAGTGGTTTTCAGATCTGCTTAAAGGCAGGTATGTGTTTGCACTTCTGCTGTGCACTGATGGAAAACAAAACCAAAACACTTGAAATTTCCTCTGGAATTAGAAATGGGTGAAACGCATGACACTTTCTGAATCTTTTGCATTTTACTCTTTCAAATATGTTACTGTCATTTTTCTGAATTCCTTATTTTCAACAGCACCCAAACAGCGCAGGCTGATTTCTCACAGACCATCTTCTCCTGACAACGTGAGATACACTTTCAGTAGTGCCCAAAGTTCTTGCAGCAGAAGGCTTAGCAGGTTGGTGTACTGCTAGAGATAGGTCTTATTTATCTGTAGTGTTTTCAGTCCTGATACTGTATCAGCTTTAAGGGGTTTTCGGTTTGTTGTTCATAAGTTCATAAGGTTGGAAAGGACCTATAAGATCATCTAGTCCAACCATCATCATTGTGGTTACAGGGTCACCTGATGATTATCACTGTAGCAATGTGAGTGTGTAACGGGAACAAATACTTGGGTAGGAGGAGGTGGATTTGGGGTCTGTTTGTTGTTTCCACATTGGGAATTACTGGTTCTGAAGTTGTAGGCAGATGTGTGCCATGTTGGCTGGCATGAATATTCACACATGCTGGGATTTGCTTAGAAACAACAACGCTGTCTTAAATGGTCACTCCAGACATTCATCTTCTCGTCTGTACTCACGGATGTTAACAAATACGACTTCCAATGAATATTAACTCATTAGGAATGTTTTTTATTAGTAAGTCTTCTACGTTCACTTGCCGCCATAAAAACAAAGACCTCCTAGCTGCATCTGAAATGATAAAGCAGCTTTTTCCTTCTCCCGAATTGAATTCAGGTGTCTTCCAGTAAACTTTGACAGGGATGACCTGAAGGGAGATCACAGGGCTGGGATGGAAGTTGGGAAGAGCACTGCTGATGTTGAGCCAATGCAAATTGATGGCTCGGTAAGTAGTTTTAATTCATTGTGTCAGTGCTTCTGGTGTTTGTGGAGGCTTTCAGTAACGGGCCATCTCTGACTACATTTCATGTGTTTCTGTCAAGAAACTTCAGAAATACCCCAGAACATTTCCTTTCTACTGACATTAAATTTTTGGTGAAGCCTTTGTCCAAGTTGCAGACTTCCTTAACGATGTATGTTCTGTTGATTTGATCCTCAGGTGCTATTTGATGCTGTGGGTGGTCTCTCTGACCAGATTTCATCTTTAAAGGAAATGGTCATTTTTCCACTGCTTTATCCAGAGGTCTTTGAAAGATTCAAAATTCAACCTCCAAGGTAACTGATTTAAACCATCCATTGCAAGTCAGCTGTTTTTGGGAGAATATTCAGCTGAGTTATCAGTACCTTTCTTTGCTTCTTGTCAACAGTGAGGAGTTGTTTTAGTAGTAGTAAAAAATAATTTCTTTAAAATAGATGGAGTCTGTAGTTTGTCAGATTCCAAACATAAGCAGTGCCTTGTCGTGCGTGAGGATTTCTTGTCTGGTGTTTGAAGATGAGAATGTACTTCAAAAGCGTTTTGGTATTACGAAGTCGGGTTGAAGTGTTTTTTGTTTTGAATGTTATGTACAAGTCAGCGTGGTTAGTTTGTAAGGAGGAAGGGATTATCCAACGGAAGTCATGTGTGAAATGTTGATTGGAAGTCCAGTTCTCCTCCTCACCTTTTCTGAAGTCCTCCAGTATCATTGGTAATGCTTGTAACTCACAACAAGAATGTTGCAGTGTTTGTTGTGCTTGGGATAAAGTAAGAAGCTGTAGTTTCTTACATAGCTAAGTTTAGAAAAGTTTTTCAGTTATGAAATTAAATATCTTCCAGGGCCTTAATTCTTTCTTCACTGAAATTCTTTGTCAAATAGCAGCACATCTAGTGCTTTTTTTAGTTAATGGCTGTTTTTTTTTAATCTGAAATGCAGAATACCTTTTTCTTTTTTTGGTCTATTTTTTTTTTTCAATTTTCTAGTCAGCTGTAGACTTCCTCATTTGCCACCAGCAACAGATGGTCTGGGAGGCTAAACCCAGTACCCTCAAGCTTTTTCAGAGGGAATTAAATGCTTTGCTAATGAGTCTTGCTATCAAATTCACGCTGTTGTGAAAGCAAGGCTCTGCAGTGTATTACTAAGGAATGAACTGGTGATTCATCTTATTCAGCCATTCTGTGCATTAGTTGCTCTTCTGAGCCCACTTTGCTCTGATCACCTCTTCTTATGCCAGCAGTTTTGAAAGGGTCCTTTTGAGACAGTATCATCTCTTCTGGAGGTTTTGTACATCTGAGGTATCTGCATTATTCATTTATTTTGCTGCCTTGGAAATTTGGTAGGAACACAAAACTTCCACCTGCAAGGACCTTACCCTGACTTCGGCTGTTGATGCGGTCTTATACTTGAAATGTTTTTGTTAGATAAGTGGAGTTGTCTGTTCCAGGGATGGTGGTTGTCATAGGTTCTCCTCACAGTGTCTTTTTCCTATCTGAATTTTCTTATTGCAGAGGATGTCTGTTCTATGGTCCGCCAGGAACGGGAAAGACCTTGGTTGCACGTGCCCTTGCGAATGAATGCAGCCAAGGGAACAGGAAGGTGACCTTTTTTATGAGGAAAGGTGCAGACTGCCTGAGTAAATGGGCAGGAGAGTCAGAGAAGCAACTGCGTGTGTTATTCGATCAGGTAAGATTAAAATGTGCAGTATATTCTGTCCCAGTTGAAACTGTACTTTTCTGTAATTGTCGTTAAGAGCATCCTCTTTTGGGGAGTACTGTATTAGAGTTGTTTTTATTTTTTTTTTCATTTTTCCCCACTGAAATGCAAACACTGACATTCTCTTTTTCAGTGCCTCTGTAATTTGGATCAGGGGTTTGAAATCAAAATAAGAAAAGCTTCCAAAGAGAAGCCCCTTCCACCAGAACAGCTGCAGAGAAGGCTGCAGGAGGCAAGAGATGATGGCTTTAGGTCAGAGGGAACCAGGTGCTGCCTGAAAGCAGGGTTATTTAAATTCAGGAAGGAAGCTTGCTTCCACAACCTGGAATTGGATTAAGTTCTGACTTCTTTACGGCAACCCAATAGCCTTAACAGCTACTGCTGTGATGTGTTTCCTGTCACCTGGTCCCAGTAGGTTGACATAGACTGATCCTTTCTGTTCCTTATGTCAGATACTCCGTCAAGTCAGTAATTTGAGATCCCTGATGTTAGTGTAAAAAATCTAGTTTCAGTGACTTGCCAACCATAACATTTTTCAAATCTTTTCTCTTTAAAGGAAATGGTCATGCTCTTCTACTTTTGGTCAAAATGGTCAAAGTGCTGTTCTACTTTTATGATGTCACTGTTTTCACTCTAGGCATATCAGATGAGACCCTCCATCATTTTCTTTGATGAGATAGATGGCCTTGCTCCTGTCCGGTCCAGTAAACAGGATCAGGTTCATAGGTATTCTGTTTTCTGTGCCTACGTAAAATCTGATGGGGGTGGGGGGAGGGAGATGACCGCTTTAATATTACACATTGATTTTATCCTGAAAACTGGTAACCTGATGCTTCCTAAATTTGAGACAGTAGTTGAAAACAATTAACTTGCCCAATATTAGCACGAGGTCTGTCTTACCTATTTTTGTCTGTCTGAAGTGCTCACCCATGACATGTTTTCATCCAGAAAATGTCCTTGTTGATTCCTCATTGGAGAAGGTCATGTGAATTGTACCAAAATGTACTGAGCCAATGAATAAGAATTGTTTCTTTCCTATTAGTTCTATTGTATCAACACTTCTGGCGCTCATGGATGGATTAAACAGCAGAGGGGAGGTGGTGGTAATTGGAGCGACCAACCGAATAGATGCCATCGATCCTGCGTTACGGAGACCTGGACGCTTCGACCGGGAGTTCTTCTTCAGCCTGCCAAATAAAGAGGTCAGAAAGTAAATACAGCCTTCATGCTAATGTGACCAATCCGACCTTACAGCAAAAAGCTGTCCAGCTTGGACAGAAGACTGGTATGTGGAGACACTGTTCATACTGCACAGAGCAAGTCTGCTACTGAGAATGTATGATAGAGAGGATTTCAACAGGTAGTTCATTCTGTGTTATTTTTGGTTTCGCCACAATGAGACTAGAACAACAGGATGTACATAGTTGGAGTCTGAAACTGGTATATAGTTTGAGTCATAACTGTTTTCTCTATAGAAATGGTAGCAGCTTGAAGAGTAATGCTAGAACTACTTTCCTTGAATGAGCTCACAGAAGAAAAAGTTCAATGAACTAATGGAACTGTCATCATTAAATTTTCCTAAATTTAAAGAGGAGTTTCTTGGAGGGAGAAAAAAAAATGATTTTCACGATAATTTCTACTTTTTTTTTTTTGCTGAAGGTCATTAGGTCACACATTTTGAAAGCTTACTTTTTTATGGAATCTAGAGTAGCCCATTATTTAATAGCAGGTTCTCAGAAAAAGGTAAATGAAACAAATTTAGAAAGACTAGATTTCCTGATTGAAAATGCAGAGCGTGTATTTAATGAACTATAAAATCATAGAATGCTTTGGGTTGGAAGGGACCACTATTAAGATCATCTAGTTTCAATCCCATTGCTGTATGCAGGGATACCTCCTTCTGGACCAGGTTGCTTAAAGCCCGATCCAGCCTGGCATTGAATACCTCCAGAGAGAAGGCATCCACAACCTTGTTGGGCAGCCCAATCCAGTGTCTCAATACCCTCACCATAAATAAGTTCTTCCTGATATCTAGTCTAAATTTGCCCTCTTTCAGTTTAAAGCCATTTCCCCTTGTCCTGTTACTACGTGCCCTTACAAAAAGTCCCTGCCTAGCTTTCCTATAGGCCCCCTTCAGATACTGGAAGGCTGCTGTAAGGTCCCCCTGGAGCCTTTTCTTCTCCAGGCTGAAGAACCCCAGCTTTCTCAGCCTGTACTTGAAGGAGAGATGCTCCAGCCCTGTGATCATCATCTTCATGGCTCTCCTCTGGACCTGGGCCAACAGCTCCACATCCTTCTTGTGTTGAGGGCACCAGATCTGGACACAGTACTCCAGGTGGGGTCTCAAATTGAGCAGAGTAGAGAAGCAGAATCACCTTCCTCTCCCTGCTGGTCACACTTCTCTAGATGCAGCCCAGTATACGGTTGGCCTCCTGGGTTACAAGCACACATTACTGGTTCATATTGAATCTTTCATCAATGAACGCCCCCAGATCCTTCTCCTTGGAGCTGCTCTCAAGCCATTCTCCATCCAGTCTGTATTTGTGCTTGGGATTACCCCGACTCAGGTGCACGACCTTGCACTTGGCCTTGTTGAATTTGATGAGGTTGACACAAGCCCACCTTTCAAGCCTGTCCTGCTCCCCTTGGATGGCATCCCTTCCCTCTATCATGTCAACCACATCAAATGTTTAGCAGAGAAGCAAACTGTTTGCAGTATTAAGAAGGTTTTTGAGGGAGTGTTGTTTGTTTTGTTGTAGCTGTTTTCAGGAAAAACATAGGATAAAGTAAAATGCAATTTTTTTGTTTCCAGGCCAGAAAAGAAATTCTCAAGATTCATACCCGTGACTGGACACCTAAGCTGCTGGACGTGTTTATAGATGAGCTTGCCGAGGAGTGTGTTGGTAAGACTGAAAGCAAAATGGGTTAGTGATTGGGATTAAGATCTAAGGAATCATAGCTTGTACCCAGCAGTATCTGAGCTGTTGTGCCTTGCTGCAGAACCTGTCCGTTAGGCAGCTGACAAACCTTGGCAGCAGTCAGGATTAGCTGCTTTCATCTACATCCTTTTTGTTGTTGTTGTCATCGTTGTTGTAGAACATGGAATGGATGTGAGGCATCTTCCCCCAGAGCAAAGGGGATAAGGAAGGAGCTTCATATGCCCTGGATACCAGGCAGTGAGCTACAGAGCAAAACTTCTCTACTGTGCAGTAGCACCTTGAATTCTCTGTTAACTCACTTGCTTTTGGGATTGCAAATTCTTTACGTGTTGCACCTTGGAAACCCGGACTGTGACTTATATTTTGCTCCAGACTGATGTAACATTTAATTCTTTGTTTATTTAGGGTACTGCGGCGCTGATATAAAATCTTTGTGTGCTGAGGCTGCTCTGTGTGCCCTCCGCCGACACTATCCTCAGATCTACCTGAGCAGTGAAAAATTGGAACTAGATGTCAATTCTATTAAAATACAAGCCAAAGATTTTGAGATGGCTATGCAGAAGATCGTTCCAGCATCTCACAGGGCTGTACCAACCCCAGCCCGAGCACTGACATCTGTCATGAAGCCACTGCTAGGAAAAGCGCTGTTGAGCATTCTACAAGCTGTGCAAAAGGTTTTTCCTCATGCAGAGCTTGCACTGGAAAAGCACCAGCAGCAAGGTATAATAAGAGCATCCACTGCTTGAAGATTCTGCCAAAGCAAAAGCTTCTGGTTTGTGCAGTCAGCGTACACAGACACTTCAGACGTGACGATGATAGAATCTTATTTGCATGTGCACGCTTGTATTATAGGAATGACTGGAATATAACGCATAGTGTTCATTCTGGATTCTATAGTGGGATGTGAGATGGAGGTGCCGAAGGACTCATTAATAGATAGGAGAGAACTATGCATTCTCTACTGAAGCGTCCTGTTTCTGACAGTCACTAACGTGTTTAGTCTTTGTAGAAACAGATGTAAGGATTGAAGTGTAAGGCTCATCCCACTCCTGGTTAATGGAGATCCCTGAAGAGTTACGTGATGAGTTTTGGAGGCTATTCTGCTAGTATTACTCCCAGCAGAGCTGGTAGTTTCATTTGCATTGGTAGAACAGAGGCAGGAGAACTACCAATAGTATAAAGCAGAAAGGGTAGGGGATCGGCAATTGCCCTGCCCTTCTGTTCCCTTCCTTCCATTATATTTTCCTTGAGTGCTCTTTAAGGATACTTCGTTAGAAGATGGGTTTGTCTCTGTTACGATTCAGTAGTCCTAGACAAATCGGAGCCTGTGGCCACCACAACCTTAATCTCTATGCTTCCATTGTGGGAACCTGCTCCAGGAAGTAATGGCCTTGTTGGATTTTTTTTTTTTCTCTTAGCTTTTACAGAACTACAGAAATTGTTCCTAATTATCTTTATGCTAAGGGGGAAAAAAATGAACAAAGGGGAAACATACCTTACACATGTTGTGAACTCTTTTGTCTTTCAGGCAGCTTAAATTCTGTCTTAAAAGATGACATCATTGACAGCATCTATGACTCAGTCTCAATCTTTGAGGAGAGTGTAGGAGATAAAACAGCCTACAGACCACAGGGAAAATTCCTCAATTTGACTAGGTAAATGTCTGTCCCAGTTGCATTTACTTCTTAAGCAGTTTTGGCTGTTACGAGTGTGAAGGGTGGCAGGTGATGAAGTAGTGGGGGTGGTAGATATTTGCAAGAGGCAAGAATGAAGGTGCTGTATTTCTAATGAAGTGCATTGCTAGAACAGATTTGAAATGGAAAAACTCAGCCTTCTTTACCTAAGCCAAGTGATCCTCAGGCTGTGAGAACATGTTGATTTACTCCATGGCATTCTTCAGAATACTCAGAACCACAGAACTGTGCTACCTTTGAATATTTGCACCTCTGTTTATCACTTCATTTTTAACTTTTTCTATGATGCTTTTTCTAGGACAGCTTTCTGGCAGCCTACATCATGCAGGCCACGCCTGCTGTTAGTAGCAAAGGCACGATACGGGCTGGCATCCCACTTGACACCTGCTGTTTTACATGCACTGGAAATGTTTCCTGTTTACACCCTGGACCTGTCAGTTTTATTTATTAGCGCGTCATCGCCAGAAGAAACATGTGCACGGGTATCCTTTTTTTTTTAACTCTTTAATCTTAGGGGATTCACTGATTAAATGTAAACAGTTGAGTTGCAAGGTAAGCAGAATGCACTGCTAGTAGCAGTGGTCTGATATTGTTCTTTTTAGGTCTGAAAAATCACCTTTCTTTTAGATCCAGCCCTGAACAATAGTGATGTTGTACGTGGCCATATTTTCCATTGCATGTTTTATGGTGAGGATGCAATTGAGGAATCTGAAAGATGCTGCTAATCAGCATGTGCCTGTGCCAGAAAATCATGCTCATCTCAGCAGTATTCAGAAAGTAGTTTTCATTAGCTTCTAGGACTCTGTGCTCCCAGTAGATGGCTCTGCATCAGACTGCAGTTTTTGTACCTTCCTTTTTCCCTTTGACATTTGTAAGGCAACCAAAGTTTGGAGGAAGCGTTTGTGTTTTTTGCTGATTGTTTTCATGCTCATTTTTGTTACGTTTGCATATTATGCATCTTATGCTGCTGTGATACGTGCAAGAAGTGCATTAAAAAACACTTACATTTGTACAGTGGTGAGGCTTTCTTCTAGAAACAAACAGATCTGGAGATGTTTTGCTGCTTCTTTCAGGCAGCAAATCTGTTTCATTGTTTGGAGTCACTACATTAAAATGGTTTGATCTTTATTAGGAGCATTTGAGTGCAGTACAAGTAAGGATAGGCATCGTTCGCGACTGGTTGCTCCTTTGTCACACAGAACATTTCTTTTTTTGCTATGTGGTGGCTGTGCCTGTGGCCATAGAACTATAAAGTCCCCACATGGACTTCTTGTTGGTTTGGCTTTGTGTACTTGCTTTTTAGGATAGTTTGATACCTATGTAGAATTATCCATGAGCAGCCTGTTCTGTATGAGTTGTCTGACCCAAGTTTTTGTTTTGCTAGTTGATTAAAGAAGCTCAGCGGACAGCACCGTGTATAATTTATATCCCACTTATTCATTTGTGGTGGGACAGTGTTGGAGCTACAGTAAAAGCTACTTTGATATCACTATTTGAGAGCATGCCAGCGTTTGCTCCAGTCTTGCTGCTCGCAACATCGGATGTGTGCCACGCAGATCTCCCACGTGAGGTATTTCTGTCAGTACTTCTATTAACTCTGTTCAGTTTTTTGTTATTTTAGGAATACTTGAGGCACTGGAGTGCTGTGCTTTCTGAAACGCATACTGTAAGAGTAGACACACAACTTGTAGATTTCTGAGTTTCTGCATTAATGTGTTTAGGATGGAAATAGCTTTTTCACTCTGATTACTTTGTCTCTACTCAAAGGGGAAGGTGGTATTACCTGGATGCGTTCTTTATGAAGTGCTTTGAACGTGCTTAAGTTTCCACAGAAATTTTTATATTGGTAAATAAATTCCTTCTAAGATAGATACTGAGATTTGTCCCCTACGTTTTGATAGTAGAGGTTGAAAAATGAAATGTACCATAGAACCGTGCAAGTTGGGACCTTACTGAAAGGGAGAAAAAAAATGACCAGAGAGCTCTCTTGTCTACTGAACCCTCTGTCTTCCTTCTCCAGCTACCACACTAGTTAAAAGTGAAGGACAGCAGGGAAAGTCAGTACAAAGAGTAAGCAATCTGGGATGTAGCAGATGTCACAATATTACCAGCGTGTCATGTGGTTTTCTCCTCGTGCTTTAGGTAAGAGCATTGTTTAACAGTGATTCTGGAGAAGTTTTCAACATCCCATCTCCTGACGAGAATGAAAGAAGAAAATTTTTCGAGGAAGTGATTTTGAATCAAGCTGTCAAACATCCTGCTTTGAGAAGGAAGGCAGGTGAGGATATTCTACACCTAAAACTTTTCCAACTGCAAGTTACAAGCTGTTGGGTCTTAGGTGGTAATTTTCTCTCAGTACTTCAGCATGAGCTTGTATTTGAGTAGCTGACACTGGCTACAATTGTCTGATGAATTGCAGTTGGGCAGACATTGGAAGCAGTGCCTGTAGCACCACCACCCAAGCCTCAGCCTCTGACAGAGGAAGAACTGAAGCATCTAGAGGAGCAGCAGGAGGATACCTTGCATGAACTCCGAATTTTCCTGAGGGATGTTACGCGCAGACTTGCCATCGACAGACGTTTCAGGGCCTTTACAAAGCCTGTGGACCTGGAGGAGGTAAACTGATGTTGATCTGTAATGCCATTTTATCTGTGTGTATGAATAATTTCTCAGTGTATTTCTCAGTGTTTGTCAGCTCTATATAGGAAGGTTTCTCTTTGTTTTTAGGACTGTACTCTTAGGATTTTGCAAGAAGCAGGAAGGGCTTTTCCCTTTGCCGGTTCCTTAAGGCTCTCAGCTGTCTGTTATTTGAATATTCTGTCAAAGCTCTTTGTTCTAAAACATCAGCCCAAAGGTCAACAGAGTTTGCTTTTGAAAAGGCTTTTGATAAGGCATGCTGCAGCACTGAAAAATGTAGAGGCATTTCTTTATAATGACAAACATGGCTCTTTTGTGAACTGCCTATTATTTCTGTGTGAACAGGAATAGAAGCAGCGGTTTGTAAAATTTTGAGATTCACTTCTCTGTTTCATCTGGGAATACTCAGTATGAGATCATCTGTCAGTGTTACGTGGTTTCTTCTGTCTCCCATACACTTCTTAGCTCCCCTTTTCTTATTTAATGTTCTGAATGAGTCTAAACCAGAGATGTATCACTACAAGTCAACTGTCATTTTGGTGTAGCTGTGTCAGCCAAGTCCTATTCCCTTAGGTATCTGCTGACTTGTATTTTGCTTTTCCCATTAGGTTCTTGAGGTGTGAATAATCTAAACAAATACAGACGTGCTCATCTCAACTAGCCATTAGGCTCCTCTTACTGTCTGAGTAAAGCACTCTGCCCCTCTGGGTCCAGTTATCTCGTTGTGAAGTGAATGCCCAGCACCAATACTTCCCAGCTTCAATTCACGCAGCCTTTTTCTCAGTGCCAACAAAGAGATGTTGGGTGACCTCCTCAGATTTCTTTGTTGTGATTTTTCTGAGGCAAGGTGAAATGAATCCATGGCCATCTGTTTTCTACTACATACGTGCTTCTGACCTCCCTGCTTTTTTTTTATCCCCCTTCTAGCAAGTTCTAAATGTCTCGCAAGTATTCAGGGTTTTTAGGAAATCATTCAAGTTTTAAAAATAATAACTTTTGGTAGACAATGTGCAAGTCCAGTACAACCTCCAAACACTTCTGTTTCATGTGTAGGTACCTGACTATGACACAATTATTAAACAGCCAATGGATCTTTCAACAGTTTTATCTAAGATTGACTCACACCAATACCTAACTGCAGGAGATTTTCTGAGAGATATCGATCTCATCTGTAGTAACGCTTTAGAATACAACCCAGACCAACACCCTGGAGGTGAGTTAGTGCTTTTGGTCCTTGATGTAGAGGAACTGTAAAATGTGTAGGTGGATAAGAGGTGTGTGTGGGTGGCAGGCTTCGGATCAGATCCTTTTGAGCATCCACAGACAACGTTGCTTGCCAGATTATAAGTTTTGTAGTGCAAACCTACTGGGATGTGGAATGTAAATGTTAATTAAGTGGTGTTTTTGCTTTAAAAATTAGTTGTCATGTTAAAAATATTCCCTGAGATGTCCTTTCAGAAACTGCCAATGCAGAGAGCAACATTTTTTATTTATTTTTTCTCTGTGACCAAAAGTTCCACTGTCTGGTAGAAAATACTCAGTCCTGCCTGTAACATTTCAGATCGTCTCATCAGGCACAGAGCTTGCTGTCTGAGAGATACTGCACATTCTATTGTGAAGAGAGAAATAGGTGAAGATTTTAATAAACTGTGTGAAGAAATTAAGGAATCTCGTGAGAGAAGAGGTAAGCGTTCTGAGACCAAGGATTTTAAGCCTCGTCCCTGTATTTGTAACTGAAAATGCAACCCAAACTTCTTCACTTTCTGTTCCTTATTGCTAGGTTGCAGCTCTTCCAAGTATGCTCCACCTTTCTGCACAGTGATGCCAAAGAAAAGCTCTGCTACAAGATGTATGAAAGCGGATGCAAAGTGCAATGACAAAACAAAGATGGCACTGGCACCTGTAGATGCCAGTACACTTCTCTCCAATGGCAAGTCGTAGTTAAAGAGCCAGGCGTTAGAGAAAGTTAGCATGCTAGAAGTGTTATGTTTTTTGAATTTACTTCAAAAATTGAGATAAATCCAGATAAATTCAGAACGGTTATGAGGTTCAAGTGAAGTTGGTTTACAGTATAGAACACCAGCCGCAGCTGATGCTGAATGGCTCCTAAATTGCTGATTTTTGGTATCATGGTTTCTGAACACTCAACTAGTTTACAACTATAGGAAAGAGCATTTTCTCCTCCTTTCTGTCTTCAGAATGCTAAAATATTTGCTGCCTTTTTACTGTTATTTCCAGTGAAAGCAGAAAAAGCGAGGAGCTATAAAACAGGGATGGAAAGGAACAGTCATCCTTTCTTAAAAGTCCTGCTCCTTTTTAGTAAGGCATGAGGAGACTTTGAGTTCTTTCTGTTGAAACACATGACGTATTGTAAAGATTCCTGGTCCACAAGAGTGGGAATCTTGCTGCTGACTTTGCTCATATGCTCTGAATGCTGTGTTAAGCGCAAAGCACGGTGGGCTTTTCTGTTGGGCAAAACCACAAAGCTGGTTTTTAACAAGGTCAGCAGAATCAGAAAGTGTATGAGGTGGAAGTCTTTACAGGCTATTTTTTTTCTCCTTAGAATATTCCCTTAGAATGGTCTTTTGAATTAAACTCTTCTAAATACATAGAAGGGGAGTAGGGGGAAAGGGAAAAGGGAGATGGGCCTAAAAACAAAACAGTGGCAACGATCCGAGGAGGAAAGCTAATTTACTAAATAAGATATCAGAAAGCAAAATAACACAATGTAATACAACATAATTGGAATAGAAGCCAGTAAATCAAGTAAAATGAGCAAGAGAGAGTGTCTAATAAACCGAAGGCCTTACGCTAACGCTGAAGGCGGACGGCAGCGAGCACCCACTGCTGAGTCGATCCCAAAGGGAAGAGAGAGTCCCGTGACTGCAGACAGTTTTTATCTTTCCCTCTGAGGGGAAATATGTAAAAATGCAAAGCATCACAAAGTCCTCTGGGGAATTGAGTTCTTCTCTTCTGAGACAGCTATACCTGGAACTATCAATGATCCACGGAGCTGGAGCATTAACTCTTTAACTCTAAATGCACTACATGATGTTATGATGTGGAATACCAGTACCAAAAAGCATAAAACCATGACAGAAGATTATTTTGTGAATGAAATCACACAGTTGACTTTTTAATCTTTAATAGCAAACTGACCCCAGTAACCTTAAATTCTTTCTGAACACATGTAGGGAGATAGGTAACTGTGCTTCAACTCCTTTGATTGTTTTCCTTGTAAGACAAGTCAAATAAAGATGACAGATTTGGAAGGAATTATTTTGGTAGTCTTTTGATTTCCTTTTTCTACTGTTTCTTTGTAGATGGGTCAAAAACAAAAAAACAGAAGAGAAAGAAATCCTCTTCATCCTCTGCAGCGAAGAGGAGAAAGAGTGTTCAGTTCAACAGTGAGAATGAAGCTCCCCTAAATGATCAAAGCGAGAACAGTGGAGATTTCCCAGGAAGCTGTATTTCTAACACTGCTCAGCCTGAATTTGAGTCCTTGCAGGATCCTACTTGGGAGGAAACTGAAAGAGTACAATGTTTGCAATGTAAGATGTTTCCTAACCTGAATTCTTTCTGGAGTAGTGTGAAATACTGTAATGGCAATGTCACTGTTTCTTTTCCTTCTTTTATCCTTCTGTCTTCTCTAGCGCTCTTTTTGTTCTGAGTTTCTCCTTTTTGCAGAAGACTTTAGCTGGAAATAGATAGAAGCCAAGCGTTGCTCAGTGAAGAAGTTACAGCAGTGCTATATCTGTATTTGTAGAGGGAGATTGTATTCCAATACAGGACGCTTCACGAGCGCTGTATCCCAGATACACAGAAAACCTCACAGAGGAAATTTGTCATTCCAGATCCTTGGGTACTTCGCAATCCTTGTGCAAGACATTCTCTGGCAGGATGTAAGCAGAAGAACACTGAAGAAGTGCGCAACACTACAACAGAAGTTGCTGTAATGCTTGTGGACTGCCGTGACCTCCAGGTGTGTCTAATGTCTTGTTTCAAATTCTGAAGTAGGACGTATTTTTGCTATGTGTACAATTATAAATGGATGCAGTTGTTAACCAGCTCCAGTTAAAACGGTTAATGGCGAGGACATAAAGAATGTGAAATAAAACAGCCTGTGATGGACTGGGATTGATGTGCTTCCACACATACATCTGCTGTGGATTTCTGAAGGCTGCTGTTTTCACTTTTGGTAAAGTCCACCTTAGGAGGCGGTTTCTCTTCCTTGTTGTTAAAATTCACCAAGCCCTTTTACCTTAAAACAGCCCACTGACAACCTGCTAGTGCTGTTACTCATTAATGTTACTGCTGAACTTCTGAGAACAAAGGGGCCAAGGACCTCTAGCTATTCTGAACTTGTATTTTTTTCCTTAGCAACTGTTGTGTGCAGTCACTGAGCTAACAAAGGAAGCAGATATATATCTCTTTGAAAAATTATTTGCTGCAATTTCTCAGTGTATTTACCAACATCGGGAAGATTATAACAGAAGTAAATTATTGAAGGTAAGTTTTGTCTTATAGCATGGCCTGCCACTGTGGTGCAGTATATGTGCATTCTGGGTGTCATGCTTCTTTAGCATTACTAAATTACTTCCCCAAGGGTCAGTTTTGGGGCCCATCTTGTTTAATATCTTTATTGATGACCTAGGCGAGGGGATTGAGTGTACCCTCAGTAAGTTTGCAGATGACACCAAGTTGGGAGGATGTGTCAAACTGCGTGAGGGTAGGGAGGCCCTTCAGAGGGATTTGGATAGGCTGAACAGCTGGGCTGAGCTCAATGGGATGAGGTTCAATAAGACCAAGTGCCGGGTCCTGCACTTTGGCCACAATAACCCCATGCAATGCTATAGGCTTGGGGCAGAATGGCTTGAAGAATGTAGAGAGGAAAAGGAGCTGGGGGTGTTGGTTGATTCTTGGCTTAACATGAGCTGGCAGTGTGCCCAGGTGGCCAAGAAGGCCAACGGCATCCTGGCCTGTATTAGAAATAGTGTAGCCAGCAGGAGCAGGGAGGTGATCATCCCCCTGTACTCAGCTCTGGTACGGCCGCACCTCGAGTACTGTGTTCAGTTTTGGGCCCCTCACTACAAGAAGGACATTGAGGCCCTGGAGCGTGTTCAGAGAAGGGCAACAAAACTGGGGAGGGGTCTGGAGCACAAGTCTTAGGAGGAGCGGCTGAGGGAGCTGGGATTGTTTAGTCTGGAGAAGAGGAGGCTCAGAGGAGACCTTATTGCACTCTACCACTTCCTGAAGGGGGGTTGTGGTGAGGAGGGGGTGGGCCTCTTCTCCCTGATAAATAACAACAGGACGAGAGGGAATGGCCACAAGTTGCGCCGGGGAAGATTTAGATTAGGCCTGAGGAAGCATTTCTTTTCTGAAAGAGTGGTCAGGCACTGGGATGGCCTGCCTAGGGAGGTGGGTGAGGCACCATCCCTAGCGCTGTTCAAGAAACGTTTAGATGAGGTGCTAAGGGATTTGATTTAGTAGTTGGGTAGGGATAGTTGATAGGAGAATGGTTGGACTAGATGATCTTGTAGGTCCTTTCCAACCTAATGAACCTATGAACCTACTCTTTACTGCTTTGTTGCCTGTGCAAAGACAACAACCAAAGTAAGACTTTTTAATTTCAGTCTGGAAGGCATTTATCCATATTGCAAAGCCATTGTTAGATTTGGCATGATTGTTGGCAGTTTCAACAGGAAAAAGCTTGAACCTGGAGACAATGAGTCTGCTCGCACGGCCCTTTCCAACACAGCAGCTAACCTTAACCTGTCAGTAGTTGTTCTTGAGAACTCCTTTGGGGGTGGGGGGGCTCTGAAAGGAGGGTGCTTTTCTAAGCTCAGCGTTGTGCTTTCTCCCCCTGCTGGCAGGCAGACACGGTGATACTTGGTAGTCATTCCATCCTTAAGAGCAAGTAAATTATGAAACGTAAGGAGAGAGATTCTAGTGAAACTAGAGAACAGTTTCAATTTTTAACTGGTGTGCCTGAGCATCTGTAATTTGACTTAAAGGGAGATTTCTGCCGTGCCAGTTGTACACTGAGTCCAACTGTCTGATCTCTTCCCATAAAACAGGATTTTGGAGTTGTCAGTACTCCTCAGAAATCTGCCTGGGGCACCATGGTCCAAGTCAGGCATTCCCAGTATTGCCTCAACTTAGATACAATGGATATTCAGTCTTCAGAGTCAAGACCTTTGAACCCAGTGGGCTTTAACAAAAATCTCTCTCCTATTCAGAGAGCGGTGTCCAAAGCGAGCAGGAGGAAGCTCTATGGCACGAGGAGGAAGAATTTAGCAAGTAACCACTCAGACAGCAGGAAATAACTTTTTCAGCTAGTAGTTATGCCTGTTTGGAAGCTGTTTCCCCTTTCTGATTGCTGTGAAATGATTGTTGGTATAGATCCATGGAGTCTCTGCGTGCCACTTTCCAGTTTGGGTGCATAGGGATGCGTCTGAAGCTGGAGCAGATAACAAGGCGTTGTGAGAGAAGCAGTGCACTGTCTGCTCCCTGCAGCTAACACTTGGGCATCCTTGCAAATTCTTGATTGGTTTCATGAAAAAGTAGGGAGCCTTTATTAGTTTCATGTGTGCTTACTGATATTTTGTGTTCTTTTTCCTTATTAGGCAATGAAGAAAGAAATTGACGCCTTCCAGCTTGCAATGTCGTGATCTTTGACATGCTTGATTTCTGTTCTGTGAAGTTTTTGTTGTATGTTCTTCTGTTATGTTTGTAATTCAGTACTTATCTATGTAAAGACAAATTTATCTTAATAAAGTTTCTGAACTTTAAAAGTATAAGTGTTTTTATGTTACAGAATCACAGAATCACTCAGGTTGGAAAAGACCTTAAAGATCATCCAGTCCAACCTCAGCCCTCACTCTAACAACCCTCTGCTAAATCATATCTCTGAGCACCACACCCAAACGGCTCTTAACCACATTCAGGGACAGTGACTCAACCACGTCCCCGGGGAGCCTATTCCAGTGTTTAACAACCCTTTCTGTAAAGGGTTTCCTAATGTCCAACCTAAACTTACCTGGCAGAAGCTGAAGCCATTTCCCCTGGTCCTGTCACCTGTCATCAGTGAGAAGAGACCTGCCCCGCTCTCACTGTAAGCACATTTCAGATATTGGAAGGCAGTGATAGGGTCTCCACTCAGCTTCCTTTTACCCCGACTGAACAGCCCCAGCTCCCTCAGCCTTTCCTCATAGGGCTGATTCTCCATGCCCTTCACAAGCTCTGCTGCCCTTCTTTGGACATGCTCCAGTACTTCCACATCCTTTTTGTACTGAGGTGCCCAAAACTGAACACAGCACTCGAGGTGAGGCCTCAGCAGTGCCGAGTACAGGGGCAGGATGACTTCCCAGTGCTGCTCAGCACCCCGTTCCTGATTCAGGCCAGGATGCCATCGGCCTTCTTAGCCACCTGGGCACACTGCTGGCTCATGTTCAGCCCAGTGTCCATCAGTACACCAAGGTCCCTTTTCATCAGGCAGCTCTCCAGCTACAACTCCCCAAGCCTGTAGGGTTGCCTGGGGTTGTTGTGACCAAAATGCAGGGCCCAACACTCGGCTTTAAGAAAACTCATGCTGTTAACCTTGTCTCATTGATCCAGCCTGTTAGGGTTAGGGTTGGGTTAGGTTTAGAGACCTGAGGCACCAGGAGACAAGATTCAGGACGGTCTGCTTTGAAACAGAACCTGAAGGATGGATGGACCTGATCCAACCTGTGCCATCAAACATTGGCCAGCACACACATACTTTTGAGGATTTGAAGCAAGTGGGAAAAATAAATGAGAATTGCTTTGATCTACCCAACAGCAAAGGATGACAGAAATGCACACCTGGAGGCTGTACATGCCTTTGGCTTTTAATACATCATGGGGAAAGGGAATGAAGGGCACACAGACTCCTCTTGGCAGGAACCCTGACTGCTTCACCTCCTCCTTGAACATGGGGTAGCACCGACCCACTGGGGCACCTACTCTATCCCTTCCCTGCCTCTATTGTGGGGTATGGAAACCCTGACATAACAACCCTGTCTGAACTGAGCCAAGCTCCACGCTGATTGCAGAACCACAAAATAATTCAGGTTGAGAAAGATGTCAGGAGGTGAGTGGTTGGGTGGGCGTGAGGACAGATGTGTGGAGATGGATGGGAGAGATAGAGGGTTGGAGGAAATAGAATACCTGGGCTGATAAAAAGCTTCACCGTGGGATTAAGAGAGGCTTGTGCAAGCTGTCCATGGTGACCTTTGTTTTCCATTGATACCGCTCCTTATCTGGTTCCAGCTCACATTAAGATCAACATAGTCCATAGGAAACGTAAAATCTCCCAGCAGATAACGCAAGGAGTCCTCCACGTGAAAGGCATCGGAATGTGACAAAGCTGCATTTCTTTTTCCCTTCTTGGAGTTCTCATTCCTCCACAGCCCCCTGAATTTGCACAAGGAGCTAACACGTGTGAATGCGGACAGTGATTTACATGCCAGGAGTGGTCTGCATGCTCACACACACAGCTGTGGGTGTCAAAACGCCCTTGTGCACTGAAAGCTACGCACTCCCCTCCATCCCCCAGGGGGTCCTGGTATGAGGAGGCATTGCAGGTCACTTCCTTCATGTTCCATGTTGAGGTTCAGCAGTGGGGCAGGGGAGGTGAGGACAGGTAGGTGGTGGGGAATCTGCTGCAGGAGGAACCTGGGGCGAATCCTGCACCCCACAGAGTGGCCACCACATCACACAGGAGCCTCCACAGTCACTTGGTCATGCTTTGTTTTGAGCTCATGTTTTCCGGACTGCCCAGAGTGTGCTGGTGGATGTCCAGCAACCTGAAGCCCGAGCAGGATCTCTGCCACTACACAGAACAAGCCAGAGCATGCACTCTTCATTTGAAGACACGCAGAATGGCACGAAACATATCCAGATATGTGCATGGCACCTCCCCTCCAAACACAGTGGCTGACCCAAACTGAGCAGACATATATCACTAAACGTGGATTGGATATTAACAGTTCACACCAGCAATTACATCCTGATAAACATATCTACTCTTATCCCTTCCTCCAGATATACATGTGCATTGATTTCATGATATTCTCATGTCCCCATGATGTCCCTGTATCCGTGTCCACTTGTTGTCCCCATATCCACACAAAATATCCCCACTGCCCATGTTCCTGTTGTCTTTCCTCTTCCCAGTGTCCCCAGATGCTATGTCCCCATTTCCCCAAGGGATCAGCCCAGCACCTTGGTTCCTCACAGGACTGGAAAGAACTCAGGGATGACTCTTTGGACAAAGCCTTGATATGGGGATGTCACCATCTCTGGGTGAAACTGGGGGACAGAAAAAATGGGGTTTGCTGGGTTCTTGAACTTGGTGGCTTTAGGCTCTGTGCCATTGGGATCCCAGCAGTGAATGCCTGCCCGTAATCCCTGGCTCCTTCCTGTTCCCAGGGCCAGGGCAGGGACCGGCTGAATGCTGTGCTTAGGCTGTGCCAGGGGACTCTGTCAAGGCTGGGGACTTTAGGGATGGTGGGAGGAACCCTGAGAGGATCAATACAGCCCTGGCCTCCTCCATCCTCACCCATCTGCCAGAACACAGAGGAAAATGAATGCAGCCATTCACAGCATGCTCCTGCTCTTCACATCTGTGCACCGTGAGGGCAGCAGAAAACACTGAGATAGTTTTAGTAGAGGGCTGGACTGGATGACCTGCAGAGGTTTCTTCTGACTCCTGAGATTTCTTGATTCTTTGATTTCTGATGTGGTTTGAATGAAAACACAGCGTGCTGGAGGTTACGGTGCTGCTATGCCACATCCATATGAAGAAGTGGTCCTGGTCAAAGCCTGCTCACCCCATGGCCTTGGAGGAATCGCTGGGTTTGTGGCAGTTCCCCCTCTGCCATGGCAGTGCAGTCACAGCTGTTCACAGCAATATCTGAAGATTTTACCTGGCTCTTGAGAGCCAACTGTGATGTGCTAGATGTTGCCCCATGCTCTGTTTTGCCTTTCACACTGTCAGGATAGGCATGAGGAAGGAGGTGAAGATGGAGAAAGGCACAGAGTTATGTGCATTGCAGAAGAGAAGGGTAGCAAACAGCTGCTCCTTCTGCTAAATCTTCATCAAGGATGTCACCGGTTTGTGGGACAGTTTGACCCGGTACCGTGACAATTGAGGCAGGGGACCCACGGGCCCACACCCCAGGGAAGGGGAAGGGGAAAAGGGAAAAAGGAGAAGGGAGATGGGCCTAAGGACAAAACAGCAGCAACGATCTGAGGAGGAAAGCTAATTTACTAAATAAGATATCAGAAAGGAAAATAACACAATATAATATAATGGGAACTGAGGCAAATGAATCAAATAAAATGAGCAAGAGAGAGAGTGTCCGATAAACCGAAGGCCTTACGCTAACGCTGAAGGCAGACGGCTGCAACAAACACCCACTGCCAAGCTCAGTCCTGAAGGGAAGAGAGTCCCGTGACTGCAGACAGTTTTTATCTTTCCCTCTGGGCGGAAATATGTAAAAATGCAAAGCATCGCAAAGTCCTCTGGGGAATGCAGTTCTTCTCTTCTGAGACAGGTACACCCAGAACTATCGATGATCCACAGAGCTGGAGCATTAACTCTTTAACTCCCAATACACCACATGATGTTATGATGTGGAATATCAATAATACAACAGAAATGATAAAACCATAACAAAGGAACAAATCAGACTAGCTTCGTGTTCTCTATCTGATTGCATTATTTGCTTAAAACAATGGCAACAAATGCGGCAGCAAGAACAAAGATTGCATCTTTTAAGCAGATAAGTTAATTAGTGGCCTGGAGCTGGCAGTATGCAAGGATGCCGAGGACTGGATTATTATTAGAAGAACGTTGAGGTCCATCTTGTGTGGGCTGGGGCCCACTCTTGTTTTATTGGCACGGTCATAACTGGCTGTTTTCTGATTGTAGAGATAAATGTGTGATTCTGTGGCCTTCCCTGGGACAAGAAAAGGGAGAAACCAGCATGGGTGGGGACAGCAACCACAACTAAGCAACTGTGTTTCTTTCTTTCTTTTTTTTATCATTCTATAATGATGCATACTGTAATATATAATCCTCTATATGTTTTCCTGCCCAGCAGCAGCATGGTTGTTGTGGCGGTGCAGCTGCTGGCGGAGTTGCGGGCCATACAGTGCTGCAGTAATGGAAATGAGCCTCCTCACAACACTCTCTGTGCGATTCCCCAGCCATGGCTGCAGCTTCTGCACCAAGGCCACTTCATCCAGTCCATATGTGCAGAGGTAGAGCTGAATGTTGCTTCGCCTGCAGAGCATCTCCCACCACCTGTTCTCAGAAGTGTCCCTAAACTCTCCATCCAGCCACGCGAGCAGTGGGCTGAGGTCGAGATATTGTTGGAAAAAGGCAACCCAGACCTCGGGAGGGAAGTTGCTCTCCAGGGCAACAGATGCTGGCTCTTCAGGCCCCTGCTCATCCTGCAGGGCAGAAGCTGAGTGTGCTGCAGGCTGTGGGATGGCATACTCAAGGTAATCATCATCTGACCACACAGAGTACCGGATGGTCCTGATCTTATGCCCGCATACAGCACAGCTGGGTTTCTTCTTGGCCAACCAGAGTGCACAGCCATAGCAGTGCTGATGGAGACACGGGGTCACATAGGCCACATCGTTCTGGTCCTGCCCACAGATGGGGCAGATCCATGGCGATGGCACCTCCATGGCACCGGGCTGCACAGTGGGCTTGGGAGATCGGAGGTCAGGAGGCTGCTCCCCTCACTGGTGCTGCAGCAAAGGCAGAAGGTGTCACAAACTGAAAAAGAGTGAGAGAGAGATAGAGGCCGCGGTCACTCTGTGTCCCCTGGGCAGGCAGCAGTGATGCTCCGGTCCCTGAGCTGCAAACCCTCCCAGCCCCTGCTCCCTGCTGGCCGCCCGGGGGCCGTGTCCTCGCACTGCTCACCTCTGCTGCCGCGAGCAGTTTGCAGGACCCTGGCTGCCTGAGCCATTCAGGGCCAGGGAAACACTGGTGATGCTATGGGCTGGGTGCCCAGAAGTGCTGCTGGCAGCTCCACAGCACAACCCAACAAAGTCCTCATATGGTGCCACCAACTAGCTCGACCAGCTTCCAGACACGAGTCCACGCTGCACTCTACCTGGTGCCCCAATTCATAGGCGAGCGTCATGGAGGTCACAATGGTCTCTCGCTGATGTCACAATCCCTTCCTTGGTTGGTGACCTCACAGTTCATGGCTGCATGTAATTGGGCACCAGTCTGGGCCTATGTCACCCTCCCTCTTTCAGTGTTTTTCTTTGCAACGGTGATAGATTAGGGAAAATAAAAATTGCACATTTACTGTCATGTCCACAACAACCTATCTTCTGGAATCTGTTGACACTTCATGTAACTTAGATGGACATCTTTGTTTTGCCTGTTCATTTTTGGAACAATGTGATGGCAGTCTCTATGTCAGGCTTGCTTTCTATCCCAAGCACTCATATAACAGCAGTCTTGCTCACCAGCTGATTTCATCACAGCAGGTTGTTTGCTCACACTTTCTTGTGCAAATTACTCTATGGACCTTATTTTAGTTGGAGGTTGGACTTGATAACCTCCAGATGTCTCTTCCAGCCCCTGTGATTTAGAAATTCAGTGTGATTCTGCTGTGGACTATGAGAGTATATTTAGAGTGTAAGCTGTGGATAAACAGAATGAGAAAGGAAAGTTGAGAACCAAAGACGCTTCCAGAAGAGAAAGCAAACAAGTTCAAGTAAGCTGTGTGATGGCAGATCTCAACTGGAGGAAGTGTGTGGTTTGGAACAACTCACGACCCTGATTGGATTAGCGCCTGTATGCATAGTTAAGGACTATTTTTGAGAGTATTTTATTGACATGTAAAGGGGGGTGGGAAAGTTACAAGACAAAAAACTTGTGAAAGTATATTAGGGATGTTAAAACCAGTAATAAATGATTTGGATCGTCCACATTTGAGTCCATGTCTCAGACGCTGCTTTCTGCAATACCCCTGCCTCAGATAAGGTGGCAATAACAACATCATATTCACAGAGATGCTGTTAAATCAACATTTTGAAGCACCACTCTGAGAGGAACATTTTTCCAGTTGCCATGCGTGGCATAGAATCATAGAATTCTTACAGTTGTAAGAGACCTTTAACAGTCATCTATTCCATCTCTCCTGCAATGAACAGGGACATCCACAGCTTAATCAGGTTGCCCAGGATCTGATCCAGCCTCTCCTTGAAAATCACCTGCAACAACAGGACCTTCTGGGCAATATTCCTCCTCCTCCTCCCCTGTGCTGGCAGATTTTACCTTCTGGCAACAAGGGAAGAAGCTTCCCCATAGCACAGAGATCAGTCCAAGTCCAAACCTGCCCTGATCTGGCAGACCAACTGCGTTACATGCACAGATTTTATTACAGAACAGGAATATTGGATTTGCAGTAGTGTTTTTCTGCAGTCAGAGCCTGTCCCACTTGCTCTGACATTCCCAGCATCTCTGCAATAACTCAGATTTATCTGCCCTCTCTCTGGGGCTGTGTTTATCAGCTGATATTTGAAGGTGTTCCCATTAGGGATGCTCCTAGTAGGTGAGCAGAGTGAGCTGGGGGGGTTGCAGAGCCTCCAGCTCCAGCCCTGTGTGCCACTGCTGGGCTGACCCTGAGCAATCCAATATATTTTTTCATTGTATGTCAAATGCAGATGATGCTGCTTCCATCATGTCCCTTGGTCTTAAGAGATTTGGGAATGAAAAATGTGATATAAGAAGAGCTTTTTCCTCCAGTGCCTCCCCTTTTAAATAGTCCCTGAAAGCGTACCTGTTCCCCGCTAAACCTAACACAATTTTAATTTGATTTGTGTGTGTGTCAGTTCTTGCCTGATACTCTTGTTCACTGGAAAGTCTAGGGAAGTACCTTAAATTATTCATAAATAATTGAAGTTTAGGGCCTGGAATGTGAGGAATCACACCGCAGCTGAGCGAGTCCGGTCCAGCAGCGTCGCCCGACTGAACTACGGAGAGATTGTTTCACGCGTGCCCGCACCGTTGTGCAGGACAAGGTGAGCAGTCAGGAACCATGGAGAGTTCACTAACGAAGGAGCAACAAGTAAATCTTGAAGTATTATGGTTAGTTTTAAAGTTCCAGGATCAGCCTGAATCTGTTTCAGAAATAGCTACTTTTCTTAAACGGATAATCAAAAATATCCGTGAATTTCTGACAACTGGGTTCTCTCTTGCTGGAGAGCTTTGGGACAAAATTGGCAAGAAACCCTGGGAGGCTTCTATTACTAAAGACAGAATGGCTGCCAAACTTCTACCTGCTTGGTACTGAATCATGAGAACAGCTTCTCTACAGTAAAGACAACTGCAAATCATCCAGATGGTTGTCACAGCAGATAAGCAGAAATAGAGGCAAGTAGTTTTTTGGGTACACCGCAAAGGACATGGCAACAAAGGTGCTACTCCCTGTTGATTTATCTGTTGGGCCAGATGTGTTACACAAACAGAGAACAAAATTCAGGAATGGGGGTGGGCATAAACCGAACTAATAAGCTTGTCAATAAGAAAGCAGGATGGACATCCTGTTGTCCCAGCAAGATAACCAAACAATGTCTCTCTTCAGGAATGATGAGGAGCTCTCCCCCTTCAAGGCTGGAAAATTTACAGCAAAATTAACCCTTAGGTTTAATCTCCTTGATAACCAGAGTTTGGAATGTGATGAATATGCATGTGCTATACCTATGAATATGTATTTGTTTCTCTCTTTGGTGTGCATGTTTGGTGGAGAGATCCCCCATGCACCCAGAGCTGTAATAAAGGGAATAACTGCTTGACATATTTCACTGCTGTGTCAAGTTACTTTGTTGGATTTCTCGGCATTAGTGCCAAATCATGGAAGGGCTTAAACAAATTCGACAAAGAAGAATTTCTTCCAGCTATTCCCTATCTCCCTCACTCACACAGTATTTGATTTACACTGCAGAACTCTAATTTTTTAAGTTCACTGAGATATTCAGATGCAAAGTCCAGTTGAAGCACAGACTTTGTCTCTTGCCACAAGATTCAGTGTGACTCAGTCTATGTTCCCATGCACAGGAAGGACAAACAGGTCTGGTGTTTCTTGAGGTCAAAAGCTTTCCTAGTGATGGGCACTGATTGTTCCCCCTATTTAGAGCTCTTAACAAAGAAGTCAGCAATGAAATAACGAGAGTAAAGGTCATGCAGACAGAAGCACTCGGGTTCCTAGCCTCACAAAAAAGAAGCCTGAGCTTCCACTGTGACCAATACGAATGTTGGTGCCTATGCAGCAACCAGGACCTGGACACACCTGACCCACATGCTGTGATTGTTAAAATGTCGCAGTTTCAAATTTGTCTACAAAGGAGGAAAAAAAAGCATCTCCAGGAGTCTGCTCAGAGGTTTTGTTCAACACTCGGTTCCCCTGGAGGCATTCGTCTTATTCATCAATCAGAGAGAAAGAACTGGAACAATAAAACCTCCAAAAAATGGCCAAAATAGGTAGTCATGAGTCGGGGCCTTATCTAAGTCACCTTGTGTACCAGCTGCGATGGCAGAACCTCCCTCACTTCCCACTAGTCACCACAGTACCTGCTTCTAGTCCAAGGTGCTCACCGCAGGGAGGCATCTCTCCACTGATCCAGGTGGATGCTTCACTCAGATTTGAAGCTTCATACCCATGTAAACTGGGTTTAAGAGTGGAAAATTTCTTTTGCCTATTCTTTGGGTGGTACAAAAATCTAAAATTCCTATAGCCCTGCTTCATTGTGCCGAGTCAAAGAAGGATATTGTCCTTTTAATGTCTTGAAGTCTCTGTTTTCTCGTAATGTCAAATGCAATTTTTATTTATTTATTTTTTTAAACACTACACCAGAAGTTTCCCAGCTGAGAAAACAGGCTGGTGAAAAATGGTTTCTGAAAACAAAATAAACCACGCAAAAAGCTGTTCAGGGTGTGTGTATGAAATGAACATCTGGATTTGGCTTGTTAAACTGCCTTTTTTTTCCCCTCTCTTCCCCCCTCTTTTTCCTTTCTCTCACAGCTGTTGAAAAGAGTCCTAAGGGCTGCCCCGCAGCTCAGGCTCCCCAAGGCCCATCCCACCTGGCCTTGAACACACCAAGGGATGGGGCACCACAGCTCCAGGCCGCAGTGCCAGGGCCTCACCGCCCTCTGGGGAAATCATTTCCTCCTCACATCTAACCTAAATCTCTCCTCTTTTAGTTTAAAGCCATTCCCCCTTCTTCCATTGCTATCTGCCCGTGCAAAAAGTCACTCTCCCACCTCAGGTACTGGAAGGCCACAGCACATCTCCCCAGAACCTTCCCTTCTCCAGGCTGAACAAGCCTGACTCACAGCCTCTCTTCATAGGAGAGGTACAAGAAGCAGTTCAGATAAACAAGCATTAAAATGAAAGAGAGTGGTCAAGTGCATGCTGAAGGGCTTCACAGCTTCCCAGGAGTCTGAAGCCACAAAGCTGAAATTCGGCCTAGCGCTGACAAAGCCGGGGTCACAACAGTAGGCCGCACAAGAGGAGGCCGCACGCTCGTGTTGAAGGTATGCAGATGCAGTTAAGTGCTTTTGTTTTCACAGTTAAACATGCAGCCTCCATCTGCATAAACAAGGAGAAGAGCAAGCTGAAAATACAGTGAAGAGAGCTGAGCAGGTCTTGGCTGCAGAGCAAAGAAACTCAGTGGGATTAGGGCTCCAACTCGGCACGTAAAGTCTTTTCTCAGACTTCGAATTTCATTCATTTTCAGAGGTCGAGTAACATCGGTAACAATTTCTCTTTCATCTCCTACTCTATCAGGACTCCTTGCCCTTCTAGGCGTTGGTGACCGTGATCTTGTTGGGTGACTCTGCCCTCCTACTGGAAAATCTAGAGTTCTGAACCACTCCTCTGGACCTCCTTTCTCCTCTTCTCTTGCAGTGTCTGATTCCTCTACTTTCTCTTCTTCTCTTTCAGAGTCTGCTTCTTCCACTCTCAGCTCCTCCTCTTTCTTCTCTTCTAAGGGAGTTGAGACTTTTTTCATTTTCCGTCCTCTTACAGGGGCAACTGACATCAATTCTGGTGTCACCTGTGGTTGATCATATTGGTTAGTATTAATGATCATTCTCTCTAGTTCGGCTCGAAATTCATCTCGCTGAGCTATGAGGGAATTTAGTTCACCTTGGAGCTTGTCTTGTTGAGCCCGAACATGGGTCAGTTCATTTTCGTAATGGAATAATGTACTGTTATAAATAGATTCAACGGACTAGGAATCAAAAATTCAACTATTGAATTTTATTAATCAAATTGAGCAAAGAGCAAAGAGGCAATGCAGCGCTGGGCGACAGGGGACTCTGTGTTCCACCGACTGTCGCAACAATTGAACCAATACCCGATCCTTTTATACAGTCCATCTTCCGTATACGTGTCCTTTTCACTTCCTCATTGTGGTGTACTCTGCGCATGATCCAGTTGTTGCTAGGGGGTCTTCTTCTGCCTCCCGGTGGTCCTATGGGTTGAAGTAAGTAGTCTTCCTCCATATCTTCCTCTTGACCCTTTCTGGTGGTTTTTCCTTTTATGGTATGTTATTCATATGAACAAATCTCATTGGTTAATTGCATAATCACTAGTCCTTGAGCGTGTTTAGGCTAGCTCCCGGTTTTGTGCAAGTTTTGTGTTTTCGCAAGCTAAGCTTCCTTATAGTAGTGTCTATCCTTTGTGGCCTTTTTGATTGCTTAAGCGGAATGTTCATCTACGTTACATGCTAAATCACAAACTACAGTTACTTATTTACAGGTTCCTTCCCTCTTACCACAAACAAAAAGATTACTTTCTCACAGTACCTTGGCAGGAAAGATACTCAGCTTTGAGGTGTTTTTGGTCAGATTGGACTGGAGAGTCTGACTGTCAGCTAAAAGACTCTCTTTCTGGATCAGGAGATTGTCCCTTTCGGCTCGGAGACTTTTTTCCTTTTTTTTTTCTTTACTAAAACTAGCTGGCAGTACCCAAAAAGTTTACAAATATCCCAGGACAACTGGCAGTACGCCCAGACTTCAAGGTCGTGTTTTGCCGTACAGCACCTGCAGTACAGATAGGCCTGCTAACGAGAGACAGAGATTCACTCTAAAAGTATGTCTCTGCCCGGCTAAGGCAGCTGGTATCGCCCCACGTTGGGCGCCAAAAAATGTCAACGGTTTACAGGCAGGTTCGGCCCGGTTCCGTGACGATTGGTGCGGGGGACCCACGGACCCACGCCCTAGGAAAGGGGAAGGAGGAAAGGGAAAAGAGAGATGGGCCTAGGAACAAAACAGCGGCAACAATCTGAGGAGGAAAGCTAATTTACTAAATAAGATATCGGAAAGCAAAATAACACAATATAATACAATATAATTGGAATTAAAGCTAATAAATCAAATAAAATGAGCGAGAGAGTGTCCGATAAACCGAAGGCCTTACGCTAGCGCTGAAGGCGGACGGCAGCAAGCACCCACTGCTGAGTCGATCCCAAAGGAAAGAGAGTGTCCCGTGACCGCAGACAGTTTTTATCTTTCCCTCTGAGCGTAAACACGTAAGAACGCAAAGCATCGCAAAGTCCTCTGGGGAATGGAGTTCTTCTTCCCTTCTGAGACAGGCGTACCTGGAACTATCGATGATCCACGGAGCTGAAGCATTAACTCTTTAACTCTAAATGCACTACATGATGTTTTGATGTGGAATACCAGTACCAAAAATCATAAAACCATGACATTATGTCTTTACAAGACTAGTTCAGCATGTGCCAACTCCAGGCACACTCAAGTTTTTAATGTAGATTGGCTCCAGTTTTGATTTAGCACTGGGTTATTTTGATCCTTTGGCTCATCTCTAATAACAAAAAGAAGCAAAACACTTCTTGCCCAATGAGACTTCTCCTTTCATGGTGATGCTAATCAGGACTGACCTTGTAATTCCAGTCTCAACAGAGCTCACGGAAGCACACAGGATGGCAGCACAAGAGTTAACCTGATTTTAAATTGGCACTGCACTCCTTTAGTCTCAGCACTAACAGAGAGCTGGGCTGACCCCAGCTAAGCTTACAGATACCTTCAAGTACCTCAGCTGCACTACTGCAGGCAAAGAAAAAGTCCTTCTTCATCCAGGTCCCGCCCGGACCCCCCCGCGCAGCCCCCGGCGGTGGCACAGCCCTCGGAACCGGCGGCTCTGTGAGGTCGGCACCGACGGCAACGGGCACACTGCGGCCGCAGTCGATGGCGACGAAGCTGGGCGCGATGAGCTGCTGCTCTTTTCCGGGAGTGACGGCGCTGCTGCTGCTCCTCCTCGTGCCGCTGGCCGCGTGCTGGCCCATGCACGGCTCCTGGAGTGTCTGCGAGTGAGTGGCCCCCAGACAGCGGCTCACGTGCAGCGTGAGCGGGGCGAGGGAGCAGCCGGCAGCGGCACTCACCGTCTTTCTCATTGCAGCACTTGCGGGCTCCGGCCCATGGCCTCCTGGTCTGGGGGAACGCGCATCGTGGGCGGCACGGACGCCCCGCGTGGGGCGTGGCCGTGGATTGTCAGCCTGCAGACTACCTGGCTTGCGGGCACGGGACACGTATGCGGAGGGTCCCTCATCACCTCGCAGTGGGTCCTCACAGCAGCGCACTGCTTCCAGGACGCGAAGTAAGGGCTGTCCCTTTCCTTGAAGTTCAGCCAGAGGTTGGGTGTTCCTGGGTGCACCCCTCCTGGGTGCTGCAGGACGTGGCCGTGTTCCCACTGACCCCTTCCTCCATCCTTCCTCCAGTCCCTACACACCGTGGCACGTGGTGATCGGTGCCAGCGATTTGACTCGCCTGGGCCCCGAAGCTGTAGTGCGCAACGTGAAGCGGATCATAATGCACGAGTATTACCACAGTGGCACCATGGCCAACGACATCGCCTTGCTGGAACTGGACCAACCTGTCCTCTGCAGCTCCTACATCCAGCTCGCCTGCGTGCCTGACGCCTCGCTGAACGTGGCAGAGCTCTCCGAGTGCTATGTCAGTGGCTGGGGACACGTGGGTCTGAGATGTGAGTATCCAAAATGTGCGACTAAAGCTTGGCGTGCTGCTGAGGCAGGGGGCAGGCGGTACTGATGGCGGCACTGAACCCCAGGGTGACACGCACCACGGTGATGTGTCCGTAGAGAGGGATGGGCCTGACCCATTTCCCAAAGCAGGGAAGGGTCGGTACGTCTCAGGACACAAAGCCAAGACCTAGGGAAGGGGGTTCACCCCCAAACAGGATGAGAACCGGCAAGGAGCTGACGCTGCCAATTGTGCACTTTGCTCTCAGCCCTACAGGAGGAACCTGCCAAATCGCATCACATCCTTCAGGAGGCCAAGGTCCGGCTCATTGACCTCCGACTCTGCAACAGCAGCAACTGGTATGCTGGGGCCATCCATCTCCACAACTTGTGTGCTGGATATCCGCAGGGCGGCATCGACACCTGCCAGGTAGGAGCTGCACACCGACACGCAGCCGTGCTGTGCCTGCAAACCAACCTCCCAGCGCCGGGTGGCAGCACCTCTGGAGCTCACCCCGCTTTCCCATCTGCAGCTCCTCCCCCTGGCTCCCCATGCCTCACGTGCCTAGGACTCTGCCCAGAGAGCTCCCCGGATGCTCTTGGTGCCCTGGAGGTCCAGAGCCAGTCCTGGAACACGCCTCTTGCCTCAGGACAGATCATTGCAAAGAGATGAGGGAGGGAGAGCTACTTTCCATGCCTGCAACCCCTTCCCAGAAACTTTTATAGGCTCTAGCACCCAAGCCAAGCTTTGCTGTGCACTGAATGTGGCTCTAGGGAGTGTTGTGAGAAAGCCAGCTGTGCAGCTGATGTGGCCCCCCAGTAACACCTTGGCCTTCTCTCCTCCTCTGCAGGGCGATAGTGGTGGTCCTCTGATGTGCAGGGATAAAAGAGCCAACTACTTCTGGCTCGTTGGCGTGACCAGCTGGGGGAGGGGCTGCGGGAGAATGCAACAGCCTGGAGTCTATACCTCCACTCAGCACTTCCGGCACTGGATCCTGGTGCAGATGGGACTGCTGACAGCAGAAGTGCGCACTACAGCACCACCTCCAGTGCATACGTCAACCCCGTACCAGTGGCCAACGCAGTCCAGCCCCTTTAGAGCATGTCCTTTTCCAGCCCAGAAAGTCTGGGATTTCATCAGTCGGCTCCAGGAACTGCTGCTTTGGTTCAGAGAAAGCAAGGCTGAAATATCCACGTGACCCACAGCAGGCTGCGGTGTAGCAGGACCCCTTTCTTCCCTGTGAATGCCCAAGTGCTGTCTGTCCTACCTTCTCTCTTCTGATTTCACCCAAATGTTGATGTTTACTCCACTGTAGAAATAAAGTTTCTCATTTTCACAGCAACCCGTGTCCCTGCTCAGTTTAATCTCCTCTGCCAGGCAAAGGCTTCCCTACCTGGCACCTGCAAAAGGAGGCTGGCACGTACACAGAGCGTACGTGCGTGGTCCCTGACCCTGTGTCCCCAGGCCGTGCCCCCCCAGAGCCCCAGCTGTTCTCCTCCCCACAGCGTCCTGGCTGCCATCCCCTGCTGTGGCCAGGCACTGTGGGGCAAGCGCTGCAATGCCCTGTGAGCAAAGTAGGCGCCTCCTGCTGCAGCATCAGCCCTGAATAACTGATGGCAGTGAGCACAGCAGAAGCAGCGGTCCCAGCATCCCCCCCCTGCCCCGTGCCAGGGGCCAGGCCTTTAGGAGACACAGGGCAAGGCACGCAGGAAGGCCTGGGGCTATGCACGCAGCCTCAACTGCTAGGGACAGGGAGTGATGGAAAGCAGAGCTCCTGAGCACACCAGAAGGAGGCTTGTAGAAGTGCAATGGGCCTTAGGAAGTGCTGACTGCAGCAGTGACTGCAAAACCCAGAACGGACTGACCATTCTGCACAGGGCAAACAGGAATCACCATTTATCCACGTGAGAACTCCCTGAACAGAACCTCGGCCACTTTCAGCCCTGCTTTGTCCTTGGGCTGGAAGTCCTCTTCTCTGCCTGCTGCAGGGTTAACCCTGGCCCACCAGCAGCGTCTCTGTGCTCGTGCACCACCTCTGGCCTTGATTTAATCTCACCTTGGATACACAAAACCGATGGTGCATGTTGGGACACCGGAGCCCGAATCCTTCAGTGCCTGCCTTGGCAGCCGCCTCCAGTTCTCCAAGGCAAACACAGCCATCTTCCCATGTGCAGAATTCCCACCACAGAACTGCTGCTGCTCTTCACACTGGCTCAGCGAGCTCCCACATTACACTGAGCTGGGAGGAAGTGTCCTAAGGGCAGGACAGGCTGGATTGATGGGCTGAGGCCAACTGGAGGAGGCTCAATAAGACCAGGTGAGCAGAGGCACAGACCCGCGTGTGGGAATACAAGAAAGTGTACTTAGAGCAGAAGTTGTGGAACAGCATAAATAGCATGAGAAAGGAAGGCTGAGAACCAAGGATACTTCCAGATGAAAAGAAAAACAAGTTCAAGTAAGCTGTGGGATGGCAGATCCTAATTGAAGGAAGAGTGCGTGGCTTGGAATGACTCATGGAGCTGACCCTCAGCAGAGAGTCTGCAAAACTATTATGATATCAAAATCAAAAGTTACCTCCTCCGAGATGTGTTTTGCAGAGCTGCTAACTGACGGGAGTGTTTTTAGATCTGTTTTTCTCGAGGCTCTCTGCCAATGATTGTGCGCTGTTTTCTGTACGCCCCTGTCTCAAACACTACAAGAATAAGGCTGCCTGGGTAACAAAAGGAGCACGGTTTAACCATACTGGTGTAGGTCATGACTCTGGCCATTCCCTCCAACAACATTTCTCTCTATAAAATTGATAAGGACGGAGACTCTGACAAGCTAATAGTCAGTCCTAGACCACAAACAGATTTTAGACTAAGTTCTCATTGCCTTGGAAAGGAAGGAATGGGAAGCCTAAACCCTGGGGAGCTTTAGATTTCCACTGGGGATAAGAGCATTGCATATTTTCTATGGCAATCTCAAGGCCATGCACTTTGAAATCATCACTTACTATACATTTATCTTAAAAAACAAAATAAAACTAAAAGTCTGAACAACAAAAACCCATTTTTGGATTCTACTGGAAGCTTTTTTTACAGCTCTTCTGAGCTCTGTGCTGTTAGACGTGGTAACTTGCGGTCAGAATACAACCATGAAACTAATAAAATGTTTATAAATGCTTTCAGACAGTACAAAAGCAGCATTTTCTCTGAAATAGATTAAGTGCATGCTGATATTGACATTTTTTCAGAAGTCTATATAGTTCATATGTGGCTTCTCTATTAAGTCCCTCCTTGCTGGGATTTTCAGCGTTCTTGCTTCTCACTGCACCCCTGTAAGATCAGCCAGAGTAATACTTCCCATTGGTACACGTTACTTTTATAGCCAGAAATGAAAATAGACCTTAAAGTATAGAAGTTGAGATGGTTTAATATAACATCTTTCTCCAGGAGCTCATGACACAGGCTTTCTCCCAAGAGATTATCTTTTACTCAACGAGGAAAATAAAAGGGTGTCCTGCATCAGATAAGACATGCTGAGATGGAAGACTTTCCTCTCCAGTTGAAGTAACACATGTGTTAAGAAGAGTCTGGCTGAGTATTTTGGATCTGAGAACTCAGTATAGGTTTATGCAGGCAAATATAAGGTCATATACAGTGGGAAAAGGGTGAAAAAATATTTTTATCTTAAATTCTGGTCTAGAAGTTTCATGTAAAGGACTCATTTTAAGGCGTTTGGAAGCTGGGACTGCAGCAGACTGGTGACTTAGTGAGAGCGTCAATCGTTACTTTTTTGTGCTATATATATTATCCACAGCACGTGGACAGGGTTTCAGCTTTCATAACCCTATCTGAAGTGTGCGACCCTCTCCCTTTCCCCAGGGTACCTGCATGCTGATTGACCCCATGCCTGAAACCTAAGCAGTTCTGTAGAGAAACATTGCTCTTGCTTATTCCTGTGATGATGATGAGCAGAGCAAAACACATAACTCTATTAAACAAAAAAAAATCTGGGTCTCTAACAATTGCTCATCTGAGGGCAAGCAAGTTCCTGGCAGGAGTGTGTGTGCACATACGTACTTTGAGGTTTTTGTCTATATTGCAGACCAGGTCTTGAGTGCCCTGTCAATTAAAGGCAGCAATTCAAAGTGATTCGCCGCAGATTACGCCAACCTGTCTCTTGATGGAGCTTGCTCTGGTCCTGTGCCTGCAGGTGCTGCGCAGACTGCCGAGCCTGGAGCAAGCCTGCAGTTATGCTGTCAGCCTCGCTTAGGTCTAATGCTTTATGACAACTGTCTACCTGTAATGTGATAATGGGCTGAAAACCTCTGCAAAATTGATAGGGTCTCTTGAAAGAAGGAGAAACTTCAGATGTGGCAGGCCTGACTCTTTCTTCCTCAAGGTTTGCTTGAGCTGCAGGAAGATCTAGTTCTCCTTGTGCCCCACCTGGAGGGGTGGCTGTGTAAGTGTCTGTGGAGCTACAGGCCTCCAACCCTCTCCAAGTGCAGGGGAGTCAACCTGTTGCATTTTTGGGTGCTTAAGATCTGCAGTTACCTCTGAAACCTAAGACGGTCTTGGCTTCTACCTTTTAGGGCTTCCAGTGATCTCCCTCCATAATCTTGATGTTCTGGATAAAATCATCTTTTACCTTCAAGATGTTTCTGGAGTTTATACAATAACTTGGTTATGTTTAATCCCCAAAATATTTCTCATTGGCTAGAATGTGTAGCCAGTAGCACTCTTAAAGAGATAATACTGGGCATCACGTAACGCAGCGGGCGTTGAAGGGGCCAGATTCCTGCCCACCTTTTGGTGTTATCATCCAGGAATAACTTCAGTGCCTGTGGACGGTGCTCTCAAGATCAGAGTCCCCTCTGGAGAAAACAGAGGTGTTTACACAGAGCAGAGCTGTCCTGACAGCCATGTGATAATTGCTGAGGCCTGAGGCTGCAGCGTATCCCTTCCCTTCCACTTCTCATCCTCCTGGGCATAGGTCCTTGTGGTAGCTCTGACCCCCACACTGCTTGCTGTCACATCTGTGGGCTTATCTTGCTTCCTAAAGAGCCCATAAACTGATTAGCTCTGGGTAAATGATCCCTGGGCTGTCTTTAGAGTAATTAAAACCAAAAGGCAAACAGTTACTCTGGTCTGTTGGCAGCCTATCAACAAAACTTGTGTCTTGAAATGTGTGTTCAATTTCTGTTATTAAAAGGCACAGAGCCATATGTGAAACATAATCACACATCTTTGTGAAATTAGCAGAACTATTTGAACAACCACTTTGTCTCTATCAAAACAGAACCTTGTTATTATTGTTTTTTCATACTGTGTAGGAAGGCGAGAGAGCCTTGGGAGAGCAGGAGGGCTGAGACAGAGAATCCGACTTCTGTAGGCCTGACTGTATCTGTCTGCTGTGATCAGGATGCTGCCTGAGAAGTCCAGGCAGTGCTGGTCATAAACCAGGAAGCAGGGGGAAGAGACTTGTGCCTTATGTTGCCTCAAGTCCCGAGCTAGAGAAGGCTACCTGGATTTCCTTTAACCTCTTGCTCAATTGTCAAATCCAGTTCCTGTTAGAGTGAATGGAAGCAAAAAACAAAAACAAAACAAGACAGAAAAAACACCCAAAAAATAAAGCCAGTTCTGAGTGTGCTTTGAAATTCCTACTGCTTATTGTTAGGAGCATGCATTAGAAAGGTTATGTCACTCCTGGCTGTGTATGAACTTTCAAAATAGCCTTAGACTTCTTTTAAAATAAATAAACAAATCTAGCCCACAGTTTCTTGAACCTGAACCTGTTTCCTCTGAAAACGGCACTAAAATCAAGGGCAGGATTTCCTGGAGGGAGGTGAATAACAAAGAGAATCTGTTTTTGATATGAAGCAACCAAGAACTGTAGGTAAATTCAATATGCGACCTACAACGGGGCTGAAGGAAAGCATGGTGTCTTTTGTCCTTTAGTGGACACTTTAAAAAGAGTGAAGAAAGAAAAATCAAGCATTGACTTGTTTGGCCATGCATTTAGCAACTGACACTAGCGTGCCAGTCTGTGGGCCAAGTGCTGGCTTTGCATGGCATGCCAAGGATTTGTAGCTGGAGTATTCTTTTGAGTACGCGTGTCTGGTTTCAGTGGTGTTGAAGATGAACGAGTTTGTATTTGGAGAAGAAAACTGTCGAAGAAAATGCCATTGCTTCTTGCCATACCTAGTTATCAGCCAAATGGATTGAGATAAGGCAAACAAAACTGGAGAAATGAAATCAGTAGAGTTAGTCTGCTTAGTCAAACTGAACAACAACATCCCTTGATTGTCATAGCTGAACCAGCAAATATAAAAAACCAAAGGCAGCCAACCCTACACTTACAGCCCTCTTGAGGTTTTCACGCTGACAGCCAAGTCGATAACTACAAATGGTCCTCCCACTACTGGTTTGTCTGAGTCTTGCGTTATATTCTGGGATATGATGCATCACTAGCCTCTTGGTCTTGTTTGTTTGGTTTTTTTTTTTTTAATCTGAATAACTACGTTAGGACTGCTTTTCTTGTGCCAAGTATTTCTGCTAGAAAATATTTTGGAGGACTCGCATAATAACAAACATGTGAAGGATTTCTGATATGGAAGAGTCTTGCTTCAGAGTGAGATTAACTTTGTTCAACAACTGCTTAAAGTCTAAACCCATATGTCTCCAGAAGAGCAGTGCCCAGAACTACAGGCTTTTGGTACATTTATAGGAGAAATAAGATAATTAGAAATAGTAATGTTTGATGTGAACTCTGAATACCTGGGCCCAGCTCCCCATTATTAATGTAGAGCAATGGCTTTCATCCTTTTTCTGAAGAGTTGTGGGTCCCAGTTGAAATCTGACATATTTTGCTTTTCTGAGAAGATCGTCCATGGCTCCTTTTAGAAGCAGCTCACAAGTGCCCAAGGTTGTGTGTACCAGAGCTGAAAACCAGGAACAGGGGAAGAGAAGCTGCAGGTATAGACATTCAGCTGTATTTGTGCATTAACAGTTGTTGTATGTAATTTCATTAGTAAATACATATACATGTCGTTGTTTTGTACACAAAGATTCCATCTCTTTTCCTCTGACAACGTTATACAATGCAAATATGGAGAATTTAGGATTTCTGATAGGTCAAAAACGAACCGAACAGAAATGCTTTCAGAGATACTTTCTGAGACCATAGCAAATAGCGCTTGGATCTTACATGGCATAATAATCCACTAAACTGGAAATGCCTCTCTAAACATGATAAATTACCACTGTTAGCAAAAGGTAGACATGTTTTGGGGTAGGACAGAACAATAAACAGCCTGAAAGCTCTTACTCTGTTTTAGCTCCGGGGGCTCAGCAGCCATTACTGGGGACTTTTGCACGTTCTTTTGTATGAAATCAAACTAATGTGCAAAAACACAGATAATTTTTTGGCTTCAGAGAAGGATGTTACTGCACTTGATGCCAGAAGTGCCGATGAGCTGGAACAGAGGAAAGAAAACACTTGATTTTCCCTATTTTTCTCTTCTTTTGCCAACATCTGGAGTACCCCCAAGCTCTGTGCAGCACCATCCTGTTGGCTTTTCGCTATCTTTATTGCCACCAGTGCCACTCACAGAGTTCACCAGCTGTGGTTCATATCGTACAGCTTCTTCTAAGCGAAAGTGCATCAAGATTAAATCACATCAAATTTCTCTTGCTACCTGGCTATGCTGAGTAGGTGTTGGTGTGAGCAAGCGTATCGACCTACTTCTCCCAAGATGAAAATAAGGTTCGTTCAGCTTCAGCTTGAGTTTTGGACTTACAGCTTTTCAAAACGCAGATGTGGACTGATCTCTGTCAGTTTGCATAGTTTTGCTGATAAAATCCCACTATACTAACACAAAGTCCTCTGAGAATTATGTAAAATGAAAAAAAAAAAAAAAAAAAAAAAACAACAAGCTAAATCGACTCTCAAATTCCCATGTAAACTGGGTTTAAGAGTGGAAAATTTCTTTTGCCTATTCTTTGGGTGGTACAAAAATCTAAAATTCCTATAGCCCTGCTTCATTGTGCCGAGTCAAAGAAGGATATTGTCCTTTTAATGTCTTGAAGTCTCTGTTTTCTCGTAATGTCAAATGCAATTTTTATTTATTTATTTTTTTAAACACTACACCAGAAGTTTCCCAGCTGAGAAAACAGGCTGGTGAAAAATGGTTTCTGAAAACAAAATAAACCACGCAAAAAGCTGTTCAGGGTGTGTGTATGAAATGAACATCTGGATTTGGCTTGTTAAACTGCCTCTTTTTTCCCCTCTCTTCCCCCCTCTTTTTCCTTTCTCTCACAGCTGTTGAAAAGAGTCCTAAGGGCTGCCCCCGCAGCTCAGCCTTCACATCCCCTACTAGTCCTTCCCTGTTAGTGAAAAGTAGGTCAAGCAAGGCATCTCCCCTGGTAGGCTCTTGCACCAGCTGTGTCAGGAAGCAATCATCCACACATTCTAGAAATCTCAAGGACTGCTTCCTCAGCGCAGTATTGTATTTCCAGCATATATCAGGGAAGTTGAAGTCCCCCATGAGAACGAGTGCTGGCCATCGTGCAACATCTACGAGTTGTTTATAGAACACCTCGTCTATTTCTTCATCCTGACTAGGTGGTCTATAACAGACCCCCACCACGATGTCACTCCTAAAGACTATCCCCCTGATCCTTATCCATAGACACTCTACTTTGTCATTTCCAACCACTAGCTCTTCAACATCAAAACACTCTCTGATATAGAGAGCTATGCCACCACCCTTTCTTCCCTGTCTATCCCTTCTGAAGAGCTTGTAGCCATCAATCCCAGTATTCCAGTCATGGGAGAGGTCCCATCATGTTTCTGTAATAGCCACAAGGTCATAGTTAGCCTGCCTCACAATGGCTTCAAGCTCCTCTTGTTTATTGCCCATGCTGCGTGCATTGGTATAGATGCACTTCAGCTGAGATATCTGCCTCGCCCCTTTCTCCAGCACAGCCTCCTTAGGCTCTTTACTGGTGAGCCCTGTTTTATCCCCTTCCCCCGTCACAGCTAGTTTAAAGCTCTCTCAATGAGTCCAGCTAGCTCCTGTGCTAGGATTCGTTTCCCCCTTTGGGATAGGTGCGTCCCATCAACAGATAACAGGCCAGGAGCCGAGTAAACTGCCCCATGGTCAAAAAACCCCAAGTGTCTGTCTCTACACCAACCTCTCAGCCAGTGATTCATCACCTGTGTTTTCCTAGCCCATTCTGTGTCCTTCACCGCCCCAGAAGGTATGGAAGCAAACACCACTTGTGCTCCCACCCCTTGAACTAATCGCCCTAATCCCCTGAAATCTCTTTTCATAGTTCGCAGACTTCTCTGAAATATTTCATTGCAGTCTGCCTGAGCTACGAGTAATGGGTAGTAGTCGGTGGGGCATATCAAGTCCGGGAGTCTTCTAGTAATGTCCCTGATCCGAGCCCCAGGGAGACAGCACACTTCCCTGCGGTTTGGGTCTGGTCTGCAAATGGGGCCCTCAGTTCCCTTTAGAAGGGAGCCACCCACTACGATCACCTTCCTTTCTTTCTTAGTAGCAGCAGTCTCAATGCACGGAGGTGACTGCCTTGCCATTGGTGACCTCCTGCGGGAATCTTCCTGCACTTCACCCCTTATCACCTCTTCAACTTCCAATGCTGCAAATCTATTGCTTAGGGGTATCTGGGGACACTGGGGAGGCAGAGGGGGAGATTGCCCACGGTACCGAGCAGGGACTCTCTGCCAGCCCTCCCTATCCCTCAGATATCCCCCTTCTGCCATACGGGGACAGGTCAGGGAGTCCACCACCAACTGTGGGGGATCTCCCTGGTACCTTTCTCTCTGGCACTCTAGGGAGTTACTCCACCAGTCAATCTCCCGCTCACAGTCCCTGATGGCCCTCAATCTCTCAACCTCCTCCTTCAATTCAACCACCATGTTAAGCAGATCTTCCACCTGCTCACACCTTGCACAGGAGAACTGCTTAGCACCCTCATCTAGTAGTAGCAGGCTCTGGCACTCCTTGCAACCAGAGACCTGTGTAGCCACACTTCTAGGCAGACCTGCTGTCTGGGTTGCCACAGCCTTCTTAAGGCAAGCCCTCAGTCTAGTAGAGACCATGGCACAAAAAAAAATAAAAACAAAGAAAAGAAAAAAATTGAAAGTAAGTAAATAAATAATAGTTTATAATAATATATATATAGATATGAATTGTAATGTGATATTTCGCTGCCCTCCCTGAGCCCTTCAGGGATATACCCCTTCAGCCCTAATCAGCTGAGGGGTGTGGGCGAGGGCGCTGAAACCCTGGCAACGCCTATGCCTCGTTAACGCCTACCTCGATAACATCTGCGCCTCGTTAACGCTTCGTTAACCTCTCGCGAGAACAGCCGTTGGGACTGGCTGCTCTCACTCGGTTCCCGAGAGACTGGAACCTCCCGAAAACCCACCCTGTACCTCAATCAGCCACTGCAGCTCTGGCTGTGCCGACTTCAAAGCAGTAGATCACGAGGACTGAGCGGTACTTCCGGGTTCTGATCGTTTTAAATCCCCCGCCGTTTCCCTGGCAACGCCTACGCCACGTCAGCCTCTCGCGAGAGAGAGCTGCCGGGGTCTGCCGGGACTGGCTGCTCTCACTCGGTTCCCGAGAGACTGGAACCTCCCGAAAACCCACCCTGTACCTCAATCAGCCACAGCAGCTCCGGCTGTGCCGACTTCAAAGCAGTAGATCACGAGGACGGAGCATATGTATGTACGTTATTCATATGAACAAATCTCATTGGTTAATTGCATAATCACTAGTCCTTGAGCGTGTTTAGGCTAGCTCCCGGTTTTGTGCAAGTTTTGTGTTTTCGCAAGCTAAGCTTCCTTATAGTAGTGTCTATCCTTTGTGGCAAGTGTTTTCGCAAGCTAAGCTTCCTTATAGTAGTGTCTATCCTTTGTGGCCTTTTTGATTGCTTAAGCGGAATGTTCATCTACGTTACATGCTAAATCACAAACTACAGTTACTTATTTACAGGTTCCTTCCCTCTTACCGCAAACAAAAAGATTACTTTCTCACAGTACCTTGGCAGGAAAGATACTCAGCTTTGAGGTGTTTTTGGTCAGATTGGACTGGAGAGTCTGACTGTCAGCTAAAAGACTCTCTTTCTGGATCAGGAGATTGTCCCTTTCAGCTCGGAGACTTTTTTCCTTTTTTTTTTCTTTACTAAAACTAGCTGGCAGTACCCAAAAAGTTTACAAATATCCCAGGACAACTGGCAGTACGCCCAGACTTCAAGGTCGTGTTTTGCCGTACAGCACCTGCAGTACAGATAAGCCTGCTAACGAGAGACAGAGATTCACTCTAAAAGTATGTCTCTGCCCGGCTAAGGCAGCTGGTATCGCCCCACGTTGGGCGCCAAAAAATGTCAACGGTTTACGGGCAGGTTCGGCCCGGTTCCGTGACGATTGGTGCGGGGGACCCACGGACCCACGCCCCAGGAAAGGGGAAGGAGGAAAGGGAAAAGGGAGATGGGCCTAGGAACAAAACAGCGGCAACAATCTGAGGAGGAAAGCTAATTTACTAAATAAGATATCGGAAAGCAAAATAACACAATATAATACAATATAACTGGAATTAAAGCTAATAAATCAAATAAAATGAGCGAGAGAGTGTCCGATAAACCGAAGGCCTTACGCTAGCGCTGAAGGCGGACGGCAGCGAGCACCCACTGCTGAGTCGATCCCAAAGGAAAGAGAGTGTCCCGTGACCGCAGACAGTTTTTATCTTTCCCTCTGAGCGTAAACACGTAAGAATGCAAAGCATCGCAAAGTCCTCTGGGGAATGGAGTTCTTCTTCCCTTCTGAGACAGGCGTACCTGGAACTATCGATGATCCACGGAGCTGAAGCATTAACTCTTTAACTCTAAATGCACTACATGATGTTTTGATGTGGAATACCAGTACCAAAAATCATAAAACCATGACATTATGTCTTTACAAGACTAGTTCAGCATGTGCCAACTCCAGGCACACTCAAGTTTTTAATGTAGATTGGCTCCAGTTTTGATTTAGCACTGGGTTATTTTGATCCTTTGGCTCATCTCTAATAACAAAAAGAAGCAAAACACTTCTTGCCCAATGAGACTTCTCCTTTCATGGTGATGCTAATCAGGACTGACCTTGTAATTCCAGTCTCAACAGAGCTCACGGAAGCACACAGGATGGCAGCACAAGAGTTAACCTGATTTTAAATTGGCACTGCACTCCTTTAGTCTCAGCACTAACAGAGAGCTGGGCTGACCCCAGCTAAGCTTACAGATACCTTCAAGTACCTCAGCTGCACTACTGCAGGCAAAGAAAAAGTCCTTCTTCATCCAGGTCCCGCCCGGACCCCCCCGCGCAGCCCCCGGCGGTGGCACAGCCCTCGGAACCGGCGGCTCTGTGAGGTCGGCACCGACGGCAACGGGCACACTGCGGCCGCAGTCGATGGCGACGAAGCTGGGCGCGATGAGCTGCTGCTCTTTTCCGGGAGTGACGGCGCTGCTGCTGCTCCTCCTCGTGCCGCTGGCCGCGTGCTGGCCCATGCACGGCTCCTGGAGTGTCTGCGAGTGAGTGGCCCCCGGACAGCGGCTCACGTGCAGCGTGAGCGGGGCGAGGGAGCAGCCGGCAGCGGCACTCACCGTCTTTCTCATTGCAGCACTTGCGGGCTCCGGCCCATGGCCTCCTGGTCTGGGGGAACGCGCATCGTGGGCGGCACGGACGCCCCGCGTGGGGCGTGGCCGTGGATTGTCAGCCTGCAGACTACCTGGCTTGCGGGCACGGGACACGTATGCGGAGGGTCCCTCATCACCTCGCAGTGGGTCCTCACAGCAGCGCACTGCTTCCAGGACGCGAAGTAAGGGCTGTCCCTTTCCTTGAAGTTCAGCCAGAGGTTGGGTGTTCCTGGGTGCACCCCTCCTGGGTGCTGCAGGACGTGGCCGTGTTCCCACTGACCCCTTCCTCCATCCTTCCTCCAGTCCCTACACACCGTGGCACGTGGTGATCGGTGCCAGCGATTTGACTCGCCTGGGCCCCGAAGCTGTAGTGCGCAACGTGAAGCGGATCATAATGCACGAGTATTACCACAGTGGCACCATGGCCAACGACATCGCCTTGCTGGAACTGGACCAACCTGTCCTCTGCAGCTCCTACATCCAGCTCGCCTGCGTGCCTGACGCCTCGCTGAACGTGGCAGAGCTCTCCGAGTGCTATGTCAGTGGCTGGGGACACGTGGGTCTGAGATGTGAGTATCCAAAATGTGCGACTAAAGCTTGGCGTGCTGCTGAGGCAGGGGGCAGGCGGTACTGATGGCGGCACTGAACCCCAGGGTGACACGCACCACGGTGATGTGTCCGTAGAGAGGGATGGGCCTGACCCATTTCCCAAAGCAGGGAAGGGTCGGTACGTCTCAGGACACAAAGCCAAGACCTAGGGAAGGGGGTTCACCCCCAAACAGGATGAGAACCGGCAAGGAGCTGACGCTGCCAATTGTGCACTTTGCTCTCAGCCCTACAGGAGGAACCTGCCAAATCGCATCACATCCTTCAGGAGGCCAAGGTCCGGCTCATTGACCTCCGACTCTGCAACAGCAGCAACTGGTATGCTGGGGCCATCCATCTCCACAACTTGTGTGCTGGATATCCGCAGGGCGGCATCGACACCTGCCAGGTAGGAGCTGCACACCGACACGCAGCCGTGCTGTGCCTGCAAACCAACCTCCCAGCGCCGGGTGGCAGCACCTCTGGAGCTCACCCCGCTTTCCCATCTGCAGCTCCTCCCCCTGGCTCCCCATGCCTCACGTGCCTAGGACTCTGCCCAGAGAGCTCCCCGGATGCTCTTGGTGCCCTGGAGGTCCAGAGCCAGTCCTGGAACACGCCTCTTGCCTCAGGACAGATCATTGCAAAGAGATGAGGGAGGGAGAGCTACTTTCCATGCCTGCAACCCCTTCCCAGAAACTTTTATAGGCTCTAGCACCCAAGCCAAGCTTTGCTGTGCACTGAATGTGGCTCTAGGGAGTGTTGTGAGAAAGCCAGCTGTGCAGCTGATGTGGCCCCCCAGTAACACCTTGGCCTTCTCTCCTCCTCTGCAGGGCGATAGTGGTGGTCCTCTGATGTGCAGGGATAAAAGAGCCAACTACTTCTGGCTCGTTGGCGTGACCAGCTGGGGGAGGGGCTGCGGGAGAATGCAACAGCCTGGAGTCTATACCTCCACTCAGCACTTCCGGCACTGGATCCTGGTGCAGATGGGACTGCTGACAGCAGAAGTGCGCACTACAGCACCACCTCCAGTGCATACGTCAACCCCGTACCAGTGGCCAACGCAGTCCAGCCCCTTTAGAGCATGTCCTTTTCCAGCCCAGAAAGTCTGGGATTTCATCAGTCGGCTCCAGGAACTGCTGCTTTGGTTCAGAGAAAGCAAGGCTGAAATATCCACGTGACCCACAGCAGGCTGCGGTGTAGCAGGACCCCTTTCTTCCCTGTGAATGCCCAAGTGCTGTCTGTCCTACCTTCTCTCTTCTGATTTCACCCAAATGTTGATGTTTACTCCACTGTAGAAATAAAGTTTCTCATTTTCACAGCAACCCGTGTCCCTGCTCAGTTTAATCTCCTCTGCCAGGCAAAGGCTTCCCTACCTGGCACCTGCAAAAGGAGGCTGGCACGTACACAGAGCGTACGTGCGTGGTCCCTGACCCTGTGTCCCCAGGCCGTGCCCCCCCAGAGCCCCAGCTGTTCTCCTCCCCGCAGCGTCCTGGCTGCCATCCCCTGCTGTGGCCAGGCACTGTGGGGCAAGCGCTGCAATGCCCTGTGAGCAAAGTAGGCGCCTCCTGCTGCAGCATCAGCCCTGAATAACTGATGGCAGTGAGCACAGCAGAAGCAGCGGTCCCAGCATCCCCCCCCTGCCCCGTGCCAGGGGCCAGGCCTTTAGGAGACACAGGGCAAGGCACGCAGGAAGGCCTGGGGCTATGCACGCAGCCTCAACTGCTAGGGACAGGGAGTGATGGAAAGCAGAGCTCCTGAGCACACCAGAAGGAGGCTTGTAGAAGTGCAATGGGCCTTAGGAAGTGCTGACTGCAGCAGTGACTGCAAAACCCAGAACGGACTGACCATTCTGCACAGGGCAAACAGGAATCACCATTTATCCACGTGAGAACTCCCTGAACAGAACCTCGGCCACTTTCAGCCCTGCTTTGTCCTTGGGCTGGAAGTCCTCTTCTCTGCCTGCTGCAGGGTTAACCCTGGCCCACCAGCAGCGTCTCTGTGCTCGTGCACCACCTCTGGCCTTGATTTAATCTCACCTTGGATACACAAAACCGATGGTGCATGTTGGGACACCGGAGCCCGAATCCTTCAGTGCCTGCCTTGGCAGCCGCCTCCAGTTCTCCAAGGCAAACACAGCCATCTTCCCATGTGCAGAATTCCCACCACAGAACTGCTGCTGCTCTTCACACTGGCTCAGCGAGCTCCCACATTACACTGAGCTGGGAGGAAGTGTCCTAAGGGCAGGACAGGCTGGATTGATGGGCTGAGGCCAACTGGAGGAGGCTCAATAAGACCAGGTGAGCAGAGGCACAGACCCGCGTGTGGGAATACAAGAAAGTGTACTTAGAGCAGAAGTTGTGGAACAGCATAAATAGCATGAGAAAGGAAGGCTGAGAACCAAGGATACTTCCAGATGAAAAGAAAAACAAGTTCAAGTAAGCTGTGGGATGGCAGATCCTAATTGAAGGAAGAGTGCGTGGCTTGGAATGACTCATGGAGCTGACCCTCAGCAGAGAGTCTGCAAAACTATTATGATATCAAAATCAAAAGTTACCTCCTCCGAGATGTGTTTTGCAGAGCTGCTAACTGACGGGAGTGTTTTTAGATCTGTTTTTCTCGAGGCTCTCTGCCAATGATTGTGCGCTGTTTTCTGTACGCCCCTGTCTCAAACACTACAAGAATAAGGCTGCCTGGGTAACAAAAGGAGCACGGTTTAACCATACTGGTGTAGGTCATGACTCTGGCCATTCCCTCCAACAACATTTCTCTCTATAAAATTGATAAGGACGGAGACTCTGACAAGCTAATAGTCAGTCCTAGACCACAAACAGATTTTAGACTAAGTTCTCATTGCCTTGGAAAGGAAGGAATGGGAAGCCTAAACCCTGGGGAGCTTTAGATTTCCACTGGGGATAAGAGCATTGCATATTTTCTATGGCAATCTCAAGGCCATGCACTTTGAAATCATCACTTACTATACATTTATCTTAAAAAACAAAATAAAACTAAAAGTCTGAACAACAAAAACATGTAATAATTTACTGTTGTGTTCCCGTATTACAGGGTCATCAGAAGAAAGTGATGGCAAAGAAGCTGATGGTGAAAGTAATCAGAAGCATTACTACCTCCGACAGAGGAAAACTGCTGTGCCCTACCAAGCTCCACTGGAAGGTAGGTTATATGTACAGTTTCTCTTAAGAATCTATTTCTTGCACATTAGTGAGATTATTTTTAATGTAAATCTGGTTGTACATAGTTCCATTTAATACTGTACCTTCTTTCTTCAAGTAAATTCCACTGGTGTTGTCAGATGCATGTGTCCTGTGCACATTGTATTTCTCTGTCAAGGCATGCTTGCTGATCTTTTCCGTTTGCTGCATTTGTAACGCTACCTGCTACAGCGTGATTTCAGAATTTCCACTTTTTACTCCTGGTGCTTTTTTGATTTGCAGTTTAGATTTGATATTACCACTTTTACATCAATGTGCTCTTCTTTTCGTCAGTTTACAGAGCAGATTTTCCTCTTTCCATCTCAGAACTTTCTGATTTCAAGTTAGGGAAATAGAGAAAAGAAAACTCCAAAAAGACCTATGCTTCATTGAAATAATAGTAATTATAGAATCCTCAGAGTTGGAAGGGACCTTTAAAGGTCAGCTAGTCCAGCTCTCCTGCAGTGAACAGAGATGTGCACAACTAGATCAGGTTGCACGGAGCCTGCTCCAGCCTCACCTTGAAAGCCTCCAGGGATGGGGCATTCACCCATCTCAGGCCAACCTGCTCTGGTGCCTCACCACCCTCACTGTAATTAAGAAGGCTTGCTCTAGTGGTTTTCAGATCTGCTTAAAGGCAGGTATGTGTTTGCACTTCTGCTGTGCACTGATGGAAAACAAAACCAAAACACTTGAAATTTCCTCTGGAATTAGAAATGGGTGAAACGCATGACACTTTCTGAATCTTTTGCATTTTACTCTTTCAAATATGTTACTGTCATTTTTCTGAATTCCTTATTTTCAACAGCACCCAAACAGCGCAGGCTGATTTCTCACAGACCATCTTCTCCTGACAACGTGAGATACACTTTCAGTAGTGCCCAAAGTTCTTGCAGCAGAAGGCTTAGCAGGTTGGTGTACTGCTAGAGATAGGTCTTATTTATCTGTAGTGTTTTCAGTCCTGATACTGTATCAGCTTTAAGGGGTTTTCGGTTTGTTGTTCATAAGTTCATAAGGTTGGAAAGGACCTATAAGATCATCTAGTCCAACCATCATCATTGTGGTTACAGGGTCACCTGATGATTATCACTGTAGCAATGTGAGTGTGTAACGGGAACAAATACTTGGGTAGGAGGAGGTGGATTTGGGGTCTGTTTGTTGTTTCCACATTGGGAATTACTGGTTCTGAAGTTGTAGGCAGATGTGTGCCATGTTGGCTGGCATGAATATTCACACATGCTGGGATTTGCTTAGAAACAACAACGCTGTCTTAAATGGTCACTCCAGACATTCATCTTCTCGTCTGTACTCACGGATGTTAACAAATACGACTTCCAATGAATATTAACTCATTAGGAATGTTTTTTATTAGTAAGTCTTCTACGTTCACTTGCCGCCATAAAAACAAAGACCTCCTAGCTGCATCTGAAATGATAAAGCAGCTTTTTCCTTCTCCCGAATTGAATTCAGGTGTCTTCCAGTAAACTTTGACAGGGATGACCTGAAGGGAGATCACAGGGCTGGGATGGAAGTTGGGAAGAGCACTGCTGATGTTGAGCCAATGCAAATTGATGGCTCGGTAAGTAGTTTTAATTCATTGTGTCAGTGCTTCTGGTGTTTGTGGAGGCTTTCAGTAACGGGCCATCTCTGACTACATTTCATGTGTTTCTGTCAAGAAACTTCAGAAATACCCCAGAACATTTCCTTTCTACTGACATTAAATTTTTGGTGAAGCCTTTGTCCAAGTTGCAGACTTCCTTAACGATGTATGTTCTGTTGATTTGATCCTCAGGTGCTATTTGATGCTGTGGGTGGTCTCTCTGACCAGATTTCATCTTTAAAGGAAATGGTCATTTTTCCACTGCTTTATCCAGAGGTCTTTGAAAGATTCAAAATTCAACCTCCAAGGTAACTGATTTAAACCATCCATTGCAAGTCAGCTGTTTTTGGGAGAATATTCAGCTGAGTTATCAGTACCTTTCTTTGCTTCTTGTACCTTTCTTTGCTTCTTGTCAACAGTGAGGAGTTGTTTTAGTAGTAGTAAAAAATAATTTCTTTAAAATAGATGGAGTCTGTAGTTTGTCAGATTCCAAACATAAGCAGTGCCTTGTCGTGCGTGAGGATTTCTTGTCTGGTGTTTGAAGATGAGAATGTACTTCAAAAGCGTTTTGGTATTACGAAGTTGGGTTGAAGTGTTTTTTGTTTTGAATGTTATGTACAAGTCAGCGTGGTTAGTTTGTAAGGAGGAAGGGATTATCCAACGGAAGTCATGTGTGAAATGTTGATTGGAAGTCCAGTTCTCCTCCTCACCTTTTCTGAAGTCCTCCAGTATCATTGGTAATGCTTGTAACTCACAACAAGAATGTTGCAGTGTTTGTTGTGCTTGGGATAAAGTAAGAAGCTGTAGTTTCTTACATAGCTAAGTTTAGAAAAGTTTTTCAGTTATGAAATTAAATATCTTCCAGGGCCTTAATTCTTTCTTCACTGAAATTCTTTGTCAAACAGCAGCACATCTAGTGCTTTTTTTAGTTAATGGCTGTTTTTTTAATCTGAAATGCAGAATACCTTTTTCTTTTTTTGGTCTATTTTTTTTTTCAATTTTCTAGTCAGCTGTAGACTTCCTCATTTGCCACCAGCAACAGATGGTCTGGGAGGCTAAACCCAGTACCCTCAAGCTTTTTCAGAGGGAATTAAATGCTTTGCTAATGAGTCTTGCTATCAAATTCACGCTGTTGTGAAAGCAAGGCTCTGCAGTGTATTACTAAGGAATGAACTGGTGGTTCATCTTATTCAGCCATTCTGTGCATTAGTTGCTCTTCTGAGCCCACTTTCCTTCCCTGGTGTTGTTCTCAACACAACCAAACAAAGAATTAAATCAAATCTAGAAAGAAACGCTTTTCTGTTATTTATTTTCTTATTTGTTTATTTATTTAGGGTTGGTTTCTTTGTTTTGTTTTTTTTTTATCGCAAATGAGTGAAACAGATCAAGTCAAAATGGAGGAAGTGAAGATGCTTTGGTACAGCACTTCTGGCACTCTCCCACAGATCTCTGCATGCAGGAGAGTTTAACTCAGCTGGAAATAAGCCGGAGCATCACTCCCGCATTTTCCCACCTCTGCCCTTAACCCCCCACCTTCACTGCACGTTCCCTCCTTCCCCTTTTTCCCGGATCCCGCATCGCAACGGCAGCGGCAACGATCCGAGGAGGAGAACTCACTTCTGAAATAAGACACTGAATGCCAAAGAATACGGTATAACACCATTTAATTGGAATCGAAGCCAATGAATCAAATACAAAGAGGGAGAGTGTGGGAGCTGGTGGACTCTTGAAGGAAGGAACCTTAAAGCCCGCCCAGCTACTACCTGGTTTTCTGTGGAACTGAGGCATCCACGCAGCCCGAGCCCTAGCAGATAGGTCACGCACAGATACAGAATGAAGAGCAGAGCTCTTCCACGGAGCTGAAGCTGGAGAAATGTCCAGTGTTTCCCCCTATTAGGAACAGTCTTTGGTGAAACTCGCGTCCAAGGCGGGTTCCAGAACCTTCTGTGTGCCTCCACGTCGGCTTCGTGCCGCATCACAGTGGCATCTAGAGACTTCTCCGAGCTTTGCACTTCTCTGAGCCTCGACGAGATCCAAATCTCACAAGTCCAGCAGGGCATCCACCAGGGCACACTGGGAATCCTACGGCCAGGGTGGGGGAAAGGCAATGTGACATCACAGGGCAGGGCGTGACATCATAAAGCACAGGGCAGCTTCCCCCAGCACAGACGCTTGGGGCAGCCGCTCCATCGGGTGCTCACTGCTGGAGCTCTGCTCTGGGTGACAGCCACTCGCGTGTTGACATTCTTGGCAAGAGAACAGGACGAAGATCCACCTGCCTCTCTTAGAGCTCACCATCGTGGGCATGTTTCTGTTTTCTCTAGAGGCCCCTGACTCAGTCAGGATGGACCTGATGGTGGTAATCAAAATCCTCATCGAGGTCCTTATGTGCTCTGTCCTTTCCTCCCTGCTGAGGGCTGGTTGTATCCGCCTCTACGGAAGAGTAAGCCGACTACGGGGTCAGGTGAGCGACTGAGATGCATCGCGCAGGGAGCGTAGTGCAGGGTAGGGTGTGGAGCAGGCAACCACAAAGGCCTTGTCCGTAAAGTGTTGCAAGGCAAGCAGACTCCCAGAGCTCCATTAGCTCTCCCCAGGGTGGGGAGGGGAGGGGAGAGAGGGGAGGAAGGGGAGGGCATCCAGCTCTGCTGCAGCAGTGCAGCTGCCACCGTTGTTCACAGCTGCTGCAGCTGGCTCCAGCACACTGTGGAGCTGGGCAGCAGGAGTGCCTGAGACCCCCAGGATGTGTCTGAGCACACGCCCGGGGAGAGCTCTGCACCCAGCAGTCCGGTGCTGCTTGCTGACCAGAACCTGGACCAGCAGCACGTCTGTCCAGCCCCAGGCTCTGTCAGGGGCTGCAGGGCGGGATGACACCGGGTACCACTCACAGACACGAGACAGACATGGCTGCTCAGTGCAGAGGGCACAGGCTGCACTGTGCAAGTTCAATGCCCGCAGACACATGTGCCCTGCCCAGCCACTCCTGCTCACAGACCCCACCTTCTTCATGCAGGAGGAGAAGAGTGCAGCCTATGAGGAAAAGCAGAAGGAGCTGCAGAGGGCCCAGGAGCAGAGCCAGCAGGAGGTGAGCATGGCCAGAGCCTTCCCTCTGGGTATCTGTGCTAAGCGAGCGTGTCTCTCATCACCCCTCTGTGCCACTAGCAGATCTGTTCCCTCCAGGAGATGGTGCAACAGCTCAGCAGCCATGCTGAGAACTGTGTGGTATCGCACTGGGACACACTACAATGTCTGGCTGCAGAAGAAAAGGAGCTGGCTTTGCTCAGACAACAGAGGCAGCAGCTCGTCTCAGAAATGGAGCAGAGCCGGCAGGAGGTGAGCATGGCCCAAGCCTTACCAATAGGTACCTGTGCAAAGTGTGTGTGTCTCTCATCACCCCTCTGTGCCACTGGCAGATCTGTTCCCTCCAGGAGAGGGTGCAACAGCTCAGCAGGTATGCTGAGAACTGTTTGAATTCGCACTTGGACACACTGAAACGTCTGGCTGCAGGAGAAAAAGAGCTGGCTCTCCTCAGTCAAAATAGACAGCAGCTCCTCTCAGATCAGGAGAAGGAGCAGAGCCGGCAGGAGGTGAGCATGGCCCAAGCCTTCCCACTAGGCTCCTGTGCTAAGTGTGCCTGTCTCTCATCACCTCTCTGTTCCACTGGCAGATCCGCTTCCTCCAGGAGGAGCTGCTACAGCTGCGAGCCATGCTCAGCAGTGGCAGCAGTAGCACCAGGAGAGTGAGCAAACTCAGGTTGCATGTGAAGCGGAGCTGGCTTTGTTCATGCAAGAGCTCGGGAAGGTCAGCGAGTAGCAGCAGGACGCAAACAGAACGAGAACCAAAGACAGCCCAAGGGCAGAAGGAGCACAACCTGAGCGGCAGGCACCGCTGGAGGAGGTGATCTGACTGCCTGAAACTCACCTAGAGGATGAGAAGAGTGACAGAGCACAGGTAGTGTTAAAGACACTTGCAATTTTCCTTAAAATAAAATCAAATTAAAAAATAATAAAAAAAAAACCAAACAAATAAAAATATGAAAAATAAAAAAATAAAAAATAAAAGGAGCTCCTCTCATCTCATTTCTCACCACTGCCACCCCAGTGCTCCTTCCCAATTTCCGAGACCCTGTTCTGTAGTCCCAGTGCCCCACTCTCTCACCCCAAACCGCCCCGCTTTCTGTCCCAGCTCTCCCAGTCCCCTGTTCCCGGAGCTCCCTTCTCCCACGGCACTGCTCCGCTCTCCCACCCCGGCTCTCCCCTTTCCTCCACCCCTGAACTCTCTCCCCATCCCTATAACCCGATCCCCATTCCCAGCTCTCCCGCTGTGGCTCTCCGCGTTCCCTATTCCCGGTGCTATCCTCTCTCACTCCAGATTCCTCCTTCTTCCTCTTTGCTGCCTCCCATCGCTCCTCTTCCCCACCCCGCCCTCAGTTCCCCCCTCTCCCACCCCAAACCCCCCCCCTCTTTCCATCCCGGCTCTCTCCATTCCCTACTCCCGGAGCTCGTTTCTGCCACATCCCGCTTTTCCCCTCTCCCCCACCCCATATCTCCTCTCTGTCCGTCCCAGACCTCTTTCTCTCTGCCTTCCCGACTCCTATTTATTGCTAAAGAAACTATCATGGACATAAGGAGCACAACAGCACTATTTCATAAAGATCAGCAACAAAATGGAATGGAATGCGATTGGGAAGGTTCACTGTTTACTGCCACACCACCACCACGCCTGTCAGCAGCAGAGAAAAGAGGAAGCAGGAAGCATTGCTTAAGGTTTCAGAAAACTGACACCCAGCAAAATCATGCTTATAAAACGTGTATCTTCAGAACTTAGATATTTCAGGCCCCAAAAGAAAGAGCCATTGGCCAAACGGTTTGATAAATGAAATGTTTGTGCTTGTTAACCCTGGTATAGCCTCTACAATAACTGCACTGTGGCACACTGAGTGTTGAGCAGTCCCTGATGGGCGCCCTCCTTCTGTTAGGCTGACTGGAATTAAAGCTACTACTGAACTGAGAAAAGGTAAAAAAACAAACAAACAAACAAACACCAAAACCCTCAGCTCCTGCCAACTCTCGTCTCAGCTAGGCTGAGATATGCAAGACATTAAGTGCACAGTGCTAACTGACGGAGATCAACAGCTTTACCTGAGAGGTATATGAAACTTGCTCAGGATTGGAGCATGGAGGTCTGTGAAAAAAGAGTTAACTAAACTCCTGAGGTTTTGGAGTGTTAGTAACATACAAGGTACTTAAACTGTTTTGGAAGGGTGAAATAAAACAGATTGTTTACTAATGATTCCAATTTCAGACCTACTTTTCAATTAGCACTTTTGAAACTGCTGCAAGAAGCACCAAACATGGCCTGATTTATCTGGCACCTGCGCCAGAACTTGGGCATGAAAATAAACTGCATTTTGGCTCCAAGTCTGCCTTTTGCTGCAGCCCTGGGGGACTGCTGTGGTATGGACAGAAAGAAGTTATTAAAAACACCAGCCAGGAACTGAACAACATTGCCTTCAAAGACAGTCTAGTATTGCAAAATGCTCTCTCCTAACATATCCAAAACCCACCACGTGGGACGTATTAAAGATGTGTAAATAGGTCAGGGCTCCTGAGCTCTGGAGACATCATCAGCAGAGGACAGGATTTCAGACTGTACATGTACATAGTGGTTACAATGACCCCTCTCTGCAGCAGCATCCTTTCCTTGCGTCTCTTACCCATCTTCAGGAGTTGCCATAGATGAAAGAGGGTGAGGTGCATATTCTGAGGAGCTCTGGGGGGCCCACGTGGCTGCTGGAGTTGAGGCTGTCCCTTCAAGGCTGGAGCTTACCAGTGATCGAGAAGAGCTCTGAGTCTAGATAAAAGAAATTCATTTCCTGTGATACATTTCCTGAACTGAACTTAAATGTTGGCATGTGGCAAACAACAGATAGTTCTGGCTGCACAGTGACTAGAAATGATGCATAAAAATCAAGTGTATTCTTCAAACTACTTACACTATTTAAGAAAGCAACCATTTCACTTTTGCAGAAATGCCAACATACTATAGGTTTAAGAGAGCAGACTGAAATTTACCTATGCCAGTATACACACTCCAATACTGACGAACACTCAGGGAGCATAAGAACAAGGCTCATGTCATGCCATGTTACATGAACCATATTCCAGCCTCCAGCATTTTGGCATTTGATGGCTCCCTAGAACCAAGAACACCTTTGCTGGACTTCTCTTCCATGTATTTGTCTACTGCCTTTCTAAATCTGTGTTAACTTTCAGCATCTCAAACTTACCTTCCCTACAGTAAAGTAACTACTGTGTGGAAGCATCTCTTTTTTGTTTTGTTTCTTCACATCTTCATTTGATGTCCCCTGGTTCTTGTAGTGGAAGGAAGAGCAAACAACTCAACCAGAAGCTACTTACACAAGCAATTTTCAGCAAATGCCATATCTCCCTTTGTCTTTTGCCCTGCATCTGCATCACCGAGTTTTCCGCTTCCTTGATGTTATTTAGAGCCACTTCAATCTCTGGAAGCAAGTCAATAATTTTCTGCTTACAGCCCAAGAGCTTGCTATAATAAAAACAAACACATAGTTAATTCCAGCTTGCATGGCAATGAGTTTTTGGCAAGACTGAATCGGCCTCATCTTGAGATTCAAGGAAAATTCAGCCAGAACACCCCTTCTCTGAGTACCACGCCATAGCAGCTGCAGGTACAAAACCTGCAAGGCTGGGGGGACCCTGGATTTTTCTCTGTCTAGTTAAGACTCAAGACTACTACTTATACAGACAATATAAGCTCTTAATCTGAGGTATAAAAATTGATCCTGATGATGACAGACAGCTTAGAAACTCAACCATGGTATTTTAATTAGTCTGTGCAAGTCTCTGTAGACTAATGTACCTAAGCTGGCAACATCCTCTGTGGGATCTATTAGCCATAAGCTACAGAAAGTAAGGATAGATAACATTTTGCTGACTACTGAGGCCTATGCAGTACTTTTTTTTGTTTGTTTGTTTGAGCTGTTTGAGGAATTAGTGAACTGTTATTTTCTCAGCTGTTACACTGTTGTTTTTCTTTTTAAAGACTCAAATTCCAACTTAAGCACTAGCAGAACTGACTAATTTTAAGGCAAACTCTTGGCTGGTAATAGCACAAGCTACTGCATTTTCCTCTCACTTGCTACTAGCTTATGCATTAGCTATATGCCTTAGAAGAAAAAAGTGGAAATTTAACACAGACACAAAGAGAAGAATTAATACTGCTATGAGAAGTGCTTATCTGTGAATGGAACGCTTAGGTTCTGACCTAAACATACAAATGCTGAAAGTTGCCTTTGTTTTTCTGAATAGTGTACCTGACATGGCCAAAGAGCTCCTTTAGAACTCGGTCTTGGCTCTGAACTGTCTGCACAATAATCTTCACCATGTCTGTGCTGTCACTGTAGGCATGACCTAGAAGGAACATCATCATTACATCAGTAAAATGCTCAGTGAGGAGCCACTTGCTTCCCCTCACTCATGCCCAGAGATAAGGAAAGTCACTTAAAAAGAGCAGGCAAACAAACTGAAACACAGTTCAGAAAATCTTAAGTCAGCTATAATCTCTCATTAGGCACAGCTTTTCTTAACCATCTCTTCTTTCCACAGACATAGGCTTCGATAAGGACCGTAGCTAGTTGCCAAACGCACAAGGAACTAACTCTTCCTTGCTTACTAGGCTGCATGTTCAGAACATGTAATGCCCAAACATGAGGCTCCATCAAGAATAATTAGGATATTAAAAGAAAAAGGATTGCCTTTGGCTGGAGTGATGAGACAGGAGCTGCAGTTCTTCCTGAGTCTGGGGGAGTAAAGGAGTAGTACTTAGAGAAAGAAAATGTTAGGAAATGTCAGGAGGCATACAGACTTGTTTACGGCAGATGTTCAAGTCTGAAAATCATAGGACAAACCCATAACTGAGTAACAGTACTACAGGAATTTGGGAGAAGTCCTGGCTCAGCAGAACAAGATAAAATTGGCTTGAGGTATGTTCTTGACAATGACTTGACTTCTCCTAAACAGTATTTTCAGGGTTGATGGAAATGAGTTGAGAAAAATTAGTGAAAGCTGGTTGTTGGGAACAAATCTAGAGCAGTCTTTGGGCAACCTGCTTCCGTACCTGGAGGTCTTGTTTTTAATTGCTTGTACAGGTCTATGGCTCTTTGTTCCCTTCAAAAAGAAAGAAAGAAAAAAAAAAATCATATGCCTTCACATGTCTCAGCTGTGTTTTCCTTCTGCAGTATCCTTAACTGCAAAACCTCATTTTTGTGACTAAAGGTGCTTCTGCACAGCTGCCTCAAATTACTGTTCCCCTTCTGCTTATGTTGCCCAGACAATTTAGAGACATTCTGCAAATGAAAAGAAACATCCACAGCACAAACAATAGGACAGTGTTTCTTTTCCTCCTGTTAAGTACACACCGTTTCTTTCAAATACTCCAAAAAGCAGCAGTTCAGACAGGTCTTTGGCCCACAACAGACTTCTTCCATTAGCTGTCCCTAGATCACCCCTATATCACCCCTTTTTCAAGAAATCATGCAAGCTTCTCCTCCTTATGTATGTAAGCATTTCTAGCATACTTCATAGTTATCTGTCTCCAGAGCCCTGCATCAGCCCATGACAGGGTAGAAGTGCTCTCTTCTCCTGCAGCACATGGAAAAAGAAAGCATTAGCATCCAGTGCACATCCCATCTGGCACGCCACACAGGACCCACCTGTGTCTTGAGGCTGCATACATCAGATCTGAAGCAGCACACTTTGCTACAGCCTGAAAAACTGAAAAAAAACAGGAGACTGTTCCCCACTCCTTGTTAAGAGCAACAGCACAGAATTTTGTCTTTGTAGCACTCAACTATCCTGTATACTTTAAGCACCTTGAAAAATGCTGATGCAGCCTTGTGTTCTCAGTAGTGAAAGTGCTACAAACAATGTTTTACAAGGCAATTTCATCAGTAGTTTAAGCTGATGTGAATGTGGACAGCTACTGCAAAAGGGAGTTTCTCTCCTTCACCACTTCCTTCCCCGGTCCCAGTCGTGCGGTATCAGTGACTATACGTGGACAAAAAGTAACTTAGTTGACTAGTAACTAGCTTTGAGGAGAGGGAAGAGTATACCAGGAAGACATATGCTTCCTCTCAGAATACTCAAAGTTAGTCAGAATTCTGAGCTCTTACTATCAAGAAATTTAATCTTGTGGCTATTTTGTCCTTCCCAGCTACTTTCCCCTTGTTTCCACAGGTCCAGCCATCATGAGGCTGCAGGTTGGTTAGGTAAACTAGGTGAGCTTGCTCCTTTGACTGAACGTTGTCAAAATCTGCTTTACAATGCTGCCAAATGATCACTTGATCTCCAAGAGGAATACACAGCCACAGAAGGTGGGACCTTCCCTCCTAACAGCAGAATAAGCTTGAACTGATTGCAGGACTGCTCTGTACACTCAGCTTGCAAAAAAAAGTCAGAAACTCATTTTGAAAACACAGGCAGACAGAAGAGCCATTACAACAGATTAAAACATCACTCAACACAAAATCCATTAATGCATAATAAAAACAGTAAGTAAAGAACATACAAGCTTTCCATGACTTCTCCTTGGTGCCTTGCGTACGGAGTCTTCTGAAGCTCCACAATCTCCGTGTGCAGAGCCATGATTTGTTCATCTAGATATCCAATATCTTCAGCCTACAGGGAAAAGTAGCTACAAATCAAACTGAAGGAGGACAGCAAGAATAAAGACAGAAATTTACAGAACACTTCTCTGGACAATGGACTGACTCCATGCAGACTTTAGGAGATAAAGACTCTTCAACATGGCTGCTGTTATAACTAAGGTTACTCAGTGATATCACTCACATTCGCAACATGGGTGAGAAAAATCAGCTTCCTCATTACTCACAGCTCTTTAAAATGCACGTTGCACATACAGACTCTGGGTCTACAAAAGTCACAGCAGTGGAGATGTTTCCTCCCGTTCTTATAGCATGAATAGGAGCTGCTCTCACATTTTACATTCCCATGTGCATTCTGGTCTAACATTCCTCTAGTATTTCATATCCTCAAAGCAATACAGAAATACCAGCCTCACACCAATTGATGACGCAATGAACAGTAAGCTTCCCAAGCACAAGGAGAAGCCAAGAGGTACCCGATATACACTGGAGATCTCTGGCATGGTTGAGAAAACAGCAGATAACATCTCGGAACCATTGCCTGTGGATACTGATCTGGCACAACACAAACGAGTGTTGAAGAAACTGCCATTCTGGGATATTTCAGCTTTTCCCTTCTGACCCGGGTCTGCAGGATCTGCACATGGAATGTTTTCTGGAACACACCTGTTGCTGAAACTGCAGAAGTACTTGGTGTGAAGGCATGTAAAAGGAATGTGACACCAGAAAGGGATGACTGTAGATCTTGCAAGTAAAGATCAAAACAAGAAGTGAGAAGTCACACGATCAAAAGAGAGAAGAAAAACGTGAGGTAAACCCTGCTGCTGGTGTCTCTACTTAGAGCACAGTAACTCACAGTAAGGACTGTAACTGTGTCTCACTGAAGTTATGCTGCCTGCTACATAATCCAAGATATCACTGTGTATAACAGAGCAGAGTATTTCACATTTCTGATAAATGTTCATGGGGTGACTACAATCGGAACTGCAAAGGTTCAAGACAGATCACAGTTCTCAGGCTCTGCAAAGCAAATGCTTGCTCGTACTCTGGATTTCCTAGAAGCAGCTGTTGACAGCTTTGAATCATTCTTCTAGAAGCAGCCACCATTATACTTCTTGTTTACTAGAAGGTGCCTACTGCATTCATATGGCAAGGTTTTGGTAGCAGGGCTGCAGGGGTAGCCTCTGTGTGAAGAGACGAAGAACTTCACCATGTTCAAGACGACCCAGCACTCCACTGAAAGGACGGGGAAGATGGTTACTGGTGAGCCATCTCCCTGTAGGTATTCTAACCAGGAAGCTTTTTTTTATTATATTAACTCACTCTGTCCTGCTGAGGACCAGAAGCGAGAGAAAAGTTTGATAGCTTTCAACAGATGAGACATAATAGAGACTACTTTCTGAGATATTTTAAAGACCTCTACTCGGAAAAATACATTACAAATGCTCTGCTTTCTCTTTGTGTCCCTTCTCAAAGGCTTCTGTCTCCCAGGCTTTGTTCAGTATACCCATGAGAAAGGAAGAAGAAACAGCTTTTGACAATAAACTTTTGTGATCGTTCTACTTCAGTCCCTAGTTTTTCACAGCTTTTAAGCTTCCCTTTTCCCCTGTAGAGAGAAATCTGGACAGGACAACAGGCAGAACTGCTCCACATCACAAAGGCCTCCATCTCCTTATTACTTTTAGTGGAAGTAAAATTGAAATACTCCCAGTACTCAGGAATCTAAGCAGTGGGTGTATTTCAGCTAGTCTTTTTCAAAGGACAAAGCCTTTGACACTGTCTCCCACAGCATTCTCCTGTAGAAGCTGACTATCTGTGGCTCACACAGATACTCTCTTTGCTGGGTAAAGAACTGGCTGGAGGGCTGGACCGAGTGGTGGTGAATGGAGCTGAACCTAGCTGGCGACTGGTCGTGAGTGGTGTTCCCGAGGGGTTGGTATTGGGGCCTGTCCTGTTCAGTGTATCTACTGATGACCCAGACAAGTAGATTGAGTGCACCCTCAGTAAGTTTGCAGATGACACCAAGCTGGGAGGAAGCATTGATCTGCCTGGGGGTAGGAAGCCTCTACAGATGGATAAGGACAGGCTGGATTGCAGAGCTGAAGCCAGCAGGATGAGGTTCAACAAGGCCTAGTGCTGGGTCCTGAACTTCGGCCACAACAGCCTCAGGCAACATTACAGGCTTGGGGCAGAGGACAACCGTCAGTAAGAACTGGTTCTGGCTCTGTTCTGAATTTCTTAAGAATGACTCTAATTTCTTCTACCAAAACTTAATATGCCTGCTTACTTGCAAGAAATTTATGTCTGTATTCCTAAGTTAAGTACAATTTTCAGATCACTGCCTAGTAAGTGATTAGTATTATTTTCAGTTTTAGCAGTACACATTTTTGTGTGCAAAAAAACAATGTACAAGACCCTTGGCTACAGCAACACCTACAGTGTATTCTCCTACACAGACAAACAGTCTAGTCTAGTCTTCTGCACTGGCTTTTTTCAAACCACTACATTCGAACAGCTTGGTGCCTACCTGGGCACACTGAGAGGCCTACTCTTCCATCTCTTTCCATGCTTTCAGCATCTTTTCTGAAGCTTAAGAGAAAAGATTTGTTACTTTATAAAAAGCTACAGATGGCAAAAATAAAGCGTGACACAAGCTTGCATGCATCAGTTGAATATAAAGACAAACAGAATTAGGTTGAATCTTCAAGCAGGAGCCATGACCCAAGCATGCTTAGGGGGAACAGTTGAGCTGTTAGCTACTGTGTCTGCAGTTATGGAGACATCTTATTAACCTCCTGCCTTTGCTTGTGCGAAACTCCTCTCCTTTCCCCAGAAAAACAAAACAAAACAAAACCACAAAAACAAATCAACAACATAAAAATGCTGAGAAAAACAACAGCAGCTCGTGCATGCACTTTCTTAAATAAGTTTCCATCCACAGTGGTTCATAGTCAACCCAATCCTTTACAAGATCAGACAAGACACCCAGGAAAGTATTACACGAATATGTACATATGCCATAAGCCATCTGGTCACTGTATCTCTCCAGGTCAAGGCGAATGCTCTGGTGAAAGAATTCCAACTTTGCTTTCAGCTGCTGAGATGCTGATACCATATTGTTTTTCATTTTTATTAGGTTGGCGTTATACTGAAGGAGGCTCAGCCTAACAAATAAAAGAACATCACGTTAGCTGAAAAGCACACGTAGACTAACGTGGTCCATAACCAAAGAAGGTGACACATTGCCTGAAGGAAAAATGGACAGATGTGGTAACGAAAAAAACAGTCTGAGATGTGCAGAATAGGGAGTGTCAGTGGGGTCACAGACCACATCTCACCCTCAGAAGCTGGAGGTCCTCAGCAAGCAAAAGAGAACTTCCTTTCTCATTTCTTTTTTTTTCCTCTTTGTGTGTGTGTGCGCATGCACAACAGGGACTATTTTTAGCACGTGGCCCCTGGTGAACGCTGTCATCATTTTACTGTCTGAGACATGTAATACTGCCCATTCTCTGCCACTTGGTCACACAGGATAAAACCCTATAAACACAGCAGTTTCACTGATTCTGCCACCCATGAAACAAGTGCCCTGGGCTGTACTGCCAGTAGCTTGAGTAGATCGATCCCCTCAGATCAGCAGTGGTGAGGCCACTCCTGGAGGACACAATTCAGTTTTGGGCTTTCCAGTGCAAGAGAGACGTGGACATACTGAAGGGAGTCCAACAAAGGACAACAAAGATGACTAAGGTTCTGGAAAAATCTCTCATAGGAGGGTGAGTGAGTAGAGGAAGCTGAATGGGCATCACTATGTGAAAATATTTGAAGGGAAGTGTGAAGACAAAGGAGGCAGGCTATTTCAGTGGTTCTCAGTGACATGACAACAGGCAACGGGCCAAAACTGAAATGTTCAGATGAAACCTTGCACATCAGGAAACTTTTTTTTTTTTAAATAACTGTTCAATGAGCAAAAGTACAGGCTGCCCAGAGAGGTCACAGAGTCTTCATCCTCCGACCCTCTGAGATATTCCAGAGACATCTGGACGTGGTTCTGACAAGCTGTGTGAGAAGGGATTAAACCAGATGACCTCCGGAGGTTTCTGACAACTGACTCATCTGCAAGCCTGTGACTGCATTCAAGGTTTTTCAATTGCTATCAACATAAGGCACTATGAAATAGAATTAATGGAGCGGTTTAAGTTCCCAGTCCAAATATACTTCATAATGTAGAAGTAAAAAAGAGCAGAGGGCTGTAAAACTTTTAGTAATCAGAAGTCCCCTGGTGCAGTGTCTCGGGCACGGACTCAGATGCGAATGATCCAAATCGTTTATTACAGATTTTAACATCCCTTATATACTTTCACAAGTTCTCTCTTGTAACTTTCCCACCCGCCTTTACATATCAACAATGTAACTTCGCAAAACAGTCCTTAACGGTGCATACAGGCGATGATCCAATCAGGGCTGTGAATCTTCCCAAGCCACGCACTCTTCCTCCAATTAGGGCCTGCCATCACGCAGCTTACTTGAACTTGTTTTCCTCTTCTTCTGGAAGTGTCCTTGGTTCTCAGCCTTCCTTTCTCATGCTGTTTATCCTGTTCCACAGCTGCAGCTCTAAATATACTTTTTGTATTCCCACAATTCCCCCTTTTTTATTTATTAGCAAACTATTAACATACTACAAATGAATAACACTCTGTAACAGTATTTCTGAATGCATTTAGGCTATCACAATTTAATCAAGGCTTCAATTAATAAAACGCTGAATGTAAGGAAAGAGACAAAGTTATCATATCGTAAGGACAAGAAATATTCTTAAACTTAATAAGAAGTGAACAAACACACCTTTCACCCATGGCTTTAGGTTCCTGCAACCTGGAAAAGAATCCCTGAGGGTCCCATTCTTTGTGTACCAGTAATTAATTGGAAGATATAAAGTTGCATGTCAAATGGGATCAACATCAGTGGGTAGGTCTGCTAGAGTATCACTAGGGGTATTGCTTTCCTTTGCCAGCTAACATCCTAACTTGGTGATTGTGGCTGAAGCTTGAGTGGTGCTGTTTCAGGGTATCCTGGATCTGAGAGACAAGACATCTCAAGAGCAGAAACAAGCAAATTGTGTATTCAGAGCAACACAGATGGTTAGGGTTTTAGTCAACATACACACACTTACACACATGCAGACATCCATTTTAGATAAGCAAGAAACAGAAACTCCCTAAGCAAACACATTATTAGCTATTGACCCTTGAGAAATGGCAAACCACCAGAAAGAAGAGAGAAAAGGAACATGCCAGCGGTGGACGCGATAGGTAGTGCCAGCAGGGCGTCCCCTGCTTCAAGGTGCACTTTTCCTCTCCCATCCACCACAGACTCTCCCCTTCTCCTACTCTCCTCAGGGTCTGCAGAGTTTTTTCCATTTGTACACCGAATCCGCGTGGCCAGTGCATGATGCGGAGCCCAAGTGGAACACCTGCTTGCAAAACAGAATAAACTATCAAGGTTAGCTCTCTTAGCATATGCCTTTGTCTCAAATGATGCATGGTTATAAAAAACTATTTTGATTAGCGAATTGAAAGAGAGTTGATCATTCTAAAACACAAAATCAACCCTTTGCCTAGGATTCTTTTCCAGGTTTTTGTCTTTGCAAATTAGAAAAAAGGCTAATTGATGGGCTAATAACATCATAACTGCACATTAAAAGTGCTATTTCCATAAACTCCAGCGTTGGCAACATCAAATCCTGTCTTATTTACACTTGATCTACTACTGAAACAGAAAAAGCACACAACAACCTAGATAATGCCCAATAATTCTTCACACTCTATCTACCACTAAAATAGAAGAAACACACAATTCCAGTAATCATAAAGGCTGGATGCTATTTTCTGCCTTGAGATGAGGCCGAACATATCGTGCTGGAACCCATGTAGGACCAGTCCCTGTGGAAACACAAGCATATCCACGACCCCAAGTTATCAGTGGTAAGGGACCTTCCCAATGCCCTGTGGCCATATTCCGAACGTTAACCATTGGCCGTTCCTTGAGCATTGGGAGGCCCCAAAATGATGGTCCACACGAGTTCTATCTGTGTGATCACGATTCAAAAAATACAGCACAAGCAAAGCTTTACATAATCTTTCTTGTGGTGTACCCCCCGTATTCCCCCTCTTTTGTTTATTAAGAATGGATTTCAGTGTTTGATGAGCACGCTCAATGATAGCTTGTCCGGTGGGAGAATGAGGAATGCCTGTAATATGTTTAATGCCCCATTCTTGGAGGAAAGTTCGAGTGGCCTTAGAAGTGTACGCAGGCCCATTATCTGTTTTTATAGTATGTGGGATTCCCATAGCAGCATAGGCAGATAACCAGTGTTTACGGGCATCGCGACTGCGTTCACCTGTATGTGCTGTGGCGAATATGTATGAAGAATGAGTATCTATTGTTACATGGACAAATTTTAGACGGCCAAATTCGGGAACATGAGTAACATCTGTCTGCCACAGTTGAAGAGGCGCTGTGCCACGGGGATTTGTCCCAATTTGAGGCAAAGGGGCAATTGCCTGGCAGTCTGGGCATGTTAGAATAATGTTACGGGCCTGATCTGCTGTCAGTTGAAATTGTTTTTGTAAAGCTCTCCTATTCTGATGAAAAAATTGATGAGAGAGTCGCGCTTGCTGGAACAATTGAGGTGTAGCAAAGGCGACAGTGGCTTGATCAGCCTTACGGTTGCCCTCAGCTATAGGACCAGGCAATGTAGTGTGTGATCGAATATGCATAATAAAATAAGGGAGCGTACGGTGAGAGACATAATATAAAACTCGCTTGAGCTGCGCAAACAAAGCAGGGTTGTTAACTTCCTTAAGTAAAGATCCTTCAATCCGCTGAATGATACCTGTAACGTACAACGAATCAGTTATTATATTAAGCTTTTGATTTGAAAAAAGTTGAAAAGCTCGGGCTACGGCAGCGAGTTCTACAACTTGAGGTGATCCATTAACAACATGTACATCTGACTGCCACTGAGTAGCAGTCGCACGCCAGAGAACCACTGCTCGATGTGTCTTGCCGGAGCCATCTGTAAATACAGTAACAGCATTAGTTATTGGAACATGTGAAAGTAAAATATTAGGACAAAGGGACAGATCACTCAAATTATGCAGTAACTGATGTTTGGGGGGATGGGTGGAGATCTGTCCTCTATATCCTGCCATAGCAGTTTGTAAAGTGAGTGACTGTGCAAGCAACTGTTGTGGTTTTGTGGTTTTGATGCCGGTATTCCACATCAGAGCATCATGCAGCAGTTAAGGAGTTAATGCTGGGGGAGCAGCAGAGGGGAGGGGCGGAGCTCCGCACCGGATGCAGGCGGCGCTCGGTCTGGGCGCGTGGCTCTGGGCTGCCGTGGAGGCTCAGCACGTGTGCTTCCCCTGCGGGTCCTCCTTAGCGTAAGCTCATAGCTTTTGGTTTGAAAATATTTCTCTCTCTTTCAATTGTTCAATTTTATTAGATTTAGTAAAAGTTACCGTTCCTTCTCAGATCGTGCCGTTGTTTTCTTGTAGACCCATCTCTTCCCGCCGTTTCCCCCTCCCCCTCCCGGAGCGCGGCTCTGCTCGGGCGGCCGCGCGGCCACTGACGCAGTTTCTTTTTTTTCTCTCCCCTCTCCCTTCTCGGTTTCCTTTGGGTTACTGTCACGGACAACACCGTGACAGCAACCAATCTAAATCTTTTTTAGTAGCAGGTATGTAGATGCAATCAGGGTCAAGAGCTCGTAAAATTTGTGAACGATGACGACCTCGCTGTATTAGCATTGCAAACATCTCTACCCGTGATGTAATGGTTTTTGAAAAGGTATGTGGTAAGAATATCCATTCCAGGATAATGAGAGGATCTTTTCTTGAGGTATCCCACTGACATAACAGGCTATATGGCTGATACGTATTTGATATTATTACAAGAGATACTGGTAGTGATATACAAACACGATGGCAATATCGATGTTGCAGTGATGTTATTACAGAGTCTAAGCACTGTAACGCTTGTGGTGTTAGCTGTCTTTTAGAGGTTAAATCCGGGTCTCCTTTGAGTAGCTGGAACAGAGGGTGCAACTCTTGAGTAGTAATACCCAAAAGCGGTCGTAACCAGTTGATGGTTCCTAACAACTTTTGCAGATCATTCAATGTCTGTACATGAGGTATTATTTTGAGGATTTGTGGCTGAATGGTGTGAGATGTAATTTTCCATCCTAAGTATTTCCATGGAGAACTAAGTTGCACCTTTTCTTCTGCTATTTGTAAGCCAACAGATTGAACTGCCTGCCTTACAAGCATTAAAGTGTCCTTTAGACTCTCTTCTCATTCTGCTGCTATTAATATATCGTCCATGTAATGATAAATAAGGACGTGGGGTCTAGCTTTTCGTACTGGTTGTAATGCATTTGCTACAGTCAGTTGACATATCGTTGGACTATTAAGCATTCCTTGTGGTAACACAGTCCAGTGATAGCGCTGAGCAGGGCTTTGTTGGTTGATGGAGGGCACTGAGAAAGCAAATCGTGGTGCGTCTTTTGGATGAAGCGAAATGGTAAAAAAACAGTCTTTTAAGTCAATGACTGCTATAAGCCAATTCGATGGTAACATTGAAGGTGAAGGGAGACCAGGCTGCAATGCCCCCATGGGCTCAATTACCGCATTGACAGCACGCAGGTCCTGTAGAAGCCTCCATTTTCCACTCTTCTTGAGGATAACAAACACTGGAGTATTCCAAGGGCTGGTGGTAGGCACTATGTGACCAGTAGCCAGTTGTTCTTGAACTAGCTCATGTAAATGCAGCAACTTTTCCTTTGTTAAGGGCCATTGATCTACCCAGATTGGTTGTTCTGTTTTCCAAACTAGTGGTATAGGTTGCTGCCAATCAATGGCCCTTATTGAAAATTTGTTTGCAAAATCATGCCCCATTGACTTAAAAGATCACGACCCCACAGAGTATAGGGAACTGGCAAGATGTAAGGAGCAGTGTGAGCAATGCGACCATCAGGCCCTTCAAAAGATAAAATTCGGGCACTTTGTTTGGGCTGCTGTAAGCCCCCAACTCCTACAATAGCAGAACTAGGGTATTTTAGCGGCCATTCAGAGGGCCAATCGCTTGACTTAATGATGGTAACATCAGCTCCGGTATCCACTAGGCCTAATAACTGCCTGCCATTTACTAGACATGATAATAATGGTTTGTCTTTTGATACTTGTGTAGTCCATAGCACGGCAGGCTTGTCTGTGCTTCCAAATCCCCCAATTTGATCCTCAATACCAGGTTTAGTCATAGAATGAAAAGGATCTGAGAAGGAAACAGTAACTTTACTAAATATAATAAAATTGAACAATTGAGAGAGAGATAAAAATTTCCAAACCAAAAGCTGTGAGCTTATGTTAAGGAGAAAAGTGCAGGGGAAGCACACGTGCTGAACCTCCAGGCAGCCCAGAAGAACTCGCCCAGGCAGAGCGCCGCCTGGCATCCGGTGCGGAGCTCCGCCCCTCTGCTGCTCCCACAGCATTAACTCCTTCACTGCTGCGTGATGCTCTGATGTGGAATACCGGCATCAAAACCAAAAAACCACAACATTCCACCCCTTATTCCACATCATCACATCATGCTTAACACACATCTATACATAACCAAAACAGTAATAACATAAGTTACATAGAAACATATATATATACATACATACACATGTAATTACAGACTGCATTCCCCCAATATCAAATTCCCTTGTGGGACACACTGGACGTCCCCATTTTTATTCATTACCCACGAGGTGCACCCAGGTCCCTGCGCAAAAACGGTTCCATGGAGGGGTTTGCCCTTTCCAGAGGCTGGAAGGACCCACACCGCTTTTCCCAACATGCTCCTCACATGTACCACAGGGACCTTATCTCCCTCTATGGTCTGTAGGGAGCTGGACTGTGTAGGACCCTCTCGGTTGACTGATCCCCTAGTGTTGACCAACCAGGTGGCTTCTGCCAGATGCTTCTCCCAATGCTTGAATGTCCCACCACCCATTGCTCTCAACATGGTTTTTAACAACCCGTTGTCTTACCAGCAGCTGGTGCATGGTAGGGGATATGGTAGATCCATTCAATGCCGTGTTCTTTGGCCCAGATATCCACAAGAGAATTTTTGAAATGAGTCCCATTATCGGACTCAATTCTCTCTGGAGTTCCATGTCGCCATAGGACTTGTTTCTCAAGCCCTAAGATGGTGTTTCGGGCGGTAGCATGGGGTACTGCGTATGTCTCAAGCCACCCAGTGGTCGCCTCCACCATGGTGAGCACGTAACGCTTACCATCGCGAGTTCGTGGCAAGGTGATATAATCAACCTGCCACGCCTCCCCATATTTATACTTTTCCCATCGCCCTTCCTGCCAGAGGGGTTTCATCCTCTTGGCCTGTTTAATTATGGCACATGTGTCACAGTCATGGATAACCTGTGCAACGGCATCCATAGTTAAGTCCACCCCTCGGTCTCTAGCCCACTTATAGGTCGCATCCCTTCCTTGATGGCCTGAGGTCTCATGGGCCCACCGAGCTAAAAATAGCTCTCCTTTGTTCTGCCAGTCCAAGTCGATCTGAGACACCTCAATTTTGGCAGCTTGATCTACCTGATGGTTATTTTTCTGCTCTTCAGTAGCTCGATTCTTGGGCACATGAGCATCTACATGACGCACCTTTACACCCAACCTTTTTGTTCGGGCAGCAATGTCTTTCCACAGTTCAACAGCCCAAATAGGTTTACCCTTCCGTTGCCAGTTGTCCTGTTCCCACTGCTGCAACCACCCCCATAAAGCATTTGCCACCATCCAAGAGTCAGTATAAAGATATAGCATGGGCCACCTCTCCCGTTCAGCCACATCTAAGGCCAGCTGGACAGCCTTTACCTCCGCAAATTGGCTTGACTCTCCTTCTCCTTCGGTGGCCTCTGCAACTCGTCGTGTGGGGCTCCACACAGCAGCCTTCCATCTGCGATGCTTCCCAACAATACGACATGATCCATCAGTGAAGAGGGCATATGTCTTTTCATTCTCTGGTAGTTCGTTATATGGTGGGGCCTCTTTAGCACGAGGTATCTCCTCTGATGGGGATGTTCCAAATTTCTTGCCTTCAGGCCAGTCCATGATCACCTCCAGGATTCCTGGACGGTTGAGGTTCCCCATCCGAGCTCGCTGTGTAATCAGTGCAATCCACTTACTCCAGGTGGCATCGGTAGCATGATGGGTGGGGAGAACCTTTCCTTTGAACATCCAATTCAGCACTGGCAGTCGAGGTGCCAGGAGGAGCTGTGTCTCAGTACCAATTACTTCAGAGGCAGCCCGAACTCCCTCGTATGCTGCCAAAATCTCCTTCTCAGTTGGAGCGTAGCACTCCTCAGACCCCCTGTACGCTCTGCTCCAAAATCCAAGGGGTCGGCCTCGGGTCTCCCCAGAGGCTCTTTGCCACAGACTCCAAGTGGGACCTTTCTCTCCAGCAGCAGTGTAGAGGATGTTTTTCACATCCTGTCCCAACCGTACTGGCCCCAGGGCCACAGCACGGGCTATCTCCTGCTTAATTTGCTCGAAGGCCTGCTGCTGTTCAGGACCCCATGCAAAATTATTCTTTTTTCGAGTCACTTGATAGAGGGGGCTTACTATGAGGCTGTAGTTTGGGATGTGCATCCTCCAAAAACCTACTACACCCAGAAAAGACTGTGTCTCTTTCTTGCTAGTGGGTGGTGACATACTGGTGATTTTGTCAATCACATCTCCTGAATGTGACGACGTCCATCTTGCCATTTTACTCCCAGGAACTGAATTTCTTGGGCAGGTCCCTTCACTTTGTTCTGTTTAACAGCAAAACCAGCACCCAGAAGAATTTGGATTATTCGCTCTCCCTTTTTAAAAAACTTCCTCTGCTGTATCACCCCATACAACAATGTCATCAATGTACTGGAGGTGCTCAGGTGCCCCACCCTGTTCCAGTGTGCTTTGAATCAGCCCATGGCAAATGGTTGGGCTGTGTTTCCACCCCTGGGGCAAACGGTTCCAGGTGTACTGAACGCCCCTCCAGGTGAAAGCAAACTGTGGTCTGCACTCTGTGGCCAAAGGAATAGAAAAGAATGCATTGGCAATGTCAATGGTGGCATACCACTTGGCTACCTTTGACTCCAGTTCATATTGCAGCTCCAACATATCTGGCACAGCTGCACTCAGTGGGGGTGTTACTTCATTCAGGCCACAGTAATCTACCGTCAGCCTCCATTCTCCACTGGCTTTACGCACCGGCCATATGGGGCTGTTAAACGGTGAGTGAGTTTTGCTGATCACTCCCTGGCTCTCTAGCTGACGGATCAAGTTATGAATGGGGAGCAAGGAATCCTTGTTGGTGCGGTACTGCCGTCTGTGGACTGTTTTTGTAGCAATAGGTACCTACTGCTCTTTCACTTTCAGTACCCCCACAACTGATGGATCTTCTGACAGGCCAGGTAAAATAGACAGCTGCTGAATGTTGTCTGCATCTACATCTGGCTGCACTCTTAACTATTCCCCAGCCTAGCAATTCTGCCTCAGAAATAGTAGTTTTCTCCTCTGCATCACTTATTATGAACTACTTATTAGCTAGTCATTAATTACTAGAGGATTGAGAGAGTGAAAAAGGTTAGAAATAACTTCTAACAACTTTTTTTTCAAGTGACAGAGAATGTCTGGCCTGCAGGAAGGCACCTGAGTGAACTCAGTGAAACTGAGTGAATTCCATTGCTGCCAGAATTTCTTACATTGACGAGAAAAATCCCTATCTACCTACTTTCAAACTGAAAACAGATACAGTTGCCACTGCAGCATCTTCAAGTAGAATATGTTATACAAAGGCAAGGACTGGAGGCAAAGCAAAGGTACCAGTGATTTAATTAACCTCTAAGATGTACTTTGAGATCTTGATGTAAAAGCTGCCTTCTCTTCTGTTTAATCTGCATGTGAAAAAAACAGAACTAGTCATTCCAGTTGCTTTTGCTGTAACTCCAGCCAGTGCATCCTATTGCAGGCGCAGAAATCTCAGTTTACACTGAGTTCTGGCAGATTATAAGGTTGCCACACCAAAAAGTTTTCTGTCTCTGTAATTCATCTGCTCAAGCAAAACAGTCATGCTTTATTTTTCAAAAGATTTGTGACTATCTATTTATGTCTTTTGTATGGGTGAATGCAAAGAAACTGAAAAGAAAACCGAGTCAGCTGCAAATAAAGACTGTACGCTTTTTTTTCATTTTTTAAATAAATATTGCTACATCTTAGCATGATTTTGCTGGCATGTAGGAAAGAATGTACTTACGTGTGTGCCTGGGCTAGCAAGACAAAACCAGCAGGGCCCTGTGGGCTGTGCTTTATGGGATAGGAAAGAGAAACAAGTGTTTGCATAAAGCTTGCTGGTTAGAACAAGGAATGGAACAAGACCTGGAAGAGATGCGTTTTCCAGCTCCCCTTCCCAGCTGATGCAGAGCTGAAGGGCAGAGCTCTGGGAAGCAAGACCTGACCAAAGAACTGATGCCTCCTAGGAAGTTCCTTTAAGAGAGGAGCAGGTGGCAGTCTCACAGACTTGCTGACTGACACTGTCACTGAGTGCTCCAATTTACTGGAAGAACATTGTTTTCAGGAACATAGTGCTTACAGCTCAGTAGTAAAAAAGCACCAGTTAATTTAAACAAACACATCAACATGAGGTGAAACTACCACATATGTATAAACAAGGACTGATGCTGTCAAATACACATGCTAGTTCTGGCCTATTTATCACACTGAAAACATGTGATTCCACACCTAAATCGCAATACCTGATCTGACTCTTAATATAAACTGACGGCATTGATAAGCTAGGCCTTTTATTAGGGTCAAACACCACATTTACAGCTGCAGGCTTTGCACAAGAACAGAAAAGCAGCTTTACAAATGCAGGATGAGATAAGGCTCTGCCAAGGACCACAGGAAACCAAAGGTCCAAGTCTGGGGTTTGTATCTGAGCAAAACAGTGAGAGGACAGGACAGGAAAGGATGAGAAGGAATGGCCACAAGTTGCGCCAGGGAAGATTGAGATTAGACCTGAGGAAACTTTTTTTTTCTGAAAGAGTGGTCAGGCACTGGAATGGCCTGCCTAGGGAGGTGGGTGAGGCACCATCCCTAGCGCTGTTCAAGAAGCGTTTAGATGAGGTGCTGAGGGATTTGATTTAGTAGTTCAGTGGGTAGGGATGGTGATAGGAGGATGGTTGGACTAGATGATCTCATAGGTCCTTTCCAACCTAATGTATCTTTGAGTCTAAGAGTCTCCCATAGTCTTCTGAAGTTTCTTACCAACAGAAGGAAATCATACTAGTGTATGCAAGAGTGCACATGTTAGTCCGCAGAACTGCCCGTTGTCAAGTTTAGAGGCCAGCCTGCTTCACAAGGTAAACAGCACTAGCTCAACTTCCTCAGATCTAGTTTATAAACTATAACTTTGACTTTTAATTAACTACTTACTGTCAAGTCTCTAGGAAACGTGCCTGTTCATTCCTCTGCATTCCCACACCACCTAGCACATTTTGAACGTGACATGAAGAGCTCAACAGCCTGAGATAAAATGGGATGGACCTCTAGTAAAGCTCTTTGGGTAAAAAAGCCTCCACATACTTAACGAGGTTTTTTGGCTTGCTTAGGCTGGGAGCTCCCTTTATCCTTCCCATCTGAGGGACGTTTCTTCCCTTGATGCTTGTTCAAATCAAAGAAAAACTGACGTGCTGTTTCTTCCTTGTTAGAAAACAAAAGCCAAAACCTTTTGTACCTGCATCCCAGAGAGACACAGAGCATACCCATGCAGCAGACTGCAGCAGTACCTCCGCACACCCAAGTACTTTAGTCTTCTGTGCCCCCTTCTGCAACTTTTGGTATGGATTTTCAGTAACATCCTGGGGCTGTTTTACCAGCTCTGTAGGGTCCATCAAGCTCATGGGAACAATGCTGAATGCATAGAGATACTGGAAGGAAAACAGATGGCTCAAACACAGAAAGCTTTTGCAATTACTGCAGCTCTGAAGAGGTCAGCTGTAAACTACCAACATTCTTTTCAGCAGTGTGTGGAGACAGGACAAGGGGGAATGGACAGAAACTGCAGCGCAGGAGGTTCCACACGAATGTGCGCAAGAACTTCTTTACGGTGAGGGTGAGGAGCACTGGCACAGGCTGCCCAGGGGGGATGTGGGGTCTCCTTCTCTGGAGATATTCAAGACCCACCTGGACGCCTACCTGTGTGACCTGGTGTAGGGAACTGCTTTGGCAGGGGGGTTGGACTCGATGATCTCCAGAGGTCCCTTCCAACCCCTATGATTCTATGATTCCATGAACATCCTTCTGTATCAATACTCCCTAACTTTTTTTAAAGGTTAAAAAAATAAGCAACCTACACCACCCCAAAAGTTATGTTAAGTGATTTGTGAGAGTTCCCCTGTCAACTGTTTCCTTCCTAAAGGAAGCCATGGGAAGAGAAAATTATCTAAAGCAGCTGAAGAAGAGGGAAGGATGGCAGCTTTCTGGCCATTTTCCTTTGCAGCTGTCTTCCAGCTAAATGCCATTAGACCTGTTATTAGACCATTAGATCTGACATGATGGGCAAATATTACTCAGCAGAGTCAGATCCCTCCACTTTGGCACGATTCATACTGACTAGCTTAATTTGGGCTTACTGCCACGTTATTTGTACTTAAGGAAAGAAGATTCAAGTATATAAATACCTTTTTCTTGCTTGTATTGCCGACTTCAGCAAGAGCAATAAACCTGGTCACATGCTGTGGGGTCTCCTGCAGCACTGAGTGATTTCTGTATGGAAGCAAAACTTGACTGTACTGGCGTATACTTGAAGGATAGTGGAAAAACCACATGACCTCCACAAAGGAACTCAAGACACTACATCAGTTACATGTAGACTTTCGTCAGAACAATAAGGTGGAACAAAAAGACTTCACAGATCTAACAACCAATAACCACGCAGACCAAAATGAGATCTCACAGCAAGCCAAACACACAGCTGAGAGGACATTTAACTAGACTGAAAACAACTTCCATTTTAATGTGTTTTTGCTACGATAAGAGTAATAATCTTTGGCACCATTCACAGGACAGCCTTAGTTCTCTTCAAAGGTTGTTCTGACACCTACATCATGTCAACAGTCACATTTTGTATACAAAGTTTTAACTGAAGACACAAAATTCTTCACTGTACAAGAGCTTTTCCACAATACACGTTCAGAGGTATCCCTGAAATTAGGCTGAACACTTCTGAAATGGAACTCAGAACAAGTGATTTGGCATCAGATTCACTTGGACATTCTAGGGTAAGTGTTATCAGGGACTGCAGAGTTTTTGAGGCAGCAGGAATTGTGATCAGAAGTGACATCTGAGAAACAATCTCAACTCTATTGGAAAAAGAGAGATTTAAAGGGGCCAGAAGACTTCATAAAATTACAGTTTTCCTCCTGCGTTCTCTAAAAATTGAACTCGTTGTTTCAAAATAAATGAGATTTCACAATGTCTTACAAACCTGTAAGGAAGTCTTTCATAATAGGCCTTCTCCAGCACAGCAAAGTGATACCTTGGCTTGACACTTGAAGCTAAATCAGATATTAATGCGGAACCACATTTCATGGTATCTATTTCTCCCTACAAAACATAAAACAAGTTTTATTTTGAAAACTCTGTCAGATTACAGTGAAAAAAATTTGCTTATACTGACCTGCTTGCTGGAAATGTTGAGTTTATAACTATGGCTGTTACCATTCCTCGAAGTACGTTAGTGAATACAGTTTGATTTCTTACCTCCAACCTAAGTCTACTCATTTGCATCATTTTCAGTACTCAAGGTTTGCATCCACTCATTTCACCAATACAAATTTGCCCTATTTTCCTTTTCTTGATCTTGTGAAGCTAGTACAGCATAAAGTGAGTTCTGGCAAAAAGCAATATAAGTCAAAATCATTAAGACACATTTTAACCTCATTCCCAGATGGCCAGAGCTTTAGTGTGTGAGTCAAGTGAACAGGAAAACACTAAAGTTTACCAGCAAAGCAAAATAAGACACAACCAAAAAGCAGGCTTAAAACTACTTTTATGCTGTCTGTTCTCCATTAGCCTTAGACTGAGAAGTAAAGGACAGAAAAGAAGAGGGGAAAAGAGATGTTCAGAAACTGACAATACCTGTTACCTACAAAGTATTACTTTTGGTAATTTTTTTTAAATAACTACTTCCAGGCACAAGAAAGAATAGAAAATCATTGTGAGTAGTGCTCCAGCAGGAGCAGGGAGGTGATCATCCCCCTGTACTCAGCTCTGGTACAGCCGCACCTCGAGTATTGTGTTCAGTTTTGGGCCCCTCACTACAAGAAGGACATTGAGGCCCTGGAGCATGTTCAGAGAAGGGCAACAAAACTGGGGAGGGGTCTGGAGCACAAGTCTTATGAGGAGCGGCTGAGGGAGCTGGGATTGTTTAGTCTGGAGAAGAGGAGGCTCAGAGGAGACCTTATTGCACTCTACCACTTCCTGAAGGGGGGTTGTGGTGAGGAGGGGGTGGGCCTCTTCTCCCTGATAAATAACGACAGGACGAGAGGGAATGGCCACAAGTTGCGCCGGGGAAGATTTAGATTAGACCTGAGGAAGCATTTTTTTTCTGAAAGAGTGGTCAGGCACTAGAATGGCCTGCCTAGGGAGGTGGGTGAGGCACCACCCCTAGCGCTGTTCAAGAAGCGTTTAGATGAGGTGCTAAGGGATTTGATTTAGTAGTTGGGTAGAGATAGTGATAGGAGGATGGTTGGACTAGATGATCTTATAGGTCCTTTCCAACCTTATGAACTTATGAACTTGCAGAAAAGTAAGGAGACAACTGCAGCCTCATGCTTCTTGTGCATCATAACTGTGCAACTGTTTTTGACTTTGCAGAGTCAGAATCCTCTTTATGCTCTTTCATATCTTCATCAATGACATTCACAGTGGGATCGAGCACACCTTCAGGAAGCTTGCAGGGGATACCAAGTGGTGTGTTGCAATTAACCTGCTTGAGGGAGGGGATGCCATCCAGGGAGACCTTGAACAGTGGGCCCAGGTGAACACACAGGTTCAAAAAAGCAAGGCTATACCAAGCCCCACTGTCAATACAAGCTAGGGGAGGAAAGGACAAAGCACAGCCCTGCCAAAAAGAACTTGGAAGCACTGATGGATAGCAGCTGGACATGAGCCAGCAGTGTGCCCTCACAGCCCAGAAAGCCAACAGTATCCTGGGCTGCATCAAAAGCAGGGTGAGGGAGGTGATCCTAGCCCTCTGCTCAGTGCTGTGAGACCTCACGTGGAGTAGTGCATCCAGATGGGGAGATCTCAGTACAGGACAGATGTGGACATGTTGGAGTGCAACCAGAGGAGGGTCACAAAAATCACCCAAGGGATGGAACACCTTTCATGCGAGGACAGGCTGAGAGAGCTGGGGCTGTTCAGCCTGGAGAAGAAAAAGCTCTGGGGAGACTGACAGTGGCCTTTCAGTCTCTAAAGTGGTGCTGTAAGAAAGAAAGGGACAGACTCTTTAAGCAGGCTCTGTTGTGATAGGACAAGATGAAACGGTTTCAAACTAAAAGAGAGGATTTTTAAACTGGATATAAGGCTTTTGTTTTTAAGTAAGAGTGGTGAAGCACTGGAACAGGTTGCTCAGTGAGGCAGAGGATGCCTTGTCCCTGGGGCAGGCTAGAAAGGGAGCTGAGTACCCAGATATAGCTATAGATGTCTCTGTTTACTGGAGGGGAGATGCACTAGATGACCTCTAGAGGTCTGTTTCAATTCAATTCTGTGATCCCAGTGGGGCCCAGTCTGTAGGACAAGGACTTCGCTGAAACAGAAACAACTCCAAATGAACAGTATCTCCAGGAGATACTCAGGCTTCATGGCCTGAGCTTAGCATGCTAGAACCTTCAGTTATTAAACATCAACTTTTCTACACAAATTGTTGTCATGTCCATGGAAAGAAAGCTCTTTTAGGAAACTATCCTACAAAGCCTTTACATGAGTAAATTAAAAAACAAACTGACAAAAACAAACAGACAAAAACAGACAAAAAAAAAAACAAACAAAAGCAATCAGGAGGGTTCTTCTGCAAGCAGAAATGCCACTGTAGGATATATCTGGAAATACATTTCTCCAGAAAACAGAAGACTTACTGTGCTGTTGGCATAAATCCCAACATCTTTGGGCCAAGGGGAAGTCAGCAATATATCTACACCCTTGAAGTTTGGGGTTGATAACAAAGACGTTTTTAATTCTGTCACATCCTTTGAGCTAAAGCTAAAGCAGGAGTTGGCTCATCCTGAGACTCGGTGCCACTCAGGTATGCAATCTGTAGTCCTGAAGTACCACTGAAAAGACCTCGACGGCCTGCATGAACACAAAAGCACACACCTGAGATTTAAAAGCTGCAAGTGATCTCATTTGTATCAGAAGCAGAGAGAGAGATTTAGAAGTCCTGCCTTACTTTGACTGAAACCCTTCTTACAGGCAGCTCGTTTTCTATGTTCATAAACTCTAGGAAAGACATTTTAGTGCAATGGCTCGGACCCTGTTGTTTTATCTCGAGTTTTCTCTCCTCACCACTACCTTGCTTCCCTACAGTCAATTGACAACAAAAGCTTGGTATGAAGACAAAGTAAAAAAGCCAATTGCAAGTTTCTTAGCAACTATTTTTGTCAGACAGCACTCTATAAAGAAATTTACCTTTCCTTTTAGTTTTGCTGCAGCTTCGCCACTTTTAACGATTATACTTCTTGTCTTTGCTACTCCAGTACAACCTCACAGCTCAGCACAGTTAGGCTTCATATAGGAAATCTTCACTGCACAAACAGAGGCACAGGACAGGAATATGTTCTCAATCAAAAGACACTTTCAACCGCTTTTTCTTTTGGGTAGCAAAATTTGGAGTGTGTTAGACAATGACAACAACAAAAAGGAACACTTGTATTTCACAGAGCAGATATATCAGCCCTTCAATGTGAAGTTAAATTCCAGTCTCAGTGCCAGAGTAAGAGATGCCACCTTAAAACTTCATGAAAAAAAAAGGAGGGGTGAGTCAAAGCACAAAGATGACAAAATGTTCTTGAAAGCAGCAGCATACAAGTACACTACCTAAGTAAGTGATGTTCTCAGCTAATTCGCAGCCAGTGACATCTGGAAAACAGTGCACGGTCTCTTGATTGTTAGCGCCAAGCACGAAGGTCGGAATTGGAGCTGAAGAAGAAACAACAGGTGATCAGTCTGGTATACGGTACATGAAGTGAAATTCATCTACACATACTAGGAATCAGAGCCATCCCAACACTGCTCCTCAGTGTGCCAAAGTCTGCTGATCTGATCCAAGTCTGATGCTGTCCCTGATTACTTTGTAAGGAAATCCTTTAGCTAAGAAGACATTAATTCAAGCCAAATCTTACACATCTCAAAAACTCAATTTCTGGAGGCAGGAAGAAACTCTGTGCATTTACCCTTCCCCTTTTGAAGGCAGAATTTGACAAAGAAAGAAGTGTTCAAGACTAGTGAAGGAGCTTTTGCAGAGGGGGAAAGTTCTCTCTTGTGGGTGGATCTGAAGAGTATCATGATCTACAACAATCTAGCTTGAGGCCTGTAGCTAGAAGTGTTTCTTAGGGGTCAGTAGTGTGTATGGGAACTGCTGAATCACGGCCTGAACCACTGATTGGTCACCTGAGGTGAGCACAGAGTCAGCCATGGGGGCACAGGTGAAGGTGATATACCTGTGTGAGTGGAAGGGGTGGAGCCTGGTTCCAACTCTCCCAAACCCCATTTAAGGGCTGACCACCACCAGGGAAGGATCTCTTCTTGGAGATCCCTCCCATGTGGAGTCCCCTGCAAGCCTTGTCATCATAAAGGTGAGCTATCATCTCTTTTGTATTATCTGTATACTGTTTATATAGAACTACTTAAAATATACCATCCTCTATACTATCTCCTTGTGAAGTACCATCATTGGGAGTTATTTACCTTACACAGTGGTTCCCATCTAGTTTCAACTCCCCATATATAATCAGGGATGCTTCCCACTAGACCAGGTTGCTCAGAGCTCCATCCATAGAATCATAGAATCACCAAGGTTGGAAAAGGCCACCCAGATCATACAGTCCAATCATTCACCTCTCAACAACATTTCCCCACTAAACCATGTTCCTAGAACTGGATGCAGCACTCCAGATGGGATGTTATGTGAGCAGTGGGGCGGTCAAATCCCAAGGAAACCCAAGGCTTTCGGCTGTTTTCTTTATTTGGGTAAGGTCAGAGTGCTTTCTCTGGGATAATTATGGCACATGGGTCACAGCCATGGATAACCAATGGGTCATAGCCATGGATATCTCAATAAATTGAGATAGTGATAGGAGGATGGTTGGACTAGATGATCTTATAGGTCCTTTCCAACCTTATGAACTTATGAACTTATGAACTTATGAACCTGTGCAATAGCATCCATAGTTAAGTTCACCCCTTGGTCTCTAGCCCACTTATATGTTGCATCTCTTCCTTGATGACCTTGTGATAAAAATGAGTGCTGTATTAATCAAACCCTTCCACCCCTATGCACGCCGCCGGCACCCGATTGGCTGGGCTCTGCACGTGACTGCCAGGAGCCCGCCCCTGCCGCGCGCACGCGCAGTACTCAGTACGCGGCAGTTCATAAGTTCATAAGGTTGGAAAGGACCTATAAGATCATCTAGTCCAACCATCCTCCTATCACTATCTCTACCCAACTACTAAATTAAGTCCTTTAGCACCTCATCTAAACGCTTCTTGAACAGCGCTAGGGATGGTGCCTCAACCACCTCCCTAGGCAGGCCATTCCAGTGCCTGACCACTCTTTCAGAAAAGAAATGCTTCCTCAGGTCTAATCTAAATCTTCCCCGGCGCAACTTGTGGCCATTCCCTCTCGTCCTGTCATTACTTATCAGGGAGAAGAGGCCCACCCCCTCCTCACCACAACCCCCCTTCAGGAAGTGGTAGAGTGCAATAAGGTCTCCTCTGAGCCTCCTCTTCTCCAGACTGAACAATCCCAGCTCCCTCAGCCGCTCCTCATAAGACTTGTGCTCCAGACCCCTCCCCAGTTTTGTTGCCCTTCTCTGAACACACTCCAGGGCCTCAATGTCCTTCTTGTAGTGAGGGGCCCAAAACTGAACACAGTACTCGAGGTGCGGCTGTACCAGAGCTGAGTACAGGGGGATGATCACCTCCCTGCTCCTGCTGGCTACACTATTTCTAATACAGGCCAGGATGCTGTTGGCCTTCTTGGCCACCTGGGCACACTGCCGGCTCATGTTGAGCCGAGCATCAACCAACACCCCCAGGTCCTTTTCCTCTCTACATTCTTCAAGCCATTCTGCCCCAAGCCTATAGCATTGCATGGGGTTATTGTGGCCAAAGTGCAGGACCCGGCACTTGGTCTTATTGAACCTCATCCCATTTTGCTCAGCCCAGCTGTTCAGCCTATCCAAATCCCTCTGAAGGGCCTCCCTACCCTCAGGCAGTTTGACACATCCTCCCAGCTTTGTGTCATCTGCAAACTTACTGAGCTTACACTCAATTCCCTCATCTAGGTCATCAATAAAGATATTAAACAAGATGGGCCCCAAAACTGACCCTTGGGGGACACCACTCGTTACAGGACGCCAGCTGGACTTAACTCCATTAACCACTACCCTCTGGGCACGGCCCTCCAGCCAGTTCTCCACCCAGAGAAGAGTGAACCTGTCCACACCACGGGCTGCCAGTTTCCTTAGGAGAATACTGTGGGAGACCGTGTCAAAGGCCTTGCTGAAGTCCAGGTATACTACATCAACAGCCTTTCCCTCATCTACCTGTCTGGTCACCCAGTCATAGAAGGAGATAAAGTGCTCAGTGCTGCCGCCGTGTGGGCATATCCCTGTACTGCAGGCACTGCCCAGAAAAAAAAAGTGCACAGCGCATGCGCGCGGGAACGCAGAAGCGGCGTACGTGAACTGCGGCCGCTCTGCGCAGCGACCAAACCAGTCTCGATGGTAGCCGGTCCTCCGAGCGATAGCGCGCATGCGCGCAGCAACGACATACGTGAATTGCGGCCGCTCTCCGCAGCGATACCGGCCGTCTCGATGGTAGCCGGGCTTTAGAACCGTTGCGCGCATGCGCAAGGATGAGGTGCGGCCGAGCGGGCAAGTCTCGGGCCGGCGGCTCAGCGACGTTCCCCCTTGTCCCGTTCGAGCTCCGTCCGCGTTCGCATCCCGGGATCGCACCGAACAGGCTCACAGCCGTGCTGACGCCTCTCCGCCGAGCTACGAGGTGCGGGACGGTGGTGACGAGGATGAAGAACAAGCAAGTGAATACCCACCATCTGCCCTCCCAGCCCCGGAACGCCCGCCGCCTCGCAGCCCCACAGCCGACCCTTTCCCCACCCGAACCCCCAAATCCCTCCCCGCGCCCCCCACGCCTCCCTGCTCCCTGCAGCTGCCCCCAAAGCCCGCAACTCCACTCCCGTTCACACTATTCCCCCCAGCCCCTGCCTGCAGGAGGCACGCACTCAGCCAGCGTCTCGTGATCCCCGTGCCGCACCGCAACAGAAGGCGAAGCCCGAGAGCGACCCGAGGCGCTGCACCCACGGACCGCCTGCTTCTCCCGCGCTGTCAGCCACACTCCGCTGCTGCAGGTACGGCCCCACATCTGCACCATCCCCCACAACTGCACAACCGTCGCCATTTCATCCCGCAATCCGGCCCCTAACCCTAATGCTTTCACCTCCAACTCCAGTCTCATGCTTACAGCGCTTCACTTCGGTCCTTCGTCCCTAACTCTCAGTAGTTCACCCCCAAACTCCAGCCCCAAATCCTCGCCATGCCATACCAGACTCGAGCCCCAAACCCCAGCTCTAAATCCTTGCTATTACCCCCCAAAGTCTAGCCCGTAGTCCTTGCTATTGCACCCTGCTTCCTCCCCCAAGCCCTTGCAATTTCCTGCCACACAGTGGTCCCAAACCCTCACTATTTTCTCCCATACTGTAGTCCCAAATCCTTACTATTACCCTCAAACTCTGGCCCTAAACTCTGCAATTTCACCCCAGACTCAAGTGCCAAATCCAGGCTATGTCACCCCGAGCTCCAGTCCGGAATCCTGGCTACTTGCCCCCAGGCTCCAGTCCCGAATCCTGGTTATTTCGCCCCAAGCTCCAGTCCCAAATTTTCGCAAATTCATCCCAAACTCCTGTCCCACATCCTCGCTAATTCATCCCAAACTCCTGTCCCACATCCTCGCTAATTCATCCCAAACTCCTGTCCCACATCCTCGCTGTTTCCCCCCAAACCCTTACAATTTCACACCAAACTACAACACCAAATTCTCAGTGCTTTACTCCGAATGTTTGCCCCTTCTGCTTGCTATTCCTGCCCAAATTCCTGCCCCAAAGCGTCACAATTTCCTCCCAAACCGTAGTCCCCAGTCCTCATTGTTACCCTCAAACTCTGGCCCTAAACCCTGCAATTTCACCCCATTCTGAAGGGCCAAATCCTGGCTATTTCACCCCAAACTCCAGCCTCTACCCCTCGCTATTTCATTCCAAACTGCTGACCTAAACCCTCAGTATCTTGTCACAAAAATCAGCTCCCATATCCTCGCTGCCTCAACCCAATCTCTTGCTCCATATCCTCACACTTTCACAATTAATTCCAGCCCCAAATCACTGGTATTACACATCAGACTCCAGGCCCAATCCCTCTGCGTTTCACCTCAAACTCCAGCCCTAAATAGTCGCTCTTTCACCTCAAAGTCTAGCCCCTGTCCTTCCTGTTCCATCCCAGATTCCTGCCCCAAACCCTCACTCTTTTCCTCTTACACAGCAGTCCCTAACCCTCACTATCACCCTAAAACCCAAACCCAAAATCCTTGCTCTTTCACCACAATCTCCAGCCCCAAGTCCTCACTGTTTCAGCCCAAGCTCCAGTCCCAGAACCCCTGCTATTTCACTCCATTAGTTGGTCGCAAATTCTCGCTATTTAACTCCCCCCCCACCCCAATAAAAAAACCAACAAAACCGTAAAAACCCAGGCCTGAACCCTCGCTGCCTCACGCTGATCTCAAGCCCCAAGTCCTCGCACTTTCACAGTCAATTCAAGCACCGAATCCTTGCTATTTCCCCCCAGACTTTAGTCCCAATCCCTGCTATTCCACCCCAAAATCCTGCCCCAAACCCTCACTATTTCCCTCCCATGCAGTATTTCCTAATCCTCACTATTACCCTCAGGCTCTGTCCCTAAATCCTTGGAATTTCACCCCATTCTGAAGGGCCAAATCCTGGCTATTTGACCCCAGGCTCCAGTCTGAAATCCTGAAAAAAAATAAAGTATTAAAAAAAAAAAAAAAAAAAAGTATCGTCGATACTGCGCATGCTCGGAACGGCGCCGGTGCTCAGTGCTGCCGCCGTGTGGGAGACCTCGGTACTGCAGGCGCTGCACAGAAAAATAACCAGCACCGCGCATGCGCAGCGAATCGGCGATACTGCGCATGCTCGGAACGGCGGCGGCGTTCAGTGCTGCCGCCGTGTGGTGGAAACCCGTTACTGCAGGCGCTGCACAGAAAAATAACCAGCACCGCGCATGCGCACCGAATCGGCGATACTGCGCATGCTCGGAACGGCAGCGGAGCTCAGTGCTGCCGCCGTATGGTGGAATCGCGGTATTGCAGGCGCTGCATTGGAAAATTACCAGTACCGCGCATGCGCACCGAATCGGTGATATTGCGCATGCTCGGAACGGCGGCGGCGCTCAGTGCTGCCACGGTTGTCGCGGAAATCCGGTACTGCAGGCGCTGCACAGAAAAATTACCAGAACCGCGCATGCGCACCAAATCGGCGATACTGCGCATGCTCGGAACGGCGGCGGCGTTCAGTGCTGCCACGGTTGTCGTGGAAATCCGGTACTGCAAGCGCTGCACAGAAAAATTACCAGAACCGCGCATGCGCACCTAATCGGCGATACTGCGCATGCTCGGAACGGCGGCGGCTCTCAGTGCTGCCGCCGTGTGGGGAGACCTCGGTACTGCAGGCGCTGCACTGTAAACCAGCACCGCGCATGCGCACCGAATCGGCGATACTGCGCATGATCGGAATTGCGGCGGCGCTCAGTGCTGCCGCCGTGTGGTGGAAAGCCGGTACTGCAGTCGCTGCACAGAAATATAAGCAGCACCGCACATGCGCACCGAACCGGCGATACTGCGCATGCTCGGAACCGCGGCGGCGCTCAGTGCTGCCACGGTTGTCGTGGAAACCCGGTACTGCAGGCGCTGCACAGGAAAATAACCAGCACCGCGCATGCGCACCGAATCGGCGATACTGCGCATGCTCAGAACGGCGGAGGCGCTCAGTGCTGCCACGGTTGTCGTTGAAATCCGTTACTGCAGGCGCTGATAAGGGGAATTACCAACACCGCGCATGCGCACCGAATCGGCGATACTGCGCATGCTCGGAACGGCAGCGGAGCTCAGTGCTGCCGCCGTGTGGTGGAATCCCGGTACTGCAGGCGCTGCACAGGAAAATTACCAGCACCGCGCATGCGCACCGAATCGGCGATACTGCGCATGCTCGGAACGGCGGCGGAGCTCTGTACTGCCACGGTTGTCGCGGAAATCCGGTACTGCAGGCGCTGCACAGAAAAATTACCAGCACCGCGCATGCGCACCGAATCGGCGATACTGCGCATGCTCAGAACGGCGGAGGCGCTCAGTGCTGCCACGGTTGTCGTTGAAATCCGTTACTGCAGGCGCTGATAAGGGGAATTACCAACACCGCGCATGCGCACCGAATCGGCGATACTGCGCATGCTCGGAACGGCAGCGCAGCTCAGTGCTGCCGTTGTGTGGTGGATACCCGGTACTGCAGGCGCTGCACAGGAAAATAACCAGCACCGCGCATGCGCAGCGAATCGGCGATACTGCGCATGCTCGGAACGGCGGCGGCGTTCAGTGCTGCCGCCGTGTGGTGGAAACCCGTTACTGCAGGCGCTGCACAGGAAAATAACCAGCACCGCGCATGCGCACCGAATCGGCGATACTGCGCATGCTCGGAACGGCGGCGGCGATCAGTGCTGCCGCCGTGTGGTGGAAACCCGTTACTGCAGGCGCTGCACAGAAAAATAACCAGCACCGCGCATGCGCACCGAATCGGCGATACTGCGCATGCTCGGAACGGCGGCGGCGCTCAGTGCTGCCGCCGTGTGGGGAGACCTCGGTACTGCAGGCGCTGCACAGAAAAATAACCAGCACCGCGCATGCGCACCGAATCGGCGATACTGCGCATGCTCGGAACGGCGGCGGCGCTCAGTGCTGCCGCCGTGTGAGGAGACCTCGGTACTGCAGGCGCTGCACAGAAAAATAACCAGCACCGCGCATGCGCACCGAATCGGCGATACTGCGCATGCTCGGAACGGCGGCGGCGCTCAGTGCTGCCACGGTTGTCGTGGAAATCCGGTACTGCAGGCGCTGGTCAGGGGAATTACCAGCACCGCGCATGCGCACCGAACCGGCGATACTGCGCATGCTCGGGACGGCGGCGGAGCTCTGTACTGCCGCCGTGTGGTGGTGTTGTGGTTTTGTGGTTTTGATGCCGGTATTCCACATCAGAGCATCTTCAGCAGTGAAGGAGTTAATGCTGGGGGAGCAGCAGAGGGGAGGGGCGGAGCTCCGCACCGGATGCAGGCGGCGCTCGGTCTGGGCGCGTTGCTCTGGGCTGCCGTGGAGGTTCAGCACGTGTGCTTCCCCTGCGGGTCCTCCTTAGCGTAAGCTCATAGCTTTTGGTTTGAAACTTTTTCTCTCTCTTTCAATTGTTCAATTTTATTAGATTTAGTAAAGTTACCGTTCCTTCTCAGATCGTGCCGTTGTTTTCTTGTCGACCCATCCCTTCCCGCCGTTTCCCCCTCCCCCTCCCGGAGCGCGGCTCTGCTCGGGCGGCCGCGCGGCCACTGACGCAGTTTCTTTTTCTCTCCCCTCTCCCTTCTCGGTTTTCCCTTGGGTCACTGTCACGGACAACACCGTGACAATTATTGGTGGAGAATGCGGGCAGTGCAGTGTTGGCACTCCATTGTAAATCTGGTGCAGAGTGGACTAAGGTTTTTCATGTACCTAATAGCATGCTGGCGTCTTTTTAAGCTCCTCGCGTTCAGCACCGGAGTAATGTGGATATACAGCTACTTTAGTGTGCTGAGGGGGTTACATGCCTCCTACCTAAACACCCTGGCTAACGTGACGGATTATGCGGCATTTGGAACGGTTTCCAATTACTCTTTTCAGATCTTTACCTATATTCAAGATGTCAGCCCGGCAACTGTGTTATCTGTTTTTCTGCATGCACTCTCTGCAATAGTAATTTACATCATGTGGAGGGAGCGTTCCTCAAAACCAGAGAGTGTTGAATGGCAGGGAAGGTGGAAAAAATTAGGAAAGAAATTAGAAGCGTGGGGACCCCCGGTGTTATGCAATTTTGATCTTGAGCACCTGTGGGATCCTGAGAAATTCAGTGAGTGTTTAGGTAAGGAGTCATGTGACTCAGGACGATCTGAGAAGGAATGTATTGTTTGGGGTTTGGCTTGTGCTTATCGAGCCATAATTGATATTCTGGAGAGAAATGGTTTCCAAACCAAGGTCCAAAGCAAAAATGAAAACCTCGAAGTTAGACCTGACCAATCACAGGAAGCACCGGTATCAGTGTCGGTTGCCCCTGTGGAAGGCCAGAAATGGACACGGCTGTCCTCGCGCCTAGAACGGAAAGAAGAAGAAGCAGAGAAAAAAAAGGAAGATCCAGGCGAGGGGCCCTCCTCAGCACCACCACCACCACCACCACCTAAAAAGGCCACTAAGAAAAGTGAGAGACATGGAGAAGACAGCGATGATGATGGAGTCACTGTTACCACTACTCGTCGGCCCCTAAAGATGACTGAAATACAAGGTTCAAGAAAGGAATTTGTACGGCGCTCGGGTGAATCTATTGTCACCTGGTTGCTGCGGTGTTGGGACAGCGGTGCCAGCAGCGTGTCCCTAGATGGCAGCGAAGCCCGCCAACTGGCAAGCATTGCCCGAGACCCAGCTATCGACAGAGGAATTGGTAGATGTCTGAATGGAGTCGCTACCCTCTGGGAACGAGTACTAGTGGCTGTAAAGGATAGATACCCTTACAAAGATGATCTGGAGCCTAAGGTGGAAAGATGGAACACCGTGGAGAAAGGCATCCAATTTTTGAGAGAAACAGCCGTAGTAGAGATGCTGTATGATCCCAATTTCGTCCCTAACAATCCACACCAGGACCGTGATCCTGATAGAGTAAGGTGCACACCTGATGTATATCGCAAGCTCTCAAAAACAGCACCAGAGAGGTACGCAAGTACACTGGTAGCAATGTTCCATAGATTCGAGGGTCAAGACAGAAGACTCCCAGTTTATGAATTGACTATTACACTCCAAAACTTTGAACAACAGTTTCCACCATCACGTGCTTCCATTGCAGCTATAGTAGCAGAAGAAGTAGGTGAGATAAAGAAAACTATACTGGACGAACTGTCATTACTGATGAATAGGGATGAACCTGTGTCAGTATTGGAAACACCTGATGAAGACGAGCATGACGCAAAGAATCTGATGAAGCAATTTATCAAACTGTTGAAAGTCTCGGCCACCAAAGGCAACCGCCCCTCTGCACGAGCAAATGACGGCAGTAACATCATGTCACGTGTGGCCATGTGGAGCTTCTTACGAGAAAACGGAGAGGACATGAGGAAGTGGCATAAAAAACCCACTCCTGTACTGCGAGCACGGGTGAGAGAACTACAGCAGAGATCAGCCACCAATGAAATTGCTCCCGTCACTGCAGGTAACCAATAGAGGGGCCCTGCCCTCAGCCAGGGGAGGGAAAGGGATAACAGAGTGTATTGGACTGTGTGGATTAGATGGCCTGGCACATTAGAGCCACAAAGATATAAGGCACTGGTGGACACTGGTGCACAGTGCACTCTGATGCCCTCGAGTTATAAAGGGACAGAATTGATTCATATTTCTGGAGTGACTGGGGGTTCTCAGGAACTGTCTGTGTTGGAGGCAGAAATAAGCCTCACCGGTAAAACCTGGCAGAAGCATCCCATAGTGACTGGACAGGGGGCTCCATGCATACTCGGTATTGACTATCTCAGAAGGGGACATTTCAAGGATCCCAAGGGGTACCGATGGGCTTTTGGAATAGCTGCTGTAGATGCAGACAACATTCAGCAGCTGTCTGTTTTACCTGGCCTGTCAGAAGATCCGTCTGTTGTGGGGGTACTGAAAGTGAAAGAGCAGCAGGTACCTATCGCTACAAAAACAGTGCACAGACGGCAGTACCGCACCAACAGGGATTCCTTGCTCCCCATTCATAACTTGATCCGTCAGCTAGAGAGCCAGGGAGTGATCAGCAAGACTCACTCACCTTTTAACAGCCCCATATGGCCGGTGCGTAAAGCCAGTGGAGAATGGAGGCTGACGGTAGATTACCGTGGCCTGAATGAAGTCACACCCCCACTGAGTGCTGCTGTGCCAGATATGTTGGAGCTGCAGTATGAACTGGAGTCAAAAGCAGCCAAGTGGTATGCCACTATAGACATTGCCAATGCATTCTTTTCTATTCCTTTGGCCACAGAGTGCAGACCACAGTTTGCTTTCACCTGGAGGGGCGTTCAGTACACCTGGAACCGTTTGCCCCAGGGGTGGAAACACAGCCCAACCATCTGCCATGGGCTGATTCAAACCACACTGGAACAGGGTGGGGCACCTGAGCACCTCCAGTATATTGATGACATTGTTGTGTGGGGTGATACAGCAGAGGAAGTTTTTAAAAAAGGAGAGCAAATAATCCAAATTCTTCTGGGTGCTGGTTTTGCTATTAAACGGAACAAAGTGAAGGGACCTGCCCAAGAAATTCAATTCCTAGGAGTAAAATGGCAAGATGGACGTCGTCACATTCCAGGAGATGTGATTGACAAAATCACCAGTATGTCACCACCCACTAGCAAGAAAGAGACACAGTCTTTTCTGGGTGTAGTAGGTTTTTGGAGGATGCACATCCCAAACTACAGCCTCATAGTAAGCCCCCTCTATCAAGTGACTCGGAAAAAGAATAATTTTGCATGGGGTCCTGAACAGCAGCAGGCCTTTGAGCAAATCAAGCAGGAGATAGCCCGTGCTGTGGCCCTGGGGCCAGTTCGGTTGGGACAGGATGTGAAAAACATCCTCTACACTGCTGCTGGAGAGAAAGGTCCCACTTGGAGTCTGTGGCAAAGAGCCTCTGGGGAGACCCGAGGCCGACCCCTTGGATTTTGGAGCAGAGCGTACAGGGGTTCAGAGGAGTGCTACACTCCAACTGAGAAGGAGATTTTGGCCGCATACGAGGGGGTTCGGGCTGCCTCTGAAGTAATTGGTACTGAGACACAGCTCCTCCTGGCACCTCGACTGCCAGTGCTGAATTGGATGTTCAAAGGAAAGGTTCCCCCCACCCATCATGCTACCGATGCCACCTGGAGTAAGTGGATTGCACTGATTACACAGCGAGCTCGGATGGGGAACCTCAACCGTCCAGGAATCCTGGAGGTGATCATGGACTGGCCTGAAGGCAAGAAATTTGGAACATCCCCATCAGAGGAGATACCACGTGCTAAAGAGGCCCCACCATATAACGAACTACTAGAGAATGAAAAGACGTATGCCCTCTTCACTGATGGATCGTGTCGTATTGTTGGGAAGCATCGCAGATGGAAGGCTGCTGTGTGGAGCCCCACACGACGAGTTGCAGAGGCCACCGAAGGAGAAGGAGAGTCAAGCCAATTTGCGGAGGTAAAGGCCGTCCAGCTGGCCTTAGATGTGGCTGAACGGGAGAGGTGGCCCATGCTATATCTTTATACTGACTCTTGGATGGTGGCAAATGCTTTATGGGGGTGGTTGCAGCAGTGGGAACAGGACAACTGGCAACGGAAGGGTAAACCTATTTGGGCTGCTGAACTGTGGAAAGACATTGCTGCCCGAACAAAAAGGTTGGGTGTAAAGGTGCGCCATGTAGATGCTCATGTGCCCAAGAATCGAGCTACTGAAGAGCAGAAAAATAACCATCAGGTAGATCGAGCTGCCAGAATTGAGGTGTCTCAGATCGATTTGGACTGGCAGAACAAAGGAGAGCTATTTTTAGCTCGGTGGGCCCATGAGACCTCTGGCCATCAAGGAAGGGATGCGACCTATAAGTGGGCTAGAGACCGAGGGGTGGACTTAACTATGGATGCCGTTGCACAGGTTATCCATGACTGTGACACATGTGCCATAATTAAACAGGCCAAGAGGATGAAACCCCTCTGGCAGGAAGGGCGATGGGAAAAGTATAAATATGGGGAGGCGTGGCAGGTTGATTATATCACCTTGCCACGAACACGCGATGGTAAGCGTTACGTGCTCACCATGGTGGAGGCGACCACTGGGTGGCTTGAGACATACGCAGTACCCCATGCTACCGCCCGAAACACCATCTTAGGGCTCGAGAGACAAGTCCTATGGAGACATGGCACTCCAGAGAGAATTGAGTCCAATAATGGGACTCATTTCAAAAATTCTCTTGTGGATATCTGGGCCAAAGAACACGGCATTGAATGGATCTACCATATCCCCTACCATGCACCAGCTGCTGGTAAGATCGAGCGCTACAACGGGTTGTTAAAAACCACGTTGAGAGCAATGGGTGGCGGGACATTCAAGCACTGGGAGAAGCATTTGGCAGAAGCCACCTGGCTGGTCAACACTAGGGGATCAGTCAACCGAGAGGGTCCTACACAGTCCAGCTCCCTACAGACCATAGAGGGAGATAAGGTCCCTGTGGTACATGTGAGGAGCATGTTGGGAAAAGCGGTGTGGGTCCTTCCAGCCTCTGGAAAGGGCAAACCCCTCCGTGGAACCGTTTTTGCGCAGGGACCTGGGTGCACCTCGTGGGTAATGGATAAAAATGGGGACGTCCAGTGTGTCCCACAAGGGAATTTGATGCTGGGGGAATGCAGTCTGTAATTACATGTGTATGTATGTATATATATATATATATATGTTTCTATGTAACTCATGTTATTACTGTTTGGTTATGTATAGATGTGTGTTAAGCATGATGTGATGATGTGGAATAAGGGGTGGAATGTTGTGGTTTTGTGGTTTTGATGCCGGTATTCCACATCAGAGCATCATGCAGCAGTGAAGGAGTTAATGCTGGGGGAGCAGCAGAGGGGAGGGGCGGAGCTCCGCACCGGATGCAGGCGGCGCTCGGTCTGGGCGCGTTGCTCTGGGCTGCCGTGGAGGTTCAGCACGTGTGCTTCCCCTGCGGGTCCTCCTTAGCGTAAGCTCATAGCTTTTGGTTTGAAACTTTTTCTCTCTCTTTCAATTGTTCAATTTTATTAGATTTAGTAAAGTTACCGTTCCTTCTCAGATCGTGCCGTTGTTTTCTTGTCGACCCATCCCTTCCCGCCGTTTCCCCCTCCCCCTCCCGGAGCGCGGCTCTGCTCGGGCGGCCGCGCGGCCACTGACGCAGTTTCTTTTTCTCTCCCCTCTCCCTTCTCGGTTTTCCCTTGGGTCACTGTCACGGACAACACCGTGACAATGGGAACTGTTGAATCTTGGCCTGAAGCACTGATGGATCATGTGAGGTAAGCAATGAGTCAGCTGCGGGAGCACAGGTGAAGGCAATGCACCTGTGACTGGAAGGGGTGGAGTCTGGCTCCACCTCTCCCAGACCCCATTTAAGGACTGACCACGACTGGGGAAGGTTCTTTTGTTGGAGATCCCCTCCCCTGTGGAGGTCCAGGCAAGCCTTGACCTTCAGTGACAGGTGAGCCTTTCCTAATTTACTGCTTGTCTTTATACCACCTGGATAAGTCATACAAAAATACATTGTCCACCTTCGTTATTTGGTGTGGGTATTATTCTTTTGGGGTATTCACTGTGCACACCCTAAGCTTCAGCTGTAAATCCTCGCTTTTTTACCCCAAAGTCTAGCCCCTAGTCCTTGCTATTCCACCCCATATTCCTGCCCTAAGCCCTCGCTATTTCCTCCCAAACAGTAGTCCCAAGTCCTCATTATTACCCTTAAACTCAGGCCCTGAATCCTTGCCATTTCACCCCAGGCTCAAGTGCCACATCCTGCCTAATTCACCCCAAAGCTCCATCCCAGCTTCTCGCCATTCGGTGCCAAACTCCAGCCCCAAACGTTTACTATTTCATCCCAATCTCCAGTTCCTTTGTTCTCACTGCTTCACCCCGAACTCCAACATCAAACCCTCTCTGTTTTGCCCCAATCTCCAGCTCTAAATTCTTGCTATTATATCCCAAACTGTAACACCTAGTCCTTGTTATTCCTCCCCACGTTCCTACCCCAAACCTACCCTACTTCATTCCGAGCAGTAGTCCCAAATCCTCATTATTTCCCTCAAACTCTGGCCCCAAGCGCTCACTATTTCCTCCCAAACTAAACTCCAAAATCCAGGCTAATTCATCCAAAACTCCATCCCAACTTCTTGCAGTTTCACCCTGAACTTCAGCCTCGCAACTGTGAGGCCCAAATCCTCACAGTTTCATCCTATATTGCAGCTCCCAATCCTCTCTCGCTTTCCCCAAACTCCGTATAAAATTCCTCACTATTTCTCCCCAAGTTTCAGTCCCATGTCTGGCTGTCTCACACCAGTGTCAAGCATCATATCCTCGCAATTTCATCCCAAATTCTAGCCCGTATTCCATATTACATATCATTTCATATTTTATTTTATATTTAATTCCGGTTGATATTTCATTTCCCCATTTCCTCTTCTTTTCATTTTATATCATTTTATTTCATATCCTTTTCTCACATCTGCTTCATTTCATTTCTTTTCAGTTCTTTTTATTGCTTATTTCATTTCATTTCTCAGCCCTCTGGTTCCTGCCCACGTTTTGCCTGCGTTGATCTCAGCCTGCTAACAGGGCAGCAGTTCCCGGGGTCGTCCATTTTCCCCTTGATGGAAATGGGTGTGAGTTTTCTCTTACTTTCTGCTACCTGTGGACTTGCCCTGGATGCCACAGCATTTCGGATCTCACTGAGAGTGGCCTGCTGACTGCAACGGCTGATTCCCTCTGCACTCCCTGATGCATCCACTGGGACAGGCGGACCTGTGCATGTTCGGAGTCAGGTAGGACTCAGAGTGCCACATTTTTGTGTTGTCAGGTGCTATATGCTGCACAGACATTTCATTTCAACTATTTCATACATTTCATATTATTTCTCATTTCATATTTCACATTTCGTATTATTTCACATTTCAATCCATTATATTTAATTGAAAATATTGCACACTTCGCGTTTCATTGCGCATTTCATGTTTCATTTAATATTTCATTTTATTTCTCGTTTCATTTCAAGTTTATTTTCAAGTTTCTGTTCATTTCAAATTTCATAATTCATATTTAGTTTCATTTCATTTTTATTTTTATCATTTTATATCTCATTTCAAATCATATTTCACTTCATATCACATTTCATTTCGTTTCATATTTCATGTCATTTCGCACCATTACATTCTATTTCACTTTATATTTCAGATTTCATTTCAAATTTCTGATTTAAATTTCCGATCTCTTTTCCCACTTCCCATTTCTGAACTCTTTTCCCACTTCCCATTTCCGAACTCTTTTCCCACTTCCTGTTTCACATTTAAATTAACTACATTTCAAAATTAATTACTTTTCATTTCACGATTTCATTAATATTTTCTTCATTTCAAATTTCATTACATTTCCATTTTTGTTTCACATTTAAATTTACTTTATTTCAAATTTCATTACATTTCCATTTTTGTTTCACATTTAAATTTACTTTATTTCAAATTTCATTACATTTCATTTCACGTTTCACATTTAAATTTATATCATTACACATTTAATTACTTTTGATTTCACGTTTCACATTCAAATTTATTTCAATTCACATTTCATTACATGTCCTTTCGCGATTCACATTTAAATTTACTTCATTTCACATTTCGATTTACGTTTCAGATTTAAATTTACTTCATTTCACATTTCGATTTACGTTTCAGATTTAAATTTACTTCATGTCACACTTCATTAGCTCGCATGTCACACTTCATTAGCTCGCATGTCACACTTCATTAGCTCGCATGTCACACTTCATTAGCTCGCATGTCACACTTCATTAGCTCGCATGTCACACTTCATTAGCTCGCATGTCACACTTCATTAGCTCGCATGTCACACTTCATTAGCTCGCATGTCACACTTCATTAGCTCGCATGTCACACTTCATTAGCTCGCATGTCACACTTCATTAGCTCGCATGTCACACTTCATTAGCTCGCATGTCACACTTCATTAGCTCGCATGTCACACTTCATTAGCTCGCATGTCACACTTCATTAGCTCGCATGTCACACTTCATTAGCTCGCATGTCACACTTCATTAGCTCGCATGTCACACTTCATTAGCTCGCATGTCACACTTCATTAGCTCGCATGTCACACTTCATTAGCTCGCATGTCACACTTCATTAGCTCGCATGTCACACTTCATTAGCTCGCATGTCACACTTCATTAGCTCGCATGTCACACTTCATTAGCTCGCATGTCACACTTCATTAGCTCGCATGTCACACTTCATTAGCTCGCATGTCACACTTCATTAGCTCGCATTTCAGTTTTCACATTTAAATTTATATCATTAAACATTTAATTACTTTTGATTTCAAGTTTCACATTTAAATTAACTTCGTTTCACACTTCATTACATTTCCTTTCACGTTTCACATTTAAATTAACTTCGTTTCACATTTCATTAATTTTCTTTTTTCTTTTCAAATTTAAATTTACTTCATTTCACGTTTCATTACTTTTCATTTCACGTTTCACATTTAAATTTATTACATTTCACATTTCGATTCACGTTTCAGATTTAAATTTATTTCATTTCACATTTCATTGCTTTTCTTTTTTCGTTTCAAATTTAAATTTACTTCATTTCATGTTTCATTACTTTTCATTTCACGTTTCACATTTAAATTTACTTCATTTCACATTTCATTATTCTGATTTCATTTTTCACATTTAAATTTACTTCATTACACATTTCATTAGTTTTCATTTTACGTTTCACATTTAAATTTACTTCATTTCACGTTTCATTAGTTTTCATTTCACGTTTCACATTAAAATTTACTTCATTTCACGTTTCATTACTTTTCGATTCACATTTCAGATTTAAATTTACATCATTTCACATTTCATTACTTTTATTTTTTGTTTCAAATTTAAATTTACTTCATTTTACATTTCATTACATTTCAATTTTTGTTTCACTTTTAAATTTACTTCATTTCACATTTCATTATTCTGATTTCATGTTTCACATTTAAATTAACTTCATTTCACATTTTTTTACTTTTCATTTCATGTTTCACATTTAAATTTACTTCATTTCACTTCAATTTTTTACTTATTTCATGTTTTGAATTTCGGTTGACGTTTCGGTTGACGTTTCGGTTGACGTTTCGGTTGACGTTTCGGTTGACGTTTCGGTTGACGTTTCGGTTGACGTTTCGGTTGACGTTTCATTTCACTTTCAATTACATTTCACATTTCATTTCATGTTTCACATTTAGATATTCTTCATTTCACATTTCATTTCACGTTTTGCATTTAAATTTAATTCTTTTCACATTTCATTGATTTTGATTTCACGTTTCACATTTAAATTTCCTTCATATCACATTTCATTACATTTCATTTCAAGTTTCACATTAAAATTTACTTCATTTCACATTTAATTAATTTTGATTAAACGTTTCACATTTAAAATTACTTCATTCCACATTTCATTAATTTTGATTACACGATTCACATTTAAATATACTTCATTTCACATTTCAATTTTCACATTTGAATTTACTTCATTTCACGTTTAAATTTACTTCATTCCACATTTCATTAATTTTTATTCCACGTTTCACATTTAAATTTACTTCATTTCATGTTTCATTATATTTTATTTCTCGTTTCACATTTAAAATTACAGCATTTCACATTTCATTTCACGTTACACATTTAAATTTACTTCATTTCACATTTCATTTCACGTTACACATTTAAATTTACTTCATTTCACATTTCATTTCACGTTTAACATTTAAATTTACTTCATTTCACATTTCATTTCACGTTTAACATTTAAATTTACTTCATTTCACATTTCATTTCACGTTTCACATTAAAATTTACTTCATTTTACGTTTCATTACTTTTCATTTCACGTTTCACATTTCATTAATTTTAATTTCACGATTCACATTTAAAATTTCTTCATTTCACATTCCATTACTTTTCTAATTTTCTTTTCACATTTAAATTTACTTCATTTCACATTTCATTTTTTTTAATTCTTGTTTCACATTTAAATTTATTTATTTCACATTTCATTAATTTTCTTATTTCATTTCACTTTTCATTTCACATTTGATTACTTTTCACTTCACATTTCACATTTAAATTTATTTCATTTCACGTTTCATTTCTTTTCTTTTTTCATTTCACTTTTCGCATTTCATTTCACTTTTTATAACTTTTCAATTCATGTTTCACGTTTAAATTTACTTCATTTTATTTTCATTACTTTCATTTTACATTTCATTTCACATTTCATTACATTTCAATTCTCGTTTCACAATAAAATTTTTCGTTTCACATTTCATTACTTTTAATTTCAAGTTTTACATTTGAATTTACTTCATTTCTTTAAATTTCACGTTTCACATTTAAATTTACTTCATTTCGCATTTCATTTCTCGTTTCACATTTAAATTTACTTCATTTCGCATTTCATTTCACGTTTCACATTTCAATTTACTTCTTTTCGCATTTCATTTCTCGATTCACATTTCAATTTACTTCATTATGCATTTCATTTCTCGTTTCACATTTAAATTTATATCATTTCACATTTAATTACATTTCATGTCACGTTTCACATTTAAATTTTCTTCATTTCACAATTCATTTTACGTTTCACATTTAAATTTACTTCTTTGTGCATTTCATTTCTTTTAATTTCTCGTTTCACATATAAATATTCTTCATTTCACATTTCATTGCTTTTCATTTCACATTTCACATAAAAATTTACTTCATTTCACATTTCGTTACTTTTCATTTCACATTTAAATTTACTTCATTTCACATTTCACTTTCATTTCACGTTTCATTTTTAAATTTACTTCATTTCACATTTCATTACATTTCATTTCACTTTTCATATTTAAATTTACATCATTTCACGTTTCATTAATTTTTATATTTCATTTTATGTTTCAAAATTAAATTTACTTCATTTCACATTACATTATTTTCACTTTTCATTTCACGTTTCAAAATTAAATTTACTTCATTTCTCATTTCATTTCACGTTTCACATTTAAATTTACTTCATTTTGCATTTCATTACTTTTCATTTCACGTTTCTCGTTTCGTTTCTCGTTTCGTTGTTTCTCGTTTCGTTGTTTCTCGTTTCGTTGTTTCTCGTTTCGTTGTTTCTCGTTTCGTTGTTTCTCGTTTCGTTGTTTCTCGTTTCGTTGTTTCTCGTTTCGTTGTTTCTCGTTTCGTTGTTTCTCGTTTCGTTGTTTCTCGTTTCGTTGTTTCTCGTTTCGTTGTTTCTCGTTTCGTTGTTTCTCGTTTCGTTGTTTCTCGTTTCGTTGTTTCTCGTTTCGTTGTTTCTCGTTTCGTTGTTTCTCGTTTCGTTGTTTCTCGTTTCGTTGTTTCTCGTTTCGTTGTTTCTCGTTTCGTTGTTTCTCGTTTCGTTGTTTCTCGTTTCGTTGTTTCTCGTTTCGTTGTTTCTCGTTTCGTTGTTTCTCGTTTCGTTGTTTCTCGTTTCGTTGTTTCTCGTTTCGTTGTTTCTCGTTTCGTTGTTTCTCGTTTCGTTGTTTCTCGTTTCGTTGTTTCTCGTTTCGTTGTTTCTCGTTTCGTTGTTTCTCGTTTCGTTGTTTCTCGTTTCGTTGTTTCTCGTTTCGTTGTTTCTCGTTTCGTTGTTTCTCGTTTCGTTGTTTCTCGTTTCGTTGTTTCTCGTTTCGTTGTTTCTCGTTTCGTTGTTTCTCGTTTCGTTGTTTCTCGTTTCGTTGTTTCTCGTTTCGTTGTTTCTCGTTTCGTTGTTTCTCGTTTCGTTGTTTCTCGTTTCGTTGTTTCTCGTTTCGTTGTTTCTCGTTTCGTTGTTTCTCGTTTCGTTGTTTCTCGTTTCGTTGTTTCTCGTTTCGTTGTTTCTCGTTTCGTTGTTTCTCGTTTCGTTGTTTCTCGTTTCGTTGTTTCTCGTTTCGTTGTTTCTCGTTTCGTTGTTTCTCGTTTCGTTGTTTCTCGTTTCGTTGTTTCTCGTTTCGTTGTTTCTCGTTTCGTTGTTTCTCGTTTCGTTGTTTCTCGTTTCGTTGTTTCTCGTTTCGTTGTTTCTCGTTTCGTTGTTTCTCGTTTCGTTGTTTCTCGTTTCGTTGTTTCTCGTTTCGTTGTTTCTCGTTTCGTTGTTTCTCGTTTCGTTGTTTCTCGTTTCGTTGTTTCTCGTTTCGTTGTTTCTCGTTTCGTTGTTTCTCGTTTCGTTGTTTCTCGTTTCGTTGTTTCTCGTTTCGTTGTTTCTCGTTTCGTTGTTTCTCGTTTCGTTGTTTCTCGTTTCGTTGTTTCTCGTTTCGTTGTTTCTCGTTTCGTTGTTTCTCGTTTCGTTGTTTCTCGTTTCGTTGTTTCTCGTTTCGTTGTTTCTCGTTTCGTTGTTTCTCGTTTCACTTTTAAATTTATTTCATTTCACTTTTTGCATTTCATTTCACATTTCATTTCACGTTTCACTTTTAAATTTATTTCATTTCACTTTTTGCATTTCATTTCACATTTCATTTCACGTTTCACTTTTAAATTTATTTCATTTCACTTTTTGCATTTCATTTCACATTTCATTTCACGTTTCTCGTTTAAATTTATTTCATTTCACTTTTTGCATTTCATTTCACATTTCATTTCACGTTTCTCGTTTAAATTTATTTCATTTCACTTTTTGCATTTCATTTCACATTTCATTTCACGTTTCTCGTTTAAATTTATTTCATTTCACTTTTTGCATTTCATTTCACATTTCATTTCACGTTTCTCGTTTAAATTTATTTCATTTCACTTTTTGCATTTCATTTCACATTTCATTTCACGTTTCTCGTTTAAATTTATTTCATTTCACTTTTTGCATTTCATTTCACATTTCATTTCACGTTTCTCGTTTAAATTTATTTCATTTCACTTTTTGCATTTCATTTCACATTTCATTTCACGTTTCTCGTTTAAATTTATTTCATTTCACTTTTCGCATTTCATTTCACATTTCATTTCTTTTCAATTCACGTTTCACATTTAAATTTACTTCATTTCGCATTTCATTTCACGTTTCCCATTTAAATTTACTTCATTTCGCATTTCATTTCTCGTTTCCCATTTAATTTTTCTTCATTTCGCATTTCATTTCTCGTTTCACATTTAAATTTACTTCATTTTGCATTTCATTACTTTTCCTTTCACGTTTTACATTTAAATTTCCTTCATTTTAAATTTCGATTCACGTTTCACATTTAAATTTCCTTCATTTCACATTTCATTACATTTCAATTTTCGTTAAATTTTCTTCTTTTTGCATTTCTTTACTTTTCATTTCACTTTTCACATTTAGATTTATTTTATTTCTCATTTCAAATTTAAATTTTTTCATTTCACATTTCATTACATTTGATTACATCTTTCACATTTAAATTTACTTCATTTTGAATTTCATTACTTTTCATTTCACGTTATACATTTAAATTTACTTCACTTCGCATATCATTTCTCGTTTCACATTTAATTTTACTTCATTTTGCATTTCATTACTTTTCATTTCTCGTTTCACATTTAAATTTTCTTCATTTTACATTTCGTTTCTTTTCACGTTTCTTTTCACGTTTCTTTTCACGTTTCTTTTCACGTTTCTTTTCACGTTTCTTTTCACGTTTCTTTTCACGTTTCTTTTCACGTTTCTTTTCACGTTTCTTTTCACGTTTCTTTTCACGTTTCTTTTCACGTTTCTTTTCACGTTTCTTTTCACGTTTCTTTTCACGTTTCGATTCACGTTTCGATTCACGTTTCGATTCACGTTTCTTTTCACGTTTCTTTTCACGTTTCGATTCACGTTTCGATTCACGTTTCGATTCACGTTTCGATTCACGTTTCACGTTTCTTTTCTTGTTTCGATTCACGTTTCACGTTTCTTTTCTTGTTTCGATTCACGTTTCATTTCTTTTCTTGTTTCGATTCACGTTTCACGTTTCTTTTCTTGTTTCGATTCACGTTTCACGTTTCTTTTCTTGTTTCGATTCACGTTTCATTTCTTTTCTTGTTTCGATTCACGTTTCACATTTCTTTTCTTGTTTCGATTCACGTTTCACATTTCTTTTCTTGTTTCGATTCACGTTTCCCTTCTTTTCTTGTTTCGATTCACGTTTCCCTTTTCGCAGTTCCTTTCCCTTTTCGCAGTTCCTTTCCCTTTTCGCAGTTCCTTTCCCTTTTCGCAGTTCCTTTCCCTTTTCGCAGTTCCTTTCCCTTTTCGCAGTTCCTTTCCCTTTTCGCAGTTCCTTTCCCTTTTCGCAGTTCCTTTCCCTTTTCGCAGTTCCTTTCCCTTTTCGCAGTTCCTTTCCCTTTTCGCAGTTCCTTTCCCTTTTCGCAGTTCCTTTCCCTTTTCGCAGTTCCTTTCCCTTTTCGCAGTTCCTTTCCCTTTTCGCAGTTCCTTTCCCTTTTCGCAGTTCCTTTCCCTTTTCGCAGTTCCTTTCCCTTTTCGCAGTTCCTTTCCCTTTTCGCAGTTCCTTTCCCTTTTCGCAGTTCCTTTCCCTTTTCGCAGTTCCTTTCCCTTTTCGCAGTTCCTTTCCCTTTTCGCAGTTCCTTTCCCTTTTCGCAGTTCCTTTCCCTTTTCGCAGTTCCTTTCCCTTTTCGCAGTTCCTTTCCCTTTTCGCAGTTCCTTTCCCTTTTCGCAGTTCCTTTCCCTTTTCGCAGTTCCTTTCCCTTTTCGCAGTTCCTTTCCCTTTTCGCAGTTCCTTTCCCTTTTCGCAGTTCCTTTCCCTTTTCGCAGTTCCTTTCCCTTTTCGCAGTTCCTTTCCCTTTTCGCAGTTCCTTTCCCTTTTCGCAGTTCCTTTCCCTTTTCGCAGTTCCTTTCCCTTTTCGCAGTTCCTTTCCCTTTTCGCAGTTCCTTTCCCTTTTCGCAGTTCCTTTCCCTTTTCGCAGTTCCTTTCCCTTTTCGCAGTTCCTTTCCCTTTTCGCAGTTCCTTTCCCTTTTCGCAGTTCCTTTCCCTTTTCGCAGTTCCTTTCCCTTTTCGCAGTTCCTTTCCCTTTTCGCAGTTCCTTTCCCTTTTCGCAGTTCCTTTCCCTTTTCGCAGTTCCTTTCCCTTTTCGCAGTTCCTTTCCCTTTTCGCAGTTCCTTTCCCTTTTCGCAGTTCCTTTCCCTTTTCGCAGTTCCTTTCCCTTTTCGCAGTTCCTTTCCCTTTTCGCAGTTCCTTTCCCTTTTCGCAGTTCCTTTCCCTTTTCGCAGTTCCTTTCCCTTTTCGCAGTTCCTTTCCCTTTTCGCAGTTCCTTTCCCTTTTCGCAGTTCCTTTCCCTTTTCGCAGTTCCTTTCCCTTTTCGCAGTTCCTTTCCCTTTTCGCAGTTCCTTTCCCTTTTCGCAGTTCCTTTCCCTTTTCGCAGTTCCTTTCCCTTTTCGCAGTTCCTTTCCCTTTTCGCAGTTCCTTTCCCTTTTCGCAGTTCCTTTCCCTTTTCGCAGTTCCTTTCCCTTTTCGCAGTTCCTTTCCCTTTTCGCAGTTCCTTTCCCTTTTCGCAGTTCCTTTCCCTTTTCGCAGTTCCTTTCCCTTTTCGCAGTTCCTTTCCCTTTTCGCAGTTCCTTTCCCTTTTCGCAGTTCCTTTCCCTTTTCGCAGTTCCTTTCCCTTTTCGCAGTTCCTTTCCCTTTTCGCAGTTCCTTTCCCTTTTCGCAGTTCCTTTCCCTTTTCGCAGTTCCTTTCCCTTTTCGCAGTTCCTTTCCCTTTTCGCAGTTCCTTTCCCTTTTCGCAGTTCCTTTCCCTTTTCGCAGTTCCTTTCCCTTTTCGCAGTTCCTTTCCCTTTTCGCAGTTCCTTTCCCTTTTCGCAGTTCCTTTCCCTTTTCGCAGTTCCTTTCCCTTTTCGCAGTTCCTTTCCCTTTTCGCAGTTCCTTTCCCTTTTCGCAGTTCCTTTCCCTTTTCGCAGTTCCTTTCCCTTTTCGCAGTTCCTTTCCCTTTTCGCAGTTCCTTTCCCTTTTCGCAGTTCCTTTCCCTTTTCGCAGTTCCTTTCCCTTTTCGCAGTTCCTTTCCCTTTTCGCAGTTCCTTTCCCTTTTCGCAGTTCCTTTCCCTTTTCGCAGTTCCTTTCCCTTTTCGCAGTTCCTTTCCCTTTTCGCAGTTCCTTTCCCTTTTCGCAGTTCCTTTCCCTTTTCGCAGTTCCTTTCCCTTTTCGCAGTTCCTTTCCCTTTTCGCAGTTCCTTTCCCTTTTCGCAGTTCCTTTCCCTTTTCGCAGTTCCTTTCCCTTTTCGCAGTTCCTTTCCCTTTTCGCAGTTCCTTTCCCTTTTCGCAGTTCCTTTCCCTTTTCGCAGTTCCTTTCCCTTTTCGCAGTTCCTTTCCCTTTTCGCAGTTCCTTTCCCTTTTCGCAGTTCCTTTCCCTTTTCGCAGTTCCTTTCCCTTTTCGCAGTTCCTTTCCCTTTTCGCAGTTCCTTTCCCTTTTCGCAGTTCCTTTCCCTTTTCGCAGTTCCTTTCCCTTTTCGCAGTTCCTTTCCCTTTTCGCAGTTCCTTTCCCTTTTCGCAGTTCCTTTCCCTTTTCGCAGTTCCTTTCCCTTTTCGCAGTTCCTTTCCCTTTTCGCAGTTCCTTTCCCTTTTCGCAGTTCCTTTCCCTTTTCGCAGTTCCTTTCCCTTTTCGCAGTTCCTTTCCCTTTTCGCAGTTCCTTTCCCTTTTCGCAGTTCCTTTCCCTTTTCGCAGTTCCTTTCCCTTTTCGCAGTTCCTTTCCCTTTTCGCAGTTCCTTTCCCTTTTCGCAGTTCCTTTCCCTTTTCGCAGTTCCTTTCCCTTTTCGCAGTTCCTTTCCCTTTTCGCAGTTCCTTTCCCTTTTCGCAGTTCCTTTCCCTTTTCGCAGTTCCTTTCCCTTTTCGCAGTTCCTTTCCCTTTTCGCAGTTCCTTTCCCTTTTCGCAGTTCCTTTCCCTTTTCGCAGTTCCTTTCCCTTTTCGCAGTTCCTTTCCCTTTTCGCAGTTCCTTTCCCTTTTCGCAGTTCCTTTCCCTTTTCGCAGTTCCTTTCCCTTTTCGCAGTTCCTTTCCCTTTTCGCAGTTCCTTTCCCTTTTCGCAGTTCCTTTCCCTTTTCGCAGTTCCTTTCCCTTTTCGCAGTTCCTTTCCCTTTTCGCAGTTCCTTTCCCTTTTCGCAGTTCCTTTCCCTTTTCGCAGTTCCTTTCCCTTTTCGCAGTTCCTTTCCCTTTTCGCAGTTCCTTTCCCTTTTCGCAGTTCCTTTCCCTTTTCGCAGTTCCTTTCCCTTTTCGCAGTTCCTTTCCCTTTTCGCAGTTCCTTTCCCTTTTCGCAGTTCCTTTCCCTTTTCGCAGTTCCTTTCCCTTTTCGCAGTTCCTTTCCCTTTTCGCAGTTCCTTTCCCTTTTCGCAGTTCCTTTCCCTTTTCGCAGTTCCTTTCCCTTTTCGCAGTTCCTTTCCCTTTTCGCAGTTCCTTTCCCTTTTCGCAGTTCCTTTCCCTTTTCGCAGTTCCTTTCCCTTTTCGCAGTTCCTTTCCCTTTTCGCAGTTCCTTTCCCTTTTCGCAGTTCCTTTCCCTTTTCGCAGTTCCTTTCCCTTTTCGCAGTTCCTTTCCCTTTTCGCAGTTCCTTTCCCTTTTCGCAGTTCCTTTCCCTTTTCGCAGTTCCTTTCCCTTTTCGCAGTTCCTTTCCCTTTTCGCAGTTCCTTTCCCTTTTCGCAGTTCCTTTCCCTTTTCGCAGTTCCTTTCCCTTTTCGCAGTTCCTTTCCCTTTTCGCAGTTCCTTTCCCTTTTCGCAGTTCCTTTCCCTTTTCGCAGTTCCTTTCCCTTTTCGCAGTTCCTTTCCCTTTTCGCAGTTCCTTTCCCTTTTCGCAGTTCCTTTCCCTTTTCGCAGTTCCTTTCCCTTTTCGCAGTTCCTTTCCCTTTTCGCAGTTCCTTTCCCTTTTCGCAGTTCCTTTCCCTTTTCGCAGTTCCTTTCCCTTTTCGCAGTTCCTTTCCCTTTTCGCAGTTCCTTTCCCTTTTCGCAGTTCCTTTCCCTTTTCGCAGTTCCTTTCCCTTTTCGCAGTTCCTTTCCCTTTTCGCAGTTCCTTTCCCTTTTCGCAGTTCCTTTCCCTTTTCGCAGTTCCTTTCCCTTTTCGCAGTTCCTTTCCCTTTTCGCAGTTCCTTTCCCTTTTCGCAGTTCCTTTCCCTTTTCGCAGTTCCTTTCCCTTTTCGCAGTTCCTTTCCCTTTTCGCAGTTCCTTTCCCTTTTCGCAGTTCCTTTCCCTTTTCGCAGTTCCTTTCCCTTTTCGCAGTTCCTTTCCCTTTTCGCAGTTCCTTTCCCTTTTCGCAGTTCCTTTCCCTTTTCGCAGTTCCTTTCCCTTTTCGCAGTTCCTTTCCCTTTTCGCAGTTCCTTTCCCTTTTCGCAGTTCCTTTCCCTTTTCGCAGTTCCTTTCCCTTTTCGCAGTTCCTTTCCCTTTTCGCAGTTCCTTTCCCTTTTCGCAGTTCCTTTCCCTTTTCGCAGTTCCTTTCCCTTTTCGCAGTTCCTTTCCCTTTTCGCAGTTCCTTTCCCTTTTCGCAGTTCCTTTCCCTTTTCGCAGTTCCTTTCCCTTTTCGCAGTTCCTTTCCCTTTTCGCAGTTCCTTTCCCTTTTCGCAGTTCCTTTCCCTTTTCGCAGTTCCTTTCCCTTTTCGCAGTTCCTTTCCCTTTTCGCAGTTCCTTTCCCTTTTCGCAGTTCCTTTCCCTTTTCGCAGTTCCTTTCCCTTTTCGCAGTTCCTTTCCCTTTTCGCAGTTCCTTTCCCTTTTCGCAGTTCCTTTCCCTTTTCGCAGTTCCTTTCCCTTTTCGCAGTTCCTTTCCCTTTTCGCAGTTCCTTTCCCTTTTCGCAGTTCCTTTCCCTTTTCGCAGTTCCTTTCCCTTTTCGCAGTTCCTTTCCCTTTTCGCAGTTCCTTTCCCTTTTCGCAGTTCCTTTCCCTTTTCGCAGTTCCTTTCCCTTTTCGCAGTTCCTTTCCCTTTTCGCAGTTCCTTTCCCTTTTCGCAGTTCCTTTCCCTTTTCGCAGTTCCTTTCCCTTTTCGCAGTTCCTTTCCCTTTTCGCAGTTCCTTTCCCTTTTCGCAGTTCCTTTCCCTTTTCGCAGTTCCTTTCCCTTTTCGCAGTTCCTTTCCCTTTTCGCAGTTCCTTTCCCTTTTCGCAGTTCCTTTCCCTTTTCGCAGTTCCTTTCCCTTTTCGCAGTTCCTTTCCCTTTTCGCAGTTCCTTTCCCTTTTCGCAGTTCCTTTCCCTTTTCGCAGTTCCTTTCCCTTTTCGCAGTTCCTTTCCCTTTTCGCAGTTCCTTTCCCTTTTCGCAGTTCCTTTCCCTTTTCGCAGTTCCTTTCCCTTTTCGCAGTTCCTTTCCCTTTTCGCAGTTCCTTTCCCTTTTCGCAGTTCCTTTCCCTTTTCGCAGTTCCTTTCCCTTTTCGCAGTTCCTTTCCCTTTTCGCAGTTCCTTTCCCTTTTCGCAGTTCCTTTCCCTTTTCGCAGTTCCTTTCCCTTTTCGCAGTTCCTTTCCCTTTTCGCAGTTCCTTTCCCTTTTCGCAGTTCCTTTCCCTTTTCGCAGTTCCTTTCCCTTTTCGCAGTTCCTTTCCCTTTTCGCAGTTCCTTTCCCTTTTCGCAGTTCCTTTCCCTTTTCGCAGTTCCTTTCCCTTTTCGCAGTTCCTTTCCCTTTTCGCAGTTCCTTTCCCTTTTCGCAGTTCCTTTCCCTTTTCGCAGTTCCTTTCCCTTTTCGCAGTTCCTTTCCCTTTTCGCAGTTCCTTTCCCTTTTCGCAGTTCCTTTCCCTTTTCGCAGTTCCTTTCCCTTTTCGCAGTTCCTTTCCCTTTTCGCAGTTCCTTTCCCTTTTCGCAGTTCCTTTCCCTTTTCGCAGTTCCTTTCCCTTTTCGCAGTTCCTTTCCCTTTTCGCAGTTCCTTTCCCTTTTCGCAGTTCCTTTCCCTTTTCGCAGTTCCTTTCCCTTTTCGCAGTTCCTTTCCCTTTTCGCAGTTCCTTTCCCTTTTCGCAGTTCCTTTCCCTTTTCGCAGTTCCTTTCCCTTTTCGCAGTTCCTTTCCCTTTTCGCAGTTCCTTTCCCTTTTCGCAGTTCCTTTCCCTTTTCGCAGTTCCTTTCCCTTTTCGCAGTTCCTTTCCCTTTTCGCAGTTCCTTTCCCTTTTCGCAGTTCCTTTCCCTTTTCGCAGTTCCTTTCCCTTTTCGCAGTTCCTTTCCCTTTTCGCAGTTCCTTTCCCTTTTCGCATTTCCTTTCCCTTTTCGCATTTCCTTTCCCTTTTCGCATTTCCTTTCCCTTTTCGCATTTCCTTTCCCTTTTCGCATTTCCTTTCCCTTTTCGCATTTCCTTTCCCTTTTCGCATTTCCTTTCCCTTTTCGCATTTCCTTTCCCTTTTCGCATTTCCTTTCCCTTTTCGCATTTCCTTTCCCTTTTCGCATTTCCTTTCCCTTTTCGCATTTCATTCAGGATAAATATACTTCATTTCACATTTCATTAATTTTGATTTCACGATTCACATTTAGATTTACTTCATTTCACATTTCATTAATTTTGATTTCACGTTTCAGATTTAGATTTACTTCATTTCACATTTCATTTCACGTTTCACATTTAAATTTAATTCTTTTCACATTTCATTAGTTTTCACTTCACGTTTCACATTTAAATTTAATTCTTTTCACATTTCGAATCACGTTTCACATTCAATTACTTTTAGATTTTCTTTTCACATTTAAATTTACTTCATTACACTTTATTATATTACTTATTTCATGTTTTCAGTTTCGTTTGACGTTTGACTTTTCGTTTGACGTTTGACTTTTCGTTTGACGTTTGACTTTTCGTTTGACGTTTGACTTTTCGTTTGACGTTTGACTTTTCGTTTGACGTTTGACTTTTCGTTTGACGTTTGACTTTTCGTTTGACGTTTGACTTTTCGTTTGACGTTTGACTTTTCGTTTGACGTTTGACTTTTCGTTTGACGTTTGACTTTTCGTTTGACGTTTGACTTTTCGTTTGACGTTTGACTTTTCGTTTGACGTTTGACTTTTCGTTTGACGTTTGACTTTTCGTTTGACGTTTGACTTTTCGTTTGACGTTTGACTTTTCGTTTGACGTTTGACTTTTCGTTTGACGTTTGACTTTTCGTTTGACGTTTGACTTTTCGTTTGACGTTTGACTTTTCGTTTGACGTTTGACTTTTCGTTTGACGTTTGACTTTTCGTTTGACGTTTGACTTTTCGTTTGACGTTTGACTTTTCGTTTGACGTTTGACTTTTCGTTTGACGTTTGACTTTTCGTTTGACGTTTGACTTTTCGTTTGACGTTTGACTTTTCGTTTGACGTTTGACTTTTACACATTTTAATTTATTTCATTTTACAATTCATTGCATTTCATTTCACGTTTCACAATAAAATTTACTTCATTTCACATTTCATTAATTTTGATTAAACATTTCACATTTAAATTTACTTCATTTCACATTTAATTACTTTTCATTTCACGTTTCACAATAAAATTTACTTCATTTCACATTTCATTAATTTTGATTAAACGTTTCACATTTAAATTTACTTCATTTCTCATTTCATTAGTTTTCATTTCACGTTTCACATTTAAATTTACTTCATTTCACATTTCATTACTTTTCATTTCACGTTTCACATTAAAATTTACTTCATTTCACATTTCATTAATTTTGATTTCACGTTTCAGATTTAAATTTACTTCATTTCACATTTCATTAATTTTCATTTCACGTTTCACATTTAAATTTACTTAGTTTCTCATTTCATTAGTTTTCATTTCGCGTTTCACATTTAAATTTACTTCGTTTCTCATTTCATTAGTTTTCATTTCGCGTTTCACATTTAAATTTACTTCGTTTCTCATTTCATTAGTTTTCATTTCGCGTTTCACATTTAAATTTACTTCGTTTCACATTTCATTACTTTACATTTCATGTTTCACATTTAAATTTACTACACTTCACATTTCTTTACTTTTCATTTCGAGTTTCACATTTAAATTTACTTCATTTCAAATTTCATTTAACGTTTCATATTTAAATTTACTTCATTTCATGTTTCATTACTTTTCATTTCACGTTTCACATTTAAATTTACTTCAATTCACGTTTCACATTTAAATTTACTTATATTCACATTTCATTAATTTTGATTTCACGTTTCACAATTAAATTTACTACATTTCACATTTCGATTCACGTTTCAGATTTAAATTTACTTCATTTCACATTGCATTACTTTTCATTTAACGTATCAAATTTAAATTTACTTCATTTCACATTCAATTACTTTTAAATTTTCTTTTCACATTTAAATTTCCTTCAGATCACATTTCATTACTTTTCATTTCAAGTTTCACTTTTAAATTTCCTTCATTTTTCGTTTCACATTTATTTCATTTCACTTTTCATTACATTTCATTTCTCGTTTCACATTTAATTTTACTTCATTTCTCATTTCATTTCCCGTTTCACATTTAAATTAACTTGATTTTATATTTCATTTCATGTTTCACATTTAAATTTTCTTCAATTCACATTTCATTTCACATTCACAATTAAATTTACTTCATTTAATAATTCATTACATTTCATTTCACGTTTCACATAGAAATTTATTTCATTTATAATTTCATTTCTCGTTTCACATTTAAATTTACTTCATTTCACATTTCATTTCAAGTTTCACATTTTAATTTACTTTATTTCACATTTCATTAAATTTGATTTCAAGTTTCACATTTAAATTTACTTCATTTCACATTTCATAACTTTTCATTTCACGTTTCACATTTAAATTTACTTGATTTCACTTTTCATTTTTCACATTTAAATTTACTTTATTTCACATTTAATTTATTTTGATTTCACGTTTCACAATTAAATTTACTACATTTCACATTTCGATTCACGTTTCAGATTTAAATTTACTTCATTTCACATTTCATTGCATTTCATTTCACGTTTCACAATTTAATTTACTTCATTTCACATTTCATTACTTTCATTTCACGTTTCACATTTAAATTAACTTCATTTCACATTTCATTACATTTCATTTCAAGTTTCACATTTAAATTTACTTCATTTCACATTCACTTACTTTTCATTTCACGTTTAACATTTAAATTTACTTCATTTCATATTCAATTACTTTTAAATTTTCTTTTCGCATTTAAATTTCCTTCAGATCACATTTCATTACTTTTCATTTCAAGTTTCACTTTTAAATTTCCTTCATTTTTAGTTTCATATTTATTTCATTTCACTTTTCATTACATTTCATTTCACGTTTCACATTTAAATTTACTTCATTACACATTTCATAACTTTTCATTTCACGTTTCACATTAAAATTTACTTCATTTCACATTTCATTAATTTCATTTCACGTTTCACATTTAAATTGACTTCATTTCACGTTTCATTACTTTTCATTTCACATTTCACATTTAAATTTACTTCATTTCACATTTGATTACATTTGATTTCACGTTTCACATTTAAATTTACATCAATTCACATTTCATTAGTTTTCATTTCAAGTTCCACATTTAAATTTACATCAATTCACATTTCATTACTTTTCATTTCAAGTTTCACATTTAAATTTACTTAATTTCACATTTCATTTTTCACATTTAAATTTACTTCATTTCACGTTTCATTACTTTTCATTTCACGTTTCACATTTAAATTTACTGCATTTCACATTTGATTACATTTGATTTCACGTTTCACATTTAAATTTACATCAATTCACATTTCATTAGTTTTCATTAAGTTCCACATTTAAATTTACATCAATTCACATTTCATTACTTTTCATTTCAAGTTTCACATTTAAATTTACTTAATTTCACATTTCATTTTTCACATTTAAATTTACTTCATTTCACATTTCGATTCACGTTTCAGATTTAAATTTATTTCATTTCACATTTCATTACTTTTCTTTTTTTCATTTCAAATTTAAATTTACTTCATTTCACGTTTCATTTGATTTAATTTTTAACACTTAAAACTACTTCATTTCAAAATTAATTAAATGTGAAATGATGTAAATTTAACTGTGAAAAATGAAATCAAAAGTAATGAAATGTGAAATGAAGTAAATTTAAATGTGAAACGTTAAATGAAAAGTAATGCAATGTGAAATGAAGTAAATTTAAATGTGAAACGTTAAATTAATTTACTTCATTTCACATTTCATTATTTTGATTTTATTTTTCACATTTAAATTTACTTAATTTCACGTTTTTTTTTACTTTTCATTTCACGTTTCAAATTTAAAATTACTTAATTTCACGTTTCAAGTATAAATTCACTTCATTTCACATTTCATTACTTTTCGAATCACGTTTCAGATTTAAATTTACTTCTTTTCACATTTCATTACTTTTAATTTTATGTTTCAAATTTAAACTTCATTTAACAATTAATTTTTATTTCACGTTTCACATTTAATTTTTATTCATTTCACATTTCATTAATTTAGATTTCACGTTTCACATTTAAATTTACTTCATTTCACATTTCATTACTTTTCATTTCACGTTTCACATTTAAATTTACTTCATTTCACATTTCATTACTTTTCATTTCATGTTTCACATTTAAATTTAATTCATTTCACATTTCATTACTTTTCATTTTTCACATTTAAATTTCCTTCATTTCACATTTCATTACTTCTCATTTCACGTTTCACATTTAAATATAATTCTTTTCAAATTTCATTACTTTTCATTTTTCGTTTCACATTTAAATTTACTTCTTTTCACATTTCATTAATTTTGAATTCACGTTCCACATTTAAATTTACTTCATTTCACTTTTAATTAATTTTTATTTCGCGTTTTACATTAAAATTTAATACTTTTCACATTTCAATTCACGTTTCAGATTTCAATTTACTTCATTTCACATTTCATTAGTTTTCATTTCGCGTTTCACATTTAAATTTACTTCATTTCACTTTTCATTTCACGTTTCATATTTAAATTTACTTCATTTCACTTTATTATTTTACTTTTTTCATGTTTTGAATTTCGGTTGTCGTTTCGGTTGACGTTTCGGTTGTCGTTTCGTTTGACTTTACGGTTGACGTTTGACTTTTCGTTTGACGAGTGACTTTTCGGTTAACGTTTCATTTCACATTTCATTACATTTCATATTTCATTTCTCGTTTCACATTTAAATTTACTTCATTTAACATTCAATTACTTTTAAATTTTCTTTTCACATATAAAATTACTTCATTTCACATTTCATTATATATCATTTCACGTTTCACATTTAAATTTATTTCATTTCACTTTATTATTTTACTTATTTCATATTTTGAATTTTGGTTGGCGTTCGTTTTGGTTGGCGTTTTGGTCGGCGTTTTGGTCGGCGTTTTGGTCGCCGTTTTGGTTGACGTTTGACGTTTCGGTTGAAGTTTCATTTCAAATTTCATTACATTTCTTATTTCATTTCTCGTTTTACATTTAAATTTACTTCAGTTCACATTTCATTACTTTTCATTTCAAGTTTCACTTTTAAATTTCCTTCATTTCACGTTTCACCTTTATTTCATTTCACTTTTCATTACATTTTATTTCTCGTTTCACATTTAATTTTACTTCATTTCAGATTTCATTGCTTTTCCTTTCTTGTTTCAAATTTAAGTTTACTTCATTTCACATTTCATTACTTATCATTTCACCTTTCACATTTAATTTTACTTCATATCACATTTCATTACTTTTCATTTCAGGTTTCACATTTAATTTTATTTCATTTCTGGTTTCAAATTTAAATTTACTTCATTTCACATATCATTACTTTTGATTTCGCGTGTTTCACATTTAATTTTACTTCTTTTTAAATTTCATTTCACGTTTCGCATTTAAATTTAATTCATTTCACATTTCATTTTACGTATCAAATTTAAACTTACTTCATTTCACATTTCTTTACTTTTCAATACAAGTTTCACATTTAAATTTACTTCATTTAATAATTAATTACATTTCATTTCCCATTTCACATTTAAATTTACTTTATTCTCATTTCATTTCACGTTTCACATTTCAATTTACTTCATTTCACATTTCATTACCTTTTTCGTTTCAAATTTAAATTTACTTCATTTCATTAATTTTGATTTCACGTTTCACATTTAATTTTACTTCATTTCACATTTAATTAATTTTGATTTCACGTTCCACTTTTAAATTTACTTCATTTCATGTTTCATAACTTTTCTTTTAATGATTCACATTTAAATATTCTTCATTTCACATTTCATTTCACGTTTCACATTTAAATATTCTTCATTTCACATTTTATTTCACGTTTCACATTTAAATTTACTTCTTTTCACATTTCATTCATTTTGATTTCACGTTTCACATTTAAATTTACTTCATTTTACATTTCATTTCACATTTCAAATTTCAATTTACTTCATTTCACATTTCATTAGTTTTCATTTCGCGTTTCACATTTATATTTACTTCATTTCACATTTCATTAATTTTGATTTCACATTTCACATTTAAATTTACTTCATTTCACTTTTCATTAATTTTGATTAAACATTTCAAATTTAAATTTACTTCATTTCACATTTCATTACTTTTCATTTCATGTTTCACATTTAAATTTACTTCATTTCACTTTTCGATTCAAGTTTCAGATTTAAATTTACTTCATTTCACACTTCATTTCACGTTTCACATTTAAATATTCTTCATTTAACATTTCATTTCACGTTACACATTTAAATTTACTTCTTTTCACATATCATTAATTTTGATTTCATGTTTCACATTTAAATTTACTTCATTTCACATTTCATTTCACATTTCACATTTAAATTTACTTCATTTCACATTTCATTACTTTTCATTTCATGTTTCACATTTAAATTTTCTTCATTTCACATTTCATTTCTCGTTTTACATTTAAATTTACTTCATTTCACATTTCATTTCAAGTTTCACATTTAAATTTACATCATTTCACATTTCATTACTTTTCATTCGACATTTCACAGCTAAATTTATTTCATTTAACAGTTCATTTCTCGTTTCACATTTACATTTCTTTCATTTAGAATTTCATTGCTTTTCATTTCTCGTTTCACATTTAAATTTATTTCATTTCATATTTCATTGCTTTTCATTTTTTGTTTCACATTTAAATATACTTCATTTCAAATTTCGATTTACGTTTCAGATTTAAATTTACATCATTTCACGTTTCACATTTAAATCTACTTCATTTCACATATCATTACATTTGATATCATTTTTCACTGTTAAATTTACTTCATTTCACATTTCATTACTTTTCATTTCACGTTTCTCATTTAAATTTACTTCATTTCTCATTTCATTACTTTTCATTTCACGTTTCACATTTTAAATTTACTTCATTACACTTTATTATGTTACTTATTTCATGTTTTCAATTTCGGATGACGTTTCGGTTGACGTTTGACTTTTCGGTTGACGTTTGACTTTTCGGTTGGCGTTTCATTATACATTTCATTACATTTCATATTTCCTTTCTCGTTTCACATTTAAATTTACTTCATTTCACATTTCATTACATTTCATTTCACGTTTCACATTTAAATTTACTTCATTTCACATTTCATTACCTTTCATTTCACGTTTAACATTTAAATTTATTTCATTTCACATTTCATTACATTTCATTTCACGTTTCACATTTAAATTTACTTCATTTCACATTTCATTACATTTCATTTCACGTTTCACATTTAAATTTACTTCATTTCACATTTCATTACCTTTCATTTCACGTTTCACATTTAAATTTATTTCATTTCACATTTCATTACATTTCATTTCATGTTTCACATTTAAATTTACTTCATTTCTCATTACATTTCCATTTCGCGTTTCACATTTAAATTTACATCATTTCACATTTCAATTCACGTTTCAGATTTAAATTTATTTCATTTCACATTTCATTGCTTTTCTTTTTTCGTTTCATATTTAAATTTACTTCATTTCACGTTTCATTACATTTGATTTCATTTTTAACATTTAAAATTGCCTCATTTCAAAATTAATTAATTAATTTAAAGTTTCACATTTAAATTTACTTCATTTCACATTTCATTACTTTTAATGTTCGTTGCAATTTTAAATTTACTTCATTACACATTTCATTACATTTCATTTCACGTTTAACATTTAAATTTACTTTATTTCACATTTCTTTACTTTTCATTTTTCGTTTCAAATTTTAATTTCCTTCATTTCACATTTCATTTTTCACATTTAAATTTACTTCATTCCACATTTCATTAAGTTGAATTCACGTTTCACAATTAAATTTACTTCATTTCAAATTTCATTACATTTCATTTCGCGTTTCACATTTAAATTTACTACATTTCACTTTTAGTTTCAAGTTTCAGATTTAAATTTACTTCATTTCACATTGCATTACATTTCATTTAACGTTTCAAATTTAAATTTACTTCATTTCCCATTTCGATTCACGATTCAGATTTAAATTTACTTCATTTCACATTGCATTACTTTTCATTTAACGTTTCAAATTTAAATTTACTTCATTTCACATTTCATTGCTTTTCATTTCACGTTTCAATTTAAATTTACTTTATTTCACATTGCATTATATTTTGATTTCGCGTTTCACATTTAAATTTACTACATTTCAAATTTTTATTCACGTTTAAGATTTAAATTTACTTCATTTCACTTTTCATTACTTTTCATTTTTTGTTTCAAATTTTAATTTCCTTCATTTCAAATTTCATTTTTCACATTTAAATTTACTTCATTCCACATTTCATTAATTTGAATTCACATTTCTCAATTAAATTTACTTCATTTCAAATTTCATTACATTTCATTTAACGTTTTACATTTAAATTTACTACATTTCACTTTTCGTTTCACGTTTCAGATTTAAATTTACTTCATTTCACATTGCATTACATTTCATTTAACGTTTCACATTTAAATTTACTTCATTTCACATTTCTTTTAACGTTTCATATTTTTATTTACTTTATTTCACATTTCATTACTTCTCATTTCACGTTTCACATTTAAATTTACTTCATTTCACATTTCATTACTTTTCATTTCACGTTTAACATTTTCTTTTACTTCATTTCATATTTCATTACATTTCATTTCACGTTTCAAATTTAAATTTCCTTCATTTCCCATTTCGATTCACGTTTCAGATTTAAATTTACTTCATTTCACATTGCATTACATTTCATTTTACGTTTCAAATTTAAATTTACTTCATTTCACATTTCATTGCTTTTCATTTCACGTTTAACATTTAAATTTACTTCATTTCACATTTCATTACTTTTCATTTCGCGTTTCACATTTAAATTTACTACTTTTCACATTTCGTTTCACGTTTCAGATTTAAATTTACTTCATTTCACATTTCATTAGTTTTCATTTCGCGTTTCACATTTAAATTTAATTCTTTCACATTTCGATTCACGTTTCACATTTAAATTTACTTCATTTCACATTCAATTACTTTTAAATTTTCTTTTCACATTTAAATTTCCTTCAGATCACATTTCATTACTTTTCATTTCAAGTTTCACTTTTAAATTTCCTTCATTTTTTGTTTCGCTTTTATTTCATTTCACTTTTCAATACATTTCATTTCTCGTTTCACATTTAATTTTACTTCATTTCTCATTTCATTTCCCGTTTCACATTTAAGTTAACTTGATTTTATATTTCATTTCATGTTTCACATTTAAATTTTCTTAAATTCACTTTTCAATTTACTTCAATTCACATTTCATTTCACGTTTCACATTTAAATTTACTTCATTTCACATTTCATTACCTTTCATTTCACGTTTCACATTTAAATTTATTTCATTTCACATTTCATTACATTTCATTTCATGTTTCACATATAAATTTATTTCATTTATCATTTCATTTCACGTTTCACATTTAAATTTACTTCATTTCACATTTCATAACTTTTCAATTCGCGTTTCACATTTTAATTTACTTCAATTCACATTTCATTTCACATTTCACAATTAAATTTACTTCATTTCACATTTCATTAGTTTTGATTTCAAGTTTCACATTTAAATTTACTTCATTTCACATTTCATTACATTTCATTTCATGTTTCACATATAAATTTATTTCATTTATCATTTCATTTCACGTTTCACATTTAAATTTACTTCATTTCACATTTCATTTCAAGTTTCACATTTTAATTTTCTTTATTTCACATTTCATTAATTTTGATTTCAAGTTTCACATTTAAATTTACTTCATTTCACATTTCATTACTTTTAATTTTCGTTTCAAATTTATATTTACTTCATTTCACATTTCATTACATTTCATTTCACGTTTCACATTTAAATATACTGCATTTCACTTTTCATTTTTCACATTTAAATTTACTTCATTCCACATTTCATTAATTTTGATTTCACGTTTCGCAATTAAATTTACTACATTTCACATTTCGATTCACGTTACAGATTTAAATTTACTTCATTTCATATTGCATTACTTTTCATTTAACGTTTCAAATTTAAATTTACTTCATTTCACATTTCATTGCTTTTCATTTCACGTTTCACTTTTAAATTTACTTCATTTCACATTTCATTACTTTCATTTCACGTTTCACATTTAAATTTACTTCATTTCACTTTTCATTACTTTACATTTCACGTTTCACATTTAAATTTACTTCATTTAATAATTCATTACATTTCATTTCACATTTCACATTTAAATTTATTCGTTTCACATTTCATTACTTTTGTTTTCGCGTTTCACATTTAAATTTACTTCATTTCACATTTTACATTTTAATTTACTTCTTTTGACATTTCATTTCACGTTTCACATTTGAATTTACAACTTCTCACATTGCATTTCTCGTTTTACATTTAAATTTACTTCATTTCACATTTCATTTCTTGTTTTACATTTAAATTTACTTCATTTCACATTTCATTTCTCGTTTTACATTTAAATTTACTTCATTTCACATTTCATTTCAAGTTTCACATTTAAATTTACATCATTTCACATTTCATTACTTTTCATTCGACGTTTCACAGTTAAATTTATTTCATTTAACAGTTCATTTCTCGTTTCACATTTAGATTTCTTTCATTTAGAATTTCATTGCTTTTCATTTCTCGTTTCACATTTAAATTTATTTCATTTCATATTTCATTGCTTTTCGTTTTTTGTTTCACATTTAAATATACTTCATTTCAAATTTCGATTTACGTTTCAGATTTAAATTTACATCATTTCATGTTTCACATTTAAATCTACTTCATTTCACATATCATTACATTTGATTTCATTTTTCACTGTTAAATTTACTTCATTTCACATTTCATTACTTTTCATTTCACGTTTCACATTTAAATTTACTACATATCACATTTCAGTTCACGTTTCAGATTTAAATTTACTTCATTTCACATATCATTAATTTTGATTTCACGTTTCACATTGAAATTTACTTCATTTCACATTTCATTTCATGTTTCACATTTAAATTTACTTCATAACACATTTCATTACATTTCATGTCACGTTTCACATTAAAATTTATTTCATTTCACATTTCCTTACTTTTAAATTTCGTTTCAAATTTAAATTTACTTCATTTCAAAATTCATTACTTTTCATTTAACGTTTCATATTTAAATTTACTTCAGTTCACATTTCATTTTTCACATTTAAATTTACTTCATTCCAAATTTCATTAATTTTGATTTCACTTTTCACATTTAAATTTACTTCATTTCACATTTCATTTCTCTTTTTACATTTAAATTTACTTTATTTCAAATTTCATTACTTTTCATTTCACCTTTCACATCTAAATTTACTTCATTTCCCATTTCAAATTTAAATTTACTTCATTTCACATTTCATTACCTTTCCCTTTTCCGTTTCACATATAAATTTATTTCATTTCACTTTTAACATTTAAATTTACTTCATTTCACATTTCTTTCCTTATCATTTCTCCTTTCATATTTAATTTTACTTTATATCACATTTCATTACTTTTCATTTCACGTTTCACATCTAAATTTACTTCATTTCCTGTTTCATTACATTTCATTTCTCGTTTCACGTTTAAATTTACTTCATTTCTCATTTCATTACTTTTCATTTCACATATTACATTTAAATTTATTTCATTTCTTGTTTCAAATTTAAAATTACTTCATTTCACATTTCATTACTTTTGATTTTGTGTGTTTCACTTTTAATTTTACTTTTTTTCACATTTCATTACTTTTTATTTCATTTTTTACATTTAAATTTACTTCAATTCCCGTTTCAAATTTAAATTTTCTTCTTTTCAAATACATTTACATTTCCCTTCGCGTTCCACATATAAATTTATTTTGTTTCTCGTTTCAAATTTAAATTTACTTCATTTCACATTTCATTACTTTTGATTTAGTGTGTTTCACATTTAAATTTACTTCATTTCAGATTTCATTTCACGTTTCACATTTAAATTTACTTCATTTCACATTTCATTACATTTTATTTCACGTTTCACATTTAAATTTCCTTCATTTTACATTTCATTAAATTTCATTTCCCATTTCACATTTAAATATACTTCATTTCATATTTCATTTCACGTTTTACATTTAAATTTAATTAATTTCACATTTCATTTCACGTTACACATTTAAATATACTTCATTTCATATTTCATTTCACGTTACACATTTAAATTTACTTCATTTCATATTTCATTTCACGTTTCACATTTAAATTTACTTCATTTCATATTTCATTTCCCGTTTCACATTTAAATTTACTCCTTTTCACATTTCATTTCCCGTTTCACATTTAAATTTACTTCATTTCATATTTCATTTCATGTTTCACATTTAAATTTACTTCATTTCACTTTTCATTTCACGTTTCACGTATAAAATTACTTCATTTCACATTTCATTACTTTTCATTTCATGTTTCACATTTAAATTAACTTCATTTCACTTTATTATTTTACTTATTTCATGTTTTGAATTTCAGTTTACGGTTGACGTTTCGGTTGACGGTTGACGTTTCGGTTGACATTTCAGTTGACGTTTCACATTTAAATTTACTTCATTTTGCGTTTCATTTCACGTTTCACATTTAAATTTACTTCGCGTTTCATTTCACGTTTCACTTTTAATTTTACTTAATTTCGCGTTTCATTTCGCGTTTCACTTTTAAATTTGCTTCATTTCACATTTTATTACTTTTCATTTCACATTTCATTTTACTTTTCAAATTTAAATTTACATAATTGCACATTTCATTACATTTCATTTCTCGTTTCACATTTAAATTTACTTCATTTTATATTTCATTTCATGTTTCACTTTTCAATTTACTTCATTTCAAATTTCATTTCACGTTTTACATTTAAGTTTAATTCGTTTCACATTTCATTTGACGTTTCACATTTAAATTTTACATCTTCATTTTACATCTTTCCATACCTTTTCATTTTATATTTCAAATTTTAGATTTCATATTTCTTTTCATTTTATTTCATTTCATATTTCAATCCATTTCATATTTCATTTATTTCATTTCATGTTTCACTTTTCATTTCACATTTCCTTTCTTCTCATTACGTATGATCCTATTTCACTTCCTATTTCACTTCCTATTTCACTTCCTATTTCACTTCCTATTTCACTTCCTATTTCACTTCCTATTTCACTTCCTATTTCACTTCCTATTTCACTTCCTATTTCACTTCCTATTTCACTTCCTATTTCACTTCCTATTATTTCACTTCCTATTTCACTTCCTATTATTTCACTTCCTATTTCACTTCCTATTTCACTTCCTATTTCACTTCCTATTTCACTTCCTATTTCACTTCCTATTTCACTTCCTATTTCACTTCCTATTTCACTTCCTATTTCACTTCCTATTTCACTTCCTATATCGTTCCATTCCATATTTAATTCCACTTCATATTCCATTCCTTGTCATTTCATATTCCTTGTCATTTCATATTCCTTGTCATTTCATATTCCTTGTCATTTCATATTCCTTGTCATTTCATATTCCTTGTCATTTCATATTCCTTGTCATTTCATATTCCTTGTCATTTCATATTCCTTTTCATATTCCATTCCAGTTCATATTCCATATTCTGTATTCCGTATTTCTTATTTTGTATTTCGTATTTCATTTCGTATTTAATTCCAATAGATATTTCATTTCATATTTCATTTCCCATTTCATTTCGTTTCATATTTCCTGTCATTTTGCATCATTCCATTCCATTTCAGTTTATATTTCATATTTCAGATTTCTTTACAAATTTCAGATTTCATTTCATTTTTTATTTCCCATGTCATTCTGTTTCCTATTTCATTTTTCAATCCATTTCATATTTTAATTTTTTTGTCTCGTAACTCATTTCATATTTCAGTTCATATTTCATTTCATATCTTAATTTGTATTTTGTTTTATACATTATTTTATATTTCATTACATATTTCATTTATTTCATTTCACATTTCATATTTCATTTCACATTTTATTACTTTTCTTTTCTTTACCTATGATATTTCTTTCCATTTCATATTCCATTCCATGTCATTTTATTTCATTTTCTATTTCTGATTTCATTTCAAATTTCCTTCCAGTTCATATTTCCTATCAGTTCATATTCCATATTCCATATTTCATTTTATATTTGATTCTAGTTGAATTTTCATTTCATATTTCATTTCATATTCCTTTTCATATTTCATTCCATACCATATTTCATGTCATTCCATTTCATATTCCATTTCATTTCAATTACATGTCATTCCATTTTATATTTCATTCCATTTCATATTTCATCTCGTTTCATATTTTGTCTTATTTCATATTTTATTTTACATTTTTCATATTTCAGATCATATTTTATATTTTATATTTCAGTTCATAATTCATTTCATATTTCATAACATTTCATATTCCATTCCATTTCATTTCATATTTCATTTCCTCACCTCCTCTTCTTTTCATTTTATATTATTTCATTTCATTTCCTTTTCTCACATCCGCTTCATTTCATTTCCTTTTCAGCTCTTTTTATTGCATATTTCATTTCATTTCATTTCTCAGCCCTCTGGTTCTTGCCCACGTTTGGCCTGCGTGGATCTCAGCCTGCTAACAGGTCAGCAGTTCCCGGGGTAGTCCTTTTTCCCCTTGACGGAAACGGGTGTGAATTTTCTCTTACTTTATGCTACCTGTGGACTTACCCTTGATGCCACAACGTTTCGGATCTCACTGAGAGCAGCCTGCTGACTGCAACGGCTGATTCCCTCTGCACTCCGTGATGCATCCAGCGGGACGGGCGGACCTGTGCATGTTCGGAGTCAGGTAGGACTCAGAGTGCCAAAATTAAGTGCTGTCAGGTGCTGTATGCTGCACAGACATTTCATTTCACCTATTTCATATATTGCGTACAATTTCTCATTTCGTATTATTTCACATTTCACTGAAAATTTTTCTCATTTCACTATTTCACTGCACATTTCACATTTCATTGCACGTTTCACAGCACTTTTCCTTTCATTGCAATTCCTATTTCACTGCATTTCAAGTTTCTAGTCATTCCATTTAATATTTCACTTCACATGCCCCATTCCACATTCTATTTCATATTTCATTTATTATATAAGTTAGTATTTCAATTCACATTTCATTTCACATTTCACATTACATTTCATTTCATATTTCATTTCACATTTCACATTTTATTTCATTCCAATTTCAGGATTTCCTTTCATTTTTTTTCATATTTCCTTTCTTTTCCTACTTACTTTTATTTCATATTTCACTCCCTCTTTCTTGCGTCGCTCCCTCGCTCCCTCTTTCTTGCGTCGCTCCCTCTTTCTTGCGTCGCTCCCTCGCTCCCTCTTTCTTGCGTCGCTCCCTCGCTCCCTCTTTCTTGCGTCGCTCCCTCTTTCTTCCCTTGTTTCCCTTCTTGCGTCGCTCCCTCGTTTCCCCTTTCTTACGTCGCTCCCTCGTTTCCCCTTTCTTGCGTCGCTCCCTCGCTCCCTCTTTCTTGCGTCACTCCCTCGCTCCCTCATTCCTGCATCGCTCATTCACTCCCTCGCTCCCTCGTTCTTGCGTCGCTCCCTCGCTCCCTTGTTCTTGCGTCGCTCCCTCGTTCTTACCTCGTTCTTGCGTCGCTCCCTCGTTCTTACCTCGTTTCCCCTATCTTGCGTCGCTCCCTCATTTCTCCTTTCTTGCGTCGCTCCCTCGCTCCCTCGTTCTTGCGTCGCTCCCTCGTTCTTGCGTCGCTCCCTCTTTCTTCCCTTGTTTCCCCTTTCTTGCGTCGCTCCCTCGCTCCCTCTTTCTTACGTCGCTCCCTCGCTCCCTCTTTCTTGCGTCGCTCCTCTTTCTTCCCTCGCTCCCCCTTTCTTGCGTCGCTCCCTCGCTCCCCCTTTCTTGCGTCGCTCCCTCGCTTCCCCTTTCTTGCGTCGCTCCCTCGCTTCCCCTTTCTTGCGTCGCTCCCTCGCTCCCCCTTTCTTGCGTCGCTCCCTCGCTCCCCCTTTCTTGCGTCGCTCCCTCGCTCCCTCTTTCTTGCGTCGCTCCCTCGCTCCCACTTTCTTGCGTCGCTCCCTCGCTTCCCCTTTCTTGCGTCGCTCCCTCGCTCCCTCTTTCTTGCGTCGCTCCCTCCTTCTTGCGTCGCTCCCTCCTTCTTGCGTCGTTCCCTCGCTCCCTCCTTCTTGCGTCGTTCCCTCGCTCCCTCCTTCTTGCGTCGTTCCCTCGCTCCCTCCTTCTTGCGTCGTTCCCTCGCTCCCTCCTTCTTGCGTCGTTCCCTCGCTCCCTCCTTCTTGCGTCGTTCCCTCGCTCCCTCCTTCTTGCGTCGTTCCCTCGCTCCCTCCTTCTTGCGTCGTTCCCTCGCTCCCTCCTTCTTGCGTCGTTCCCTCGCTCCCTCCTTCTTGCGTCGTTCCCTCGCTCCCTCCTTCTTGCGTCGTTCCCTCGCTCCCTCCTTCTTGCGTCGTTCCCTCGCTCCCTCCTTCTTGCGTCGTTCCCTCGCTCCCTCCTTCTTGCGTCGTTCCCTCGCTCCCTCCTTCTTGCGTCGTTCCCTCGCTCCCTCCTTCTTGCGTCGTTCCCCCGCTCCCTCCTTCTTGCGTCGTTCCCCCGCTCCCTCCTTCTTGCGTCGTTCCCCCGCTCCCTCCTTCTTGCGTCGTTCCCCCGCTCCCTCCTTCTTGCGTCGTTCCCCCGCTCCCTCCTTCTTGCGTCGTTCCCTCGCTCCCTCCTTCTTGCGTCGCTCCCTCGCTCCCCCTTTCTTGCGTCGCTCCCTCGCTCCCCCTTTCTTGCGTCGCTCCCTCGCTCCCCCTTTCTTGCGTCTGTCACGGTGTTGTCTGTGACAGTAACCCAAAGGAAACCGAGAAGGGAGAGGGGAGAGAAAAAAAAAAAAAAAAAAAAAAAAAAAACTGCGTCAGTGGCCGCGCGGCCGCCCGAGCAGAGCCGCGCTCCGGGAGGGGGAGGGGGAAACGGCGGGAAAAGATGGGTCTACAAGAAAACAACGGCACGATCTGAGAAGGAACGGTAACTTTTACTAAATCTAATAAAGTTGAACAATTGAAAGAGAGAGAAAAATTTTCAAACCAAAAGCTATGAGCTTACGCTAAGGAGGACCCGCAGGGGAAGCACACGTGCTGAACCTCCACGGCAGCCCAGAGCAACGCGCCCAGACCGAGCGCCGCCTCCATCCGGTGCGGAGCTCCGCCCCTCCCCTCTGCTGCTCCCCCAGCATTAACTCCTTAACTGCTGCATGATGCTCTGATGTGGAATACCGGCATCAAAACCACAAAACCACAACATTCCACCCCTTATTCCACATCATCACATCATGCTTAACACACATCTATACATAACCAAACAGTAATAACATGAGTTACATAGAAACATAGTTACATAGAAACATATATATATATACATACATACACACGTAATTACAGACTGCATTCCCCCAGCATCAAATTCCCTTGTGGGACACACTGGACGTCCCCATTTTTATCCATTACCCACCAGGTGCACCCAGGTCCCTGCGCAAAAACGGTTCCACGGAGGGGTTTGCCCTTTCCAGAGGCTGGAAGGACCCACACCGCTTTTCCCAACATGCTCCTCACATGTACCACAGGGACCTTATCTCCCTCTATGGTCTGTAGGGAGCCGGACTGTGTAGGACCCTCTCGGTTGACTGATCCCCTAGTGTTGACCAGCCAGGTGGCTTCTGCCAGATGCTTCTCCCAGTGCTTGAATGTCCCACCACCCATTGCTCTCAACGTGGTTTTTAACAACCCGTTGTAGCGCTCGATCTTACCAGCAGCTGGTGCATGGTAGGGGATATGGTAGATCCATTCAATGCCGTGTTCTTTGGCCCAGATATCCACAAGAGAATTTTTGAAATGAGTCCCATTATCGGACTCAATTCTCTCTGGAGTGCCATGTCTCCATAGGACTTGTCTCTCGAGCCCTAAGATGGTGTTTCGGGCGGTAGCATGGGGTACTGCGTATGTCTCAAGCCACCCAGTGGTCGCCTCCACCATGGTGAGCACGTAACGCTTACCATCGCGAGTTCGTGGCAAGGTGATATAATCAACCTGCCACGCCTCCCCATATTTATACTTTTCCCATCACCCTTCCTGCCAGAGGGGTTTCATCCTCTTGGCATGTTTAATTATGGCACATGTGTCACAGTCATGGATAACCTGCGCAACGGCATCCATAGTTAAGTCCACCCCTCGGTCTCTAGCCCACTTATAGGTCGCATCCCTTCCTTGATGGCCAGAGGTCTCATGGGCCCACCGAGCTAAAAATAGCTCTCCTTTGTTCTGCCAGTCCAAATCGATCTGAGACACCTCAATTCTGGCAGCTCGATCTACCTGATGGTTATTTTTCTGCTCTTCAGTAGCTCGATTCTTGGGCACATGAGCATCTACATGGCGCACCTTTACACCCAACCTTTTTGTTCGGGCAGCAATGTCTTTCCACAGTTCAGCAGCCCAAATAGGTTTACCCTTCCGTTGCCAGTTGTCCTGTTCCCACTGCTGCAACCACCCCCATAAAGCATTTGCCACCATCCAAGAGTCAGTATAAAGATATAGCATGGGCCACCTCTCCCATTCAGCCACATCTAAGGCCAGCTGGACAGCCTTTACCTCCGCAAATTGGCTTGACTCTCCTTCTCCTTCGGTGGCCTCTGCAACTCGTCGTGTGGGGCTCCACACAGCAGCCTTCCATCTGCGATGCTTCCCAACAATACGACACGATCCATCAGTGAAGAGGGCATACGTCTTTTCATTCTCTAGTAGTTCGTTATATGGTGGGGCCTCTTTAGCACGGGCTATCTCCTGTTTGATTTGCTCAAAGGCCTGCTGCTGTTCAGGACCCCATGCAAAATTATTCTTTTTCCGAGTCACTTGATAGAGGGGGCTTACTATGAGGCTGTAGTTTGGGATGTGCATCCTCCAAAAACCTACTACACCCAGAAAAGACTGTGTCTCTTTCTTGCTAGTGGGTGGTGACATACTGGTGATTTTGTCAATCACATCTCCTGGAATGTGACGACGTCCATCTTGCCATTTTACTCCTAGGAATTGAATTTCTTGGGCAGGTCCCTTCACTTTGTTCCGTTTAATAGCAAAACCAGCACCCAGAAGAATTTGGATTATTTGCTCTCCTTTTTTAAAAACTTCCTCTGCTGTATCACCCCACACAACAATGTCATCAATATACTGGAGGTGCTCAGGTGCCCCACCCTGTTCCAGTGTGGTTTGAATCAGCCCATGGCAGATGGTTGGGCTGTGTTTCCACCCCTGGGGCAAACGGTTCCAAGTGTACTGAACGCCCCTCCAGGTGAAAGCAAACTGTGGTCTGCACTCTGTGGCCAAAGGAATAGAAAAGAATGCATTGGCAATGTCTATAGTGGCATACCACTTGGCTGCTTTTGACTCCAGTTCATACTGCAGCTCCAACATATCTGGCACAGCAGCACTCAGTGGGGGTGTGACTTCATTCAGGCCACGGTAATCTACCGTCAGCCTCCATTCTCCACTGGCTTTACGCACCGGCCATATGGGGCTGTTAAAAGGTGAGTGAGTCTTGCTGATCACTCCCTGGCTCTCTAGCTGACGGATCAAGTTATGAATGGGGAGCAAGGAATCCCTGTTGGTGCGGTACTGCCGTCTGTGCACTGTTTTTGTAGCGATAGGTACCTGCTGCTCTTTCACTTTCAGTATCCCCACAACAGACGGATCTTCTGACAGGCCAGGTAAAACAGACAGCTGCTGAATGTTGTCTGCATCTACAGCAGCTATTCCAAAAGCCCATCGGTACCCCTTGGGATCCTTGAAATGTCCCCTTCTGAGATAGTCAATACCGAGTATGCATGGAGCCCCCTGTCCAGTCACTATGGGATGCTTCTGCCAGGTTTTACTGGTGAGGCTTATTTCTGCCTCCAACACAGACAGTTCCTGAGAACCCCCAGTCACTCCAGAAATATGAATCAACTCTGTCCCTTTATAACTCGAGGGCATCAGAGTGCACTGTGCACCAGTGTCCACCAGTGCCTTATATCTTTGTGGCTCTAATGTGCCAGGCCATCTAATCCACACAGTCCAATACACTCTGTTATCCCTTTCCCTCCCCTGGCTGAGGGCAGGGCCCCTCTATTGGTTACCTGCAGTGACGGGAGCAATTTCATTGGTGGCTGATCTCTGCTGTAGTTCTCTCACCCGTGCTCGCAGTACAGGAGTGGGTTTTTTATGCCACTTCCTCATGTCCTCTCCGTTTTCTCGTAAGAAGCTCCACATGGCCACACGTGACATGATGTTACTGCCATCATTTGCTCGTGCAGAGGGGCGGTTGCCTTTGGTGGCCGAGACTTTCAACAGTTTGATAAATTGCTTCATCAGATTCTTTGCGTCATGCTCGTCTTCATCAGGTGTTTCCAACACTGACACAGGTTCATCCCTATTCATCAGTAATGACAGTTCGTCCAGTATAGTTTTCTGTGTCTCCTTAATCTCACCTACTTCTTCTGCTACTATAGCTGCAATGGAAGCACGTGATGGTGGAAACTGCTGTTCAAAGTTTTGGAGTGTAATAGTCAATTCATAAACTGGGAGTCTCCTGTCTTGACCCTCGAATCTATGGAACATTGCTACCAGTGTACTTGCGTACCTCTCTGGTGCTGTTTTTGAGAGCTTGCGATATACATCAGGTGTGCACCTTACTCTATCAGGATCACGGTCCTGGTGTGGATTGTTAGGGACGAAATTGGGATCATACAGCATCTCTACTATGGCTGTTTCTCTCAAAAATTGGATGCCTTTCTCCACGGTGTTCCATCTTTCCACCTTAGGCTCCAGATCATCTTTGTAAGGGTATCTATCCTTTACAGCCACTAGTACTCGTTCCCAGAGGGTAGCGACTCCATTCAGACATCTGCCAATTCCTCTGTCGATAGCTGGGTCTCGGGCAATGCTTGCCAGTTGGCGGGCTTCGCTGCCATCTAGGGACACGCTGCTGGAACCGCTGTCCCAACACCGCAGCAACCAGGTGACAATAGATTCACCCGAGCGCCGTACAAACTCCTTTCTTGAACCTTGTATTTCAGTCATCTTTAGGGGCCGACGAGTAGTGGTAACAGTGACTCCATCATCATCGCTGTCTTCTCCATGTCTCTCACTTTTCTTAGTGGCCTTTTTAGGTGGTGGTGGTGGTGGTGGTGCTGAGGAGGGCCCCTCGCCTGGATCTTCCTTTTTTTTCTCTGCTTCTTCTTCTTTCCGTTCTAGGCGCAAAGATGGCCGTGTCCATTTCTGGCCTTCCACAGGGGCAACCGACACTGATACCGGTGCTTCCTGTGATTGGTCAGGTCTAACTTCGAGGTTTTCATTTTTGCTTTGGACCTTGGTTTGGAAACCATTTCTCTCCAGAATATCAATTATGGCTCGATAAGCACAAGCCAGACCCCAAACAATACATTCCTTCTCAGATCGTCCTGAGTCCCATGACTCCTTACCTAAACACTCACTGAATTTCTCAGGGTCCCACAGGTGCTCAAGATCAAAATTGCATAACACCGGGGGTCCCCACGCTTCTAATTTCTTTCCTAATTTTTTCCACCTTCCCTGCCATTCAACACTCTCTGGTTTTGAGGAAAGCTTCCTCCACATGATGTAAATTACTATTGCCAAGAGTGCATTCAGAAAAACAGATAACACAGCTGCCACAACTGCCGGGCTGACATCCTGAATATAGGTAAAGACCTGAAAAGAGTAATTGGAAACCGTTCCAAATGCCGCATAATCTGTCACGTTAGCCAGGGTGTTTAGGTAGGAGGCATGTAACCCCCTCAGCACACTAAAGTAGCTGTATATCCACACTACTCCGGTGCTGAACGCGAGGAGCTTAAAAAGACGCCAGCATGCTGTAAGGTACATGAAAAACCTTAGTCCACTCTGCACCAGATTTACAATGGAGAGCCAATACTGCACTGCCCGCATTCTCCACCAATAATTGTCACGGTGTTGTCCGTGACAGTAACCCAAAGGAAACCGAGAAGGGAGAGGGGAGAGAAAAAAAAAAAAAAAAAAAAAAAAAACTGCGTCAGTGGCCGCGCGGCCGCCCGAGCAGAGCCGCGCTCCGGGAGGGGGAGGGGGAAACGGCGGGAAAAGATGGGTCTACAAGAAAACAACGGCACGATCTGAGAAGGAACGGTAACTTTTACTAAATCTAATAAAGTTGAACAATTGAAAGAGAGAGAAAAATTTTCAAACCAAAAGCTATGAGCTTACGCTAAGGAGGACCCGCAGGGGAAGCACACGTGCTGAACCTCCACGGCAGCCCAGAGCAACGCGCCCAGACCGAGCGCCGCCTCCATCCGGTGCGGAGCTCCGCCCCTCCCCTCTGCTGCTCCCCCAGCATTAACTCCTTAACTGCTGCATGATGCTCTGATGTGGAATACCGGCATCAAAACCACAAAACCACAACAGCGTCGCTCCCTCGCTCCCCCTTTCTTGCGTCGCTCCCTCGCTCCCCCTTTCTTGCGTCGCTCCCTCGCTCCCCCTTTCTTGCGTCGCTCCCTCGCTCCCCCTTTCTTGCGTCGCTCCCTCGCTCCCCCTTTCTTGCGTCGCTCCCTCGCTCCCCCTTTCTTGCGTCGCTCCCTCGCTCCCCCTTTCTTGCGTCGCTCCCTCCTTCTTGCGTCGCTCCCTCGCTCCCTCCTTCTTGCGTCGTTCCCTCTTTCTTCCCTCGTTTCCCCTTTCTTGCGTCGCTCCCTCGTTTCCCCTTTCTTGCGTCGCTCCCTCGTTTCCCCTTTCTTGCGTCGCTCCCTCGCTTCCCCTTTCTTGCGTCGCTCCCTCGCTTCCCCTTTCTTGCGTCGCTCCCTCGCTTCCCCTTTCTTGCGTCGCTCCCTCGCTTCCCCTTTCTTGCGTCGCTCCCTCGCTTCCCCTTTCTTGCGTCGCTCCCTCGCTTCCCCTTTCTTGCGTCGCTCCCTCGCTTCCCCTTTCTTGCGTCGCTCCCTCGCTTCCCCTTTCTTGCGTCGCTCCCTCGCTTCCCCTTTCTTGCGTCGCTCCCTCGCTTCCCCTTTCTTGCGTCGCTCCCTCGCTCTCCCTTTCTTGCGTCGCTCCCTCGCTCCCCCTTTCTTGCGTCGCTCCCTCGCTCCCCCTTTCTTGCGTCGCTCCCTCGCTCCCTCCTTCTTGCGTCGCTCCCTCGCTCCCTCCTTCTTGCGTCGCTCCCTCGCTCCCTCCTTCTTGCGTCGCTCCCTCCTTCTTGCGTCGCTCCCTCCTTCTTGCGTCGCTCCCTCCTTCTTGCGTCGTTCCCTCTTTCTTCCCTCATTTCCCCTTTTTTGCGTTGCTCCCTCGCTCCCTCTTTTTTGCGTCGCTCCCTTGCTCCCTCTTTTTTGCGTCGCTCCCTCGCTTCCCCTTTCTTGCGTCGCTCCCTCGCTTCCCCTTTCTTGCGTCGCTCCCTCGCTTCCCCTTTCTTGCGTCGCTCCCTCGCTTCCCCTTTCTTGCGTCGCTCCCTCGCTTCCCCTTTCTTGCGTCGCTCCCTCGCTCCCCCTTTCTTGCGTCGCTCCCTCGCTCCCCCTTTCTTGCGTCGCTCCCTCGCTCCCCCTTTCTTGCGTCGCTCCCTCGCTCCCCCTTTCTTGCGTCGCTCCCTCGCTCCCCCTTTCTTGCGTCGCTCCCTCGCTTCCCCTTTCTTGCGTCGCTCCCTCGCTTCCCCTTTCTTGCGTCGCTCCCTCTTTCTTGCTTCGCTCCCTCGCTCCCCCTTTCTTGCGTCGCTCCCTCGCTACCCCTTTCTTGCGTCGTTTATTGCTCCGTTTTCTTGTTTCGCTTTTTTTCTTCTTTATTTTTTTCATTTCTGATTTCTTATTTCATTTCAATATTTCCTTTTATATTTCCTTTCATTTTATATTTCATATTTCTTTTCATTTCCTATTTCCTTTTGTTTCCTATTTCTATTCATTTCAATTCATCTTTCTTATATTTCTTTGCTTTTTATTTCATATTTCATTTCATATTTCATTTCTATTTCATTTCATATTTCATTTATCATTTCATTTTTCATATTTTATTTTACATTTCATTTCGTTTTGTATTTCATACATTTCATTCAATTTCATTTCATTGTATATATCATTTTATATTTCATTTTATATTACATTTCGTTTCTGATTTCATTTCATTTCAATTGCATTTCATATTACATTCTATTTCATATTTCATATTTCATTTTACATTTCCTTTCAAATTACAGTTCATATTTCGTTTCATTTGTTATTTCGTTTCATGTGTTTACATTTTATACGTCATATCTTTTTCATTTCACATCATTCCCTTTTATTTCATTTCAGCTTTCATTTCAGCTTTCATTTCAGCTTTCATTTCATCTGCTTTCATTTCATCTGCTTTCATTTCATCTGCTTTCATTTCATCTGCTTTCATTTCATCTGCTTTCATTTCATCTGCTTTCATTTCATCTGCTTTCATTTCATCTGCTTTCATTTCATCAGCTTTCATTTCAGCTTTCATTTCAGCTTTCATTTCATTTCAAATATCACTTCATTTCATTTCATTTTATATTTCATTCATTTTATTGTAATTTTTTTCATTTCATTTTATATTTCATTCATTTTATTGTAATTTTTTTCATTTCATTTTATATTTCATTCATCTTATTAAAATTTTTATTTCATTTCCATTTGAGTATTTCCTTTTAAATAACCTTTCATTTTCCATTTCCCCTTTTGCATTTCCATTTCCCCTTTTTTGCATTTCCATTTCCCCTTTTTTGCATTTCCATTTCCCCTTTTGCATTTCCATTTCCCCTTTTGCATTTCCATTTCCCCTTTTGCATTTCCATTTCCCCTTTTGCATTTCCATTTCCCCTTTTGCATTTCCATTTCCCCTTTTGCATTTCCATTTCCCCTTTTGCATTTCCATTTCCCCTTTTGCATTTCCATTTCCCCTTTTGCATTTCCACTTCCCCTTTTGCATTTCCACTTCCCCTTTTGCATTTCCACTTCCCCTTTTGCATTTCCATTTCCCCTTTTGCATTTCCATTTCCCCTTTTGCATTTCCATTTCCCCTTTTGCATTTCCATTTCCCCTTTTGCATTTCCATTTCCCCTTTTGCATTTCCATTTCCCCTTTTGCATTTCCATTTCCCCTTTTGCATTTCCATTTCCCCTTTTGCATTTCCACTTCCCCTTTTGCATTTCCACTTCCCCTTTTGCATTTCCACTTCCCCTTTTGCATTTCCATTTCCCCTTTTGCATTTCCATTTCCCCTTTTGCATTTCCATTTCCCCTTTTGCATTTCCATTTCCCCTTTTGCATTTCAGATTTCGTTTCAAATTTCATATTTTATGTATTATTTAATTTTGTATTTCATTTCATAGTTCATATTTCATTTCAGTTAATATATCATTTCTTTTTATACTTCATACATTTCATTTCATATTTCATTTCATATTGCCTTTCATTTCAGTCTCGTATTTCATTTCACATTTCATTTCACATTTCATTTCACATTTCATTTCACATTTCATTTCACATTTCATTTCATTTTATATTTCATTCATTTTATTAGAATTTTTATTTCATTTCCATTTGAGTATTTCCTTTTAACTAACCTTTCATTTTCCATTTCCCATTTTGCATTTCCATTTCCCATTTTGCATTTCCATTTCCCATTTTGCATTTCCATTTCCCATTTTGCATTTCCATTTCCCATTTTGCATTTCAGATTTCGTTTCAAATTTCATATTTTATGTATTATTTAATTTTGTATTTCATTTCATAGTTCATATTTCATTTCAGTTAATATATCATTTCTTTTTATACTTCATACATTTCATTTCATATTTCATTTCATATTGCCTTTCATTTCAGTCTCGTATTTCATTTCATATAATATTTCATTATATTTTTCATTTCATATTTCATTTCATATTTCTTTTTTATTTTGATTCATTTCATTTCATACTTCATTTCATTTCATACTTCATTTCATATTTCATTTCACATTTCATTTTAAATTTCATTTCAAATTTCATTTCATATTTCATTCTTCATTTCATATTTTATTTCAATTTTCATTTCATTTTTCTGTTCAGATTTCCTTTTGTATTTCTTTTCGTATTTCATTTGCATTTCCTGTTTCTTTTTATATTTCATTTTGTTTCATATTTCATTTCATATTTCATTTTATATTTTGTTTCATATTTCAATTTTCATTTCATTTCATATTTTTTTAATATTTCATTTCATGTTTTATTTTATTTTTCATTTCATTTCAATTGCATTTTATATTTTATTCTGTTTCTTATTTCATTTATTATTTAATTTTGTAATCATATGTCCATTCATTTTTCATTTCATATCATTCCTACCATTTCATTTTATATTTCGTATTTCAGATCGCATTTCAAATTTAATTGTATTTCAATTTAATTTTATATTTTGTTTCATTTCTTATTTCACTTCATTTCAATTCATTACAGTTCATTTCAATGTTACGTTACTTTTTATTTCATTTCATTTTATATTTCATTTCTTTCTTTCTTATTTCATTATATTTATTTCATTTCATTTCAGTGTTTCCTTCTGTATTTCCTATTTCTTTTCATTTTCTATTTCCTTTCATTTCATTTAATATTTCACTTCATTTCATTTCATATCGTGTACATTTCTTTCCATTTCATTTCACATTACATTTCATTTCACATTTCACATTTCATTTCATTACTGTTCATTTCAGTATTTCATTACTTTTCTTTTACTTTTTAATTACATTACGTATTTTATTTTCTTTCATTATTTCATTACATTACATATTTCATTTCATATTTCATTACATTTCCAATTTCATTGCCTTTCACATTTTATTGCCTTTCATATTCTATTTCTTTTCATAGTTCATTTCATTTCACACTTCTTTTTCACATTTCATATTGTTTTCATATTTCATCTTTCATTTCTTATTTCATTCCATTCCCAAATCCACACTATTTCAACCAAATTGCAGCACAACATTATTTGTTTTTCCAGCTTACTCCAGCCCAAAAGCCCTCACTAGTTCAGCATAAACCGCAATGCCATGTTCTTTCTTTTAAAGGGAAACAACATTCCTAAATCCTCGCTTTTTGAGTTCGCAGTCCAACCCTAACTTTTCACTCTGTCACCTCAAAGTTCGGACCTAAGTCCTCAGCGTTCCTCCCCAAACTCACGGCCAGCATCCCTGCCGTTCCACCACAATCTCTGTCCCTAATTCCTTGTTGTTCCACACCAATCTCCTGCCACAAATCCTTGCCGCTTCACCGCAGTTTCTGGCCCCGAATCCTCACAGTTCCACCCTAAACTACGGCTTTAAATCCTTGGTGTCTCCTGCCAAGCTCCAGCCGTGAACGCTGACAGTCTCAGTCCAAACTCTTGCAAAAACTCCTTTCTATTCCACCCCCGCCTCTGTCTTTAAAACTTCACTGTTTCAACCCTTACTCCCCGCATAAATCCTCGCTATCTCACCCCATCATCCGGCTTTATATCCTCACTCTTCAACCTCAATCTCCGGCCCTAATTCTTCAAATTCCACCCCAAAATCCATCCCTAAATCCTGAGTATCCCACTCATCGTCTGGCCGCAGCTCCTCGCCGTTCCATCCCAAAGTCCAGCACCAATACTCAAGGTTCCTTCCGAGGCTCCATCCCTAAATCCTCGCTTTCCCTCCCCAAATTCCAACCCGAACTCCTCACTGTTCCACTCTAAACTGCAGCCAGAGTTTTTCGCTGTTCCACCACAATCTTCAGGTCTAAACGCTCAATGCTACACCTTAAAGTCTTGCATTAAATCCTCGCTCACTCACCCCAAACTTCTGCAAAAACTCATCGCATTTCCACGCCGATCTCTGGCTCTAAATCCTTGCTCTCTCAACCTGAACTCCAGCTTTAAATCCTTGCTCTCTCACCCAAATTCCAACCATATACCCTCAATTTTCCAGCCTTAAGTCTGTACCCAATTCTTCACTTTTCCGTTCCTAACCGTGGACCATAGTCCTCACTAATCCTTTCAAATTCTGACCCCAGTCCCTCACCGTCTCGCCCTTCTGTCCTCCCCCTATTCTTTCCATTTTGTCATGCCAATTATTGTAGCTGTATCGCCCTACTGTCCAGCCCAAGATCCTCACCGTCTCAGCCGTATTTTCAGCCCCTCATCGTCGAAGTCTTGCCCCTTTGCCAGTCCCTTATCCTTGTTTTTTCACCCTTTTTTCTAGCCACGCATCCTCGCTGTCTCGTCCTTTTATCCGGCCCTAAATCCTCACTCTCTCACCCCAAGTTTCCACCTTAGTTCCTTGCTCTTACTCCAAATCTGCAACCCTAATTCTTTGCTCTCTTACCCCAAATTCTCATCTTAATTCTTCACTGACTCTCGCCACGCTCCTGCCATAAATACTCGCTATTACAGCCCTAAATCTGGGCCTCACTCTTTGGTATTCCTGCCCTAATTCCAGACACAACTCCTCACTCTTCTACCCCAAATTCCATCCCTAGTTCCTCGTTATTTCACCCCAAATTCCATCCCTAATTCCTCGCTATTCCACCACGTACTCCGACCCTGAATCCTTGCTATTCCACCCCATACTCCTGCCCCCAGTCCTAGCTATTTCACTTGTGAACCAACCCGTAAGTCCTTTCTATTATCCTTCATGTTGCCGTCCAAACTCCAGTCACAAATCTGCACTATTTCCAACCAAATTCCAGCTCCATGTTCCAGATATTTCCAGCACACTCCAGCCCACAGCCCTCACTGTTTCATCGTAAACTTCAGTCTCTTTTTTTCCTTTTAAACCCAAAGAGCAGTCCTAACTGCTCAGTGTTTCACCCTGAACTCCAGCCATGACTTCTCCCTATCTCACCCCAAACTCCTCTCTACTCCACCCCAAACTCCAGCCCTAATTCCTCACTATCTCACCCTTAACTTTGTCCCTTAATCCTCATTATCTCATTCAAAATTTCAGCCCCCTATCCTCTTTTATCTCATGTTTAACTTCAGCCCTAATTTCTCATTATCTCATCCCAAATGTCAGATCTCAATCCTCATTTTCTTACCCCAAACTCTGTTAAGAAATCCTCACTGCTGCTCCCCAAACTCCAGCCCTAAATCTTTGCTGATCCACCCTAACATCCGGCCTTAACTTTTTCCTTTTTCACCCCAAGTTCCAGTCCTAAACGTTCACTGCTACACCCCAAGTTCTATGCACTAAATCTTCTCATTTTTTTGCTAACCTCTGGCCATAAATTTTCGCACTCAGCCCAAACTTCAGCCATACCAAAACACCAGCATATCCCCTCCCAACCAACACGAGCAACAACAGCATCTCCCACCCCAACCGACAACGGGCACAGCATCTCCGCCCCAACCGACAACGGGAACAGCATCTCCCCCCAAACCACTTGGTCTCCCATCATCACCGTCATCTCCGTGTCTTCTCTCAGTGTGACTCCCTGATCTTACCCGCAGTGATACCTCAACATCACCCCACTGATAGCAAAGAATGTCCCCCCAATAACATCATCTTCCAGCATCACTCTAGCGTCACTCCTCGACTTACGCCCCTACTGATACGCCGACATAACCCGCCAATGTCACTGCTGTTTGTCACACCACATATCCCCTTGATGTGACACATAGCGTTCCCACAGTGCACCATTACTTTACGACCCCCAGGAAGCGGCAAAGCGCCAGAAAGCAGAGAGCAGAACACGGCAGCGGTGGGTAGGACAGGCCGCGCCAGCAGGGCGTCCCCTGCACCAAAGGGCACCGTGCCTCTCCCCCACCGCTGCCTCACTCCAGCTGTGCTTCTCCCCAGGGTCTGCAGGGTCTGTTCCCTTGCCGCACCGCATCTGCGTGGCCAGCGCAGGACAGCGAGCCGAAGCAGAACTCCTGCTTGTTCAACACATCTCGGTTTCCGTGCCCAACACAGGCCGCAGGTTCATCCCAAGGTGTCACCCCAACATTACTCTCTAATGTCCTCTTCCGAGGTGATGCCCTGAAGTCACCCTGTATCATACATGCCATACATCACCCCGGAGGAATCTAACACTCTCAGCCCCCGGCATCATCACCCAACATCCCTTCCCGGTGCCAACCCAGCATCGTCCCACAGCATCTCCGCATAACAGCGTCCCCCCATAATGCGATGGACAATACAGCATAACAACATAACAACCAATTCCCATCACATGAGAACATGCATCAATACAACAAACGCGGATACAAGTACCAAAGAAAAGAATTGTCCTACCTTGGAAGATCTCCGGTACATGCAGCGCTCCAGGAAGAACCGCTCAGCTTCACTTCCTGCCCTTAAATGAGGGCGGGGAATGGGTGGTCTTGGCCACGCCCCTTCGGGTCATCAGCAGAATTGCATACACCTGTGTTCCTCTGGCTTGACTCCGCCCCCCCATCAGGTTCTCCATCACCGCTCCAAGTCCTGACTCAGCATTTTCACTGCACTGCCATCATCACCTCAACATCATCAGTACCGTGTTACCCCAACACGACATCGAGGAGCACTCGGGGACGTGGGGACTTTGGGGCAGTCATGAGGGAGCTCGTACGTTGATCATCCCTATTTGCTGGACAGGCCGACCTGGTTTATTTTACTTTATTTACACCTGTATGGGAACTGTCAGTCACAGTGACAGTGACGAGCACCTGGTGAGGGGGCGTGGCCAGCCCTGGGAGCACAGGTGGGAGCCGTTGAGCCGTGGGAGGGGATTGGAGGGGATTCCCGGCTCCACCCCCACTTGCCCTCATTTAAGGGCCGGCAGCCGCAGGGGCAGCATCTCAGCCTGGAGCTGCTCCCTGTATGGTGTTGGATCAGTGCTGCGACTTGGAGTGAGGTCAGTGATTTCTGTTTTGCTTTTGGGTTATGCTTTTTGTCATTTTGGGGCTCTGATTCTGGTTTAAAGGAGCTGTGTTTGCTCTCTGTGTTCTCTCTATGCCCTTCCTTTTTTCTGTAAGGGAGGTGCTGGGGTTATTTCTTTTTCTCTGAACTGGTGATGGAGGAGCTGCTGTTTATTCTGTTGTTTCACTACTGCCTCATTTCTGGAGTGCTTCAATCAGCCCCAGGGTGACGCTGCTCAGCCGATGGAGCACTGCAGCTCTGGGGATGCCTGGAGCTTATGCCCTTTTCTGTAAAGGGGTTCAGTATTCTCACAATCTTTTTTGTGCTTCTTTTTAAAGCTTTTTTTTTCTGGTTAAGCCTTTGTTTCTTTTTTTACAGTATTCGTCTCATCTCCACCTTGGGGTCCTGATCTTTGGTCCTGCATCATCCCAGCCTGTTCTACAACTGTGGTAAATGGTGCTCTACATTTGCTCAGGTGGAGTATTGTTTAAAGGCATTTTGTGACTCGTTATCACATAACGAATTATGTTTTGTTTCTTTGTTCTGCTCTCTTTTTGCAGCTCAGTGGTGTTTAAGGCTTGCTGGGACTCCTCTAATTGATGGTGTAAGTATTGTGGGATCTGCAGAGCAGGAAATGGAACACCACGAGCCCCTCATTTGTGCATCACTCGTATGCAGGCAGGTTTTCTGCTGGCCGTGGTAAGAGATGAAATGGGGTTACAAGTGCTCCTTTCTCAGAGGAGCGAGTTTGTGTAAGAAGTGCTGCTCTGTACGTGTGGGGCAGTGCCTTCATTGCTGTTCTGTGTCCAACAGGTGGCTATGGGGAGCTGCAGCACTCCTGGGGATACAGCAGCTGCACTGAGGAACGTGGGGTGCTCCACGAAAGCAGTGAGGAAACCAAAGCTGCATCTCGTGGGATGGTGCAGAACCGGACTCTGCTGACTGGTAACTGGTCACCCACACAGGTAAGGACAGCACACACTCACTGCTGCTTTTCTGTCACCTAGCATGGCACAATGTAGTCCTTCCAGAGCTTTTCCCTGTGCTTTAGGGTACCCAAAAGCTGCCCGTCCTTTTCATTTTCCTCCTGGGTGTTGTCCTTGCCCTTTCCCTCATCTTTCTTTGCCTTATTCTTCTTCCCTTTGTGCTGTTTTCTTACTTTTGCTTGGTCTTTCTCCTGGCATTGTTCTCTTGGCCCCTGAATGCATTCCTTGCACTGTTTCCCTTCCATGCCCTGTGCTTTCCCTTTTTCTTCTCCTTGTCTTTTGCCCTTTCCCTGGGCGTTTTAGCGCCGTTCTCCTGTCCCAGCTCTGGGCCTTTTGGCGTCGCTCTGTTGTTCCTGTAGTGCATTCCTTGCACTGTTCCCTTCCATGCCCTGTGCTTTCCCTGTTTCTCCTCCTTGTCCTTTGCCCTTTCCCTGGGCATTTTAGTGCCATTCTCTCATCCCAGCTCTGGGTCTTTTGGCGTCGTTCTCTTTGCCCCATAGCGCGTTCCCTGGGCTTTCTCTGTTTCTCCTCCTTGTCCTTTGCCCTTTCCCTGGGCTTTTTAGCGCCGTTCTCTTGTCCCAGCTCTGGGCCTTTTGGCGTCGCTCTGTTGTTCCTGCAGTGCATTCCTTGCACCGTTCCCCTTCGCTGCCCGGGCTTTCGCTGTTTTCCGTCCTCGTCCTTTGCCCTTTCTCTGGGCATTTCAGCGTCGTTCTATCGTCCCAGCTCTGGGCCTTCATTTGGCGTCGCTGTATTGTTACTGTAGTGCATTCCTTGCAGTGTTCCCCTTCCGTGCCCTTGGCTTTGGTGCATTCCTCGCGCTGTTCTCCTTGCCCTCGCTTTTGTCGCTTCTTTACCTGGTTCTTCTCCTTCCCTTGGCCCAGCTCTGGCCCTTTTCTTTGCACTGCTCTCTTGGCCCCGTAGTGCACTCCTTGCGCCATCCCCTGTGCTGTTCTCCTTTGTTCTTCTCCTTGCCTTTCCCTGCACCATTCTCCTTGCCTTTCTTTTGCTTCATCTTTCCCTGGGATTTCACTTTGGCTTTTCCTTGCCTGGGTGTTCCGCTTACCTTTGCCTCCCTGGGATGCGTTGGAGGCAGCTTTGATTTTAATTAACATCACCTGAACTGTAATCTTAATGGGAGCTCTAAAGGTAATTGTAATCATGTGCAGTGTAACCCTAAACTTAATGCTAATTGTCTTTTTCCTACTTATCTCTGTTAACCCTATTTAACAACATCTAGATCCTCCAATAACACTGATTTCCTGGAGCACTGCAGCCAGAGTCCAGCAGCCGGACCTCGGCCTACAGCAGTCAGCATCAAGACCCTGCACTTCCTGACTCTACTGAGCCTCTGTATCCCTGCTGCCCCCACCCCTCTCCCTCCCATCTCCCAGGCCCTATTTTGAAGGGAGCTGTGCAGCTGCGGGACTAGGCGGCCCACAGAAGGTAATTCCTCAGAGCCCCGCACGCTGGGATGGAGCTGTTCCACCGTAGGTGCAGTAGAGCCCGGGGATCGCACCAACAGTAGCACTTAGTGAGTTTCCTGCGAGCTGTCAGCAGGCAGACTTGTTGGTTCTCCCATATCACGTCCCGACCTTCCACGTGTCTCAGCGGCGCTTCTCTGAGGATCCGCTGCACCATCTTTCCCAGCACAGAGGTGAGATTGAGGGGTTGGTGGTTCCTGGGGTCATCCTTTGTCTACGTTTTCCAAAGAGGTGTAATGCTGCCTTTATTCTTCTCACCAGGGACTTCACCTGATTGCTCTGACTTCAAACACCATTGAGAGCAGCTCTGCGACTCCATCAGCTCATTCCTCAGGACTCCAGGATGCGTCTCATGGGGACCCATAGACTTTGGGATGCTCCGGTTCCCCAGGCGGTCCGGTACCCGATCTCGGCTCGCGGTGGGGGGTGGGCAGCATCGCTTCCCCAGTCCCCATATCCCAAACCAAAGCATCTGAGGGCTGTGCAATGAGCAGTCATCAGAGGGGACAGAAGCAATAAAACTGAGCACCGAACCTTCTCCTTGTGCTCTGTTACAGCTGCAGCACTGCTCCTGGTGAGCAGCATTGTGCACAGGGTGCAACCACGTTGCTCTGGGAAAGGAGCACTGCTGTGCGTGTTTGTGTAAGAGACGTTGTCCTGTATGTGTGGGACAGTGCCTTCATTGTTGTTCTGTGTCCAGCAGGAGGCCACGGGGAGCTGCAGCACTCCTGGGGATGGAACGCGGAAGCGGCGAGGAATGGGAAGCTTCCTTTCCTGGAATGTTCTGGATCCGGACTGTGCTGACCGGTAACTGTTCCCCCAACCAGGTAAGGGCTGCGCACACCCACCGGTGATTTCCCATTGTGCCGTGCAGTGCTCCCAGAGCTTGTTCCAGTGCTGTAGGGTACCCAGAGCTGCCTGCCTGTTTCCTTCTGGCTGTTTTCTTTGTCTTTACCCCTTAGCTTTCTCTGTGGTGTTTTCTTTGCCTTTCCCCTTGGCTTTTCCCCCTACCTTTCCCTGTTACTTCTTCTTGCCCTTTGCCTTTCCCTGCAGTGTTCTCCTTGTGTTTGCCCTAAGTTCTGCCCTGACCTCCTTTTGGCGTCGTTCTCTGCCCCCCATTGCTTTCCCTGCGCCGTTCCCCTTCCTCACCCTTTGCTTTTGTCTCTGCCTGGGCCTTTATGCGCTGTTTTCTTGGCCCATTTCCAGGCTCTCTCTTGGCATCGTTCTCTTGGCCCCTTTGATGAATTTCCTGCATCATTCCCCTTCCTTGCCATGGCTTTCCCTGCAGTGTTCTTCTTGTGTTTGCCCTTAGTTTTGCTGGGGCCTTGTCATTGTGCCATTCTCTTGGTCCAGCTCAGGGCCTTCTCTTGGCACTGTACTCTTGACCCCCATAGTGCTCTCTTTTTTTGCGCCGTCCCCTCCCTCCCTTTCTCCTTCTTGGGTTTTTGCGCCATCCCCTCCCTCCCTTTCCCTTTCTTGTTTTTGCACTGCTCCCTTGTTTTCTCTTTGTGTTGCTCTGGCTCTGTGTTGTTTTTGCTGCCTTTGCCCTCTGTTTTGCCTTGGCTTTCCCTGTGATGCTGTGCACGCCCTTCTCCTGGCACTGTTCTCATGGTGCTGCTGTGGCCCTTCTCCTCGTGCCGTTCTGTTTCCTCCTGTTTTCCCCTCGGCATTCCCTGCACAGTTCTCCTCGCCTTTGCCTTTATCCCATTGTCTTTTCCTGAGATGTTCTTGACTTTGTATGCCCTTCCTCTTCTCCTTTCCTTTTCTTTGTTTTTTTTCTTGGGATTTCACCTTGCTTTTGTCTGCCTAGGGTTCTTGCTTGCCTTTGCTTCACTGGGTTCGGTTGGGTGGCAGCTTTGGTTTTAATGCTGATTTGAACCCCAAGCTTAATGGGAGCACTAAAGATAATTGTATTAATGCACACTGTAACTGTAATACTAACCCTAACTGTCCATTTCCTATTGATTACTGTATTAACCTCATTAAAAACCATCCAACCCAACGGTGATGGTAACGCCCAACCCTCCAGTAACTCTGATTGCACAGAGACATTCCTGCACTCCCAATTGCATCTGATCACCACACTCCTTTGTGTCACCATGTCTCTTGGCCCCAGGCATCTTGAGCAGCGCACACAGTGCAGCCCCCGTGTTTCTGAACAGTGCACTCACTCTTTGTTGTGTTCCACAGGTGGGAGCGGAGAACTGCGCCGCAAAAACCACACGGAGGGATCCATTGTTCTTCACAGACTCAGTGAGAAACGGTAAGATGCAACTCCTGGAATGGCACTTTGCTGCCCAGCTGCCTTAAGAGGTAAGGACAATGTGTGCGCACCAATGTTTATTTATGAATAAATTACTGCGTTTCTAGAAGATGGTTATCCCATTGTGTTGTACTGCATCACTTTGTGCCCCGGATTTCAATCTGGGTCACCGTAGCGTAGAAGTAGAGTGTGCGTGTGTGTGTGTATGTGTAGTTGTAATCTAAGAACCGTACAGCAGTACAGGCATAGTGACAGAGCTCTACACCTCAGTTGTGCACTGTGACCATCTCTGACCTTCAAAGTCATATCTCAAACACCTCTAAAAGTTCTCTGTAATAACGCTAACCTGACTCTTGCACCATTTACAGGGCCAGGCTGACGGCGAGCTCTACTTGCGTCTCTGCATTTGTAGAGTTACCAATGTCTCTTTCTAAATGATGTCTCTTGTTGTTACAGGTGAAGGTCTCTTCAGCACCGCTCAGTTCCGGCCCATAGCGTCACCTGCAGTTGTAAGCACTCTGCGTGGGATGCAGCACTCACATCGATTGTACTTCGTTCCATAGTCCTCAGCCTGGCGATCCAATGTGTCCACGTCCATCTGTCCACATCTCTTCTACGGCGGCCGATCAACACTTCCTTCCGCTGCGACGCCATCTCCAGACTTGCGCAGGTGCATTCTGTCCCTCACCCAGATCATCAATAAAGATTTTGGACAGGCCTGAATTCCACTTGGGACATGACCCTGGTTATAGTCCCACTCTATGGGCGCGGCCATGGCACTTGTTCTTTACGCAGCCAATAGTGTCCCTGTCCCAGCACCCCCCTGTACTTATCTCCCGGAGAATCCCATGGCTCATCATGTCCAGTACTTTGCCTCGCTTACGGGGTTGGGTTGGCTTTGTTCTGAGTTTGCTTGTCCAGCAGGCTGACCTAAACCTGTAACCAATACCCAGAGTTTGCAAGGAGTACTTTTTCACTCCTTTTCAATTGGATGGAGATTCGTGCCGGTTTGCGGCCAATTGGAGTTTGGTGCTGATTTCAGCGCAGCAGGGGCTTTTGCCTCTCCCAAATTGAATTGAGTTAGGCCTTGCTTACGGGGTTGGGTTAGCTTTACTCAGTTTTTCCTTGTAGAGTAGGCTAACCCAACCTCGTAACCAACGCACGGCCGTTGGTTGGAGACCTTTTGCTCCTTCCCGGCCACTTTGAGACTCGTGCCGGTTTGCGGCCACACTGAGACGGATGCCGATTTCCGCTCACGCAGCGATTTTTGCCACTTCCAAATTGACTTTAGCCATTGCTTATGGGGTCGGTTTAACTTTGCTCTGAGTTTGCTTGTCCAGCAGGCTAACCCGACCCCATAACCAACACCTCCATCTCACACAGAGTCCTTTTGCACTCCTTTCCGATTGGATTGAGACTCGTGCCGGTTTGCGGCCAGTCCAGGATGAGCGCTGATTTCAGCGCAGCAGGGGCTTTTGCCTCTTCCAAATTGAATTGAGTTAGGCCTTGCTTACGGGGTTGGGTTAGCTTTACTCAGTTTTTCCTTGTAGA